>NW_024066111.1:861388-1461388 GCF_013036055.1 Alternaria burnsii
GGTCGAGAAGCAAAAGGTGGAATATGTTGAGGGTTGAAGCGCGGGCTGGGGTGAATTGGGGAACGTGGCCCATGTCACGTCCCAATTTAGGGCTGTCGTCTGCGCCACACCTGACGGGGCTGCAATCCGATAGTGGCACTGGCCTTTGAGCCGTAGAGCCGTCAAGCCGCGCGGAGAATTGGTGCTGTGACGAAATTGATGGACTGCAGCTTCACTGCGGTCACTCTTCCTCCCTCTGCTCATTTCAACTCTACCGTGGGTGGGCGATTCTTGGTCTCACTTCAGGTCGGGCCTTCAGCACGCGCAGCAGGTGACGTTATCCCGGAAGCTTGGTCGAACCCGCAGCCAGTCCCTCCCGCCTTGCTCCAGCCACGCTGTCTATCACCATCGCTCCGGCTGTCAACCACCCCCTCAGTGCTGCAATCGCGCACCACCCAGCCAGCACCTTTGTCGCAGTGTCTGTCTCAGTAGACACCCTTTCACCTCCCTGGATTGCATGCGCTGTAGGATATAGCTGGCTTTGGGCTCCGCCCTAGTAGAGCTAGAGTGGTGTGCATATCCTATACCCCGACTTTGATACCACTCCAGCATGTCCGGCCCCTTCCGCTTCCAGGCGGAAGAAGCCAGGTCACCACTGTAGGTGGCAACTGTACACATGCAGTATGCATTCATAGACTGACTCGTGCTAGCGACCGGAGCGCGTCGCCCTTCTCCGCAGGCCAGCCCGTGTCATTCAAGACCAACGTCAACCGTGCCAAAACAAAGAAATGGGTGCAGGCGAAGAAGAACGCCTATGATGGCGATGACTGGGGCGACTATGACGAGTACGACGAATACGGCGTTAACCAGGAGCCGCAACAGTCACAAGCGCCGGCGCAGCGATACTATGCCCAGCGTCTAGAGCAGCCGTCGCGCAGCTTCACCGACCCTTCGCAGCAGGCGCCTCTCCCAAAAGGCCGGAGGAATTCATTCGAGCACGGAGAAGAACAACGTGCCTTCTCCTCGACGATACCACACCCCCAGCACAATTACGGCCAACAGCATCAAGAGCCACGGATACAGACAAATGTTGGTGGCTATGGTCAGGGCTACGACACAGGAGAGAGGGGCGACTTCAGCCCTTCTGCCATGCCCCCGCCCCTTCAGACACGCATATCACAAGTCCCTGCTGATTTCACTCCACCCATCAACACCCAGTTCCCTCCTCGCAAGAGCAGCATAGGTCAGGGAGACATGCCAGCGCCGACTTCCCCGCGATCCCGTCAGGGCAGTCAATCCGACAAGCCGCTGCCCTTCATCAGGCCAGCGGACATCTACAAGCGGCATGAGGAGGAGCGCCAACGTGCCTCACTAGAATCGTCGCGACCAAGTCTGGACTCCCTATCTTCCCCAACACGAGACAACATCACCTCTCCTACAGAAGGTGGAAGATCGCTGCGGCCCATGGAAACTGTTGCCGAGCGCAAGAGCGAGTACTATCTGCCTGGCTACGATGCAGCAGCCCCACACCAGAACAAACCGCCATTCCACCAAGACCAGTCTCTTGTGTCACCCCAGGATGACCAGGGCCTACGGTCCGTCGTCGACCAAGCCTTCACTCGCGCTGATGAAAACCGCTCGGTTCCGCCAACACCCATATCAAACGACAACGATTCGAGTTCGGACCTGTTGAGAAGCAATACTGGGAGTACGTCGGGGATCAGTCCAATTATGAGCCGCGTACCCAGCTCTGCAGCGTCTGCACTGAGGAACCGTAACCAGGCCGAAGGTAGTACACCCGCTATTGCAGAAGAACCTAGTGAAACTACAACGCCCATCACCCAGCCAACATCCGCCAATGTTATCGAGCCAATGCACCACGTTCCACGGAAACCCTCGCCAGGTCACAATCGCAACTTCTCCAACTCTTCCATACCGCGCAGCGGCCTTGCTACGCCCACACGTGGTGACAGTCCTGCTCGTTCGCCTGTCTTAGCACCGAGCAGGGACGTGCCCGAACCAGAATCCGCTCTTGTTACAACGGAGAGCAACGAGGCGCCCGACGCGATGGAAGGCGGTCTCCAAGGTCCATTTTCTGCCTATGCTACTCGCGAAGCAGACATCGCCACTGCCGCAAGAACCGGGCCAGACAATGGTGCGTCCGAACTCGGTGCAGCAGAGCTTCGGTCGCGAGACACCTTCCTGGAGTCGCATAATGCGCAAAGCCCTGTCGACGATGTTTTGCCGCGCGATCGCTCCGAGTCTCCAAGCAAAGGCCGTGTGCAAGCGTTGGCTGGTAAATTTGGAGAGGTAGCTTCGTCAAGACGTGGCTCCACACA
This sequence comes from Alternaria burnsii, assembly GCF_013036055.1. Classification (NCBI taxonomy): domain Eukaryota; kingdom Fungi; phylum Ascomycota; class Dothideomycetes; order Pleosporales; family Pleosporaceae; genus Alternaria; species Alternaria burnsii. Next base: position 863,707 of record NW_024066111.1, read on the forward strand.
GTCCAATCGCTCAAGGAACAGTATTCAGTCATGGGAACGGAGCAATGACAACTCACGTGCGGGATCTCCAACGAAGACTACTCATTCGAGACACAGCAGTCCTGTCAAAGAATTCCGCCCTCATCTCCCAGGCCAATGGGAATCGTACGCAACCACGGCTATGACACCCTCAGATCACGGTGAGCAAGATCGTGGATTGAGCCTCGACACCAGTGGCTCAAACTCACTCAATAAAACTGACCTCACGCCAACAACGCCCAAGCACCCAGTCGCTGGCGTATCTGCAGCGGGAACGGACACGTCCGATCCGATTGCTGCACTGAGAGATGCTGGAGCCGCCATGGTCAATTCTATACGCACAACCCTGGGAGCTGATGATAATTCATCCGAAAACCAACAGCAGCAGGAACGTCGTACCGACCACGGCAACGTTTACCTCCCGAGACCCCTTCAGTTGGATCGTACGATCACTAGCAACTCAAGTGCACCACCAACTCCCCCTGCAAAGGATACACCAGAGTCAGAATTCCCGCCACCAGCACCTCTGAAAGACCGATCCTCACAGCCTTTCGAGAGCCAGTTCAAGCGACCAAGTCTTGACCCCCAATTGAGTACTGATCCGTCAGCTGAAGACCAAGAAAGCGACCGTTTGCGCAAAGAGATTGTCGCAAGCCTTAGTCCGTTCAAAGCTCCAACGTCACCAGCTAGTGAAGCCAATCGAGCCTCGCTTGCGCCCGTTAGCCCCGGCGCCAATCGTGCCAGCTCTATACTGCCAAGTGAGTATGACACCTACTGGGCGGAAGAAGACCGCGCTTCTCGTCGGTCTTCGCACGAGACTGCACAACACTCTCAAGACCAGCCGTCGGGAAAGACAGTATCTTTTCTACCGCAGTCTGAGGAGCCGACAAAACCGGTGATACTCAATCGATTCAGCTGGGAGGCAAGCAACTCGCAACTGCAAACACCAGAAGAGGAAGCGCAGGATGTGCTCGTAGCAAACCCTACAGAAGCATCAACAGCAGCCGTAGTATCCTCCCCAGTCGAGCAAGTTGCAGCTCAGGAACGCCAAGAGTCGTCTGAACCTCTTCCCGACTCATACTTCGGCCCAGATCACACTGTCACGGTCACTAAACCAGATTCTATTAGTCATACTGATATGACACCACAACCCCCTTCAACACCCGTTGATCATGCACGCTCACTTACCAGCCCAATCACTAGCCCTACTCGAGAGGACACACGCTCGCCGGGACTTCATGTTGTTAACACGGAGCTCAATCCAGAAGCTGTAGATCTCCCTCCACGGTTCAGTGCGGATCATGAACCATCGCCGATACTCAAAGAGCCAGACTTGAGTGAAAAACAACAAATCGAGCAGCCCACGGAACATCCAACCGTTCTGCCACCCGTTAGGGATCCTCCAGCGCCCATTGTCGTGCAGAATGCTTCACCCATGTCGCCAACCACAGACAAGCCTCTGGGCGCTCGAGAGATTGCAACACTGGCTACAGCTGCTGAGCGAATCGATGCCTACAATGGAACGCGAGAGTACTGGGCGAAGTATGATCATGGTCTTAATGACTGGTTACACTCTGCGCTCGAAGCGAATCCTGATCTTGCCATTCAGAGCTACCCAGTACAGCGAGCCCCTACAAGCTCGGTACGTCATAGGCATACTGGTTCTCTGGCCCTATTTGGCAAGCTTGGAGGATCAAGCAGCCACGATGTGAGCACTGAACAGCATAACAATGCTAGCGTGCCAGTCCCTGCGACCTCAAGCTCCCCCACCACTGTTGCACCCGCTAGCTCAGGATTCGGTGGACGAATAGCAAATCAGCAGATGCAGCTCAAAGGCAAGGACCTGCTTCATACCGCCAACGTATTAGGCGGGAAGGGCATGACTAGTGCTAAAGGATTGTTTGCGAAGGGCAAGAGTCGCTTCGGCCGCGAAAAGGTAGACAAATGATCTCTTCTATCCATTTCTTTACACAGCATGCGACGACGCCAAGACAACCTTTTCTTTTGGCCCATGGACTACGGTGGGTGATTGGATGGAATCGTATGGACATCGAATGCGGCGTTTATGACCTTGTTTTGGGCGTTTTCGTTCTTTTTCCATTGACGACCGTAGTCCTCGCCTGTAGCCCCATAATCATCTGAACGTGATCTCAAGTCTGAATCCAGGTCGGCTCGGCTTCTTTACAGTAGCGTTTTTTTTGCTGATGTGATGCGTGAATCAGACTTCTCATGCCCGGGCCGACTCCGCGCCTTCTTCCCGCGAAGCCTCCGAAGAACCCGAACTTGTGACAAGAAGATCAAGAGCATCGACAGGACTGAATTTGATACGTTCCAAAACAGAGAAGGAAAAGGAAAAGAGTGAGGAAACCCCAAACGAAGAAAAGAAAAAGCGTCGGTTCTCATTCTCGTCACAATTTCGCCGTGCTAGTCGCTCGAGAAGCAGACCGAATAGTGTAGCTTTACCGAAAGATATCCCATCGGTCTTTAGCTCGACACTCAAGACTTCGCCTCCCCGTGAGCTCCATCACTATTTGATGGGCGAACGTCGACCGCATTCTTTCCATGCACCAGACTCTTGGGTCGGCACCCCGCCCACTGCACTTAACGAGTACTTTAGTACTACGCCGCCACGTCGAAGCTCCTCACAACCGCGGTTAGGCATATTGCCCTCTCCAGCAAAGAGTGCTTTTTCGAATCCGGACAGAGACACAGCGGACCATGTCCCTCCTGTCCCTCCTATTCCAAGCGAAGTTGCTACCAAGCACTATCGACGCAGGTCCAGTCAGGATAGTGCGAGTCATCGGATGCTGCAGTCCGTTATTCGACACTCAACGCCTCCGATCGTGCCCAACAGGCACTCCATGCCTGCAGCAATTACAATAAATCCGAATAAAGAGTATCGCCCAGTATTCGCAGAGGACGACCCCCCATCCAGTGCTCAAGAAAGAGCTGATGATTATAAGATGTTGCTGCGTGCTCCAGAGGGATCTTTCCAACCGGATCTGCCCACAGCAGAATCTGGTGATCTTCGACGTGATGGCTTCCAATTTGACTTCAGTGATGAAGCGTCGAAGAGGGTTGAGCATGACGACATGGATGATGACGATCAACCACCGCAATTAAACCATGATCCACTACCAGTGTCTTCGCAACTTGATCTACAGCAGTCATTCAAGTATAGCAACAAGCACATGGATGTAAGCGATGAGGATAGTGATAAGGAGCCCGTTCGTGGAAGGGGGTTGGTTGTCTTACCAATGCTGGAAACGAAGCAAAAGCCCGATAGTATCAGTCCTGTGCTACCCCCTGTTGGGCCGTCTCCTGGTGCTGTGTCAAACATTAATGACAAAGCAATGGGTGTCAAGGATGACGAAGATACCCATGGAGCTGGAATTATCAAGTACGAGAATACGCCTTTTGTTCTGGTTCCACAGCAACCAGACGCTGTCGTTGCAACTGAACGACCATCTGCAGATACCGTTGGCGCCCCAGCCTCTCAAGAAAACCCTCAAAGTCTTGCAAACCATCCGTCGGTTGAGCTTGAATACAACACGTCTACTCGTAGGAGCTCACCTGTTTTGCCTCATCACAGGATCAACGAGATTTCCAGCGCAGAGCGACAAATTGGGTATAGAGATCGCGCCTCCGATGTTGAATCACCTACTCTTGGTCTTCTTGATGATACCTTTCGTACTAGTAGAGTCAGACGGATTCCCTCATCGGAGGCCGAGGTAATTATTGCGCGCGATGCAACACCTGCATCAGATACACTCGTCGATGACAAAGATGATCAAACTGCGTCAAGAATTGAGAAGACAGATGCAGAGCGTGCTTTCAGCCCCGTCTGGTTTGCCAAGAGTGATTTGCAGCTGCCCGACACGAACACTCGGGGTCTCGGGGATGCAGACGAACGCGCGCAAGCCTGTGCAGCGACATCTGCAGAGGAACCCGGCGAGAACGCAAGGAGTCCACCAGAAACCATTGGCGAGATTGCAGCCCCAGCCCAGCAACAAATACGAGGGCATGGGGAGACTTCGCTTAGCGACACCCTTGCGGGGGCCAATGCTGCAACTGCTGACAGCGACACCTCGACGCGCCGCGTCTCTACGCCGCCTTCTCGGGGCGTCAACGCCGTTGAAGGATATCCCGCATCTGATCTGGTCGATACATCATGGGACCACAGACACTCCACGATTGAACCGCGCGCTGACACAGACGATTCTGATAAGATGAGAGATGAAAGCGACCGGGTAACGCCCGTTGCGCAGGTTCCGCGCATCACCCAGAATGGCTCCGAGACACCCAAGGCTGAAGAATCGCACGACGAGATTTCTCATCCCACAATGCCAGATGGCTACTTCCGTGGCCAGGGTAACTTTCCAGACTTCAAACACCAAGCACATCAACTGCAGGTCTCGAACAATGCTACAACAGCTCCAGAGCGGTCAAGGTCCATGCTCTCGCAAATATCTGCCATGGTCTCAGACGACGGCAACAATCCATATTCACAGACATCTACTGGAAGATCTACCCCGTCTACCATCCGTCGAATGCAACCAGACTCTACCATGAAGCCTTCGGCGGCTCCACCACAGATCCCTGAGGAAGTTCTAACGTCATATGGCGATCATACAGCGAATGGCAGAGATGATGACTTCGATCTTTATGCAGATCACAACGGAGTTGTCAAGGATGTGCAAGACAAGAGTGGCCGGCCCTTGCGGCTTGCAGATCTCCAAGTACCAGGAACAACGCCACGACCACAGCCATCAAGATCTTCAACCTCCGACATTGGGAGTGCACCAGCATCCCATGATGGAGAGCATCCAAGATATAGTTTTGAAAGGCCAATGAGTTTCGTTTCAGGGCCTGAAGACCAGGATGGTAAACCTCAAGACCAGATCAACCAGGCCGCAGCCTCGAACGCAATGCAGGAGCTACCAGCTCCTGAGCAGCACCGACATCAACCACAACAATCACGAAATATGGAGACAGTGTACTCGATGAACCCGCCAGCAAGCATGGCTCCGCCACCAGATCAAATCACATCGCGGCACCAACCAGTGCCTGCTCCAGGACCAAGCCCGTCGAAAAACATTTTCCACGCTGTCAAGTCAATCAATCCTGGAAGTAAGACGATTCAGCCAGCTATTGACTCCTGGCGACCCTCGGGCGAATCCGTTTCTCAGCAGGTGCTCTCTGAGAATCCTAATGTCAGTTACCAACCACCACCGACCAATCAAACCTCAGACCATGTGTTGCATGAGCCGCAAAGGAGACCGATGATTCCCGGTCAACCAGTTTCGCAGGATGCTCCGAATTACCCGCAGGCACAAGTGGGATCCCGTGAGATTCAGGCGCATACGCAGGGCAGTGTACCAAGGAACCAGTTTGAACATCATCAGCAGATGATGCAAAGGCAAGCACAATACCCTCGACATCAAGATGCAGAGTTCAGACCACCTACTACTCGTTCACATCCGTCTGCCGAACAAGTACCAAGACAACAAGAGAAGCCATCGAAACCCAGACTTTCATCCATGTTTAAGAGCCTTGGCGGGAAAACCCAAGCAAATTCTCAGCACCCGCCGAGCACTAGCAACACCATCATGCTTTCGGATTCCAAGCCCCTTCCACCCAACCCCAGCTATAGTGCTCCGGTTCAGTCTGTAATGGATAGATTCACACGACCTAGAGAAGCGTCCAAAGAGAGACCTGCTGAACAGCCCAGGTCTTTCGTGCCACCAAACCGCCCAAGTATGGGTCAGCAACCGCAGTTCATCCAAACCCCATTAGTGGTACCTTCGACCGACTTGCATCGTGATGCAAGGGTGCTCATGACATCTGGTGCCTCGAATGGTTTTCCACCTCTACAACCACCGTCCATGCCCCAAGCCCAAGCTCAGTCGTACCAAGTAACCCAGTCAGGAACACCAGAAAATGGAAAGAAGAAAAGGTTTTCTGGATTTGGAGCTTTGTTCAATCGAGGTGGTGTGAGCGGCGACGGGCCGGCTGCGAAGTCCAAGTTGTCGAAAGAAGGAAAGAAGGCACAGAAGGCCCAACGGAGCTCCTCTGTCCCTCCTGTCCAACCTCCACCATCTCAATGGCTGCCTCAACAACAGCAAACATATAAGCCACAACAGTCTGGTTTGGCATATTATCCTCCTGGACAACTGCCGCCACATACTGTGCGTAATGAGCCACCCATGGGTCCAAAGCTAGGGTTATCTCAACCAGCACCACATATGCATTCTCAAGGAACACCTCAACAGTATCAACAGGTGCAAAATATGCCGCCGGCACGGAAATCGATGCCCAATACGCGTCCGGAAGAAGGCTCTGCATTCCTCAAGACAAAGCAGCTAGCGATGGAACACCAAGCTCGACAGAGTAGTCTGCAGTCACACCACCCTCTTGCTTCTAATGCTGGCAATGCAGCACAATCGTCAAGCCGAATGTCTGAAAGCACTGTTCCCCACATGCGTCATCCAAGCTCGGGTCCTCCTATTGGTGGATACTACAAACCCCAAGCTGAGCGGCCTTCAGCTGAACAGGGAGCCTACGCAGCTTCTTTAGCTGCGCGGCAACAAGCAGAGCAGCATAAACAGCAGCAGATACCTCAACCGGGAGCCTATCCGGTATCGCAGGCTGAGCGACAACAGGAGAGGCAGCAGTCTGCGGGAAGGCAAAGTGTTCATAGGGATCCTCGTCATACTCAGCAATCGGAACGGCAAATACATCCTGGCCCGTCGCCAGAGCAACTCGCTCACCAGGCCTGGCTTGCACAACGCGAGCAACTACGGCAACAAGGGAGACTCACCAACGAACACGATCGGTCGTCGCTGAATGACGATGCGCGAGTCCAGCAACTGCACCTACAACAGCAGCAAGACCAACACATGGAACAACGGCAGCCGAACAATGCCCAACCTCTTCCCTACCATAACGCGTCCGAACCCAGACTTCAACACTCTTCTCAAGAAGCTGTTCCTATTTCTCCACCACCTGTTTCTCCTATGCAAGAGCCCAGATATGACGCACCTCCGATACCAGCCGCGTATAATCCTGTTTATGGGGCTTTTACATCCCCACTTGACCGGGAGCAGCAGCCCATACCAAATCAATTTCATCGTCAAGATTCGGAACCTAGAATGCAAATGGTATCGCCACAAATATCTGCACAGTCTCCAGCTCCTCCCAACGGTCGATCACACTCAGATGCAAGCACTATGTCTCTAGTATCGCCAATTTCAAACTCACCAGCCTTACCTAATTCTTCTCCACCTCTCGTTGGGCAGCGTTACCAGAAGCCAAGGATGAGTAGTATCTCCGAGGTACATCAACAAGACCGCCCATGGCACCTCAACTTCCCAGAGGGCGCCACTGAACAAGAGATTGTTCGAGCACGTCAGGGACAATACATGCAAGAGCGCTTCACGGCTCAACAACAGCAACAGGCTGAGAGAGCTGCTAGCTCACCATCGCCTCGTGCATCGCCGGAACAGATGATACCAGTGACTGTGCCTTCACATGCTCAATCACAGGGCGGCGGTTTCAGAGAACTTCTACCCCGGCACTCTTCACAACCTGATCCAGAATCACAGGTTACACAGTCTAGTCACGATCTGCAGCCCATGGTCCATCGCGATGCAACTCCTGTACAGCCCACGCCGATACGTCCTGGACAATCTCCACCACCCGCAGCGTACCCTCTCCCCATGTCGCCTGACCCGACGCTAATAGGTAGTCCTGTGAACCCCACCGCAAGCGGTTTACCGCCACCTCCACCCCCGAAGGTCGCCCACAGCCCCGTGCGGCCTGGATTTGGCAGTACGCAACCGTTTTCATTCGAGAATCAACGACAACAGTTCCATCATCCCTCGTCTCGAGATGATGGATATGGTTCGTCACAAAGGGTCGTGCCACAGTATGACGAGCAGGTACCAGATGAAGCTCCACCGTCATACGATGGTCTCGGTGTACCCAACGACGGAATGAACAAGAGTCGTCCAGAAGCGCTTCGGCCACCTAACATCACGACGAATCTGGAGTATGAATCACGCGGCCGACAACCAGGATCTCGACCACGTCAACCATCGATTGGTATCCTGCAGCACCCACAACCAGCCTCGATGGCTGCATCACCCCAACGCACGTCACCGGACATGGGTGCCGAGTCTCTGCGTCGCCAGCTTCTACAGCAAGAAAATCTCGCACACATGGAACGCGTCCAGCGCGAACAAGAGCAGCGCGAAAGACATGAGCGTGAGAGGCTAGAGCGCGAGGCTGCAAGGGCAAGAGCCAGAGAGCTTGAACGGAGTGCATCTGGTGGCGGACAAGTCCCCAGCCTAAGGAGCGTTGGTGGCAGTACTACTGGGGGACCTTCAGGCTGGGAGAGACGCGGAAGTTATAGCAGACCGGTATTTGAGTTGCCTGCTGTTGAGGATGACGAACCCACTATGAAGGCGACTAGCTACCCTGGACAGGAGTGGGTACCGCCTATGTGGGATGGTGACTGAGTTCTACGCCCTAATTCGCCCTTTTTCTTTCCTCTACAATCGTCTCAGTCGAGTTTCCACTATCTGTCACGATCCCCATTCATAATTCCTTGGAAGCGATAGGGTCTCGTTTTTCCTTTTCGCGTATACCACCACATCATCGCATCTAGGTCTATCTACGCGTTTTGAGCAAATTTGGATACCCCAATCGTTTCTTTCTGTACAACTCGGACAATTTCGGTCTTATTTTTCCTATGATTGTACGGTCACTGTGTTTAGATGTTTAATCGTGGCCGAACTCATAGGCTGATTTGAAGTTGGGCACAACGGTGTCAGTCTCGTACATATGGCCCCGTATCTAGTAATGTAATTTGCTGTACCATGAGCAAGATTTACTCAGCAATATGGCACCAATTCTTTTCCATTGGCTGGGAGCTATTTGGTTATCAGAATGGAGGTGCGCAATCTCTGAGTCTTACCGATACACGTGGTACCATGGATCGTGGTGGGCTCCCACCTAAAAAGCTGAGATATCAGCGAGGACTGCGTCAGATTCTGCACGGGTATTTTCCTACGCTAACGAATGTGTGAAAGTTGTGATATATCGTCCCGTCTGGTTCCTCAAGTTCCCATGGTTCCCATACTATGGATGGGTCTAGTGTGGTGAAAGTAAGCAGTGATCAAGCACTGTGAGTTCATCAAATCTTGCGTTCGTGCACGAATAGTGCTGTACGTAATCATTTACAGGAGGTATTTGGTGACTAGAGCTTCTATCCACTCTTCTGCAGCCTTATACTTATTCTTGTCCTTGCATATGTTGCTCATCTGACGTTAAAGTCATTTGCAAAGTGCTACCAATTTTCGTACAACCGAACTGCAACAAGACAAAAAGTGGAAAATTCCTAAAAGAAGAGACTCGGGTTTGGCATCAACTACAGTACTACGATGTTTCGCAAAATTACAAAAGTCGCTGCACGTCAGCACATTACTCGGTGCGCGCACCGTACACTTCTCTCAAACCTCTTCGATAAGGAAACAGTCTTTGACTAGGAACTCGAAGAAGAATTTGGCTCGATGACAACTTACTCACCCTTTGACCCTTGTTCGTTCCGTCCGATTCTCCTCCCAGTGCAAACCAGCGTGGTCATACATATGCCTACAGCATTACTGGGGTTCAAGACGTCGGAGACAGAGAACGGCGTGAAGGCTGTGAAAGAGACAAAGAAGGTAGAAGCGATCTTCAAACCATGGCCGTATTTCCTTCCTTCTTTTCTGCAACCCAAGGATGGCACAACGTTTGCGCTTGTTGATGGCAGTTCCACCACTCATACCAAGCACACAGGCGTCCTCCAGGCCATTTTGTACGGCGTCCCAGATCCAGAGCGCTTCTCTTACAAGCGAGAATTGGTGGCTCCAGGTAGCCTTCTGCAAAAGATCCTGTATGGAATCAAAGAGATGGATGATGGAGAGGGGGTTGTTCCTGTTTCTAGTGTCACAGTTGCAAAGGTTGAGGATGAGGCTATGGGTGAAGACAATGCAGGAAGGAAAGCGAAGATAACAGTGGTGAAGAACGTGGATGTCAAAGTCGAGGTGGGAGCATGTGACGGAGAAGAACAGTGATATGAGACATGTCATGATAGTCAAGTAGTCCTTAGACTACGCTTTGAGTCCCTTTTAGAAGATGAAATGCGAACCTCTGAGTCCGACATTTCGAAAATCCAGACTACAGTTGAGGTGTTCTGCAATATGCTTGATATACCATTGCAAACAGGAAATGGCTGATTGGGCAAGTAATCCTGGTTTTTGGTTCGTTCGCATTAGAAACATGGTTAGCCGACTACGTATCCTGGAAACTGCGAACGTTAGCACAGGTCAATTTTTTCATATAATGTACACTCGGGATTCTAAGCTTTTTTTCGTTCTCTATAGTAGCATATTATGGGAGATGTAACCGAACTCCTGGCTTCTCTTATAGACGATCCGGGTTCAATACGTCAAGCTGGGGTCGGTCTACATGCAACCTCCTCTCCATCGTCCTTCACAGCAATCAACAGGAGCACTATTGCCAACACCGCCGTCAGGAGGAATACTTCTGAGCCTCGCAGGTCGAACAAAAAGCCAAAGACAGCATCCGATCTCAACAAAGAACACGATGGACCAGATACGGCTCTCAATCCTGAACCTCTTCACCAGATTGATGCCATGACTACAACATCCTCTTCAAAGACGAGATCTGCTGCCGTGATTCCGTCTTCTACTTCAAATGTCGCTCCTAAGCGTAAACCTAAAACCGGCAGAAACAGCAAAGGAATGGCTGCCAAGGAAGATCTTTCCTTATCACGCGAGTCCTTGGAAAGCACAGTCTTTGAGACCGGATCAGCAGCTGCGGCGGAAGAAAAGACAACAATCGAGATACATAGATCGGCAAAGGAAGCAGAATGGCAGTTGTTTCAGCACGGACTGGGTTGGCATGAGGGACGCGATCCTTATGGTCTAGCTAGTCAGCCGTATCTGTGGCGGGAAGAACTGGTACCTTGGTGGGTGTGCAGAATGTGCAAAGAAGAGGATGAGGGAACGAGGCAAGGTGGTGCATGGCTGTCGCAAGGCTGACTATAAGGTTGTAAACGTGGGTGGTGTAGACGGTTGAAGGCTTGAATATGCTTGATAGGAACTGCAGTAGCAATACTCGCCTTACACTGAGAAGAACATAACCGGTGTGTTCTTCTCAGTGTAAGACGAGTATTGCTGCTGCAGATCCTTTCGCGCATACGCAAGACTAAGCTGAACATAAATAATGTATTTTTCCGAATACAGGACGAGTATTACTGTTGTGAGTATCGGTATAAGGCATATTTGGGAGAGTCTATACCCCGCCGGTTATCCGGCACTATACCTGCAACGGTTACTGTGCCTCAAGAGCTGTGCCTAATAACGTAGACTTAGCATCATCATACTACCCTAAGCGTTTTAAACGACCAACAATCATCTCACTTGCACGCACGCGAGGGAAGTTTCCTTGGACTCGTTCACGCAAGTGGCATTAAAGTCACAGAACCTACCTAGATAAACTGCTCTGCCCTATGGCGCGAGAGAAACCCGACAAAAATGCAACAAAAGTCGCCGAGTCTAGTGAGATTTACACGCGCTATCTCAGGAGGTACCGATGAGAAGCTTCGCTGACTCCTTTTAGGGTCTGAATCTGAATCCAGATCTACGTAGGCTTCGCCCTTATACTCTCTTCGTAGCCATCCCTACCACGTCCAACTCCTCGACTATTATCAGTTACTGGAAGCCGTCGTCATTCACCTCACGCTCTCACATACAGCTCCATACGCCGCTTAAGCTCGCTCAAATCCAGCTTGTCGATTCATGCGAGGATTTCGGCGTTGTGTGCATTCCAGCTCCCGAACTTGGCCTCGCAGACTTCTTCCAACGCCAGATTGAATCTCTAGAGATATCGTCTCAAGATGGAGAGATGACATCGAAGCTTGTCGCCAGTTTGCGGGACTCAAAGGCCGGCAACGCTAATGGCGATGGAGTGGAAGTGAACATTCTTAGCATCACGATCCTCGGAGATGAAAACGGGGACCTAGTTCCCGAAGGGTGCAAGTTGCTCTGGAGGTGGGTGAAACCCCACAGTCAGTATTGTAAGTCAGGTTTTTGGGACTGCAGCCTGACAAAGGTCTTGGTGGATGCCGAGTGGAATGCAGGCAAAGGCGTCTCTATATTGGTAAAGGCTGCGGAAGAGGAAGAATACGACAGGGTGTTGCAAGGCGAAAAGAAGGCTGAATGTCCCTTTCAAACATAATGCAGGTATCGCTGTTAGAGATGCTGATAGATTTGGATTGTAGAGTAGAGCTCCTCCTGTGAGCTTATTAATGTATGACGGCGTGCGAATCGTGATTTTTGACAGCCTGCTATAAAGCTCTCTTCTCTACCACCACATTTCCAAACAGTCTGTTCTGTTTGGTGTCATAGATAATGATACCTAAGATCGCAGAATTGACAAGAAAGAAAATTATGCTAGATACCCAGAGTCCTGGAACAAAGGTCGAATGGCCGTTGAACTCGAGCTGAAAGCCTTGTTGTAGCCAGGCAACTTGGCCCACGATCCAGAAGACGAGCGCAGGAATGCCAATAGACGAAGATTGGAGAAGGGTCGAGTCCGGTAGATAGTATGGGAGGAACATCATGTACCAGAGAAAGTACTAGAAGAGATTAACGTCAACGCAGGGCTGATGAAACGATACAGTACTTACCTGGCTTGTGCAGACCTTGTTGAAGGTTACGAATGCAAAGGTCTGCGCTAACATGGTATTTGGGAGGTCTTTCTTTGCTAGCACCAAAGGCGTAAATACAGCGCTGAGGAGCAATTGTGGAAGGAACGCCAGACGTTCCAATCCGAAGGACTGTGTTGCGGGTCCCACATTGGTAGGGTTTGGCGAGGACTTTAGATAGAGAAGCGTGTTATAAGGCGAAAAGTTGTGGCGGTGATCGCTACGCGTCACATGGTAGAGATAGCTGTGTTCAAGGAACGGCCACCCGTACATGCTGTACATGAGAAGGTTCAGACTCGCAAATGTAAGGAGGCTGTAGAGCGCAAGGTATATTCTCGCAGGGTTGAGAAAGTTGCGCATCCGGCCGAAAAGCGACGGCGCCGATTCCGCCTGAGCAGTTCCTTCCGCCTCCATCTGAGTATCATCGAGAAACCAGACGATAGAAGCTGCGTAAATGAATGGATAAATTTTGAAATGTACTGCAAACCCGAGCAAGAATCCAGCGAGCGGTCTCTGTTTTGCTAGCACTGCCCATAACAGCGCAGTGACGAAGACCCCTAGCAGCCCTTCGGAGCTACCTCTTGTACTGATAGTCGCAACCATTGGATTGAGCAACCAGATGCTTGCGAACTTCAAGGCTCTTTTATCGCTCATCTTCTTGTACTCTTTCAAGATGCGGAACATCATCCATCCCGTAGCCACATCGCCGACCGCAAACAAGATCTTTCCAAACGAGAACCAGAACTTTCCAGACCATACAGTAGGATATATGAGCCATGCAAGTAGAGGCGTATAACGATACGTGTCTCGTGCGTAAGGGGACTGGCCGCGCGAGATGTAGCGAGCAGCATCGGTGAAGACATAGTAATCGATGTCGGTATATTTCATAGGCGAATTGGCGTCCTGCCAGAGTCCGTATATCAGGAAAACGGCTCTTAGCACAACAGATGTTGTGAATACCAATGGTGGACTGTGGAAAAAGGAGGATAGAGCCATGCTTTCATTAGAGTGGTAGACCCCCAGCACACTCAGAATACATGCAGAAACTGAGCGTATGAGATAGAAAGGGTCGCGAACGGATATGCTGAACGGTGAATCTGACGTTATTCGGGGCAATAGGGAGGGTTGGCTTCCTTAGAGAAAGGGCAGCCGAAAGTGGCTAATCCGTAAACGAAATAGCGCCCACGTGAGGACGTGCACTAGCGGACAATCCCAGCGCCTGTCTGACATTATGTATACACTCACTATCAACGCAGATCCATGGGCTTCAAACGATCAAGAGACGCAGAAATGGCGGACGAGAAGCCAGACCAAGCTTCGTCACCTTTCGTGGCGATGTTCGAAGGCTTCCGTGCAGAGCTAGACGAGCACCATGATCGACGAGAGAGAATCATCAAGGCGTCGCGTGACATCACCGCATCGAGCAAGAAGATGTATAGAACAATGATCGAAAGCTCTCTAGCAGAATACTAACAATACGGCAGTATCTTCACTCTCCAGAGGTAGGTCTTCGTAATGACCTCACCAAATAGATACTGACCTGACAAGGGTTCGCGCCGTCGGTCAAGCAGTACCAACGTGGGTTACCAAGAAGAATGCAGAATACTGGGAGACGATTGAAGACCGATACAAGAACATTGCTGCCGATCTCCAAGGTCTCAATGCCTACCGCTACTCGCACAACATCACGGGCGGCAACCAAGAGTTCATGGAAGCGCTCAGCTTTCAGCACTACCTGGAAACGCAATCGCTCATTTCGTACGATGAAGCCAAGTCACACATTGCTGCCATGAGTGGTGAAGCTGGACCAATCGCGTTCACGCCAGAAGACTACATTCTCGGTGTTTGCGACATGACTGGCGAGCTCATGCGCTTCTCCGTTACAAGCATGGCTACTAGTGGCAAGCTACCATCTGGCCAACAAACAGAATCAAACAAAAGGCTCAAGCAAGACAACAATCAGGATGACGCTGTCGACAAGATGGACATCGATGAGCAAGCACCAGCTGCAAGTGAGGCGCAGAAGCCACGGACTGTCTTGGACGACCTGAGGGCGATTCGACTGCAACTCGAGATGTTTGACGCACCAGGAGGATCCAAATTTGCAGCAGAATTAGAGACAAAGAAGATGCCTGTGATGCGCGAGTGCGTAGACAAGGTAGAGAAAGGTCTATACGGTTTGACTGTGCGTGGCAACGAGCGCCCCAAGGGCTGGATGCCGGACATGAGCAGTGCCAGAGAGGTTGAGAGTTACTGAGTACCGGAGGATATCGTCTTTGGAATGAAATGAAATGCAAGACTGGTTTGCCTGTTCAGATGGTGTGGCTGGGGGAGTGGCGCACCCCACTTGGCGTGAGCACCTCATCATCGTGCGGTGATGCGGGCCCGAACTTCACTTGCCCACCCTTGACAGTCACACCAACGACCATGGTCTTCTGCGCCATGCCCAAGACTGACTCACATGCACTCGCTTTTGCGCCGCCACCTACGAGCGCAAACATAATGCGCTCGCCTTGAAACACTGCGCCGACAGCTGTAAATTGACCTGGCGCCCAACCACAAACCCGCACTTGGGCCTGCTCAAGCCGGAACCTTGGTTCACAAAACCAACCTGTCTGCCCTCAACCGCGCACACCATAACCGATCGCTGCCACAACCCTCACTACCATCGCCTACAAGGCACAACAAAAATAAGCATGCGTCGCAGCACCATTCCGCCGCGGTCTGGCAAGCCCGAGGCCGCCGCCATGCGCGCACCCGAGCCACCAAAGCGCAAGGTATTCAGCTGTATCGTCGATGATACCGCCTTGATCGCAGGTGTCAAGAAGAGCACCCGCGACGGCATCCGCAAGTGGATCGCCCAGGACGCCATACGCCTTTATGTACCGCTGCACAGTAGGCTATAGTATCGCAGCTTCCCAGCCTCCTCACTAACACCATGACAAGCCCTCACCCAGCTCCATCGCCTTACAAATGGCACCGAGCGCGTCAACGCCGATGCCCGCGAAGCCGTCAAATGGCTCGACGAAGCCACGTCCAACGAAGGCGCTAGCCGCGTTATCCTCGAGGGCGTGGATGAAGCGTATACTACATGGGCAGAGGTGGAGCACTTCCTGCTACCCGAGACATTGCTCTCGATGGAGGACAGCGAGTCCGACGAGGACGACTACCACGAAGACCTAGAGAGTTCTTTCAACGCCCTCGACATGTCTGACGGCACTTCCATCAGCTCCACACACAGTTTCGAGGGCGCGTCCAAAACCCCCGAGTCACCTCGTTCGCGTGCGAGCAAGGCATCCAAACCTGCCCATGGCGCCCCACACGCCGACAAGCCAGCCACGCTGCTCAAGACATCACCCGCTCGCGCCGCTCACAGCAGCAGCGACATCGCCCGCACCGACAAGTCGCCCAAGGGCGCTGTGCCCGTATATCTCCAGCCCCTCTTCAACCACATATTGTGGCGCATCAATAAAGAGGGCAACCCCGATGCAGCTCTGGAGTCCTTCATTCTCCTCACTAATGATTCAGCCAAGCAAACCATCGCTCAAAAGTTTGGCATCCGTGCTAAGCGCCTCGAACAGCTCCGCGATGCCGTTGCTCGTGAAGACCGCGAGTATAAGAACCATCTGACCATCTACAAGATAGAAGTCGAAGCGACCGCTGCTAAGAGCACCGCTTCCACTGCACCCAAAGCGGCAGAGCGACCCAAGTCCAGCCCCGCAGTCGAGAGCAAGCCCGATGACAATTCTGATGACGAGGACGAAGTTCTTTTCAAGCGCGCTCCACGAGGCCCCGCCGCTACTACGAACAACCAACGCGTCCTCGACCCCAACGATTTTGCACGTACAAGCCAGCATCAGTCCCCTCGTGGTGGACGTGAAGGTCATATGCCGTCGCCTCGAGGTCGCGGCGCACCATCCTTTCGGGGTCGTGGAAACTTTGCACCGCGTGGCGCATATGTCCCTCCAGGACCAGTCTTCCGAGCTCCGCCAGCTCCTCGTCATGATCCGAATGCGCCTCTAGACCCAGATTCGTTCTCTCGTCCCGCCCCCAAAGTGGGCCCAGTCCGTGGCGGAGGCAGGCGAAAGCTTTGGGAACCGAACTAGCCAATTGAACGATTAGCGTCAACACCGACGTAGTAGACGAAATTTCTAGAACCATCATTGTTCGAACCGAACGCCGAACGCGATCAGGGCATGAGCGTCTTCCACAAAACGAGGCTTAAGCGGGACAGACACTGGACTATACAGTGACCATATGACCCTTCAATTTGCATCACATCATGCCAATATTGGTCAAGAGATGAGCAAAAGCCCTAGCAGCTGGTTCGCCGGAGCGTCATGTCCTTCATCTTTCCAAAGTGGTCAGCCCAAAAGCTGTCGTTACGTCTGGCGATCGAGCCGGGTACGCCCACACTCTTGAATCACGCCCTTTTATTGGGTGTGTCTTCACGAGCACTATCTCCTATATTGTTTGCGTTCATTTTTGCTTTACGACCAAATTGCACAATCTCCTCGTTCGCTACATGATTACGGTACCTCTGTCGTACACCTGGAAATGGTATTTCTTTCTGTCTTGAACGAGGCCCAAATTTCACTTTGACTTCTCTCTCACATGCCCATCGACTGGAAGTCCGAAACTTCAGAGTTTGGCTATTGGTCAGCTGTAAGAAGCATATGCGGGCTGTAAGAAGAGAATTCATAGCTATGAATAATAAAATCAATGTTTTGTTTATGACGTTCACCACCAAACTGTTACGAAAACAATCTGTGTTAAACATTCGTTAAACTATATACAGAGAAGTCTCTCATAGTGAAGGTCATGGCCACTTTCACCATGCCATCTTTACCTACTCCCTCACGCCTCTCAGCAACAATTCGAAAGCGCTTCCCTTCTTCTTCAACTCTTTGAAACTCCCCCGCTCGACTACCCTGCCCCTATCCATCACGACGATATGCCCAGCAATAGCCATCATCTCTCGCGCGTGCGTGATGATAATGACTGTCATCCGTTTTCTCGGCTGCTTGCCCTTCTCGCCACCCTTTGCAGCCATCCGTTTTTGATGCTTAGCAACTTTGATATCCCAGTCCTTATCCACACCATCCCAGATTCCACCTGAACGAGCGTGAGGCGATAGTGGTGGAGAGATGGGGGACGACGTTTCATTGTCATCGTTAACAAGACGGAGAATCGTGTCGCGGATGATGTTGATAGAAGCTACGTCTAGCGCACTGGTCACTTCATCGAGGATCAAGACATCAGGGTTCCGCAAGAGCGCGCGTGCAATGGAGATGCGTTGAGCTTGGCCACCAGATAGCCCTGTTCCGCCTTCGCCGATGAGTGTATCATAGCCCTGCGACAAGCTATCGATAAATTCGGATACACCGGCTGCACGAGCGGCTGCATGAATACTTTCAATGATTTCCTTGGGGTAGGGAGGGGAGAGACTGTACGCAATATTCTCTGCAATGGTACCAGGGAAGATGACAGGCTTCTGCGACACCAATGCCATCCGGGAACGGAGAGTGATGGTGTGTAGATCTTTGACGTTGTGATTTGAGACGCTCATGCTACCCGCAGAGTCTGACGACGTAGTTGTTTTGCCGTCTGTTTGGTATAGTTTGAGGAGGAGAGAGGCGATCGTCGATTTTCCCGAGCCAGAAGAACCGACAATAGCAGTGCAGCTTCCTTGTGGAATGTTGAAGGAAACATCGTGCAGTACCTGAACATCCTTTCGTATTGGGTATCTGAAATGGACTTTGTTGAGGGAAATATTGCCTGCAGACTGGATTTGAGTTGTGCCAATGAGTTCGTGAGATTCTGTTGGAAGCCGTGCGAGGCGTAGTAAGCGGGATCCTGCGTCTCGAGAGATGTTGATCTGCGTGATGTAGTTTGACAAGTAGCTGACGTGATTGACACTGAGCATGAGCACCAAGAAACACTCATTTACTTCAGTGACAGAATACCTGTTCCACGATATGAGCAACCCTCCGTACCAGAAGAGTAATATGGCGACAAAGATAATCCCAGTATATGCTAGTCCATAGATGGATCCAGAATATATCGCTCGCTTGATGCCGACGTTCACTGCTTCGGTGGTTGCGTTGTTGTATTTCGTTCTGAAGTGACCTTCCAATGCCAAGCATCTGACAGTTCTGATGTTGACGAACGTCTCGTGGAGCACTTGACCAACATTATCATCAGCCTCGTTCGATAGTCTTTCCCAGCGGCTACTGATCATGTTGTAGCATTGGGTGATTGCGAAGAGTATTGGACCCGTTGCAAGAGCAACGAGCGCCAACTGCCATGCTATAGCCATACTCCAACTAATCCCGATGACGATCATGAGGGAGATAACGAGGAAGATACAAGCAAATCGCCCTGGAAGATTCCGCGCTTCCTCAGCAAAGTGGTCTAATGTCTCAGTAAGGCGTGATATGCTATTCTCCTCCTTGTCAAAGAATTCTCGTGGCTGCATAAGGATGCGGCGCATGGCTTCCTTCTTCAATGAAAGAGCCCATGTTTGTGCCACTGTATCGGAAAGAAAAAACATGAAGTAGCTTGTAAGTCCGTCGACAGCAGCAATGCCAAGAATAGCTAGAGCATAATTGCGAGCTTGTTGGTCATCGGCAGAAGCATCATAGAATGTACTCAAAAGCTTCGCAAATACCCATGCGAAGGTCGGTGTACATGCAGACTGGATCGTCGCGCTAAGCATCGCTCCTAAGAAAAGGAGACGAGAGCCCCAGCCTATAGTGGGCCATATAGACGTGAAAATGTCCTTCATAGGTAGAGAGGATGTCGAAGTATTTTCTTCCTCCCAAACCTTTTGACGAGAGAGGCCAATCTTGGGAAAAGACTTGTTGTTTTTCAGCCGCTTCTTCGGTGGTTCCAATTGAATCGGGACAAGCTCGCGGACTGTAAGGGGCTGTGGATGTGGGTCTATCCGCAAGACTGATCGCGTTGATGGTCTGGATACTGGACGAGAATCGATTTCTTTCGAAAATGACATAGAGCATATTTGTGCCTCCGACTTTGGTGGGGCTTCGAAAGCTGGAGAGCCTGGCCTTGAGCCATGATCTTTCGAGAAGAACGTTTCCCCGGTAAAGCGTGACTTGTCTGGGCTCCCGAGCTGCTTCAACTCTATCACATCCCAGGATGGTTCGACACTCTCCAATAGTTCGGGTGTTAAAGTTAGTTCTGACTGCCTGCCTCGATCACCCTCCTTTGTATGAACGGATTGTCTTGAGTACTTGATGAGGTCAGCCTTTTCAGCTCCTGCCCAAGATGCACGAGCTTTCCCAAGAAATGGCACCAGCATCCGCTGTTCAAAGTGAACGGCAGAGAGCGGCCGTTGTATCGAATTGACTTCAGGCATTCGTGGCTCGTCGTACAGTAATGTGATACCATCGGTCTCGTTTCTTGTATAGAGATCGCCATCACTATCCAATTTACCATCCTCATGAGCTTGATCAGTTTCCTTCCCTATATCGAGGAAAGCTTGGAAAGCTCCGACTTGAGACTCCAGCTCTTTTCGATATCCCTCTTGCACTACCCGTGCATTGTCTAGCAGGTATAGGAAATCATCAGGCCGAATTTGAGAGATGTCGTGAGTAATGATGATCGTGGTCTTCCCCTTCCTCCAGCTTCGTATGGCTTCGAGCATTTCCGCCCTCGTGACGTAGTCGAGAGAACTAACCGATTCGTCCAAGATGAGTACCGGCGAGTTTCGAATCTTAGCTCGAGCCAGAGCCATCCTCTGCTTTTGCCCTCCACTCAGCGAATCACCCTTTATACCAAGACTGGTATCCAATCCGTCTGGAAGCCCATTTATGAAAGGCTCTAGCCTGGAAAAGTTGACCGCGTCGTGAACCTCTTGCATATCAACCGTATCGCGTACGCTCCCGAGCGTAAGATTGTGATGGATAGTGTCGTTGAACAGCGCGCCGTATTGCTCGACAAGCGTGACGTTTTGCCGTAACCAATGCACGTCCAACTCTCCAAGTGGTAGCTTGTCCAGAAATATTTGTCCCAAAGAAGGCTGGTAGAAGCGTACGAGAAGTTGGCCTAATGTGCTCTTCCCGGAACCGCTTTTGCCGACGAAAAAAGTCGTTTCCCCAGCTGGAATGAACAGCGAGGCATCACGAATAGCAACTTCACTCCTTCGTGTTGGGTATGAGAATGTGACCTGGTCAATCAGCTATTATATGACACAGACAAGACGAGTGTTACCTTTCGAAACTCAATATCGCCCGGACACCGTGCAGGTCGTCTCCGACCTTGCGACTCAAGTTGCTGATCGATTTCTGACATCTGCTTCGTGAGCAAGCTCAATTTGGCGCCCGCCGTCTTGCCTTTAGACAATACGATCAGTTGGGGCATTATCTGGGTCATTCCAGACATTGCCATGAGTACTGCCCAAAATGTTGTAAAGACTCCCCCTGGAGTACTGTCTCCAATATCGACCAGGTGGCTGCCGTACCAAAAGCCCTGAACGAAGACGCTGAGTGTAAAGAACTGCATGATGCCGATCTGAATCGAGCGAAAATTGGCCACCCATCTGTACGAGTTCGCTGCGAGAGTGATGATGTTTGAGAAAACATGTAGCTCGTAGCGTTCGCCATTGAAGCATTTGACCGTTTCGATGTTTGTCAATGCTGTTGTGATGTACTTGAGTCCAGAGTGTAGTTTTTTGGCTTGCTCCTGTACACGCAGTGATAACCGACTTGCGACAAACGATTGGACCAAATATAGTGCTGGTGTGGTACACAAAATGACCAAGGTCAAATTCCATGAATAATAGAATGCGACTCCCAAGGATGCTACCCCCTGTACGAGTGATTGTACAGCCTCTCCAAAAGGAGACGACACGGCCAGCTGCAAGTCGCGGATGTGCCTGCCCTTCGTTAGCGGCTAGTCATTATGACTTGTACGAGAGTGAGGTGATACCTACATCTGCAGTGTCGGCAGGAATGCAGTGATACCAGACTCTCGCGTATCGAACCAAGCCATGTCCTTCTTGAGTAGGGCATCGAAGACCCTATCGCGCGCGCTCCTCGCCTGGAGCTCTCCGAACACAAGAAGGAACATAAAGTATAAACTATTCGCAATCCAATTGAGGGTTCCGATGCCGGTGAGAATTATGCAGAGCTTGGCAATGTTGCTGATAAACTGGTCACTGTCTATCTCCCCTTTGCCATAGCTTGTGTATTGACCAGAAACGAGACCGTAAAGGATCGCGAAAACAGGCATGGTAAGGGCAGCGAGGGACGCCGTGAAGATACCGCCGACAAGTACGACAACATGTTTGTTTGTGGTGAAGGCAAACAACGTCCTCCAGCCAACCCGTGATATGTAATCCTGCTCTTCATGTGTCTGGGACGGTATCTCTTCGCGATCAGCCGTAATGTCGAAACTAGAAGTTGTCGTCATATCGGAAGTCCGGGGACCACGACTTCAAAAACAAGAACGATCGTGAAATATTAAAATTGATAAGAGTTGAAAGCGATGTAGCGGGAGTATGGAGTGAGCGCAGAAGGAACTACCGTATGCGGACTAGGGTGGCGGCCATGCGGTCTTGAGATATTCTCGAACACCCGCTTTCATCGCTTACCTTGTTTGCTCTTAACATTGTTCACAAGCCACCAGTCGCAGTCTTCGTAGAAAGCCGCAGAATTGTGCCGGCTCTTCCGACCATTTGAGAGAAGACAAGGTGCTTAGATTCCTGGTAAAGCTTTTGAATATGTGACAAACTAAAACTGGCACACCGAGCGCATGTAGCGCTCTTGCTGGCCTTATCTTTGGATATGCGCAATAGGTCTAACTTCACTACTCACACAGATTACACGTTGATCACAACGTTGGTGGTCAGATGAAGACACCGCCTCACTGTTGAGTGTGTTGCTTACAGGATGGCTGTTCACAGATCGGTATAGTTGGACGGCTAACAAAGAAGGTCAGCTCGAATGCGCGGACAAGTTACGGCCCGGATGTCGACAATGCAGCTAAGTATTGGCAACCCTTTCTAGGATAATGCGGCTTCGGATTTAGTTCTCTCAGGATCAATCTGGGGCGATCTAGTTGCCCTGCGCCTTCTCGTATATCCAGTCATTCAGGCCTTCCCGATTGCTGCCAAAGTCAGTATGGAGCGCGCCGAGCCGTCCAATGTGCCGCTTACCGTGCGATTTCAATAGCGTAGAACTGCATGCGCACCGCAAAAATTGTGCCTTCTTGGCTATACTCCATCTTGGGGCTCGCGCGGAGCATTGTGCCGAAGTTGTAGTCCTCCACCTTCTTCTCGTACTCGCTGATGAACTTGCGCCATCGCTCCTTGCCGTCCTTGCTCTTCATCTCGTCCTCGTTCAGTGTGGCGGACGCGTCGAATTCAGGAAAGTCCTTCTTGAGGTGTTCGTAGATTTCGTCATCGATCTTTGTGAGTCGCAGCTTGGAACCGGGTACTTTCTCGAGGATCTTCCAGTATGTTTCCATATGCTGCACAACTAAGGGGGGACGTCAGACTAGTCGCGAGTGTCGTATCATGCGCATCATACCTTTGACAGCAAACTGCTTCTCGATCTACGCAGGCTGTTAGCGATCACTGTCCACCTCCCTGCGTTGCGGCGCACGTACATCCTCGAAGTTCTCCGTCTCCTCCGGGTTGATGCTTGTGCCTAGGGGGCCAGCGAGAGACATGTTTGCGGTGTATTCGGGAATTTGTAGTTGAGTAGATGATCGGACTGAGGGTGTCGATAGTCGAGTGAGGTGATGGGCGAGTAAGGCAGGTGGTTATTGTGATAGTCTGCGCGCGAGACTGTCAAAAAATCGCGGGAACACTCCGTCATTGCCCCGCCACACATTTCACCTGCAGCGGCGCGCGGGGCTGACTCAACCCCAATTTTTCCCATCATGAACAACACTCTCGCATGTGATGCTTCCTCGCCAATGTTTCCAACCCTGCACGTGAGTTTGCATTGCGTATAGGGGGACATGAGCTGATTACCCTAGCATGAGTGTACTCGCGTACCCGTGACGGCACTGGCTTCTTGCGGCGCTCTGCTCATCGTCGCCGAAGGCCCCTTTCTACGCTTCCACCATGCCAAGGACTCGCGGTACATATCCTCAAAACGCGTCTTCAAAGCCCAAGCCGTTCATGGAATACGTGTGTTTTCAGGAGAAAATGCCCATACCATTAAGCTAGTCATCTGGGGTGGAAGACTTGTCCGCGCTCTTGAAATCCACCTCGCAGGCCAAGTTGACGTACAAGGCTTGAGCTTGTGTTTTTCTAATATCGCAAAAGCTTCAGACTGGATTCTTGATCTTGCTCCTAGACCAAAAAGCTTGGATGACGATTCCCAATATCACAAAGCAGTCTGCATTGCTGTCACTGCTCACAACGCACTAGTGCAGGTTGAGATTGAACAAAGGAAGTCAGACACAACCCAGAATACCAAGTGCGCACACCAAACTTTGATCAGTCCTGTCCAAATTTCTTTACTGACACTCTGATCTCAGTGGTCTTGATGTCTCTGTGTTCGACCTTACCTCTAGTTCCCGATCCATCCTCTACTCGGCCCACCTTTTCTGGGAAAATCTGGACCGCGTCCTCGTGGCCGCTGGCACAGCATTTGGCGAGATAATATACTGGTCATGGTGCGATGGTATCCCCGATGCTCCGGCTTCACGCATCCACCGCGTCTTTCTGGGTCATGAGGGCTCGATCTTTGGTGTTCAAATTTCAAAAGAGCTGCCTACTGGATGCTGCCAAAAACTAAGGCGGGTAGTAGCAAGTTGCAGCGACGACCGCACCATCCGGATATGGGATGTTTCAGATGTGATTACGAGTGCGACTACTTCGGAGGCTGATGACAATGACCTGGAAGTTCTAAGGACGCGTCATACCGGCTTCACTAACGGGGCTTTCGACTCAGACGAGTTCAATAGTTCAAGCTGTCTCGCGATAGGATGGGGACATCTCTCGCGCGTTTGGTCAGTTCGGTTTCTCGAAGCATCCCCATGCAATGGGTCATTGCTGCTCCAATCTGCCGGTGAAGATGCCACCGCACGAACGTGGGAACTCACGCCCAACCCTGGAAATAGCGCAAACTTTCTCTATAAGTTATTGGAACTTGATTGCGCAGCGCATCATAGCGGAAAGAATCTGTGGTCTTCAGTTGTCTCTGATGTCTCGACTGGAGTCCAGCAGGTTATTGCAGGTGGCTCTGACAGTAAAGTCACAGCTACCCCACTCACTCGCGTCTTGCAAGCAGAGAAGAACCTGCGCGGTACGATCGCTGAGTATACTGTAAATGACATACTGTCATGGGCGCAAGTGGCCGAAACAGGTCTTGACAAAAGTGGACTGGTGCAGCCCCCAAAACCTTCAAAGAAAGCAGAGTTTTTCAGAAGCTACTGCTTTGTAGACGAGACCTCGTTCTTGCTTACGACAAATTCTGGGAACGTACTAATCGGTACATTATCATCCACCAAGGTTCATAACCAATCAAGTCTCCTTTCAGATTCGACTCTACTTGATCGATTAGAAGACCTTTCTGGTTACTCCGTTTGTACGAGTGGGTCTCGTCCTGGTTTCGCTTACGTTGCTGGTGGCAGCGGCAATATCTATGTTTATAGCAAGATTTCGGCTACCTTCACAAGCCTCTATGCCGTTGGTAGTAAGATCGGAGACATATTCGCTGCCGAGCTGGTAAATTCTGATGGTCCAGGTTCGACAGTTCTTCTTGTAACTCTCGTTGGTCAAGGTGAAGCGCGACTATTATATGTGGATCCTAATTGCAGCACAAATATTCAGAGAGTCATACCAATACCCGTAGCGGACTCTTCGACCGGTTCTGTCATCACCAGCATGACATATGCGAGAGCATCCGGCAGGGATTTTGTTATGGTCGGGTTCCGACGTGGATCGATTGCGCTTTTTAACGTCCACAACGATGAGGAGGGCAAGCATGAGGCTACTTTGCTAAGAGTCATCGACAAAGCACATGGAGGAGAAGCAGTTACCTCGCTCACATGGAAACCCTCATGTGAAGCTACTGGGCTTGGCCATCTGTTCTCAGTAGGAAGGGATGGACGTCTTTGCGTGCACCAACTTGGTTCATCTGCGAATATAGTCGAATTGGTACATGACCTTGCGCTTCCATTCGGGCCCAACATCGAAGGGTTATACGTCCAGGATGGGCGACTCTTCATACACGGTTTCTCAAGCAAGAAATGGTACCTTTATGATGTCACTAACGAAGAGGAGGTCATGAGCATCGACACCGGAGGAGCACATAGGAGTTGGACCTTCCGGTCGCATTTGTCTGTAGGAGGTACTCTCGTGTGGACACGAGCTTCTAGTATGCATATCTGCAGTCAGAACGGAGCAAATCATGCTGTCATTCGACCAGGGGGTCACGGGCGTGAAATCAAGGCGGTAGCGGTTTCACCACAAGGTGGAAGCCGATCTCGTCAACTTATCGCTACTGGCGCCGAGGACACCGATATCAAGATCTTCCAGTACGCTGAGAAAGATTTCGCTTGCCGAAGGACTATTCGCAAACACACCACAGGCATTCAGCATCTGCAATGGTCGCATGACGGCGAGTATTTGTTCAGCAGTGGTGGCTGTGAAGAATGTAAGGCCTCTGCTTAGTCGTGCAAGTGTGTTGCTGATTTTCCTTGCAGTCTACGTATGGCGGGTTCGTGACTTATTGACATCTGCTGTCGATATCGGAGTAGTATGTGAACATGTATTCGTGCCAGAAAGTGAGCATGCGGACTTGAGGCTTATGTCTTTCGATGTAATCACGTTGGGATCTGCACATACTATTGCAATGGCATTCTCAGACTCTAGCATCAAGGTGAGCTAGTTCCTTACTCGTGCTATCACAAAGCACTGACACACACAAGGTTTACCGTTTTGACCCTACTGTTACTGTGAAGTGGCAGCCTCTTGCGAAAGGCCTGTACTTCACATCCTGCCTAACGCAATGTATGTTCCTATCTATAACGAAGGTCTTGACAGCTGGTACAGATGGTCATGCTGTGATATGGCCGCTGGCAACCGAGACAGAACGATTGTCAGGCGATTCTTCTGATCCGACCCTTCAGCTGGCATGGCATCATCCGGCAAGGATACACCAGAACTCTTCGAAGGCCATGGCATGCCATTCCGTCGATGCAGACACTTGGCTCATCGTGTCTGGCGGAGATGATGGCAGCCTGGCGTGTATACTCGCACAATCTACATCCTCACACTCGTCGACTTCGCCGGCGACCTCTTACGTTTCGCCGCCAATCCTCGCCAGTCGTGCACATGGCTCTGCAGTGACATCATGCAGTCTCTTGAAGCACAAATCACGCGTTCTCCTAGTCACATCAGGAAATGACGAGTGGGTCCGACTGTGGGAGATTGTCCTTCGGAACAATGATGATGAAGTCAGACATGAGATTTCAGCAGAGCTTGAAGATGCATTGGTGATCCAGAGATTGGGCAAGATCAAGACGAATGTTGCAGATGTGTCCAGCATGGCGGTGCTTGATGAAGGAGATGATGTTACAGACGCGAGAGTATTGATATGTGGGGTTGGCATGGAAGTCATACGCATAGCCACGTGAAATGATCAACGAGAGAAGCCGAATACATAGATTGCATTTAGATTAACCGTGGTTATCCTCCACAATCGAGCGTTATCTAAGATCGTCCCTAGATTGCCCTGCCGCCGGGACCAGGCCATTGGTCGCTAAGCGATTGTTGTCAGGACAACACATGTCCAAATGAGGTTAGTGTGTGTTCGCGCTTTGACAACACAACACGGCAAGCACGTTCACAACCTCGACTGAACCTGTCTCACACCAGATCGACAACGACACACCACGAAGACAGCGAACGTCGACAAAAATCATGGTCGCTACACGCCGCGGTGCGAAGAAAGCCCCAGAGGCCACCTCTGCGCCCTCAAACACACTCAACGCCCCTCCCAAACGCGGCGGCAGGAAGAAGGCAGTCGATGAGATCGACGAACTCGCGCCTTCCCCAATCAAACCCACAAAGACAACCGCTGTGAAGCGCAAGGCGAAGGCTGAGCCTGAAGATGCCGAGCCGCCCATGGCTAAGAAGACGGTCGCAACAAAGACAGCGCGCACAGTCAAGGTCCAGACGAGAGCTGTGCCTGCACCTGCTCCAGCAACAAGAGCGACGCGTGGTCGCAAGGCTGAGGAACCTGCCGCTGCAGAGGAGCCCGAAATTACCGAAGAGGCGCCCAAGCCAGCAGCCACTCGTACACGCAAGATCGCGGCAGTAAAGCAGGCACCTGCACCCAAACTTCAGAAGCCTGTTGTTGCCGAAGAGCCTGCTGTCGAAGAGGCACCTAAAGCAACATCCAGGGTACGCAAAGCACCTGTACCCGTAAAGAAGGCGCCCACCACCAAGAAGAGCGAGCCTGCTGCCACCGAGAAAACCACCGTCAGTGAGCCGGCTAAGCCAGCAACTCGAACCCGCAAGCCACCAGTACCCAAAGCCTCGGCATCCGCTCCAGCCCCCGTCATCGCACCCAGAGCCACACGTGGTCGCAATGCCCCGGCAGTTTCACAAGACTCGCCTCTCAAGGCACCGGCCCGGAAGCCTACAAAGAAGGCCACTGCTGTTCCCAAGACGAAAGCTGAGCCTGAGGCTGTCGTCGAAACAGCTGAAGAGCCAATCGCTGAAGTAGTCGAAGAGCCAATTGTCGAGGCAGTTGAAGAGGCAGAAGAGCCAGTTGAAGAGGCAATTGAACAACCGGTCATCGCGGTGGCTGACGAGCCAGCCATAGAAGTGATTGAAGAGTCAGTCGTCGAGGTTGTCGAGCAGCCATTCGCGGAGTTTCCTGGCTACCCTACAACACCCACACACATCTCTGCCCCAATGACTTCTAGGGAAGCCGTCGCTGAACTACCGGGCTACCCGACTACACCATCCCACGTCATTGCGCCTCTGTCAAACGAGCAGGGTCTTGCAGAACTAGCAGGATACCCCACGCCGCCTGCGCACATCACTGCACCCGTTGTAGCAGCCGCCCAGGAAGATGATGTCGATGTCATTGAGCATGAGTACAACGACGTCGCCATGGAGGATGTTGAGGATAACGAGCCGGTAGAGCAGAGCGAGGCCTGCCAGGTCTTAACGGTTTCTGAGGCCGAGGAGCATGTCACGACAGTGGTATCAGAGGATTCTCAGCACGTTGAGTACCCTCACATCGAAGAGGAGGAAATGCGCGAGGACCTCGATGCTACAGTTGACATCTCCACATCCGCTGCAAGGTCTCCTGTGACTGTCCAGCCTGATACCTCTAGCTCGGCCGCTATAACAGTAGATAACTCGACTGCCGACATTTCTAGCACTCCCTCTGCCGAGGTCGTCTGCGGTATGACTGACCAGGAAGCATTCGAGGAACTTCCAGCCGCATACCCTACCACACCAACTCACGTTTCCGCTCCCATAACTTCTAAAGCGGCATTGGCCGAGCTCCCGGATTACCCCAAGACCCCTGCTCATATCTCTGCCCCTGTAACTTCTAAAGCGGCGTTGGCTGAGCTTCCGGGTTATCCAAAGACCCCAGCTCACATCTCTGCTCCTGTTTCCTCCAAAGCAGCATTGGCCGAGCTCCCCGATTATCCCAAGACTCCTGCTCACATCAAGGCACCGATGACTCCTCGCCGCGCTCTTGCTGAGTTGCCCGACTATCCCACCACACCAAGCTTGGCACTCGAAGCTGCTCTCCAGGAAGAGATTACCAGGTCAGTCAAGAAGCAGACACCATCGCCTGTGAGATATCCAACTCTCAAGAATGACTCATTCGAGCTTGAGGAGCCTAGCGAGATTGCCGACATCAGCGAGGTCACTGAGGCTAGTGAAGTCGGTGAGATTGCGGTTGCGCATACTGCAATTGAACCTTCCCCGTTTGTAACCAGGCCAATCATGCAACTGGCGCCACTCAAACTCGCTCCTACTTTCGCAGCACCCGAGCCAGCATCACCCAAGAAGTCTGCCCTGCGATCACCTCAGAAGGTCAAGGACGCTAAGACCCCGAAGAAGACTGTTGCTTGGACCGACGTCCAAGCGGATGAGAGCGATCTATTCCTGTATGACGGCATTCTTCAGGGCATGGTTTTCTACGTCGACGTCACAAGCAACGGCAGGGAGCAAAACTTCCTCTTCCGTGGTCTGCTCGAAGATCTCGGCGCGAAGGTAGTCCAAGATATATCGCACGCGTCCTTGAGCCACGTTCTCTTCAAGGACGGAAGCATATCCACACTGGAGAAGTGCCTTGAGAGCAAGGGGGCGATTAAGTGTGTCAACGTTGGGTGGGTGTTGGACAGCGAATCAAGCAAGAAGCGTATGGACGAAGAGCACTATCTAGTTGATCTATCGGTTGCGAAGCCAGCAACTCCTCTTCCCACAACCGTCGCGAAGCCCTTCACGCCGTTCAAGACTCCTTCCAAGTACGCGCTTCCACCTTCGTCTCAATGCAAGATGCCCAGCACACCAACAAGCTCCGAGTTCGATCGCTCCTTCAACGACGATAAAGAAAATTGCGAGGTTGGCATGTTCTTCGACAACGACAAGAGCCCTCTCGCACCTCGGACTGCTCCTATCAAGAAATCGTCTTTCCTGTTTAGCAGGTCAGCCATCAAGACTCCGTCCAAGTCCATCTTCCTTGGAGCTACGCCCTCAAAACCGATCTTTTCGACTGTCAAGCCTGCTCCTCAGGCTGCCACTACTGTTAAGAAGCGCCCCGCAGAGTCGTCTTTCTTCGGCTCCCTTGGCCCGCCCAAGAAGTTGCGTCTCTTCTAGTGGACCCGTTGATCCTTGTCAGTCTTACATGGGCTTTTTTATTTACGGAGTTTGGGGTATCATATGTGCATTGGGTGGCGCAGATTGGATAAGGTGTTTTGTATCTTCTTTGCAAGGTCTTAGTCGTGCTGTTGCCATCCCTGTTCGCCCTCCACCGCGGCTTGAAGGTTTCTACTGAGTGCTGCCTCCCCGTAAGGGTTGGCCTTCGTGGAAATCCAACATAGCCAGGTGAGGGGGCGGGCTAGTGGCATCTCTGCATACTTCGGATCTTGCTTGCTTCTCGTCTTTTTCTCGGTGGTGCACACGGTTAGAATTGGTCTCGCATATCACGGATGGACGATACTGTACGATACAGTTGGGCATTTTTGGCGTTATTGGATTCATTAATACTCTCCAATGGAGATGATTATGGATTGGGGTTGGAATCACTTGCTTTCGTATCACGGCATTGTCTCGTTTAGGTACAAATGACAACACGAATACTTCATACTGCTTCTTGTTAAAGATCTTTCGTGATATGTGGTTTACTGATAGTACGATTGGTAGATAGTCAAGAACGTGCTGTTTGACAACCGCTACTTAAAGCATAGTCAGTGTCTCCGAGATCTGTCAAGGACAGCAATTTGTTCGATGGGCATACCAAACACTTTCCCTTGCTAACCAGATACTATTGAGGGTATAGATATAAGCACTCGAAACTACATACGGAACGCACGAACGAAAGACGAAAGACGAAAGACAATCTATCGCGACGCCTGACCCATACCCATACAACCAATGAGCATCGACGTCCAAGGAAACACAATATCATGCTATCTAGTCCAAGTCCCACGATGCCTATCGATTCTTAGTCAGACCTTTCCTAATCATCACCCATCACAATCCTCTTCCTCCTCCAGCCACTTAACGGCCTGATACTCTCCCTTTCAACCTCCCTCCCAGCAGTTCTGTGGTAAGTCCTCCACCTTTCCTCTTCGGTCTCCCTCTCCTTCTCTTCAAACGAATCGCCCCAGAAACTATCTCGGCGCGTACGGCTCCGCTCCCGTGAAGTAGAGCGCTCACGAGACTCCCATCGCTCGTTTACCCACCACTTATCGGTGCGGTGAAAAGGGTCGTACGTGGGTGAAAGCAGAGAGGAAGAGTGCGGCCGGCCAAATTTGGCGTTGATACTCAAGTGGAAGTCACGATCTTCAGGCTCTGAAGAAGCGGGGCGGTCAGAGTATCTGTAAGTACGCCTTGATTCGTAGCTGCGAAGTCTATCGTCGTCACCAGCATCTTTATGGTTGTGCCGGTTGTCCCTGACGATATTGTAGCGCTCGAGTTGCGAAGGCTGGTCGCGGACTGTCAAGGCGCGGGAAAGCTTGGCTGGCTTCTGGTTGGTAGAATATGGGTAATCATCAGCGTCATCGAGATCAGAGAGTGTGATGCTGTGACGGCGTTTGTTGGAGTCGCGACGTGCGAGGGGACGGGTGTAGTAGCTGTCGTGATCCGGGGTACGCTCGCGGGTGCGAGTACGGGTTAGGTGCAAGTAAGACATTGTTGGTTGCCTTATGAGGCGAATGGTCTTAGATGATAGTTGAAGAACTGTCGAAAGTGGTCGTCTTGCAGTATTGTTGGATCGGAAGTACTTATATTCTGTAGATTGCGAACTGGGCAAACAAAACCACGGTCCTCAAGAACCCTCTAAATACCATACGACCTGATGTCTCAACTGCCTAGAAAATTCCGAACGACATCATGTCTGGTAAGCACGGCCTCAATGCACCCCATGAACACCCAACGTGCTGCGCCTCCTCCTGCGGCTCAAGAAGTGGCTGGTGCAGATCTTTCCGTGATATGATTGGCTGCGCCCACTGGCGGCGTGCTCCGCATGAACGATACTTTACCGATAAGTTCTTGACCGCCAGAATATTGAGGCTTAAAACTCCTCTTTAGTAGATACATGGTTCTGACAGCCCCCGCGGTGTGTATCATGGAGAGGTCATGACAGCTGAAGTTGCGGTCGCCACTGCGCGGCTGTGACAATGTGGAGGTGTGGGGGCTGGGAACACGACGGTGAACGATGAACTGTGTGTAATCAACATGCGATAATACAACGGGTACCTGCCGTCGTTGAGATGGATGCCTAGGGAAATACGCCATTTCCTTCCGATGTGTTCGTTGATCTTCTGTCGCCGGTGCTCATGGGTGCTTCGCTGGTTGGAGCTTACGACGCTGCGAGGGTCATGCGCTCTGAATGAATCATAGCTAGAATCAGAGGCGTCTTTCCAAGGTTTTTCATGGTGGAGGCTGGTCAAGAAGTGTGACTATTGCTGTTGATAGAGGCGCACTGACAGGCATAACCAGATTCTTGACATACCGCGGTGAGCATTTTCAGGCCACAATGTCTACAACCCACAAGACTCTGTTTGGATTATCCATCGAATTGCGTACTCGCGCTTTACAGTCAACCGACTATCACAGTGTCAAGCCCAGGAGGCCTGCAAGTAGGATCAACTAGGCCATCGACTCGTGCCTGACCAAGGGCATGGTAAGTTTTTCGTGTCTGAGTTCCATAATCGAAATTGCTGCCTAGAAAATG
This sequence comes from Alternaria burnsii, assembly GCF_013036055.1. Classification (NCBI taxonomy): domain Eukaryota; kingdom Fungi; phylum Ascomycota; class Dothideomycetes; order Pleosporales; family Pleosporaceae; genus Alternaria; species Alternaria burnsii. The sequence goes on from NW_024066111.1 coordinate 896,911, forward strand.
TCATTGAGACCTTGATGCACTAGTCTCATTACCTGTAGAGTTTCGTTGCGGCTCTCACATACCGCTTTCGTCACTGATCTTTACTCGCCCTCGTACTCCTTGCCCAAATAGCTCGTATGTTCTCCCGCAGAGTCTGCTACAAACCTGACGTTCCACGGGTGCTTCGAGAGATCAGCCTCACTGTGCGAGTTGAACTGCTAGACATGCTCTGCTTGCGTAAGGCAACAGCCCCGTGACGCTGTTTGTTATCTAGCTTGTGTCGCATATCCAAGTCCTGCAAACTTGCTAATGTGACGAAACGTGGTGTATCTAGGACGTACAAATGTGACCGTTTTATGCAAGACGATGCTTGCAATGGTTTAGATACTCAGCCCGGGACCGGGGAACTGCGAGTACATGGAAACTCAGCCCGGTCAATGAGGTGGGAAAGCTGGAAAAGATACAGCTTTTACGAAGCAATTGGATGAAGCGCTCGTAAAGAATCAAAAATGGTCTGCCAGTAATTCGCCTCCAAATATGTTATTTGTAGGCATTTGCATCCAGAACGTATTAAGTAACACCTGCTGCATGACCAAAGGCATGCCGGATACCCATTCGATCCATGTTCGCGCTGACTGTGCCTCTGTAGTCGCCACAGAGTCTAGTGTGACAGATGGATGACATGAAAGCCTCTCCACCTTGTTGGTTGAATACCAAGAACTACAAGAGGGTGGTTCGTGAAAGTTTCCGCGTTTGGGTGTGCTGATTTTCACGCTTAGATGTGATCTTCGTGTATGGAATGGGTTTTATTTTTCCATGCTTGTTGGTGTCGAAGAAAAGCTGGATTGCTGGTATCAAAGTTCTGCATGTCAGCGCGTAGGGCTACGATGCAGCAAAGCGGCACATCCTCGCCTGGAAAAGCCGCAGCCAAGGCGCAAGCAGGCTCTATACCACGGCGAAACTTACACGGCTGGCAGACAGAGCCTTTTAACTAGCCCTAAACGAACATGTATACGCGCATATCGTTTGCAGCTTTGTGGGCGGGGTGCGCTGTGTCAGCTTTGTCCTAAATGTATTCTCCAACACGTGCATGCATGAAGAACGGTTGATGACACCCTGTACATCTCGTAGCGCTAGCCGAGAAGGTAAGATACTATCGAGGCCATTTCTCCTTATTGGCAGTAGAGTCGCACATGGAACATGATGCATCGAACCTTGGGGGCGGAAGGATTCAGGTGTCGGTTAATCATGACGCGATCCCAGCTCCGCGATAGAAGATGCATCTCATTTGAAATGGCAGGCGCATGGAGCAGGTGTTGTTCCTAGTGCTAGCATGAGTGTGGGAAGATTGTAGAAAGTATGGGTATGCGGAAAACCATGCTGTCTGGAAATGTGAAGTTGTAGTTGATGCATGAGAGTTCGGAAATTGTGACAACGCCCGGCAGCGCTTGGCATGTGATTGTGCACCTAGGCGTGCCATGGCCTCTATCCGCTAACCACGATGAGGCTTCCCTGGCTGCACAGCTTGCGAACTTACTCACTTGGAGACATGGCGGCACGGAAGAGGCCTCAGCGTTTGAGCGCGCTGCGTGTTTCCCATATTCTCTCCTGCAGGCCAGATTGACGGCTGTAGCACGTCGACATGTTCCTTCCACCAGAGCTCCTGACGCTCTTCTTCCTAGCGAATGCCGCAGCGGCTGTCCCTCGTATGCAACCGATGCCGAGCCAACTGAAGAGCATACAGGCTAATGTGAAGCAGAGGTCTCCTTACTGCCGAATGTCACCGAGACTGCCCCTGTCGAATGGGCGACCGTATCTATCCCGACAGAGACAACAGGAACGTTTGACGCTGCTGCTACGGAGAGTGTGTCCATAGATAGGGGAGACGGACTTGCAGAGGGGGATCCATGTAATTCTGCGGGGACCGAACAATGTTGTGTTATAGATGACACCACTTGCGGCGAGACTAGCCGTCAACTCAGGCCTGGGGTTCCGACTGCGACAGGTTGGGGGGAAACTGGTCCAGCTACCGATCGTCTTGTGACGTTAATTGCGACTGAAACGACCGTTACCGCAATTCGACCGACAATTATCAGCATTGAGACGAACTTGGTGGAGGACGGATTCACACTGGGCGATGCTACTCAAGCGAGTGGGGACAACAATGGACAACAGTCTTCGGTCACAGTAGCAAACACAGTCCGTCCTTCGAACAAGCCCGGGCCATCTGGGGATAACATAGCGGGAGGAGACGCCCCCAGTGTTTCGGGAACGACATCGCAACAGACAGGGCAGAACAGTTTCCTGCTGAGCCTCGTCTCCCAGCTTGGTGGCACGCCATCGAACGTCCAGCCCGCATCTCCAACCACCAATAGCCTCGGCCAAACGATCACGCCTCCAAGTAGTGACAATGGAGGAGGTCGTGCTTCAGCGCGACCAGCGACTACTTCTGATTCTGGCATGCCGAGGGATACGGATGAAGCGTCGTTTCCGCAGGTAACACCGACAGTAGGTACTGGCTACCTCGTGATAGGAGGAGCATGGACAGTAACGCTTACGCCTGGTCTTTCTATCTACCTTGGGGGCAACCTCGCTCCTACGATACTAGAAATGACAACAGACGCCACAGGTAACACTCTGGTAACGGTTAGTTCGAGCGGTACTGCTGTCACTGCCACCGTGCGTGTTGCACTTACTACCATGACCATGCCTAAATCTGGCTTCGAAGCAAGTGTCACCGACTCTGCACGCCCAGGTGAGCAAAGTGCCAGGTTGGCGACCACCTCTAGCAAGGGAGCTGGTGCCGATAAAACAAGCAAGCTTGAGTGGTGGACGGGTGCTGTCTTGGGCATACTAGGCTTCGGTATACTTTTGTAGCAACAGGTAGCAGCAGCTTCTGAGATCATGCACCTTTGACACTGTAATGTCAAGTATATCAAGGTTTATAGTAATGCTCGTAGTCACATGCTACGTCTCGTGAGTATCCCAGCCTCCTCCGTGCCCCGCTATATATTTCACCGAACCCACGTCCCACCTCTTCCTCCTCTTTTCCGCATCTTCCGCGTATCGCTGCTCCCTTTCCTCAAAGTTCGAACAACCGGGAATTCTCTACTAAGCTTCGCTCTTCCAGAACCCTTCTCGCGAAAACCGAACACGGACTGCAGCACTAGCAGCATGTCTTCTGACGCCGACAAGTCCAATATTACCACCACCTACAAAGCTGCCAAAGACTTGGGGTTCCATAGCTTCAAGGCTTTCCTGGAGTCGTATGGGCTGAGGATCTGGGAATTAGACGACGTGGAAGAGGGCAAGGCGATCATGAGAGCCATGGGCTACAACGTATCTTGAACCGTTCCAACTGGAAACCTCAACGGAATTTCACCTTGTGGGAAGCAGAAGTTTGAGTCGAAGAGTGCACGGAAGGGCTGATGAGAAAAGGATGCAAAGTGAGGGGCGCTGAGGGAGCTCGAATCGATACAATCGAATGTGAAAGCCGTTTGTTCATCCCAAAACCTGAATGATATATCAACTGCGTTTGCTAAGCGTGAGACTCATTATACGAGTATTGAAAGTAGACATTAATATCGCTACATACGATTATTGTATCTTCGTTGTGTTCATCGCCTGGACCCATGGCTTCCAGAACTCCTCGATACCACGCTCGTAGTTCCATCCTGTCCAGTTGTAGTTTGTCATACCCCAGGTATCAGGAAATCCTTGCACTCCTGATCTGATTCTGTATGAACCGGCAATAGACCACATCATCCAGCTAACATCGTTGTCGATGGTGTATTCTTTCAGACAGTTCTGCAGAGTGTTGTTGAAGAGGGTTTCGTCTTGAGCACTGCCAAACTCGCTCAGGATGACGGGTGTCTCGCGGACAGCCTTCGGGCAGTCACCCGTGATATTGCAGGCGGCTGGTGCGTCGATACCCAGGGCATTGAAACCGTTGCGATAAAAGTTTGCCTTGACGATGTCGCAGGTGCCAGTGTCGATATCCTCGCTCATGCTGTAAAGATGAAGTTCCCAAACGAGCTTGTCGGCCCATGGATGGTCATCGAGGTTGAAGTATACTGGCTCCCTCCTTGCTGCATCTCTGATCGCTGTGCACTTGTAGCAAGGGGCGGTGAGAATGTTCTTGCCGCTAGTCAAGGCTGATAGATCTTGTCCGTATTGCATGCCACCCCACAGGATAAGAATATCGGGGTTGGCCTCGTGGATTGCATCAGCTCCAGCGGTCATGTTGCCTACAAGAGTATCCCAGTTGTAGTAAAGGTCTGTGACGTTCCAAGATTCGCGCAACTCGTTACGGAGAGACATGCTGACTACATTTGGGTGGTCCTTCGCCCAATTGGCAACGTAAGAAAGACCGCGGCGCCAATGTGTTGCGTTGAACTGGAGGTCATCGAACCAAGCAGTACCGTCGATGTGTGAGCAGCACCACTGCGCCTTTCCTGTGTGCACATCTGGGCTAATGAAGATGCCCTTCGTAGCAGCAATACGCGCAATATTGCTCCAAATCTCGAAACGTGTGGTCTGAGCGGTCCAACCAGGGTTCTTCGCGATGATCTCGTTCGTGACTTTGGTACCGTTGACGTACCCAAGGGCATTAATAAGGCCAACTTCGAGCGGGACATCAACACCGTCCCTGTCGTAAACCTGGTCGATCATCTCGATAGCATATCCCATGCGGATATAGTTGAAGCCGACGCCCGCGATATCATCTAGAATCTCTTCCGCTGACGCCCATTCAAGCCCTTCAGGAATCATAGACTCGCCTATAGAGGACGTCAATCAATGTTCACCTACTGCTCAATTGATGCTTGTAACGTACCGCTCATAGGCCAGTTGACGCCCGCCCAAGTTGTCTTTTCACCATTGCTATCGACAATGTCTCGGCCTCGGGTACTGTACGGGCCATTGAAAGATGGGGACGTGCTGTTAGTGGCCTGTCGACGCGCATTATATTGGAAAGCAGTGTTACTGGAGATTCCAGGCAAATATCCAGCCGAAACGACAGCAGCAGCAAATGCTGTGCTAAGCAAAACGCGTGGTCCCAGCATGATGAGAGGATGAAATGACACTTCGCGGGATGCAGGATAGACATTAGGTAAATTCGGACCTTTATAGTCCTCGGTGCGGTATACTCATCACGAACAGCTAACTGGGAAGAGCCTCAACGTCCGTCGGCAGGCTTGCTCAATGCAAATCAAAATCCGATGATCATCGTCACTTCGCGCCGGGTTGTCGGATAAAAGCTGTCCGAGTTGAGGTACCTCCGCATTGCGGGGAAGAATACGAGAAATTAGTACTTGGCGAACGAAGCTATTTCCATGGGGATTCCGCCGGCACAACTTGCAGCGGAAGCATTACGCTTTTCGTATGATGATGTTTAGCCCAGTTCTTGGTTTGAGTGCGCAGGCTTGTAAGCACAATTCATCCGTGCTGTTTGCTAGGTACCGTTGTTATGACGGGTGCCGCTCGGCTTTGAGCAGTACTTTGGCTTATCTTATCGACACGTGCACCGTGTTCCTAGCGCGTTCCTCGATTCCTTCACGCCACACGCCGTCGACCAGCCCTTAATGAGACGCTGTACCTCACACGACCCGCCATGGACGCATTGTTGGAGGGACTCAATGATGCGCAGAGAAATGCGGTGACAAGTCCCGCCAATGTTGTCCAGGTCCTCGCGCCGCCCGGCTCAGGCAAAACTAAAACACTCACAGCACGCGTCGCGTACCACATCAATCACGAGCGACTGCAGCCATGGAACATCATTGTATGTACTTTCACCATCAAAGCTGCAAGAGAGATGAAGGAACGGATCAAGGGATTTGTTGGAGAGAAGCTTGAGGCAAAACTTATCCTGGGTACCTTTCATTCAGTCGCGCGTCGCTTCTTGTCTCGGTACGGTCAAGAGATTGGGATTGATAAGAACTTTGGCATTGCGGATACTAGCGACAGTACGGCAATACTGAAGCGAATCGTCACGCGTCATCAGTACACAGTGGAACCTGGCCATGCTCGTTCCAGGATCTCCAAACTCAAAGCCAAGGGAACCACCGCCGACGATTTTCGAAAGACAACAAAGAATGTCAACGACAATGAGTTTGCGATGGTATATTCCTCTTACCAAGAACACTTGGCTGCCTCCAATCTTCTCGATTACGACGACCTTCTTCTCCGATGTGTGGATCTATTGAAAAAGTCGCCATCATGTGTCTCCACGATACAAGCTGTACTAATTGACGAGTACCAAGACACCAACAATATTCAGTACGAATTAATGAGGTTACTAGCCCAAAGAACAAGACGTATCACCATTGTCGGTGATCCAGACCAAAGTATATACAGCTTTCGGTCAGCAGAGATCAAGAATCTCCTGCGGATGCGCACCGATTACCCGGAGTCAGTCGTCATCAACCTGGAGAACAACTATCGGTCTTCGGGATGCATCCTGACTTCCGCCATGGCTGTCATTGAGCAGGATGAGAGTCGACCACAAAAGTCGCTCATTGCTACACATGGCGTTGGTGAGCCTCCCACTCTTCGCCATCTGGTATCGGCCAACGTGGAGGCAAAATGGATTGTAGAAGAGATACATCGGACCAAAACGCTTACAGCGGGGCTGCTGAGCTATAATGATTACGCTATACTTGTACGCTCATCTCCTCTCACGCTCCAAATTGAGCGAGCGCTCGGACAAATGGGAATTCCCTATCGGATGGTCGCTGGTACGAAGTTCTTTGATCGGGCGGAGATTAGGATCATCTTAGACTACCTGCGCGTGGTCAGTCAGCCAGATCATAATGATGCAGTGGCAAGAGTTATCAATACACCGTCCCGGAAAGTTGGCGACGTTACTGTGAAGGCACTACTCGAAGAAGCAGAGGTCAGAAAAGTCACTCTGTGGAAACTGGTGCTGGATATCGCCCAGGGCAGGAGGAAGTCGGAAAGCAAAGTCTCCGCCCAAGCACAGAAGGGCATTGAGCAGTTCGTCAATGTTATTCTTACCTCGCGCGAGAAGCTTCTTCCTGCTAAAGGCGAAGACTGTAACTTGCTAGGTCTCATATCGCACATTCTGGCTAAAATACAGTTTCAGTCCCATCTTAAGCAGACACACAAGGAGAACTGGGAAGATCGATGGGCAAACGTGGAGGAGCTGGTGAACCAGGCAACACAGATGGCTACGGCAGTTGCTAATGGGGAAGAGATTTCTGACGACGCCTTGCCAGTGGTAGAGGGCATCGAACAGCGAAACGACACCGGAGCCGATATTCTGTCCAAATTCTTGGCCAATGTTACGCTCTCGAGCGCAGCAGACCAGGAGGGAAGCGAACTGGACCAGGTCACCATCTCTACTATTCACGCAGCGAAAGGTTTGGAATGGCCTGTCGTCTTTATGCCTGCTGTGTATGACGGATCTATACCGCACTCTCGAGCAGATGACCAGGATGAGGAGAGGCGTTTGTTGTACGTTGGTATGACTCGAGCACAAGGCCTATTATACCTGAGTTGCCCAGTCAAGCAGTCAGGTCAAGAGCAGACGACCCTTTCCAGGTTCATTTCCGATCGGAAGATACAGAAGCTTTTCAACGACCGAGGACCAGACCTAGCTTTCAAGCGTAGTACCATACCAGATTTGGCCCGTATTCTGCGGAGAGACTGCCCATCGTCTGAAGACATCAAAGGTGCTCTCGGCTTGCTGGAACATCCGGAAGACGACCGATACCCAGCGACTCGAGAGGAGATTGACGGGGATGATCCAACATGGGGCGCATACGGATCCGACAAGTACAGAAGCGCGAAGCCCATCGCTGATGGGCCAAATCAGTCTTTCAAGCGGCGCAGGCTGGAATCGTCGAGCTCTTTCTCTACGGACTCAGTAGCGGTCACCATGAATAGAGCGTCTGGATTTTCGATAGCAACGACGACCATGCCCACCGTCAAAGCTGGTTTCACCAGTGCCCGGGATCTTAGAGATCTCCAGGCAATGCAGAGAGAAGCAGAGCGTATTCGAACGCTAGCCAGCACTCCCAACGCAGAGATTGCCAAGGCAGCCTACAACGACTCCAAGAAAGCAGAAGCAAAGCCTGCCCGAGCGAAATCTGTCAAGCCACTCGCAAAAGGCCAAGGTGCCATTACGAGCTTCTTTAAGCGATCAAACAGCGCGATATCCGAGGAAACAGAAACTGCGCCATCCTTCACTGCGCCGTCTCTGCAACGCTCGCAATCTTCAATTTCCACTTACACTCCACTTCATGACATATCCAATGTGCAATCCTCCGTTTCGCGACCACCACGCCCGTTTCAACCACTCTCAATGCCCAATCACAAAGTTACGAACCGACCAATTCTCACCAAGCCAAAACGTGCCGAGCCCGAAGCCAGGATGGAAAGCACGCGGTATGTCCTTCTATCTAGTTCGCCTCCTAGACCCGATGTAGAGGATACGCATCAAGCAGGGAAGGATGGCAGAGAACCAACAAGTCCGACAAAGCAGACGTCATCGTCATTTGCTTCGGCATCTGGCTTTCGGCCAGCGTCTACATTTCACACAACGTCGATGAACCAAGTGCAGAATCAGTCAGCACAGAGGAAGACGCTAGGTGCGAGAAGAAGCATGCAGCCGTGGAGTGTGAAACATAGTGCTATGCCGAAGCCACGGCCACCTTGATCTGTATTTGAAATGCGTCTTGTTGAGATATCTTGGTTGCACGGATCGGCGTTTGAATCCTCAGTTACGATGCATTTCTGGAATACAGGCATGATCATAGTCGTTGGTTTCTTTTTTTATTATTATCTGTTACTATCGAGGACTCGACAAGCTCTATAGATGAGAGCTCGCTTTAGAGGAGTGCGAAAGCACTGCAATACGACACACTACTATCCTTTACTTCTTTCACCAAACTGCTCCTCTCATACCGTAGGAACTTGAACATGCCCTTTCCTTCACCTAAACCACCTGCCTTCTCTACCGCGGCCATGAAGAGACCAATCGGGTGTCTTCCACACACGGTGTTGCCAGTCTTCCTGAGCTGATCCAAGAACTGCTTGTGTGACCCACTCTCAACCGCGTCGATACTTTCGTGGTCGACAGCAGCAATACTCTCGTGTATGGGATAGTCGCCCGGTACGCGAGAGCTTGACCTAAGCTGAGTTGCTGCTGAGCCGTCGGCGGGCTGGTAGTACGTGTATCGAAAGCGGGAGCCCCAATGACAGAAATCAGATGAGATTACAAACACATTGGAAGGGTCGGAGAGGTATGGCGCGAGGAGGGAGCCGTAGTGAGCTTCGATGGCTGCATCGGTGTTGCCGACCATGATAGGTACTAGAGGCACAGATGTCGAATCATTCTGGAAGTTTGTGTTCTTGAGTGACAGCATCTTGTAGATGTACGGAAGGTGCATCTCCAGACTATGCTCGTCCTCGTCCACTCCTTTTGACATTGTCTCCAGGTCCCATTGGTTTTGTATCTCATCCACTAGCTTTGTGTCTATAGTCAGGTCGCCGAGAGGTGTACGGTACTTGTCGCAGCCTGTCGTCGCAGCGCCAGTGAGGTAGTAGTGGTGAGAGGGGCCGAGTAGGAAGACGCGTTTGCTACAAGCAGTCAGTGCGGAACCCTGACTGTCTTTTTGACCGATGTGTACTCACGCATTCGCCCAGTCAGCGCTCTTGTAGGCCCATGCTGCAGCGGGACCTGAGTACGAGTATCCGGCATGCCTGCACGTCCATGAGCCTCGTCTTCTCTACAAAGTCTTCGGGCACATACGGGGCGATGATAGCTCGCGCGTGTGGTGTAGGTATCGAGACTTGGCCTTGTTGTGAGGAAGCGGAGCCTATGGGCGTCGTGGATTCGGGAACCTCTCCGAGCCAGCCGTCGAGTTGCTGGGACAGGAGTTGTTTGTTGTCCGTATACCAGGAACCAGCGTGGGTGGCTTTACGAGTGACCATGTTGGGTTTCAGTGATGGGAATATGGAGCGGAATGCTCTAGTGGGAATATTGGAAGCTGTTATCGTGACGTTGTATGGGCTAGTTGGTGTTGGCATGTGAGGGGTGGTGGGGTAAAGGCGAGCTTCACCCTTTGTATGACCGACGTAATGCCTTCAGCGCCATTGCTCTCGAGCCAAGAGTGTCAGGCCAGCCTGGTTGTCGTAATTTCTAGATAGACCGGGGTCAAGTTATGGGTAGATGACATCTTTTGCTCATCGGGTCACACGTGCCGACTTCATCTTGATGTTCTGTCGGGTAGTGATGCAATGCGATCCCGACACGCCATCACGCGACGCGCTCGCGCCGATAGATCGCGTCTCCCACGCCAACCACTTTGCATCATCACTCCCCGTTTCATCCCATCTCGCTTTGCCTCTTCAGCACACAAACATACCACCCTACAAACAGCGGATTCACTATTTTTATATACCCCAACCGAAACCTCATCCTCTGTTAACACTGAACATTACAACCATGGGTCTCAAGCGCAAGCACTCCTCTGACGACTCGCCGCTCTCCATGTCCAGCTTCGGCTCCGTCTCGACACCAGACACACAACTACCAATGTCGTTCTCCAAAGGTTACGACAAGGTGATGGAAACAGACGCGCCCGCGACTATGAGAACTAACGCGTGGGACTTTATGAGCGCGAGCCGAGTCAAAAGCAGCGACTGGGGGAACCGCACGCGCAAGCGAGTCCGCGACAACAGACCCGATGAGCGAGCGATACATGGTATGACTTCTAGGCTGCATTCGCCAATTCGCACGATGCTAATTCCATGCTAGAGAACACGCTAAACATGCTCTTCGCCGCGCAACGTAACTACCCCGACGCCTCACCTATCCCATCCCATCCTCTTCCAATGCATCAACAACCTATTTCAATCCCATCAAAACCACAAAAGTCCACGCTGCATTCCTTCTGGAAAGAGCTGCCCGCGCCGCCTGTTCAACCTATCTTCTCAATGCCCGTACAGCAGGAGCAGACTTCATCACAACTGCCGCGGTGCGAAGATTGCGATACACCGCTGCAGAGTGGAGGAGATAGCATGGATGTAGACATGGACATGGACATGGGCGGAGCTGTGGAACATAGTCCTTTCGCGTGCAATGATTGCGGGAGGAATGTGTGTGGGACTTGTGCAGTCGTATCTTCAACACGACACTGCTTGCAATGCGCAACCAGCGGAAGGAATTCGAGAAGGTGGTGGTAGGCTGCGAGTGAGCTTGAAGCGGTGCTTTCAAAAGGTACATATTGTGATGGCGTGTAGCATAGCGATTGGTGATCAGCAAGATATCCCAGCATTATTGAATAGCGAGGCGCAACGGTATCAAGGATGGAACAATGGACGGTACAACAAAGGTAATATACCCAGCTTAGTTCTGAATCGATTGACAGATTTTGGGATACTGCGCTCCCTTTACATATACATGTGTCGCGCAAAAAGAAGCTTGACCACTCGCTGTAAACGACAAAGCATATCGCGAGTATGGGCATCATGGAAACATTGACAAATTGCAAAAAGAAGGATTTGAGGTCGTGCCCGGGTTCTTCTCAATGTTAGGGAAAGAGCTTGAAATCATGTTTTAGGGATGGTCTTACCGAACCGGGGTTATCAGAAATTTGATTGGAGTCAAAATCTGAAGTGATAACCACTACCTAGAATCGAATGAGCGCATGCTTTGGAGTAGTGGAGATGATGGTCAACGTACACTACACAACCTATGGATGCTTCAAATGGTGCAATATGACTTCTCCAACCAAAACAACAAACATATAGCTACAGTTTCTCGCTGGACATCTCATGAATACCACAACGGATTCCATTAGATTCCCATGTTTGAAGCGAGTTGCTGTCTCAGAAGCATGACGATTAGACTTGTGCAAGCCCACAAGCTGGTGGGGCCTCTTATTCACAAAACGCAAAAAAGAGGGGTGCAACCTACCGATTTCGGCGAACTCCAACAACCCTTTCAGGACACGCGCTACGACCTGTGGAATATGTAAAACATACAAAGGGAGTTGTACAGACATGTGAATGATATAGCAAATGATGAAAGTAATCGGACCGTTGCAAAAAGAGTTGTTCAGCGTCCAAAAGTCGAGCAAACTTCCAACCCCTTGGAATGAGGTGCAGAGACGTTCACAACACCTCCACAAGCCCAAGAAAAAAAATTCAAAAAGATTGATGCAACTGCTCGTTACGAGCGGGGAGGATCGAACTCCCGACCTTCTGCGTATCTTTACATTTGATAATGTAAAGCAGACATCATAACCACTAGACTACGCTCGCTTGAGTCGTTTGATGAAAGAATTGCAAAATCTACCGTAATTGTTCTTACGTGCTGCAACCTGCGGCTCAGGTCGAAAATCTTCGTATGGGTCGTAGGCGAGGGCGACTCGCGGAATGCAAAGTGACAGCGGGGTCGGTGGGGACGGTGCTAAAACTGCTCATCTGCATTGCATCGTAACAGAAGGGTACTCTCAACACTATGCATCAAGTTTAGGGTAAATGTCTGACCTTTGCTCGTTAGAAGGCCTGGGGGAATTTGGTTGTTTTCCTGCTTGGGTATTTCTACATTACGCCTAGCGACAGGTCGCATGTCTGCTCACTGAAAGTTCGTGTACGACAAAATGTGGTATGAGTAGATCAGAAGAGTAGTCATGAATTAGAAAGACAAGAAATCCAGTGGGATTTTCGGGCTCAATCTTAGTAGCAACGTTGCTCAATTTGGTTTGCCCCTTCCCCTGACTACACCTGAGTTGCATTTTCCCCCCAAGAACCACATCAGCAGTTCCTGCAGAAAATTACTGGTGCTTATCAAGGCGCGCGAAGCATGCGAAAATTGCGATTATTGTCCTTTACTGCTATAACTACGAAGTACATATCATTATGTAGGCAATAATCGTGTGTTCCCTGTATCGAAGGCGACATGTTCATGTAGCAGTTCTTGATCTGGGTTCAATCGGAGCATTTATGGGTCTTTGTAAGCAGTAACTGTCTCTAATGCATGCTGCGTCGATACTCTAATATCAATCCGAGGAAATCTAGTATTGCATTTAACTAACACTACAGCGTATTGCAGCGTTAAATCTGCTTAGTAGAATATTCGCGGCACTGCATACAAGAGAAAGATAGAATAAGTACAGAGATAACATGCCTTGCCTTGCAGCCTACCTTAGGTTTAAACAAGAAAATTTATTGAAATCAAGAGTATTGTAGGCTTCTAGATTCTTTATGTCTATACTATAATTCCTAGGATACATTGTTGTAGTAGGTGGCGGAGTAAATTAGCCCGATGCATCTCTGCAAGTGACGAGGTAGCGGATCGCAACACCGTCATGTCCTCATGACAGCTTAACTCCGGCCAACCTCAGGCTCACCACCTTCCATCTCACCGACACCCACCACCCGCAATGTCGCACACACTCTTCACCAAAGCGCCTTCGCTACGCAATGTAGCCCAGCGCTCAATCCCGCGTCAGTTCCGCGCTTCATACCATAAACAATCATCTCCCAAGATGGCGTCGGGTGCAGCACCCATCCGCACACTACTCCGCCAGACAACGCTCCGCGCAAGCGCAATAGCAGCGCAACGCACATCCTATCCCGCAACCCAGCAGTTCTCATACCAGACCTATACGCAACAACGCTCACGATCACCCTCACCTCCCCCGCCATACCAAGCACGCAACACATCCATCTTAGCCGCACCAAACCAATGGACGCGCTTCACTACGCCCTACAATACTCTTTCCTCCGTGCGCACATTCACCTCTACATCATGCGGTAAATTTGCGTCCGCCAACTCCTCAGCTCCTTCCTCGCTATCACCAGAAACACAACAAGCGGTCGATGAAGTGATAGAGGAGATACAGGAACTGTACGGCACAGCCAAAGACGAGTTCGAAATTGCATCTGAAGAGAGCGAGAAGAATACTACGTATGCTCCTGATGATCGAGCTGCGGCAAGAGAAGAGTTGGATAAGCTGCTCGAGTATTACAAGGGTGTTGTCGATGGGGAGGATAGGGCGGTCGCGGATGAGGTAAAGAGGAGGGTCGGACAGAGGATCCGAGAGTTGGAGAATGCAGTGTTGGCCATGGAGGAGGCTGCTACACATGGCGATTAAAATTTAGTATATTTCTTTGCGTACTTCCCATTCAAAGAGGCATCTGTACACTACAGCAGAGGCTGCTCGAAGCTGTTGTACTATATTCTTAGAGTCAACTCCAATTCATCTTCGTGAAACGTCGAATTGTCGTGGTCATTTCATATTATATAGAACGCAAGTTATAACACAACACCAAAACGCCATACTGTTCCGTGTCCTACCAGCTAAGCGGTCCATGCTCAGATTTCATCTAGCCATACAGCTGCTCGAACTCGGAGATAGGATGCCTTGGGCGCCTCTCTTGACCTCCATGCAGGATTGCATCCAGTTCGTCTCTGAACTGGGTTGGGTTGAGCACAGGATTCGCAACCTTTGGCCGACTGGGCATTCCCCAGGCTGCCTGACTATTCTCCTCGTCCATTTCCTCGCGCAGGATCTTGACCTGCTTCTTCATCTCGATCCACAGTTCCAGCTTATCGAATTCCGCGTCCGATGTTGGAGTAGGATCGGACAGGTCACCGAAGGGCAATTTTCGTGCGAAATTGGCATGCAGTGTACCGAGGGCTGATTTCATCGGATCTTGGGGACCTGACCACCTCTCTGCTTCACGATCCGCCTCCTCGACGCTCTTACCGCCCCGAGCGGCGATAGCAAGTAGAGACGCGACGAAAGCCTCCTGCATATAAGCGAAGGAGAACTTGGGAGTAATCTCGGCGATCTTCTCGCAGAGCTCATCGGGGAAGTCAAGGTCCTTATTATCCTTGAGCTTTCCCTGCCAGAACTTGGCGTATTTTACGCGCTGATCGTAATCGGGGTTGGGGAAGTAGTATTTGCGATCGAAGCGGCTAGGCCTTTTGGCGATTCCCGGGTCCAGTCTGTCCAAGTGGTTCGTTGAACCAACCATCAAGATGCCGTCATTGGACTTGAGACCGTCCACTTCATTCAGGAAGTATGATCGGACGCTGTCATTGACGATTGAGTCTAGATCTTCGAAGACAAGATAGCATGGGGCTTCTTGACGGGCTTTGCCAAAAATTTGCGAAAGAGAGTATTCAGGGCCCCCGAAAGATGAAAGCGTGCGAACATAGAGGGTCGGGACGGCGAGTCTCGAGTCTCCCTGCACGCCGCGCTGGTAAAGGCTGTGCATCATGGCCTTGATGCTGATGGTCTTGCCGTTTCCTGGAGGTCCGTAATAGATGACGCCGCGCTTCCACGGCACCTTTAGGTCCTGGTATGTCTGCTGGCCATCGAAGAAGTTCTCCACGTCGGAGATGAGTGCCTTCTTCATGTCCTCGTCGAGGATGACGCTTTCCCACGAGCTCTTTTGTACGGAGTTGTATAGCTCTGCACTCTTCTGCCAGTAACCGCCATCAAAGACCCAGACCTCATTGTGTAGCTCGCTGCCCCACTTTGTTGCGTCCTTGATCAACTCATTGACTTTGTGCTCTGCATTGGAGAGGATGTAGTGGAATGTTGGGTTTGGGTACGACGACCCCCCGTCGCGGCCTTCGGCAACGTAAAGGATAGCCTCCTGGTCCTTCCATTTGTACATGTATTTGCCAAAGATGACACGCTCGACCATGTTTCCGGGGCTAGAGTCAAGTCTGTGAGCCGGTGGAGCGTACGAACGCCACTTGAGGCCGGGGCCGTATACCGGGTCTTTGACGACATCTTCGAGAGGCGTGGCCGTTGCGTGGCCGGCACCAGCGTAGGCGAGGAGGTTGAGCCTTCCCTGAGGCGCGACAACAAGATCGAGGTTGGGATATTGTGAGCGGATAGCTTCAACGAGTACGATGTCCGTGTTGACGCGCTTGCCTGATGAGTGGTCGAAGTAGGAGAGGCTGGCCATGTCCTCATGGGATACGTTGTTGCTGTTGTTGCTGTCTGACATGGTGGGCTGGCAGACGATCTGGTGTTGGGTTGGGATTTCGAGTCTTCAGTGACAGGTGTTAAGGGATAAAGCCATCAACCGTCGCCGTGTCTGCCTAAACACCGAGTTCAGGCAAGCAAGCAGGCAGGCAAGCTCCACGGGTAGCGAGGCGAAGCTAGCTCTCGCAGCTTCCCCGCGCTAGGAGTGGATCGCCCACCCATTACGTAGCCGGCGTTGCGCCATGAAACCCGCCTCAACACCAAACCAAATATCTCGAGCATTCTCCAAGCCGAGGGTTGACGCTCCTGTTGACGAGCTCGGACGCCTTTGCATCCTCTTCGGCCTTCCTCTGCTTACCGGTGCCTGGGTTGGTAGCGAGACGCGCCAAGTTGGTACCAAGCCGGCAGAGAGTGACAAGAAACGCCACGTTCCTGCCCTTGTACTGTTTGTTGCAACGTCTTCTCATCTCTTCGACTCCAGGTCTCATGCTTCTGAGTCGCAATTGTTGACTGAAAGCGGTGACAGTACTAAGTAAAGTCAGCAATCACTGATTGACATGACGGACGTTGCGATAATGGGCTACTGCTCTGAGCCACATGAAATAACAGTCCTAGACAACTACAGACAGTAATTTCCATGTTGGTATCGCTGTAACGTAAAGACGAGTGGTATGCACAGAGTGGCGCGATACCCAGTGATACCCAGTGATCATCGTGCGCAAGATGAACTCTGGCTCAGGCATTCTCGAGAGTCCACAGCGCAGTTGGGAAACCACCAGTGGTGCGAGGTGTTCTTCGTCATTGGCCATCAGATGTTACACGACGTGCTACATCACCTGATGGCTACTACTCAAACTCGTAGCATATCGGCTGAACGTACACTACTAACTCCCGGTTGTTGCGTGCGTGGAAGGTTGCCGGAAGACCGCGGGAAGTAGTTGGCTCCTCGGTCCTCCATAGTGGCGAGGCTTTCTTTCCGCTCTCCCAGCGTCCTGACTCCTGGCACGCTCTTACGCAGGGTCGAAGTGGAGTCCCCAGATCTCGCCCAGGTCCCTCTCCACAATCTGAGTGGACCCTACTTCCTCGTTTCCGAACCCTTGTGCGAAACCAGCATGGACATAATCGGCTACAGCAGCCAAACACAAATTCTTTATACCAACGCTACAACAAGCCACTGGTCAAACACCATTAGTGAACATGCGATACGTTGAGAAGGGTCGCTTCCATGATCGGTTCAACAATTCGCAACACCTTTCCTTTTTCCATGCAGGTACCATACAACGCCTCGGAAGCACTGTCCGGGCAGCCGCTTGACCTCCTCGTCGTTAAGAACAACAGCAACGGACTTGCGCAATGCGCATGTTGACGCACTTCTTTTGACCACCATTGACTGAACATGTCCGAAGGAATTGCTTTGTTTTTGATGTTGTGGTCAAGCCTGGTAACCGCCGCAAAGTATCTCAAGCAATGCCACTCCAATGAAAGTAATCTGTGTGGAGGAAAAACTAGTGTCGGTCTTCATCGTGTGTTGGATTGGCTCCCATGGTGATGGGTCAAATAAGACATGCATGTCAGTTGCGCAAAACAATATGATGGCGCGATTCAGATGCAATTTAGGCTAATAGACCAATGTAAGATGCATCCTCGATACATCAAAGAGAGAAACTAACTATCTCTCTAGGGCAGAGTACTTCTTCCCACCACAACAATCGTATAAGAGCTATAGATACATAGATAGAGAATCTAGAAGTCTACAATGCTATCGATTCTTATGAAAATTCTTGCTAAGAACTAATGTAAGCTGCAGTGTAAGAGCCTATTACCTCTGTGTTCGGTTTCTCCCTTGCTTTCCAACGCAAAGACGCTGCTGCCCAGACAACACAGACAACAAGTGAGCAATGCAAAAGCCCTGAGACAACACTGATCGCATCTATCTGCCAACATACCAGTCCTGTCGCGGAGACAACGGACACGGAACGGCAGGATGCAGGTGCAAATGACTTGACAGCTGCTCCCGCTGGTCCGAAGGATCGCAACAGCTAGCCTGCGTCTCAACCGCAGTCTAGGATGGGTGGTAAGATGCTGCTCCACTTGCGGCCCCATGCAGCCCCGGACGACCAGGGAGATGGCGGCTTCACACCACGCTAGGGTCCTCAATCCCACAATTGATGAACAGACTTTTCTGTTCGTCGTTTTCTGAATGACGATTTCAAATCCAGTTATTCAGCATGTGTATAAACCTTTCGACGGCGCGTCTCCTTAGCTCTACCAGAGTTTCATCATGTCATGATATTGGAAGATGCCGGTGGCTTATGCCGAGGCTCTTGGACAAAGCTTAGCCACCTTACCTCATGCATAAGATCATCATGCCGTTTCCTCCGCGGCCTCTGGGGATCCCAAGTTTCAAAGCACGCCCAATAAATCATTTAGAGAGCCACGGAGCGTGTTGTGGCTGTTTCCAATACAAAAGCGCCGACGCTCAAATAGCAGCGCAAATACCAAGGGGACGGCTGCGTTCATATCATGTTCCAATATCGCACCCGCGATATCCGGCATCCTAGCCCAGCAGGCAGAGAATGAGTGTCCACATTGGAGGTTCGCGTACACCCATGGAAGGGCAGGACGCCGACTTCGCGTCTAACTACTCCGAGCAAATTGAGCGTTGGTGCACTGACTTGAGCTCCACTCCTTGCACGCGTTTCTCGCAGGGGCACTCCTCCAGGGTAAACATGCAGTCAGACCGCTAACATGCAAATACCAATAGCGGTCTGTGTGTTATACGATGTTTCGAAGACTCATGCTCGCGATGTCTGCCGTTTCTGCGTTCAAAACACTGGATGGAGGCTGATGTGTCATGATCACAAGCAGCGATGATGTAATGCTTGGTACTTGAGTGGCGATCAGCACTCGGGAATTGGAGCAGCACATCTCATTTCTCCGCGTCATCGCAGCAGCGAGGCCGTTCTAAACAAGACAAATTACTGTTGGATCGGTTGGCGCACCACTTGCGATCCTCTTTGTCGATGTCCATCCGACCTCGGCAAGGTAGCTTTTAACGCCGATCACACGGCGCATGGTGGCTTGAGTTGGTCTGATTGTCGTTCGTCCGCTCACCGTGCCCTCACTTGATTGACACGCTTGTGGAGACGCATGCTGTCCTTTTACCCGGGATGGAGAGGCGTCTATGAGAAACTGCCATGAGTGGCCCGCTTTAGCACCTGTTTGGAATTCTAATTACCTACCCTTAGTCGCGGGCCTAGCACCAGTATGGGACGACGGCTCATGGCACACGTAGATGGACCATGCTTCCCCTGCGAGGTCTGGTCTGGACATATATCAGTCTCTCCGCTCCCCCAGAGTGGGCTTGCTGTCTCCTTCCCCAGACTCTCTCCCCATTGACCCATCTCGAGCTAGTCCGAACTACAGTCAACCATAGTAGACATCATGGCGACAGCTCGTGAGCACAACGACACCGTGGTAAGCGCGTCACGAGCCCTTGGCAACTTCAATTCTAACCACCATCACAGCGCGGTCCAAGTTTCGAGAAGACCACCAACGGTACCAGCGCAATGGACCACGCAGCGACCAACGGCGCAGGACTCCCTAAGCAAAGGGCTCCATACGACTATGGCGGCAACCCTCTTGCTCACGTCGCTACGAACGACCCAGACCTACGCCTTGCAGCCTTTGGTGGTGAATTCCAGCCCGGTCTATACAGGCCGCCGAACCGCAAGTTCGCTAACCCAGCTCCCCTGGGTCTGTCGGCTTTCGCTCTGACTACGTTTGTCCTTTCTTTGATCAACGTCAACACTCGCAGTATCGGTCACCCCAACATTGTTGTGGCTCTTGCATACGGTTATGGAGGCCTCGTCCAGCTTTTGGCCGGCATGTGGTATGTACTACTATACAATGCTTGAATGCTCTATCTGACAAGGAACAGGGAAATGGCTGTTGGTAACACATTCGGTGCTACTGCTCTGTCATCCTACGGTGGTTTCTGGATCGCCTTCGCTATCGTTCTCACTCCCGGTGGATTCGCCATTGAAACATCTCTCGTCGAAGAGGGCGAATTCTACGACTCGTTCGGTCTTTTCCTCATGGGCTGGTTCATCTTCACCTTCATCCTGCTTCTCTGCACGCTCCGATCGACTGTGGCCTTCTTCTTCCTCTTCTTTACCCTCGACATGGCTTTCCTCCTGTTGGGAATTGGCTACTTGAACGCCGATGCCGCCGGTCCTCAGGGCGACTGCATTGTTGCTGGTGGTGCCTTCGGTCTCATGGCCGCCTTTGCCGCCTGGTATAACGCACTGGCTGGTATTGCGGACAGCTCCAACAGGTCAGTCTTTGACTCTCTGTACCATGTTTGTGACTCATGTGCTGACTCTTTCTTTACAGCTTCTTCGTTATCCCCGTAGCTCACTTCCCCTGGTCTGAGAAGGGTCGCGAGCGTCGCAACAAGGTTGACAACTCGTCTGCCCGTGAGCACCAAGCATAAAGCTGTGCATAGAGTGTACTCGCTATAATCATGCGTCGCTTTTTCGATGCAATCAGATGAGAAACGGGAAGACGTTATCACGGGTCGGCAATGAATATGCCGAAGTTGATGACCGTCACATGGGATGATACCCATGACGGATATGTATACTTTTAATATCGATTTTCAATACCCATTGTTGAAGAGGAGAGTCTAAATCAAATGTCACGATGCGATACGTTGTAACAAATCCACGATGCTAATTTATAACTATCGCAACATGCAAGTTGATCCGTCTTCCCCAGAGTTTCCGCTCCAGCGTAGCAGAGCAGTCCCTGCCTAAGTACTCCTTCCTACTACAACGAAGCGCATTAGAACTATGTAGACATACATAGAGAATCTAGAAGCCTACAACACTATTAATTTCTATAATATCTCTTGTTAGAGGCTAATGTACGCTGCAAAGTAGAGCTTACTATCTCTACCTGTTCGGTTTTTCTCTTGTATAGGGTGATTGTATGGGGTGAGAGCATACGTTCCCCGCATTGCAGTCTAGACTACTGCAGTCTCCGGATTTGAAATCTTCCAATATTTCCCCTGCCGTGAGCATCGGTCGATTCACTCACCAAGAGGCATGGCGCACGTCACAGCATAGCGGCTGTGGCTTACCTTGGCGTGGCGTGAGATCGGGCGGTATAAGCGTTTCCACCCAAGAGTCCTTTGCTCGGCTGAGGTCAGAGGCGCTTACATGTCCGCTGTCTGTCAGGTTGCGCTCACACCATGACGATGGTGGTTGGACGGCTGAAGAAGGAACGCATGATGAGGCATTGAGAAACTTTTTTTCCAAGTTGTATTAAATCCCAAAATCTACTCTAGAAATATATGTTGTCACTTTAGTAAATCTTCATCACAGGCCTATATACAAACATTTGGCATGCAATATGGATTAGGTACAGTTGAGGAGAAAAGATTTCCTCTGTAGGTTGGAGTATGCATACGGGAGAAATTAAACACCGCTTAGGGCAGAGTACTTCTTCTTACTGCAACAACGCGCATTAGATCTATATAGGTATAAATAGAAAGCCTAGAGGATTACAATGCTGTCGATCTTTACAAGTTTTCTTATCAGGAGACAATGTAGACATTAAGACATACTTTATCATTTCTGTGGCTTTGTAGATGTTGGCGGTGTTTTGATCGTGTTGTTGCTCGTGATACTTCTGTTTGCTGTGTATAGCAGTCACATGTGTTTTTACGCACTGGTCCGCAGGTTTTTACCCTCAAGATGCAATGCATGCTTTGCTAGTGTACACCCTAGTCCCGCCTGCTACTTCTACTCCTGCTGCGAGTCCTGCTTCTTGACCGACTCAGTTGTCCCGGACTGCGACTCCTTCCCCGATCCCGGCTATCATAACTGCGACTTCTGCTGCGACTTCGACTATCGTAACTTCTGCTCCTGCTCCTGCTTTGATAACTCCTGCTCCTATAACTCCTTGCGCTTCCATCACTTCTTCTGTCTAAGTCCTCATCCAGCTCATCAATCTCATCGCCCAACGGACTCTCCCTTGGCTCCAGCATGTCCAAATCCTCCAGGTTCGCCCGTGACGGCAACTTCCACAGACTCGTCGCGCATATCCGGTCTTTTGTAAGGAGATCGTCGATAAACTGATCAACATGTGTGAGTGTAAAGGCGTCTTTGAGACGTCGCTTTATCTTGCGGTAATCGGTGAGAAGGGGTTCGAGGGTCTGGTAGATTTCGACGGGCTCCCAAGCGAGGCGAATGTAGAAGGCGGCGAGGCAGCGCAGGTACTTGAAGTCGCCGAGTTTGCCTGCTGCGTTCAGGTCCAGCGCTTTCTTGGTTGCGTCTTCGTCTTCTGATGTGTGGCCGTTCTGCTCCTTCTTGACCTCGGCGTCTTGGCCCTCGTCGTCCTCATCGTCGCGAAAGTTCAGGTATTCTAGTATAATCTCCTTGTCCGGCACTAGTTGCAGCATCTTGAAGGCCAGACACAAGAATGGCGTAGGCTTGCCGGTAATGCCTGTTGTGCCGCCGATGAACTTGAGGTCTGCGGCGCGATCGCATAACGTCGCAGCGTTCAGACCGAAACATTGCTCCTTCCAGTAGTACGACTCGGTGATGCGCTCACGCACACCCTTTTCGAAGAGTAGCGCGGGGTTCTGCCCTCTGATGAGCGCTCCGCGATAGCCTCTGTCGTCGAGAAGCGCGCTGGCGTCTGCGCGGTCGAACTGGGGTTTTGACATGTGGATGCGCCTTGGCAATCTTGCGATACGGGGTTCGAGGTTCGACAAGTAGCTTCGTTCGTGCGCGTAGTATAGTGAGGTCCGGGTGCGTGCTGGGAATCAAGGTCGCGCAATGGTCGCGATAATTTGAGCCGGGGTCTTGCCAGCTCCCAGAGTATCGATAGTTGCCCACTCAACGCCAACGATCAACATGCAGCCCTATGAACATCTAGATCCACCAGGGACGTCACACCAGTTGTCGGCCTGCGCTCTCCTGCATAAACTACTCTTGACGTTCTACATGCACACTTCTAGACTGTCATAGTATTCTTATACCCTTTGTTTTCAGCGTTCACTTCTAGCCATGGGAAGACTGCTCCTTTCTTCTAGCCAGGTTGGCGTTATCCTGTCGGCAACAATTGGTACGTATGGTCCACAACGGACCGAAGACCTGCATTGCTGATGCTGCCCGTAGTTCTTCTCTTCACACTTGCACTCTTCCTTTCCGGTTGGGTGTTACAACAACGATACGTACACTCTCTGCAGGCGGCCATAAAACCACGGTTACCCAAGCCTTTACCGCCTCCGAAACCGATAGAACCCCCGACATTAGATGCGAAATGGGCGAGACCAATAGGCAGCCGGCCAGAGGTGGACGATACCTATGCTCAATATATCGCAGGCCAGACAATGGACTGGAGCAGGCTGGGCTACGTGCAAGTCGTGAGGGAACACGTAGAACTATGCAGTGCAGTAATGCTCCTCTCCGACTTGCACAGAATGAAGAGCCCCGCGAAGAAGATATTGATGTTTCCGAAACCTTGGCTTGTGGAGTCAGAAGATGAAAAATATGGACCGCAAATGTCGACCACACGGCGTTTGCTGAGGACAGCGGCGAGGCGGTATGGCGTCACTTTGATGCCGATGGAACCTATAGTGGAAGGCGCAGATGGTGAGTCTTGAGCTGAGGAAGCCACGCTCTGCCAGTGACTGACAGCATCAGACACACTCCCCTCGTCCTATTCGCTAGCAAGTCTATATTCACTGGTAGACTACGAGCGCATACTCTACCTCCAAGGCCCAGGCGTACTTCTCGATGCATCGGCTTTGGACTCATTGCTGGCTTTCTCCAAGTCGGAGCCCATGGCCGCGTACCCCGCCACACCAGAACGAACAGACCTGTCGACATCGCTTCTGATGATACATCCATCGCAGCAGAGCTTCAATCAGCTGAGAGCAATGCGCGCGTCGAAGCCGACATCTGATCTGAACATGTTCCGGAAGACATTTACGGTTCCAGACTCTTTGATTTCAGAGTGGTCATTGTCAATGGGCAACGTCGTCTATGAGTCGCAGAATCTGCGCAACGTTGTCGACGATTTCAATGCGACGGCATTCGAAAAGATGACAACGTTTGTGAGACTGTCGGATCCCGAGATACCAGGACCGGAGTACGACGTCCCATACTCGGAACGCGCTAAGCTACGACCGCAGAACGAACAAGCACAAGAAGCATGGAGCAAACTCTACGAACGATTCCGGCAGCGACGCATGGAAGTGTGCGGCCTTGATCTGGAGACGTACCAGCCGATCATGGTCTCTGGTGGGGCTGATGAAACGAGCGTGGTGGCTGATGAATTATGAAACGGCAAGGTTTTCTTTTGATGATGCAACGTATGCGATTTGGCAACTTTCGAGTCATGTTTAAATAATGAGGCTTCTCGGGTTGATGGTACAGTACATAGGGTCGGCGTTCGGTGTATCATGTGTGTTGGCGCGCATTGCTACGAGTTGATCGGTCTCGACGGTTCACCGTATACGAGGGAAAAACCGAACAGATATAGACATGACAAGCTTTATTTTGAAGCCTACATTATCTTCTAGTAAGAAGACTTACTAAGATTGATAGCATTGTAGTCTCCTAGGTTTTTAATCTATACCTGTGTAGCTCTATATATACTCTTTTGTAGTAGGAAGGAGTAGTCTTAAAGAGAAAGTTTGTTTTTTCTCTTTGATACGGTGGTTGGTCTGCTAGCTGTTCGCAGTATAGGCAGGCTGGGTATATCAGCAGGGCTAGGACTCGGGAGCCATGTTCCTCAATGCTGGGACGACCATGCCCAGAGGTACGCATGACGCAACAAGCGATGCTTCCCGCGCAGGCAGCCTACCTGGGCACGACACAGTGTAATGAATAGACGTGTTGAAGTTTGGATGCGGTGCATTCAACGATGTGGTATTGGTCAAAGGGCATTGACTGCAGCCAGCAAACACTGGCGCTGCGGGCGATCGAAACATGGTGCTTTGAGAGGGCCTGCTTGGGTCATGTTGCCAATGTCGCCCGCTCGTGGTAGCTTCGACGCTTCTTCCCCGCGAGCGAGCCTCTACTGTCTAGCCCAACCTCCACCCATCAACTAGCCCAAAGCTTGCCCGCCCACGCCGCAAACACTCCTTGACCAACGCCATCCTTACCCTGCTCCTGTGCATGTCCGCGCATCCGCACGCACTCTGAGCGCATCAATTGCAGCCCTCTGCGCCGCCCAACATCGTCCCGAGCTCCCCACGCATTCCTGGCCGCTGCTTGCTGAGATCGCCGGAGCTGCGTCCAGGAACAGGCAGGGCAGGGCCGCCGCATTCCTCGAGCCGCCCCTCCAATGCCTACTCTGGGCTTCCTCAAGAAGAAGCGGACGAAGGACTCGAACGGCTCCAAGGACCTCGACTCGCCGACTTCGCCCATCAAGGACAGCAACTCGCCCATCACGCCCACGACATCGCGCAAGTCGGGCTCCTTCCACCTCCACAAGACCAAGACGAACGAGTCTCTCACCAACACCACAAGCAACACCAGCACCACGGCCGCGGCCGCGCCTGCCGCAGACAGCAAGCCGGCCGACTCGATGAACCCCGCCTACGCCCAACAGCAGCAGCAGCAGCCGCAGCAGCAGCAGCAGTTTGGCGCCAGTCCGCAGTCCAACCCTACGCCATCGCACAATGTCCCTAGCATACAGAATCTGATACACCCCAACAACACTAGCTCGCACCAGTCGGCCCCTAAGAATGGCGGCGCCGTGCAGTTCCAGACTCAGCCGCTTAACCAGACCCGTGTCACCAAGGGCAAGTACTCGCTGACCGACTTCACCATCCAGCGGACGCTCGGCACGGGTAGCTTCGGGCGAGTGCATCTCGTTCAGTCCAAGCACAATCAGCGCTTCTATGCCGTCAAGGTGCTGAAGAAGGCCCAGGTGGTCAAGATGAAGCAGGTCGAGCACACCAATGACGAGCGGCGCATGCTGCAGCAGGTCAAGCATCCGTTCCTGATCACGCTGTGGGGCACCTTTCAAGATTCCAAGAATCTCTACATGGTCATGGACTTTGTAGAAGGAGGTGAGCTGTTTAGTCTGCTGCGAAAGTCCCAGGTATGTCGTACTTTACTTGTTCTTTGGCCTCGGAATATCTAGTACTGACTTCCCTAGCGCTTCCCAAACCCGGTTGCCAAGTTCTATGCCGCAGAGGTTACGCTGGCACTCGACTACCTGCACTCGCACAACATCATCTACCGAGACTTGAAGCCCGAGAACTTGCTATTAGATCGTCATGGTCATCTCAAGATCACTGATTTCGGCTTCGCGAAAGAGGTTCCTGACATCACATGGACACTTTGCGGAACGCCCGACTACTTGGCACCAGAAGTCGTCGCGTCAAAAGGCTACAACAAGTCTGTCGACTGGTAAGATACAATTTCTGTAAATATGATAATCGCGCTGACAACGTCAGGTGGTCGCTTGGCATCCTCATTTTTGAAATGCTGTGCGGTTTCACTCCCTTCTGGGACGGTGGCTCGCCAATGAAGATCTACGAAAACATTCTCAAGTCGAGAGTGAAATATCCACCATACATACACCCTGACGCACACGACTTGCTGCAGAAGCTCATTACACCCGATCTTACGAAGCGATTGGGCAACTTGCACGGCGGAAGCAAGGACGTCATGAATCATCCCTGGTTCGCCGAAGTGACGTGGGACCGATTACAGAAGAAGGACATTGATGCACCCTACGTGCCTCCTGTGCGAGCTGGTGTTGGCGATGCGAGTCAATTCGATAAGTATCCGGAGGAGACGGAAGCATACGGTCAGGCAGGAGATGACCCGTGCGTGCAGAGTCCTCCTTACACTGTGGATCACATTCTGACGTGTCCGAATAGTCATGGGCACCTATTTCCCGACTTCTAAACCCGTAATCGAAAAGAGATACGATAAGCCTCTCCTTCAAAATCCAACTAGGCACGGCGATTCCTGGTCTACGTACCCGTCGAAAGTCCGAGCCATTCGTCCTACCATACATACTACTCTGTCCTTGACTCTCCTAGTGCTCTCTGTACGTGCGACCGTGTTGCACGTGGAAACCTGTTTGATTGTGTCATCATTACTACTTGTTGATTCTTGGGCGCCGCTTGGATATGGTGTGGTGTAATCGTTAACGATGAACGATGACATGGATTTGTTGAACAGTATCCTGCCAATCAGGCTCGGTTGTGGGATCGTTATTGTGGCAAACATTACTACTTCTTTGCCGATACTTCGGTCTTGCCAATAGGAACGATGCGTGTATTAAACAGAAGAGAAGAGCAATGCAAGGCTTGAGCAGATAGCATCTTTACTACGCGTTCCCGTTGAATTCTCATCAAGTGAAAACAGTCCGAGATAAGTAAACAATAGGAGAGAAAAGGCAACAGCTATCATTGCGCGAGCTCCGTCGCATACTCATGGCCTATTGTCTATACACAAGTTTTGTTTTCCTCTTGTATAAGGTGTAGAGTCAAATAAAGATAAAGATGCGTAAATCAGAGGCAATGAAGTAGGCGATCTAGCAGATAAGGCGTAATAGAGTTGTGAGTATTTGAAGCTAGTAGTGATCGTAGTACTACTATCTCTAAGAGAGAAACTAATATAATAAAGCCTGTTAAGACCTTAGATATAAATAGTAAATCTAGAAGTCTACAATACTATTGATCTTTCTAGAACTTCTTCTTAGAAGCTAACTTAGCCTGTAAACTAAGGTATGTTGTTCTTATACCCGTTTGAGTTTTCTATTGTATACGATAGTACTATCACTACAAGGGCACTAAAATCGACGGGTATCACAAAATTGCCTGTTTGGGCAGTTATTAGTAGTAGACGTTATTCTAGAACAACGTAAACAGAGAAGCTAAGATTTCAAGCGAAAAGAGTTAATAGAATCAAAGGGTGCATTTGCGATAGCGGTTGAGACATAGATTGCTCTAGAAACTAAGTTTCTAATTACGCAAAAATTGCTGCGATCAACACTTTTACTAATAATTACCTGTCTAGACAATAGGTACTAGCGAACCTTAAGAGTAGTAACGTTAATAGATACTTTGCAAATAAAGCAATCTGTGCTACCTAGTAGGATACAAACCTTGTACAGATCCTTTTATTACACGCAAGACAGCGAGGTACCTAAGAGCCGCGATTGTATTCACTAAAAAGCTACTATAATCGATAGACATCCTAACTTACTTATTTAGGGAGTGTCTGCATAGTAAATTTTATAGATAAAATGCGCGTGCATAAAAAAGCAAAGATCTAGAATGTGTTTGAGATGGGCAAAAATTGGAGAATACTGTGCCGTAGGTAAGCTCCGCGATGACTTTGCTACCTGAGCAATGAGCTAACGATGTCTAAAGTAGAAGGAGCGAGACTTCGAAGAAAAGTGTCTTCTAGACGTAATTAGTACCTGAGAGCTAGAAAGGAACCTGTGTACTCTAGATAAAGAGCAAAAAGACGACCAGCAAAAGTCTATCTGTTCATACCAATCAGACAGCACAACATACAACAAGAAACAAGCATTGGCTAGGCATCTAGGTAGTCGTTTAATCTCTCTTGGCCGCATCATAAGTATATAAACACGGAAAGGGTCCGCGGACTCTTCGACTGCGTCACGGCCGTGCATTGCAAGCGTGGCGGCTTGACAGATGAACTTGTAGTTGACTATTGATTGCGTGGGGCATGGTCCCATCGACACAAAAGTAGAGCTATTGCCATATCTTTCTTCTCTGCGGCTTTCAGATACTTCCAAAGATACCGCGAATATATTTGTCCTATTGCGGTTGATATAATCCCCCGTTGAGCCTAGCAGCATGACATCACACGCACGCCAAGACGCTAGAGAGAAAGCGGGGATCTTAGAGGGAAAGAACCATGTATACGAGTATGGAACGACAACGACATCGCGACACGTTCGTTTCGATGCGAAAAAGAAAGAGACGTATGAGAACTACAACAATTTGATTGGATGGGATGATCTCTGTAAGCTCGACTTGATTCCACGTTGAAGACGACCGGCTAACATGTTCAACCCAGTGTCATGGCAGAGAGACAACGAATTCATCCTTACATCTCATCGGTGTGATCTCAACTGCACCATTAACGAAGTAGCGCCTACTGACAACAACTAGGCGAGCGACGTTTTCGTACCTCCGCTCTCTGAAGAGCGCCTTTGAAGTCCACAATGAGACGGTAAATATCTGGTCTCACATTCTGGGTACCACCGTGTTCTTCTTCATCGCAACCATTTTGTATTTTCCCACACGCCAGATTCGTGATGAAGGAGACAGTACAAATGGTGATGACGAAGCAATCTACGTCTACTTCGGTTCCGTCATAGCTTGTTTCTTCTTTTCGTTCATGTAAGTGCCTCTTAATCCTACGCCCACAGCTCTTCATACAAAAGAACTGCCGAGAATAACGATTGATAGTCACCACATATTCCTCGACCACAGTGAGCAAGTTCGCACTTGGACGGGCCGATTCGATTACCTTGGTATCGTAATTCCACTCTATGGTACGACCATTGCCAGTACGCACTTTGGGTTTCACTGCAAACCCTCATTGCAGGAAGCCTACAGTATTTTCGCTACTGTGACAGGCCTTGCCTGCGCACTCACAACTCTTCATCCGTCTTTCTCTGGTCCCCAGTCCCGCCATGTCCGCACTACGCTTTATCTCCTTCTAGGATCATCATCTTTCCTTCCAATCGTCCATGGGATCTGCCTCTTTGGTGTAGAGAATATGAATCGTAGAATGGGGTTGAGCTATTATCTTGGGTTGGGCCTGTGCCATGGTACCGGAGCCATGTTGTACGCTGCGAGGATTCCAGAGAGATGGCTTCCGAGGCGTTGCGACGTAGTAGGAAGTAGCCATCAAATCATGCACGTGCTAGTTGTGTGTGGTGCGGCGACGTACGGAGTGGGCGTTCTCGCGGCGAAGAGGTATTGGCAGACGAGAGGATGTGAAGTGTAGGTGTAAAAGTCACACAGATCTTCAGACCTCTGCTTCTCGTTAGCGGCTACCCCCTCAAAGTACACTATAAAAACAACGCAATCGCGACACTAAATTTGGTTAATACCGATTCGAGACTACGGGCAACAGAGCAACGAAACGACTGAGTGCCACTGTCCCAGGATGAGCGCAGAATCTCCGCGGGTGAGGCTCAACAGCTGCAGCTGAACCCACTGTGGGGCTTACCCACAATCTGCGCTACAACATACTTTCTCAAATTCTCGGAGAAGCTTCATCTTGATGCCAGAGCTGAGCGATTGAGATGACTTCTCCGGTCTTTCTCTCCGATGTCGCTTCAGCAGCGGCAGTACTGTTCACACGCCAGTACCCAGTTCCGGATTCTCCACCTGTGTAAGCTCTTGAAGATGCCGACGACCCCCAAATCTTTTGCGATGTCACGATGATCCAGAGGCCGTCGCAAAGTGTCGACCGGCCTTGGCACAAGAAAGTCAGATACCGTGATTCCAAAAAAGCGATGACGTTGCCGTGGATTTAAGACACCCAAGATGATATACCCTTCAGGATCATCGGTGTTCTCCAAGTCCCCTCGTGCATACTCCGTGTTCCCGGGGCGAATCCGCGGTCATGCGAGATAAGACACTGACTCCATTGATTGGCTCAAGCACGTTTCACAAGCACTCCCCCATCGTGATAGGAGCCGATGGACAAGAGGCAGAGCGATCTGAAGGCCAAATTGACAGATGAGAATTGTGCAACATGCAAATGCCTCCACCTGCTTAGTAGAGCTACGGTTGTACCAGCCGGTTGTCGCACCGCATCCAAGGGAGAAATTGAAGAGGTACGCCAAAGCTTTCTACTGCTCTACAGCCTACAACAACACTAATGTAATTATTATCTATGTAGATATCAAGGCTTAAAGTCTACGTTAACTTAGAATATCTAGTGTTACTCTATAATGTACTGTTGCAGACTGCAGCAGGGACGACTACTTACTCCCGCTCCTCGGAATTTCCCTTGTATACGGTAGCTCCTTATCGGGCCACGTCTCCACACGCACGCGGCAGACACACACGACACTCATCACACCAAGTTTACAAAAACATCTGAACACAAAAACAAAGTACATGTTGTTGATTCACGTGAGGTCCAGGGCTGACGGTTTAAGCTAGTGTTGTTCGCTGGCAGCACTTCCAGATGCTCTTGCGAGCGCCACCAGTTCGACACGTCTTGGTATACTTATGCCAGGAACAGGAAGTTATTGAGACAGAAAGCTATTTGCGACACAGGCATTTTGTCAAATACTGACCGCGGAAAAGCAGCAATTCATATTATCTTGAGACGTTCTGATAAGGATCCTTGTTCGCCTCGACTACTGTGAGTCTAGTCTCTCGCCTGGTTAGCGCCAAGAGATAAGAGAACGCCTTTGCCGTCCCCCACCATCCCGCGTCAAACCTCACTCTAGCGAACCACGACTCGTCGAATTGATATTCAGCCTCTTGTGCTCCAGCTTAGCCAGTCGACGATGAGATTCGATTCGCTGCAAGAGTATGTGGATCCCAAGTTAACGCCCCAGTGCTCATCGGAGACACCCTTTATACCCGAGCACGCGGCAAAGCATACTTTCTCCGAAGCATTGGGCTCGCAGCTGCTAGGTGTCGCCAACGAAGATAACGGATTCGCCAATATTACTGCATACAGGCACGGAGAAGTCTGATCTCACTTGGCCTGGGGAACGATTTACGCCACAACCTTAGCTGTGCGTCACTGTGCTTCACCGCGGAAGTACCATCTTTGGGAGTTTCTGTATCAACCTATATAACCTCTCGACTTCCGTTTGGAGTTGCAACTCCAGCAAGCGTCCGCTCCCGTTTCCTCGACCGTGCCTGTGAAGCATCACCAGCTGGTCATCCTTGTCTCTTTCTCTCCAGAAACATTAGCGACGCAGCAGGATTTGACCTTCCAGGTCGTGTACTTTATCATGCCGTTCGCCATTAGCATGCTCTGGTCGGCACCAGAGATCAACCCCTACAACAAGAAGGCCACTTCCATCCCTGTCCTGAACCCCATTAACAAGTATGGGCGTGTGTTTTTCTTCTCTTACCTGGGTTTCTTCATCGCGTTCTGGTCATGGTAAGTCCTTCCCCACATGTGGGTCTTTTCTACTGGAGCATGCTAACGATGTACAGGTACGCGTTTCCACCTCTGGTATGGCCACCCGCATCTCACGTCACTGTGCACATCAGTCCGACTAACACTTCCACAGCTGAGTAAGAGTATCAAGGCGGACATGCATTTGTCGCAGAACGAAATCGCCAACTCCAACATCGTCGCGCTATGTGCAACACTACTGGTCCGCTTCATTGCGGGACCTATGTGCGATCACTTTGGCCCACGCGTCACCTTTGCATCGCTGCTATTCGCTGGAGCTATTCCAACCGCTCTTGCTGGCACTGCTCACAATGCAATGGGTCTTTATTTTATCCGTTTCTTCGTCGGTATTCTTGGCGGAACTTTCGTGCCCTGCCAAGTTTGGACTACCGGCTTTTTCGACAGGAACGTCATTGGAACTGCCAATGCTTTGGTCGGAGGTTGGGGTAACTCTGGTGGTGGCATCACATAGTAAGTGTCACGTTACAATCTACCAAGGCTTTCACTAATGCCTTCCAGCTTCGTCATGCCCGCCATCTACGATTCACTCAAGGCTGACCAGGGTCTCTCCTCTCATGTCGCATGGAGAGTATCCTTCATTGTTCCCTTCATCATGATCACAGCCTGTGCCCTCGCTCTTCTACTGCTGACCGATGATACGCCTACTGGAAAGTGGTCTGAGCGTGGTGCTACCGTCGTGTCCAATGCAGACCAGACAGTGGGCCACCACGCGTCTGTTGTTCCTACAACTGGAGCTCTGGACGACAAGCCTGCGACTACCGGGTCGATCTCCTCTAGTGACGAGAAGAAGCAAGAGCGACCAAACTCCGATGTCGAGTCCGGTCGCGGCGATGTCCAAATCATGGACGAGTTCCAACACGAAGTTGTCGTCAAGCCTACTTTGAAGGAAGGACTCAAAGTCATGTTCTCGCTCCAAACACTGATGCTTTGCTCGGGCTACTTCTGCTCTTTCGGTGGTGAATTGGCCATCAACTCCATTCTTGGTGCTTACTATTTGAAGAACTTCCCCTACCTTGGTCAAACGCAGTCTGGACGATGGGCAGCCATGTTCGGTCTTCTGAACATTGTTACCCGACCACTCGGTGGCTTTACCGCCGATCTCATCTACAAGGTCACCGGTCGCAACCTTTGGGCGAAGAAGTTCTGGATTCACTTCGTCGGTGTCATGTCTGGAATCCTTTGCATTGTCATCGGTAAACTAGACCCACACAACTTGAGCGAGCTGATTGGTCTTGTCGCTGTCATGGCGATCTTCTTGGAGGCTGGTAATGGTGCTAACTTTGCACTTGTACCTCATATCCACCCTCACGCTAATGGTATGTCTATTCCCTCACCATGACATGGAAAGCTTACTAACTATTCGAAAGGTATCCTTTCTGGTATTGTCGGCGCGACTGGTAACTTTGGTGGTATCATCTTCGCCATTATCTTCCGCTACCACAAGACGAATTATGCGCAAGTGTTTTGGATTATTGGCATCATGATCATTGTGCTTAACTGCATGTTCATGTGGGTAAAGCCTATTCCCAAGGGGCAGATCGGTGGTCGTTAAGGTCCATTCATGTTTTGTGTCTGTTGTTTAGCGTCTTGTACATATGATACCTCTGTTGATCGTACTCTACAATTTCTAAAGTATGAAAACTAAAGTCTTTTGATTGTGAACTATTCTTGTCAATTCTTTATGCTCACTCTTGGTGTGCGCAATCTTCTACCGTTTCTGTGTTGCTCACCGTACCGTTTACTCCATCGAGAACACTATCAGTCTGTGAGCATATCGACATGAAGGTTACAAGCACTGCAAGAAGGATTGCGTTCACCAGCTCGCTCATCAAGACCCTCGTGGAGGCAGAGGCAAGAGCAAAAGCAGAGACCATCACTCCCAAGACTGCAAAGAAGAACGAGCTTTATTGTCAAGTCAACGAGATGGCTGCTTTAACAAGTCCCTATCTTACCGGCGGGGATCCCGTTGATGCTGGAAGAGATGCTCGGTGGTCCGAGACGTAACAAGTCGCTCGACATATTATTAAGTGGTCATGCCATCACCGACCAAAACAAGGCAGAAGAGGCCGTGAAGGACATTAAAACAAGTAACCGGAGTTAAAAGACACGATAGAGTACATCCTACCTCTCCTCCTACAACAATGTATGTTAACGGTTGTAGTATAGATATGAACGGTCTAGAAGCCCACAATGCTCTTAGTCTTTTTGAGGTTGTCTTTTAGAAACTAATGTAGGCTTCAAGGTAGGGCATTGTGTCTCTATACCTATTTTGTCTTCCTCTTGTATGCGGTACTACACCGGAATGGTATACTTAGAGTCCTGTCGCCAAACTCGAAATAACATTATGCAAGGTATTCAAGCTTTCCAATTCTATAGCCCAACTGGAATACATGTACCTCCCCAATACGATCGAGCCTTCATCATCACATCGACCAGATTCCTCCGACGCGCAGCCAAGACAGAGGTTCTGGAGGAGTCGTCCACGCTGTTGGAAGACGTCGAGATGCAAATCGGCGAGACAGTCGTCGATACGGACACAGCGAATGAAGATGTGGAAGCTCCACAGGTACGCGACTTGCTGGAAGCCATCGTCCAAGAGCTAGAAGCTATCCACGGACAGTATCTGAAGGACATGCAGTTTCTAAAGAGCTACTATGGAGGATCACACTTGACCGCCGACTCCCTAGAGGTGGTCATGGCTCGACTGGCAGCAACTGCTGATCTCGATACTGCTAGATTGAGCATCGCTCAAATGTTCCATCAAGTTGTTGAAGAGGTCGCCGTAGCTGGAACCGACTTCCCCCGAAGATCGCGCGACTTCTCTAAGCCACTGAGACAATGCATGGATAGTCTCGACGACGACGATGACGAAGATTAAGTGGACAGCATCTGAATTGGCTCTATCGTCTTGGACAATAGGCCGAAGCATAGAGGGTGTGGGTGAATTTCATGTTCAGGGTAGCAAGCGGAGATGCGCCTCATTCTGGCCAAGTTTCTGATTCAGTTTGACTTTGTGCAGCATAGCGACCCGAGAAGACTCGTTATACAAAAATGTTCTGAGATAGTCTGCTACGTCCGGGAAACGTAGATAACCAACCACCGGTGAATGCAATATCCAAGATAGCAAGACGTGCGATGGCGATTGCTTGACTTCCAGGTAAGCGCGTAGAGATTATGGCGAGAACCAAGGTTTGGGGCTGTGCAATTTCATGCTAAGTGCGCTTAACTCAATACGTACTAGACATGGAACTGCACTTTCGGTGCCGGTCAGCTGAACCCCTGCTTACTTTTGCACACCGCAACCTTCATCCGTCGTTATAACCGCAGCATATATCCAGAATCGCACAATGGCTTCTCTGGAACAGAGCTCGATCTACCTGGATCCAGTAGCAAGTTCATACAAGCCGAATACTCTCACTAGGCAGCCACGCGCGCACCGCAGCTTTCCGATCGCACTTTCCCACTTTAAATGTGCACATTCAACGGCACGTAGAAAGGTGCACTCTGCAGTCGCAACATTATAAAAGATGACGAAGGACTGGGATTTGGTGCAGGATGTGATCAAGGAGCTTTCTTTTGTGCAAAAAAAGCCTTTGGAAGAAGTCAAAGAGCTAATGGAACGCAAACACAAGTTTCGGGCTTCGTGAGTTTTCGACGAGATGGAACAACGCTGGCATTATTGCTAATAACTAGTATAGAACGCGAGCCTATCGTATGAAACTGAAAGAATGGGGTATCATGAGGCACAAATCGCGAAAGATCACAAGACAGCGTCGTGAAGCGCGACTACCAAACGAACAAAGTTCAAGCGAGACGGATCAGCGCAACGACGAATCAGTCGAGCCGGCTGAAGTTATCACAATAGAACCTGAGTCTAGGGAACATTGCACGAGGACTGGGGGCTGGCAGGTGGTGGCTAGTCTGCCGGCTTTAATCGCTGATGGAGCTGGTACCGTTGCGGAGCCAACTTTTCTGGGATTATTGAATCAGCCACAAGAGTACGGAGATTCCTGGTCTTCTCCATGTTTGCATTGCGTGTTCGCTAACCATGCAGTAGTCTGCAGCCATCGTTCG
The DNA here is from genome assembly GCF_013036055.1 of Alternaria burnsii. Taxonomy (NCBI): domain Eukaryota; kingdom Fungi; phylum Ascomycota; class Dothideomycetes; order Pleosporales; family Pleosporaceae; genus Alternaria; species Alternaria burnsii. The sequence continues at coordinate 933,140 of NW_024066111.1, forward strand.
AGGAGACATGGTCGCACGATCCTGCACAATCTTCAGATGTAGTACTGGACATGGTTAGTGCAGTCTTGGAAGGCAGTCTACAAAAGCTCGAGAAGCTTCTTGTCGGTAACGTTGATCATATCAACGATCCCATAGGTCTGCCTTTCGAATCAGGTGCTCGATTTGCTGACCATCCTGCTTTGAACGAGATGGTCATACTCCAACACCCGGATCAGACCTTGTTCGATATCGCTTGTGGCATGCCTTGCGGACCGATTATATGGGTCTTGTTCGCTTATGGTGCAAAAGGCTCCAAACACCCACTCGGAACAGACCTAGCCTTGCACAATGCTATCAAGAACGGCAGAGCTTATACTGTTCAGGCGCTGCTTCAGCCCGGTCGCTCAGACGTTAACGGGCTTCCAGGCTCGAGCTGGAGTCCTTTGCGTCAAGCAGTATTCTGGAACGTTCCCGATGTTGTCCAGATCCTTCTTAATCGAGGTGCAAAGGTCGGTGATGCTGGCCCTGCGCCTGGAAAACCTGGTGTTCACACGGCATTGCAGCTATGCTTATTACATAGAATGAACACTTACATGGATCCCGCCGCTCGGAAAAACTGCCATATGATTATGGATATGCTTCTTAGCGCTGGAGCGGACATTCATTGCAAGCCTCCGGAGCTCGTCATTCCGTCAAATTTCGCCATGTTTGTCAAGCCATGGGAAAATCGTCCATACTGGGCTTCTGAGCTCTCGCCGGATGAGCTCGACTGTTTTCGAGTGTTCATCAGCAAGGGCGTCGAATTTCCATCACACTTCCAAGGGTACCCCTGCGAGTCTCCCTACAAGCATACGTTTGAGCACCAGGCACTGTGGCATTCGACTCCTACTTTTGCGAGATGGCTTATTGATAGTTTTATGCCGACGCCCATCAATAATGGCAGCTCCCTCCTATATGAGATATTGGGCTGCTGTCCAAATGAGAAACGGCATCCAGCCGATACTTTACGCGACATTCAAGTGCTCCTTCAAAAAGGCGTAGATTCAAATCGAGCCGCGCGAGACAGCATCAGCCCTTTGCGTAAGTGCATTGCGGATTGCCCTGCCGTAGATCTTATTCCACGTCTCCAGATGCTTCTCGATGGCGGCGCAGATCCTGAAGCCGAAGATGCGGATGGCGTCCAGCCGTTTGTTCGAGCGGCAGAGACATTCGAAGAGCCGCTTCTTTCCAAGGTCATGTCAGTGCTGGTGTCGAAGATTTCAGGGAAACAAATAAGACGCGTCGATGACATCTCACATACATGGGCCGTAGGCCACTTTCCAATTTCAAAAACGCAAACGTACGATCAAGTCATGGCGTGCACACGCCAAACGGGCGACTTTATGCTCAACCTGCGGACGATGGTTCCGGAACACATTCAAAGCATCTTCCAGCGAGCTTACTTCGATGTCGTAAGCGAATACTTCCTAGACACGATGACCAAGGTGGCAAAATCCAAGATGCTGAGCTCGAAAGAGAAGGACGAGATCGTTTGGATTGTCTCGATGCGAGATGGAGTCGATCTCCCAAATTACAACTTCGACCAAAAGCTTGTCATTGCGTTGCTGGACCCACAACCAATACCAAGCGTGATACTTGGGTCAGAAAGCGACCCTGGGAGGACTGCCTCATCGAATTCCAATTCAGTGAGCGCTGTAAGCTCTCCAGCATCTAGCGCTACGATCACTGGAACAGCCACAGACTCTGGAGTTCACATCCCCTTCCAGTTCAATGCTAGCAAGGCAACAACCAGAAAAGACCCCTCAATATCTACTGAATCGCCTGAATGGATTGACGACTTCTTTGTGGCATCTACGACGCAAATCCGATGGCGCGACCCATGTGCACCACCGAAGCCGGGGGATATTCAGAAAGCTACAGCAGCCGTTTTAACATGCAAGTGTACAACTTGTAATGACGGAAAGCTTCTCACGAGAAGTGAGCTGGAAAGACACAAGACTGAACACGAACATACGGCGGACTGCGATATAGTTGGTTGCAAGAGGCGCTTTTGCATTGAAAGACGAACTAGGGCAAATAGTGTGAGATGTCAAGATCACTTGTTCGGTGGTTGAGAATCGACATTCAATTAAAGACACAGTAATACATATGCAAACACGCTTCTTGTATCCTCTAGCATCCCTTCCCCTTACAAGCCACTGAGACCGAGCGCCAAAGCAGCAAGCAGACTATTTAGCAGCGCAATAACGCCCGCCAACACAACATTAAGCACCAACTGTACCGCCAAGATCAACAAACCCAACGCACTCGTCAACGGGTTGATGAAAATCAATAGTCCAGCGAGACCCAGAATTGCAACGGCAGCCGTAATCGTAGCGAAAATCTCAACGATGATGAGAGCAAGGAGAGCGCCCGCAGCAATCAGTTGGCGCTTCTCTTTGGGCTGAGACGCGTCGAGATCGGTGGAAGAGCGCTTTTCGTTTCCGTTGGCTGGCACCATGGGCTGTGTGGCGTTCGCAGGAGCGAGTTCGCGGATCTCAGACGTGGTGGAAGTAATAGCCGCGGTGATTTTGTTGAGTTGCTCGCCTACTTGGGGGATGGCGGCAGTCTTCTCAAGAATAGAAGAAGAAGTCGAGAGCGGAGCAAGAGTGGCATTGATGGCTCCCGTGTAGATTTGTACAGTGGCGAAGAGATCGGTGAGCAGGGACTCTACACTGCTTTCTTGACGCTTTTGTTGTACAACCGGGCTAGCAAGGGATAGGCCACTGAGGGCGAAGACGGCGAGGTGGGAGAAACGCATTTTGACGTTGTGTATGGAGTTCTTTTCAAATTAGGAAGGGATGTTGAAGAAACGGGTGGCGAAATATGCACAGGAAGGATAGTGAGCGAGTGATTCGTGATGTGTCTCGACTAGAAAGGAGAACAATACTCTTATATGCTTCCCACTTCTAGCACTCGAAACTTGTTTATACATGGCAGATGTTGACTCTGAGTTTCGCATGAGCAATGCTCGTCATTGTCAATTTCCCAGGGTTAAGGAAGCTCGAAATGGACATAGTCCGGGTATGCGGTTCGGACTGTTTTCTCGATGGGGAGGGATGATCGTCATAGGCGGATCCAGATGTATTGATAATACTTATCCTTGCTGTATATCACTTACACTCGCTTCGCTTCTGCAAAACCGTTCCAAGACTACGATGCATTACAATTGCTGGGAAATGCAAGTATAGAAATGCTGCGATGTCGTTCCTGTTGAAGAGAGAGAGAAAATACTGGCTTCTGCTCTGTGTTTTAATGACAGTGAGTGCAAGTGTGGAAGTCGCTGTAGCACATGTGCGTATCTTACTTGGACCAGCCAAAACACGTTCAGGGCCAAATCATGGTTAGTGGAGACGCTTGTAGCCGGTATCCCGCAAGCGGTGGTTTGATCTAGTGCCGTATACATCGTGTACGCCTATTCCGCGAATGTCGCCCTTTGTCAGCCACGCTAGTCAGACTCCGAAAAAGGAGAAGCGACGTCATGTCAGCACGAAGCTTGACAACCAAGCTTAATCACCGGTGGTAGAAACCCCTGAGCTCCATTGTCATTGGCTGCGCTCAACTCCATCGTTGTTTCCAGACACCCGGTATCCTTGTAGATTCATTCCACGCACGATATGATAGACTACCGCATACAGGGGAAAAACTAGACAGGTATAGAAGTAACGAGTTGTATCCTACAGCCTACATTTGCTTCTATTAAGAAAATCTACAAAGATTAATAGCTTTGTAGACTCCTAAATTCTCTATTTGTATATACATAGCTCTTAACATGCTTTCGTGTAGTGGGAGGAAATATTTCTCTGTAGAGGAATGTTTGGTTCTCTTCTTTGATAAGGAGAATTTAGAAAGAACGAGCTTCTTCGTGCGACAAGTTTAACAGGAACATGGTGAGCGATGCAAGGTCTTCAATAATACGCCTACGAATGCGCCTACGAATGCTGGTTGCAAAACGCCCTGAGGATAAACCTCACCCACCTTTGGTCATCCCAGCCAAGTCATCTGTGTTCATCGTTGTTTACAACCTCCTCATCAGTCATATCCGTCTAATCTAAAAGCGCCTTTTTCCATCACCAAGCCCATGAACGCGACCTGTACACTCAGTCGAACGATACAGTATTTCTCCATTGAGGTATACGAAGCCTCGGACGTCTTCTGGTTTCTCTACTTGTTCTCACTCGTCGCCAACGAGCCTTATTTCAGCTACTTCGTCGTCCTGATGTGTAATAGGTGTGTTGACACCACTCCAACCACTCTTTACTGGGCCGTCGTCACCAAAGTCCTCGATCAGCCTATTACCCAAGCCACTTTCGTCAGCTTCTGAACCCAGAGCGCCAGTATCGGATGCAATGCCGTCGTCGTCGGAGTCGTTGCGACCACCCGGGCCCGTGCTGTTGAGGCTGTTGAAGCTCCAAACCGGCTGGTCAGCATCATCCCAGACATTAGTGCTGGTGTTGTACGGTATCTCGTCAGCATAACCTTCATCATCGGCATAGGCCGGCAGCTCTTCTTCATCACTCTGGCTCGCGGCTGCGACTCCGTTCTTTGGACGGTTCGCGGCTGCTGAGCGCGGATAACCACCCGCGCGCAGGGCTACGGCTCCCGCTGCGACTGCGCCAGCGCTCGACGACCCATTGCGGGACGAATCGCCGAGGCGCAAGCCGTTTCCCGCAGGTGAGCGGGAGCGAAGTTCTGTGTCGTTATCTTCGTCAGAGCCGGGGTTGCTGATGTCGGCGGTTACAATCTGCTGAAGGGAGGGAGGGCCTAAAGGGACAGGCGAACGGCGTCGGTAGAACAGAAGGTAGGCTGATCTTGATACAGCTTTCCGGCCCGATTCGCATTTCGTCACTATTGAGTCTGGTGAAGTTAGCATGGACATAACGATGTTTAAGAAGCACAAGGATAGGCTTACCATTGTAGTCGTACCACTGCTTGTCGAAGAAGTTCTGCGCAGTGGCTGTGTAATGACCGCCTCCAAGCCCACCGAAGTGATTGTCGACAGCGAACAGATCATAAGTGAGATCCTTGCCCTCAGAGAAGCCGACTTTGCCAGACAAGTCTAGTCCCTCTATGGGGAAATCGACCAGATCCTCAATCTTGTCTCGGAAGTTTCTCGCTCCACTGAAGCGCTTGAGATGTATGATGAGAATGTCGGGAACAGTCCAGATCTCGAGTGTTTTTGTTGCCCTACGCCTTTCCTTACAACGGCTGCAGTACCACGCGTTGTCTTCCGAGAGCACTTCGCTCTTGGAGGATTCATTGAAACACTCATCGAGATTGATGCCATGCTTGCGACGGGCTGCACGCTTCTCTTTTTTCTCCTGAAGCTCTGGGTCGTCGAGGAGTTCAATCGACTTCATCGAGTCCGCGCCCCTAGGATCATCTGCCGTTGTTGCCCCAAACAGAGCGTCATAAGCTTTGGAATCCCAATCAAGAACAAGAGCCTCGCCCATTCGAAGCAATCTTTCGTCAGACTCGTCTTCAGGATCATCCGGATAGTTCGGTTGGTCTGGCACCTTGCCTGCTTTCTTGTTCCTGAAGTTCTTGTTGTTTTTGTGTTTTCGTTCCATCTTGCGCTCGTGTTTGCGCGCTTTTTTGCTCTTCTTCTTGTTCTGGCGGCCAGACCGAGCGAACTCTGGAGCTTCTGGCTCGATGGACTGCATTTCCTCGTCGCTACTAACATTGGCTGCATCGATCACTGCGTCCGCGTCAACGACGGTGGCCTGGGATGCATCCTCATCTTCATCGCTGGAAGTAGTCTCGCTTCCAGCAGCAGACGATTGTACAGATTCCTCTCGGGATGATGGTATCTTGATTCGCTTCGAGATAGGCTCAAGTGGTTTTGAGTAATCGACGGTACTCCAGCCAGTGGTAACGATCTCCGAGCTCTTTCTTGTATGTTTCATCTCAAACAGATTCCTGTTTCAAGTCAGTTTGTTGTTGCCAAAGCTAAAGTGGCTCTCCTGTATCTCTGCGCTGCTAAACCTTGAGGGGGATGCCTTGTACGTACCTGAACTCCGGATGGATATAGCTGCCCGGTCGAAGAATCTCAGGAATTTCATCAACTTCGCTAGTTCGAGCTACAGGCGCATCCTTTGCATCCGTCATTGTAACCTCAACCATGTCCTCGCCTTCAACAGATCCATCCTGGACTTGGGGATCGTTTGGTGATGCGTCCTCTTCTGTTGTCAACACAACGTCGGAGCCAGGACGCGACTGGTCTTGTCCACTGAGCTCACTGAGAATTGGGCGAGTCGTCATTCCAGCAACCCTAGCCAAAACCTTTCGGAGGATTGTGTCATAGTTTTTCGCTTCCTCTCTGGTGAGGACGATAAAGCTAGGCCATAATGCCATAGACTGTCCCGTCGCCCTGTATGCGGACTGGCTGGGTATCCGGTGGAACATTGGGAATACAACGCGGTCATGAAGCGGCGAAACTGTCTCCGGAATCTCCTCATCAGAGGACTGTGAAAGCATCACACGGTATTTGGAGCCCTTCTTCTTAGGAACTGGCCAGTTGCTAGGAGCCATTTCCAATTCATAAAAGTAGATGTCGTCTCGTGCGCCTATATTCGACTCCGCTATTGTGGAAGCGTCGTCCAAGTGTCGATAGTATTTGTGGCTGTAGACCTCTGACGCCATTATGCGGTTGGCTGGAACGCCGCCTCCGCGCTTGCCGACAAAGTCTTTCAAAGCTTTGATTGTGGTGTTCTTGTCGACGTCAAGCTCAATCTGGATAGGCTTGCCAGTCAGTGGCACGTGAGTGATGGTATGAGACCAGGACTGCTCTACCGGCAGCTGCAAGGTGAGCTGACTGTATGGGTCGAAAGTAATGCTAACTTTCTCGCAATCTGGGCACACCATGGTGTTCTTGTAGAATCCATTGAACAAATCCATGGCTACAGAGTCGTTACGCGCCCAGTAATTCTGTCTATAAATCTCACCGAGTCGCTTGACTGCCTCTGGATCGCGAAAGGTATTGTCATCAGAGTCGGGATTCTCTAGGTACGGCTTCTTGATGATACGGTTTAGATCTTCATGGAGCGCGTCGACCAGCCAGCTGACGAACTCTTGAGAGTCCTGCTGCCCATAGCCAGAGAACATCGGGTTAGCCCTGCCTAGCTTGAGCTTGAAGTCCTTGGGCGAGACGGAGGAATTGTTGTCAAAGCCATAAATAGAGCTCAGTAACCCGGCATACGACTTGGCGATGACACCTTTGAAACCGATGGGATTGTCCACGTTGACTTCGTCCTTCCATTTGTTATTTAGGAAGTACATGCTTAGCTCTTCGACACTTCGTAGACATTGGAGAGCGGAGTTCATGTAACACGTGTTGCCAAGATTCGTAAGCCCGACGTGGCCACGAACTTTGCCATTCTGCTTCCTTCCACGCGTTACAGGGCCTCCCGTTGGAGTGCTCCGCCCGCTGTTAGGGTTGCTCTTGCCAACCAAAGCATTAGTCTTGCTCTTTGACGCCGTTTTGGTGGTCTCTGCTATGTATTCGCCTTTTTCATCGTGTTCCTCAAGTACAATAATTTGGTCCTGGGTCAAACCAGCATCGGCCAAAGTAAGGTCCTCGTTGGAAGCCTCGTTGTCTTTCTCATCTTTGCCAGTAACCAGCTCGCGCTCCGACCCAAAGGCAAGACCATTGAAACTTTCGACGCTCATGGAAAGCGAAGGCCGCTGAGCAGGTGCTGGCGCAATGGGAGATCCGTTACGAGGGGACGCGTCAGGTGTTAACATGCCAGAGGGTTGCAATGGCTGGGGCTGATCTGTGGGAGCAGGCGTGAGTATCCGCCAAATGCGGACTTTGTTGTTGAGGTCAATGCCGGCGGCTTTTTTCGCGGCTTCAATGAAGGCAACGAAACTCTCGTATCTGCTCGCAACGAGCTTTGCGGCTGGTGTGGCGCTGTCGGTGGGGTTTGGAGATTTTCGCGCTTTTCGGATTGTGAAGATGGGAGGGTGAAGCTCGTAGGAAATGTCTTCGCTTACTCCTCCTGGTACCGTGTTGTGGGCGTACCGACGTATGATAGGACTTGACTTGTCGAGCCCATACCAGCTTTGAACCAAGTCCCATGCTTTGCGGGGCAGGATCTCAAAATCTTGGCCCAGCGTCGCCGCCTTGCTGAGCGGGACAAAGTCTTCCCCATGCTGGTCGACCAGGTCCTCGTGCATCAGCTCCGTGTCGACGAGATGCGAATTGTCTACCGCGCCGACAGGACCCTCGGTTGCGTCTTTGCTGAAGTCATTCGGCCTGCTTATGTTTTCCGACGTCCTTGCCCAGACACGCTCTAGCCACTGCTCAGAGATAACATAGCCCTCCTGCCTGTCCACCAAAGCCTCTGTGGACATCATGCCCATGACGCGAGTCACCTGCTCGTCGATGCTGGGCATGTCGGTGTCGAGGCCGCTGCCGTTGGGCGCATCGGCCATGTCGACCGAAGTCGCGCGCGCACTGCGCTGTGGTGTGCTTGTAGGCAGGGGCTTGCCGGCTCGGGAGTCCGACTGCGCGTCGGGCTTATCGTCCATGTCTGAATGGAGGCGCTTGGCGGGTGACGATGCCCGTGGGGGAGGTCTCTGCGAGTGTTGCTCGGCGGTTCGTATGCGATCGAGATCGGTGAAGGAGCCCTCGCGGCTGTCGAGGGTCAGGTTGGCGTAGGCCTCGCTGGGTGAGCTTGCCCCCGTGTAATTGCTGTTGTCTCTCGCGGCAAGACTTCCAGAGTCAGGAGCGTCAACTAGAACTTCGTCGTGCAGGTGCGGTGGCAGATAGCGCGGTGGTGACGCTGAGGGTTGCGGGGAGGAGCGAGGGGACCCTACACCGACGCTTCCCACATTCGGTGAATGGTTGCCGTCGAGGTTGGACGAATCTTTTGGCGGGACCACGATCTTCCGCTTCTTGTTATTAGTGGAGGCCGTTTTGAAGCTGATTGCCTACCGTGAAGCCCGTGAAGAGCTTCAAGGCAGATTGTACAAGGCGAACCAAGGAGGGTGAAAGGGCAAGCAAAAGGCGGAGAAAGATTATGCAGCGCGTAGCTAGGGCCGCAGTACCAAGAGAATGACGCCTGTTTGTTCACAAACACAGTAACACGGCGGTGAAGCAAACGTGGGGTTAAAGCGCAATGTCCGCAAAAATGAGAGCAGCGCCGTGCTCTACGCCGTCGTCACTATCGGCTTCGAATCGCTCAGCCTTGCGGAGTAAGCGAGCTTGGCGATGCGGTGAATGCTCCACCCCTGTCGCGTATCTGACAGGACTGAACACTTGTTGGTCACCGTCCATACAAAGCAAACCCCGAGCAGGTGCACAACTAACAAGTTGACTTACAGAGCTCTGCCTTACAGCCTACATCTCCAAACACTACTTGGCCACATCATCAGACCGTGACCGTGGCAATTTTCCTTGCCCAAGTCATGAACAAAGACATGTGAAGCGTATTGCAATCATACGTAACAGTGATTGAGCCCCGCTCAGCAGTCATTATACTGTTAGCGCAGCAGTCTATTGGGTATTTATGATACAGAGACTAGGTAAATCTGTCAAGTTTCATTTCGACCCGCTGCTGTTCAGCCATGCAAAAGCAGAAGCGCCGCCAACTGGATTCGCGGATCGAGGTTTCGACAATGCAGGCACGTTTTCCCTGCCCTTTTCTCCAGACACAGTCCTCTTCACCTGAGGAGGCGCAAGGTCACTGGTCGCCTCGCCCTCGCCCCTTCGCTTTCCGTCATCAAAAAAGCGCGACTGTCCTGTGACTGGCGATGAGTTTGACGTGGATAACGTACGTGTCGATCTAGAGGGCTTCAGAACTTTGATGCCTGTATCACGTCGCTGATAACTAGGATTTGAGCTGGTAGTTTTACCCACATTAGCCCAATCCAAAGAGCCCGTGTTTGCCTTCTCTGCTTGGTCACGGCGCCAATTGCTCCAGATAGCTGGAGATGCACCCGTGCGCGGCACTCCACTAGCGAGGCCTGAGTCTGGAGCATCTTTGGTGTCAGAGCGATTCGATGTGGAGAGTCCGAGTTGAGGTCGCTGTTCAAGACTCCCATGTCCATTGGACCCGCCGTCATCAGAACCAGTCGCTGGTCCTTGGTCATTCGACTTCTCAGTCGATGAATAAGGCTCACGAGTTGCTGAAGCGGCGGAACTCTCGATCATGTGGCCCGACTGCGTTGAAGCAAGAGCTGAAGTTGTGCGGTTTAGATGCGCCGTGGAAGCACCGCTAGTGTGCAAGAATTTGAAAGCGCGATCATCTTCAGGGCGCACGAGTGGTATCTGAAGCTTGCTGCGGTCATCATCATACAGTGTTAGTTGGCTAGAAGAGAAAAGAAGATCGGCGTTATGCTCTCGAAGCATATCGCTGCCAAGGAAAATTTGAATAGCTTTTGGATTGACTTCAGCATTGTGCTCCTCAGTGACAGTGAAATCCACCCCCACCAAAGGGAGCTGCGGAGCTGGACTGTCGGATCGCGAAGACGCTGAGATAGGCACAGCCTCTGGGAGATATACAGAGAGCTTGATTCTGCGAACACCATCCTCGCCCATAACGACGCGATCCTGGAAGCCTAGGTGGTGGACCATGTAAGAGTCCAGATAGGATGTGTATGAGCCTGAACACACTGCTGCGTACAACAGGGTATCGTGCCTGAAGTTAGTGTTGAGCCAGCAACGTATTATGGCAGGAACGGAGCCGAGAATGAACAAGCCAGGAGCCAGTCCTGGGGCGTCTTGAGGCGTTGTCGGTCCAAAGCTAGTAAGACTATTCGCGCGACCAGAGGCCATGGAGTGTACCGAGTGCCCGGCAGAGCTCTGCCTTCCATCTGATTTGTGAGAGTAGCTGCGCTCGCTCATGACATGGCCGCCCATGCCACTGCCAGTGCGGGGTATCAGGTCCAACGACGACCTCGATGCATGTGCCCAGTGACCGTGGTTGGCCGTCTCGTCGAAGCGAACACTATTCGCACGGGACGTGGCGCCTACGCGACGAGGCTCTTCATCAGCGTCCAGTTGCAGGTTGCCGATGAGATTGCTGGACTGGTCGTCAAAGTTTGTGAAGTGCTCGGCGGTCGGCTGCTGCAGGGGCACTGATATGTGTCAGCCAGGCTTTCACGTTCCGATCTATACTTTCTCACCCTGTTGAGGGGTTCCCCCCAACACCGAAGGGAAGGGCGATGATGTCCCCCAGACGTTCTTCAGACGCGAGTCGTCTTCGTGCTTGCGCTCCAAGCGAGCGACGCGATCAGCGAGGTCGGCTTGGTTCTCTTGCACTCGGAGCATCTCGCTTTGGAAGCGCCAGAGATCGTCGCGCGGCTGGAAGGCTACGCTCTGGGGATCCATTGCCGTTACTCTCTCATCCCTTGGTGACGTGCTCAACAAAGAGACACCAGCCTTCCCTCGGGGGGTTCCCCAACCAACGAACACCGAAAAACGACTGGAACCGACCTCAGCTTGCTCTATATGTACTTGTTCCGGGTTGGCAATCTGAGGGTTTGTCCTGTGCGAACGTCTCGATCGGTGGTAACGAAGAAGCGGCAAGGGTATGTTTGAAGGCGGCTATCGAATGGCAACGCGTTTGATTTGGAGGTGTAACTAAGATGCGCGAAGAATCTGCGACAGTTTTGGGGCCTCGGAGGGCAAGCGCCAGGCGTTGGTCGATGTAGTCAGTTGGGGTGTTGGAAGCAGAAGGTGCGATCTTGCAACAACGCTCTTTACCGAAGATCAGGCGGTTTCCGAAGTGGCCCTAAGAAAATGGGCAAAGTATTGTACAAGACCTCAGAAAAATTTGGTACAAGAACAGGAACGAGAACAGTCGACTGTAGGAACGATGATGCGTATTGTCGTCGCGATGCTATTCTGAGGCTCATGGGGAACGACGCCGCCACTAACCACATGCTGCCGGAGTTATGCACCCCTGTCTGATTGGTGCGGCCAGGGGCCTTCCCCAGAGCCCCGCTTTGTCGGACCTTCAACACATATAATTAAACCTGCTCGTGTACGCGATTTTACCCTTCTGATGCATAGTCTAAGCTGTCTGAGTGGCTTCCCATGCCTTCCATGCTTCTTGATCATTCCAAGGCGGCAGTACCATGGACAGCTTTTCGGGCATCTGATCCGGCCACTGCTGTTCAATTACCTTCATCAATTCTTGGTACAAGATATCGTAGCCTGCCGGGTTGAAATGGAGGCCTACAGGTCAAGTTAGCACGGGACTGAAGGCGAAAATGCCAGGCAGATGTCATACCATCGTACATGAGGTCCACCAAGGCATCATTCTGCGCAACATCCAGAGACCCAGGCAGCTGATCACCGAGCTTCCATGCGTCTGCCTTGAAGTCCGTCTTCGCCATGAAGGCTTTCCAAAGATTCACGACGGGAAGATTGAGCTCGGCGCCAAGCTCGACAACTGCATCGGCATATGCTTTGGTCGTACTGGCTAGACGCGAGACGATAGTATACCCGTTCGACTGGTCTCTTGGCCACCAGAGATGCTCGTTGATTGGGGGCGGAGCAACCAGGATGATACGAGGGTTGTGAGCTTTGATCTTTGGATGGAAAATGATGTCCTTCAAGTTCTGAATAAACTCGTTGAGCGAAATGTGCTGCTTGTTGGGCGCATCTGGTAGGGACGAGTCGTTGGCACCGAAGAAGACGGTCTGCGTTATTAGTTGGGGTAGTGTCCGACATGGGCGAGTCTTACCATGAACCGGATCTTAGCCTGATCTGGCGGAGGCACGATCGCGGGGAGTATCTGGAGAGCTTGGCGGGTGTTGTACCCACTGCCGTAGTATTAGTCCTGGCTACAGCTGCAAGAATAGGACGTCATAACCTAAAGCCGCGATTGACTACATCGAGTCGTCGTATGTATGCTAGTAGGGTATCAGCGTCCGTTTGCAGCGGTCCGAGCCAGTGATCAGCATGGAAGCTTCACGAAGAACTGCATCAGGCAAGAAAGAGCGACCCGGGGGAAGATGACGACATGTCGACTGACCAGCTTGGAGGGCTGCAGAGAAACCGAAACCGCGCTCTTGGGAGAAGGAATCTTGGGTTATGCTGTCTCCGAACAGCAGGAATTGTTCGTAGAGAGCAGGCTATGGTTATCAGTGTGTGTTTGTTGGAACGCCACCAAGGTCCAGCAGAACTCACCATCTCGAATGCTACAGAGGGGTGTAGGTTTGATCGTCGTCAGACCTTCCACAATGTCTTGCTAGCAACTCGAGGGATGCTACTCGGCGAATTCCCGGTCTTCCGAAACCGGCTTTCCGAGTTGTTCCTTTGGAATCCTCAGATCAGCGGCTCAGCAGCAGACGAATGCACGAGCAGATAGGAAACGACAAGTTTGCCAGCATGTAACCCCCCAATTCTCCCGAGTTGCAGACGCAAGTCAGTGTGTGGTGGTGGGGCTGGGGGCTGCGATTGGCGGCTACGGCATCGCGCCTTGGCCGTGTGTGGTTAGCAGGTTCCGTTTGCCCTGCGTTTCGTCACTATCGCGTGCAACCCTGATAATCACATGGGACGCGCCTACCGCCATTTCCCTGGCGAGTCGCCTGAGATCAGCCTCAGAGTGCTGCCTGCAGAGCGCTGCTGCTTTTTGCTGCTTTGTGCTGCTTTGTGCGGATCGCTGCGATGCGTACGCAAGCAAGTCTGAAACGGTCGGCTTACCCGCGTCGGTGCGTATCCCTCCCCGGACCAAGGACAACAACGCATCCTGGAGGGATCCGCGGCGTAGTGGGGATGAGCCATGGTGCCCAGCCATAACATATCCATCGTGACACCGCCATCGTTTTCCGAATGACCACGATAGCGGCTTCTGCTCGGCGACATGTCTCTGACCGACCTCGATACTAATAGACTGCCCTTGCCCAGATTGTAGCTGCCTCCCTTATACACTCGCTCGCCATGCCCAAGTCGATGCAGTCGTACCGCAGTGTCGACGACTACGACGACGTCGACGATGACTACGCTGCCGAGCAGCGCGAGCGCGATGATACCTTCAGTAGCACCACGCCCACGTCGCCCACGCTCACCTTCAGCGCCCAGAGACCGATGCGTGCCTCGGACACGGATCTCACCCGCTCCACAGGCAGCGTCAACGAGCGGACCGCCCTGCTAGGAGTCCCTCACCTGCGGGGCGCCAGATCCTACAAGAGCCTTCCTGCCACCGGTCCGGGCACGCCTCGACCGGGCATGACGCGTAACAACAGCCAACTGCCCACCAGCTCGCGCATGCGGAGCCGGAGAGGTTCTCTCACAGGCGGACACACGTTTAGTCAGCGGCTGGTGAATGCCCTGGGTGAGCGAGGCGCCAGCCTGGAGCAGAGTATGCACTCAGCAAAGGCCTCGTTCCTCCAGGACAACCGCGTGTGGTACGATCAGTTCACATCCACTGATTGGGTTCATGATAACATCGCCGACGCGTATCGCGTCAAGGCACTGCGGAGTCGAAAAGACATCAGGGGGCGCTTGGCCGCGTGGTTCGACGGAGCCCAGGGCTGGATACTGGTGGCCCTCATTGGCGTCCTGACTGCTGTCTGCGCCTACTTGGTCAACACCACCGAGACCACGCTGTTCGACCTGAAGCAAGGATACTGCACTAAAGGCTGGAACAAGAGCCGCAAGACGTGCTGCGATGGTGCATCAGTATGCGATAGCTGGGTAAAATGGTCCGAGGCCGTCCGAAATGACAGGTTGGATGTGGTCCAAACCCAATATGGCTTCTTCGTGCTCTCCGTCGTCTTGTTGTCCATGGCCTCGTGTCTGCTCACCCTCACCACCAAGACAGTCATCCCCTCGGCCATATCACTCTCCACACTCGACGAGAACTTGGGTGCAGAAGTGCGGAGATACTCTGATCAAGCTGAAGAAGAAGATGGCAAGCGCAGTCGCAGTATCAGTCCAGAGTCGAGGTTCCAGGAGGTTCAGGCCCGGCCGCCCATGGTTTACTATTCTGCTGCAGGCAGTGGTGTAGCTGAAGTCAAGGTCATTCTTAGCGGCTTTGTTCTCCACGGTTATTTGGGTGTGCGGACTCTGCTCGTCAAGACGCTGGCACTGATCCTAAGTGTCGCATCAGGTCTCAGTCTTGGTAAGGAAGGTCCATATGTGCACATCGCGACTTGCATAGGAAACATCGCGTGCCGTATCTTCTCCAAGTACAGTAACAACGATGGAAAGCGCAGGGAGATCCTCAGCGCTAGTGCTGCTAGTGGTGTCGCCGTTGCTTTCGGTGCTCCCATTGGTGGAGTGCTCTTCAGCTTGGAAGAAGTCAGCTACTACTTCCCGTCCAAGACGCTCTTCAGAACCTTCTTCTGCTGCATCGTAAGTCACTTCTTTCCCACACTGGCTAGGCTAATTTGTTAATAGGCGGCTGCTCTGTCTCTCAAATTCCTGGATCCATACGGCACCAAGAAGATTGTTCTTTTCGAGGTTCGATACCATTTGGATTGGAAGTTCTTCGAGCTTGCGACCTTCGTCTTCACCGGTGCCGTCGGTGGTGTCCTCGGCGCATTGTTCATCAAGGCATCTCGCATCTGGGCACGAACATTCCGTCGTATCCCCATCATCAAAAAACACCCGCTTCTGGAAGTATTTCTTGTTGCGCTTGTCACCGGTCTGATCAGCTTCTGGAACCGTTACACCAAGCTCCCAGTCACGGAGCTTTTGTTCGAGTTGGCTAGTCCATGTGATATTTACACGGACAGCGGTGACGGTCTTTGTCCTACAGTCGAACACATCCCAAGCGTACTCAAAGTTTTGTTCTTCGCATTCGTCATCAAGGCGCTCCTGACCGTCGTCACCTTTGGCATCAAAGTGCCAGCTGGTATCTATGTACCTTCCATGGTTGTAGGCGGTCTTGCTGGACGCTTCATTGGTCACACCGTGCAACTTGTTGCCCTACGTTTCAACCACTTTGGTCTTTTTGGAGAATGCTCCGCCGATGGGACACCTGGCCAATGTGTTGTTCCTGGAGTCTACGCTCTGGTAGCTGCTGGCGCCACAATGACAGGTGTTACCCGTCTGAGTATCACCTTGGCAGTCATCCTCTTTGAGCTCACAGGCAGCTTGGATCACGTTTTACCCTTCTCTCTCGGCATCCTTGTCTCCAAATGGGTAGCCGATGCCATCGAGCCACTAAGTATCTACGATCTGCTGACAGACATGAACTCATATCCCTTCCTCGACAATAAGGTGCGGCCGATTTTCACATCTGAGCTTGGCGACATCACCACTGGAAAAAGACAAGATCACATCATAGACATCTCGGAAGATGCACTTATCCCCGCCGTCGAACTTCGTGCAAAGCAACGTGGACTACAAATGATAGGCGAACTTGATGGTGGCCTATCAATTATTAAAAATGGCGTTCTTGTTGGTCTCATTCCTGCACCAGATCTGGAATTCGCCCTTGATAAGCTAGAAAATGAGGAGAATACACTTTGCCTCATGTCACCACGAGTAGACTGGGCTGCGGGGCGGGAGCCGCAAGATGAAGAAGAGCAAGACGCGTACGATCCTAGCGACTTTACACCATATATTGATCCGGCACCTGTTGCACTGGACGTTCACTCACCGATGGATCTGGTGTACGAGTGCTTCGTGAAGCTTGGTTTGCGGTATATATGCGTGCTTAGGGACGGCAAGTACGCTGGTCTGGTACGTAATGCATAATGAGTAGAGGCTGAGCAATACTAACTGTAAACAGGTTCACAAAAAGACTTTCGTCAAATATGTCAAAGAACTCGAGCACCAGGAGAAGACATCGCACCAGATTTGAGTCATCGGCGTTTTAAATTTTGTTCATCTCGTTCTGAATAGCGTCATACCCTCATTATTTTCCGGTGGTTTTCTTTCCATCTCCAGGCCGTTTCCTAGGCCGTACACTGCATCTAGAACTGGCGTTGCATATAGCATGTCTTCGTAGACAACGTGGCAGCACATGATAAGAGTAGAATATACATGGACCTTTCTCTCCAAAATGCCCTTGAAGCTCGTTTTCCTTCTTTCTGCTGTGAGTCGCTGCAATCACATGCTCAGGGGCCTTTGACTATGACCAGCAGTAGTGTTAAGCGCAAAAGAGAAGAAGGGAATCACAAAGCGGTCAGTGTGTAGCGTGTTCGCGTCAACGGAGGTGGAACGGTCACAAGACGACCGGATGTAGAACAAATCTTGTGGAAATATTGGATGAAGTAGCAATTATTGCAAAAGACAGGAGGAGCTGGTATGAACGGGGTATTATCAAAGGCCCATCTTCTCCAAGCCCATGTTGTCGCATACATGGATAATTACAGGGTTAAGGAGTCCAGCCCCACCAGTCTTGTACTAGTGCTACTGTCGGCTTACCCCGCGAGTCATGCTACAAGACTTAGCACAACAATACTCGTCCACCGGCGCGTTCAGTCGTCAGCCAGACCAGCAGTGAAATTTGGGAAATATAATCGTTGATGTGGAATTTTAGGTCATCAAAGTTAAGCAGCCTTCCTAGCTCAGTGGTAGAGCGCGTCACTAGTAATGACGAGGTCGTCAGTTCAATTCTGGCGGAAGGCAATCCAAATCATCTTTTTGCTTATGATGGCCGTATAGTTGCTATATCAGCTTTTTTTGCTGCTATGTGGGGATGAATTGGTATATCGTGGCATAAGCGATCAATTTTGAAAATCTTCCATAGCGTACATCGCAACCTCATAGCGACCGAGTCGCGACTGTCAGTTGTAGAGAAAGAGATTCAGACTTGGACATGAGACGGTGACAATTGCTCATGCTGTTGAGGTTGTTGATGCTATGATTATGCGTATGCCCCATCTTCTAGCTAAACGGTGGTACCTGGAGACGCCAAAAACGGATAAATCACGCCTTTAACAATGCGAAGAAGAGCATCATAAAGTCACATCCCAGTCCCTATACACGGACTATAGACTGTTACCGTAGCATGGTCGTAATGAATGATCACATGCCCTATCGTGATGGCACTATAGAATTGACATATGTACAGTAGTAACGACACTAGCGCGATACTTGACGCTCGCTCAGATGTCGCACCGGAGCAGAGAAACAAGGGCTCCCTAATATGATCCAGCTACAACTGTGCTATTTCGCTCGATATGTATTGTCCGTGAGGATGATGTAATTGGCGTCAACTCCATGTCCTTGTCTGTATCCGTAGATCCACTTGTCACAATCGTATCGAGTTGGCGTGATCCCAAGCGTGAGTCTGGTGGTGGTAGCGCCATTCCTCTGCTGCCCTCCTCTATATCTGCTCTGGTATCATCTTTATCCTTATTCCGGAACGTAACGTAAAACATGACGGTTGTGAGGGCCATAGCACCTGTAAGACTGCCATAGAACGAGGTAAGGTAAGGATCGCGAGCTGCCTCGGCGATCACCAGAGCGATGGCCGAGCCTATACCCGTGATGAGCATGTTGATAGCCTGCACAAGGACCTTCATCTCTTTTGGCGCGTGCTTCTCTGCATACTCCATGGCTGTCGTCATAGCGAACACCTCGCCTGTCGCCATTAGAAAGTAGAGAGGCGCTTGAATCCAGACATTGGGCCGGTATCGTGCGGCGGACACACTATTTCCACAGTATGATGGGTGGTCGAAGCATGGTGGAGACTTATAGATGTAGTGTTGTACCAAGGTTGCATACAGCATCGAAAGTGTGACAAAGCAAAAGCCGATAGCGATGCGAGTGATCGCCTTCAAATATATGCATCTTTTTGCCAGCAGGGGGTTGAGGACGTATTCTACAAACGGACTGATGAGTATGCAAGCCACTTGGTTCATGCCAGGGAGGATGTCGTTTGGCGTGTCTCCGGTGTTCATGTCGCTGGCTTGAGATATAAGGTTGTTCTGCATTTGATCGAAGCAGATGTAGAAGACAATAAATGCCAGACTCGATTATAGATTAGCATATACAAGCACATGGATCCAGTCACACTTACAGCACCCGACATGCGCCCAACGCACGAGTAATCTCATCGACGAACTGACCGGTCCATGAGACCTCTTTACCTTTCTCGGTATGCTGATAAATTGGATCTGCGCGTTTCATCCGAAAGCCATTTCGGATAGCGCAGCTGAGAACCCTAGCTGCGGGTACTACCACGTCTGCTTCCTGCGGTGGATTGACTACCTGGAGGTTAGCGTAGCTAGCGCTGAAACGTAGGATGCTGCATACCGAAACGTTTCCTGCCAAATACCAACATCAAGAGCGCAATAACGATACAACCAAGACCAAGAGCATATGCGGAAGCGAATCCGTGGTGTTTCTCAATGTAGACGCAAGGGAATGCTGACAAAGCGCCTACGTTGCCGATCCAGAAGTATAGGTTGTAAATATATTGTAGAGTGATATCGCTGTCGATCACTACTAGTTCTTCTTTTAGTGAGGTTGTAAAATATTTCGCGAGACAAATCAATTTCAGGAAACGATTCTGAGGCGCCAATAGTGTTATCTTCTTGGAATTCCTATCCGTATACTGGTTGGCAATGAACGACCTCATGGTAACTTGGGTCTGAGAGAGGTCAGGATTCGCAGCAAGCGGCACTGATTATGATACTCACACCTCCGCCACCCATAGCAATCAGCAACATCGCAATGATCAGACCAGGCAAACCCGCTCCTCGATCAAGCATCACCGGGAGCGAGCTGATCACCAGGGCGATGCATCCTATAGTATAAATCGCCAAGCTGATCAGCAAAGTCCTGTATTGGCCTAGATGATTGTCTGCCAATGGCGCTATGAGAATCGGGCTGGTAAAGTAGACGATGAAAAATCCGCAGTACATTCGTGTTGCCGTGGTCTGCCCAAGGTTGAGAGCACCGGGAGTTTGGTCCTTTTCATGATGCTGAGGGTGTTCCATGTAGTTTTGCCAAGGGGCGGTGACTTTCCAGTGTAGTGTCAGTGTCATGTCAAACATTTTGCTACAGGTGGTGACACTTACGCCCCCAGAACGTTGCTCTCTCCCAGAACCCGATCATAGCGACGACCCATAGCTTCCATGGTATGCTATCCCTGACACGTCGCGGTTCAGGAGCATCATGCTTGGAACTTGTGACACTCGAAATCGATAAGGCTTGTGACACTCGCTTCCGAGATGTACTGTTATCAAAGTCAACGACGGTGGTTGCTGTGTTGTTGCAAGTACTGACCCGTCCATGGTTGCAGGTGGCTCAGATGCTCGAACACTGCGTTCTCCCACCGTTGTTTGATACGGGAGTGATAAGGAAAGGAGGAATAGTTGTGAATTCGTAGGGAGAGCGATTGAATCACGCTAGGGGTGGAGGTTGAACCGATGTACGGCAAGCGAGGCACAGGACTTTTGTTAGTAGGGGAGAGCGGTAGCCACTGCCTACTGAGTCGGTCGCAGTAGACCTTTCCTTCACTAATTCAACCAACATTGCGGTGAAAACGTGCACGATTCGTCGGCTCTTGTCCATGCAGCAGCCCGTGCGGGAGAGGGATCATGCAAAAGTAATCGCCTCTTGAATGTTTGGTAGCCGTTTGATGGACGCTTCCGTATGCCAGTTCCCTAATATCTTACACCAGGTATTGCTCTCAGCCGCGGCTGACTTTGGCCTGGATTTCTACTCCGCCAGCCACCATCTCCTAGCGTGTACACCGACCACGATCGGAAAGAAAGACCCAGCAAGACTCGCTATACTTCAAGAACAAACGACTCTCCGCTCCATGAGGCGCGATTGATGTCACCCAACAAGACGCATTGATATGATAACCACAACTGGTGACGCCCAAGTTGCACACATATCGCTGCCGCATGCCAAGAATCGGTAAGGGCTTCATTAGGGCCAATTCTGGTTACAGGTGCTCGGGACGTGGACCAAGGTACCACCGAGAAGGACCCAGTAACCAGGCGCACAGAGTCAAGAGCTGTAAAACCATGGCCTAGTCCGCCGTACGCGCGAGGCTAAGAGTTTGCTCAAAGAAACTGGGGTAAATATTGCAGTCATCACCCATGAATGCACAAACACTCCCTAGATTTAGGTTTCCAGTTAAGTTTGAAAAGATTCCTTGTTTACCAGTAGACCTTTACGCAACCAATGCGCTTGACGACCATAAAATCTCATCAAATGTGCTAAAAGGCACAGGCGAATATCTATCTTCTTTGCATGCGTGTATCCGCAGCGTTATGTCATGAGCCGGCACCATGAGCAGATGCAGATGGTTCGACAATACCAGGTACCACCCGTCGGATTCAGTAGCCTAATCGTGCGCTGCTCGTCCCGCTGCCGAGCAACAATAGAGGGTTCAAAGTGGAGGAAACGTGTATTCTGTGGTGCGGTTGAGTAACGTCGGTAGACACTGGGAACTTGAAAATGCGCGTCCAAGTTTCGGTACCTGGATGTTTCGATTACATCAGCAGATCTAAATTCGGCACGGTTCGGAATACGGAGTCATCTCCCAGCCACTACAGCTAACGTCTTATGCGTGGCTTCTTGTCGTCATTACGTTTCGCAAAGTCTCCCTGTCAGCAACCGCGTACCTGCTTGTCTTGCAACTTTACACCGCTTCATTTCCATGCATAACACCATATCAAGCTTCCATGGGGCCGATCAAACACAACATGGCTGTAGCACAAACTCTACACGGAAATACGGCTGAGTCAAAGTCTTTCGACATCAGTCGCACAGGGTGTTACGGCGCTGTACCGACAGAGCATATGCGTTTGTTGCAGCATCAACTCCAGATGACTGCGCCATCGTCGCATGCTTCACTACGATCTACTGATCTGCTGCAAAAGGCCCTTTTCTTTTTTTGACTTCAGTGGCGGTGAGTACTCCGACCAGTAAAATCGTGACGCGGGTATTTCTCAATGTGTCACTTGCATCGCAGTAGACGTGTGACCAAAACTGGTAGGCCAGAAGCAACATCAAGGACCGGAGACGGTTGAGGAATGTCTCTGAACATGTGTGGCTCACAGAAAGTTGGAATACATGTTCTCGAACGCAATGTCGATCGGTGTGGCCAAGACGAGTAACGCTCGGGGTAACTGTAAGGCCTAGCCCAGAATCCCACCATGGGGCTGCAGGTGATCGTCGAAAATGCGCGGGGCTGGACTGTACCGTTGGGAGCTGTAAGACGCGGCCTGCAGGTAGCACCAGGTACCAATAGTGCGATGTCGGTCCGTATTTACCCCGGAGTATTGTGTATTTACCGGCAGCGGGGCCCCGTTTGCCTCCATCCACTCGATTTCCCACTTTTACACGTCTCTTCGAGATATCTCCGTTCGCATTCGTTCCTCACGATGTATCACCTAGACGGCAACCCGGCCCCATCCGATCAATCTTTATTCAACGA
Source organism: Alternaria burnsii (assembly GCF_013036055.1). Classification (NCBI taxonomy): domain Eukaryota; kingdom Fungi; phylum Ascomycota; class Dothideomycetes; order Pleosporales; family Pleosporaceae; genus Alternaria; species Alternaria burnsii. The sequence goes on from NW_024066111.1 coordinate 955,465, forward strand.
CCTACTCAAAATTACGACATCAAAATGGCAGTCGATGTTAAAGAAAGACACAACTCCTACACGAGAGGAAACTGCTTCACGACCATCGGTATCAAGAAGCTCTACCCAACTCTCAGTCCCAAGATCGAAGGAATAAAGGGAGCAAATTCAAACGAGAAATAGCTCGACAAGCTATGGCAGATAGTGGGAGAAGCGTAGCCTTTGCCTCTCTTTACTTCTTTCGGGTTGTGGTACGACGCGGACTCGACATCTCTGTGGCTTACGTTCTATAACTACACGCCCTCTTGAAAACCCTATCATCTTTCACCAAGCGACGAATCCGCAACAACCATCCATCTATTACCCGCATGCGCGCTTTCATTGCAACTGCGTTGGATAACAAAGTGCATGCCGATTCTCTGGGTGGACTGAATGACTTTGGCAGTTAACAAAGGTTAGCAGGAAGATGTGATCCGGAAATTCCTAGCTTTGCAACGCAAGAAACATGGACAAGGAAGAGAAGATCATCCGCTACAAAGGTTCGGCTTCGCATACGCATCATTCTCAGTATCGCGAACGGGCAAGGCGATGCACCGCTTTGAATGAAACGCTGCTAGTACGTGTTGGCTAGGACAACAATTCTCTTACGCTGAGATGAGAGATAAGGAGACCTTGGACGTTCGAGGTTTGCTAGGATCTCTACCATGCTTGTGGTGATAAGTTTGTGGGAGACTCGAGAGATGTTGATAGAGCTGTGGCATGTGTTGTAAGCCCGACTGTATTGTACTATAGACCATGGCGAAGATGATAGGGTTCATCCTGGGGTAGTGCTGCTGTTCCAACGCACACGCGATACACGAGACCTGTAATCAAGTGATGCCTGCGAAGTTGTATCTGGATCATCTAGACGAGAAAGCATACAAGTATTGTTACGTCTGCAAATTCCTAGTTCCGATCGAGGGTATAGTCAGGCCAGTGCACCCAGAGAACGAAATTCAGTCTTCCGAGTAAGTCATGCATGAGTGCAATGTTGTACACGACTTGGCATACTATGAAGCATTCAAGTCTAGTTTGATCAGGCACGGAGCACGCGGACCGATCAGTATCCAGAGACAGCCCAGCCACGTATAATCTAATACATAGTGTAAGGTTGCACAAAATCGCCGGAACATTGGTGTGGCAATATACCACTGCCGAACACAACCAAAGTGACCGCGGTTTGGAGCATCAACTGTCTCTATCGGCTTGAGCTATACTATTTCATTTTTTTTTGTTCATATATATGATCATGATGAAGACTGACGCATTATGTGTGATTAATCGCGCGCTGTTTGTGATGTCTCTTGCGTATGCTCCCACTTGACTACATAATCGCCAACTTGCACTGAGCGACTCGATTCCCAATTACCAATCTTTACAGCGACCATGAAAGCCTTCCTACTCGCCGCCCTGGCAGGCACAGCCACAGCTCACACCATCTTCCAGAAGGTATCGGTAAACGGTGTGGACCAAGGCCAGCTCAAGGGGATCCGCGCTCCTGATTCTGACTACCCCATCACGAGCGTCACCGATTCGGCCTTCGCCTGCAACAAAGACATCAAACACAAGGACAGTACTGTAATAAGTATTCCGGCGGGAGCAAGAGTCGGAGCTTGGTGGGGTAAGCCATGACTGTCGTGGATGCACAAGACGTATACACTGACTTCGTCCTATCTGCAGGCCACGTTATTGGCGGTAAGCAGGGCGCCAATGATCCCGATCATCCTATTGCTGCGAGTCACAAAGGTCAGTAGAACTACCGAGAACTGTTATGATCGCATAGACAGCAGGAGCTGATGGATACATGGTAGGTCCGATACAATACTATCTTGCTAAGGTGAATAATGCTGCCACGACTGGAACCACTGGTCTGCAATGGTTTAAAGTGGCTGGAGATGGCTTGAGCAACGGAAAATGGGCCGTGGATACTATGATTGCGAATGGAGGTTGGCATTACTTCGACATGCCTACTTGTGTGGCTACAGGTGACTACCTCATGCGAGTTGAGTCAGTACTTCCCAATTACATATCACATGTGAGACATGAACTTACTTTGTACATTCACATACAGACTCATCGCCCTTCACGGTGCTCAAAACCAAGGTAACAACTTCGATTTGCCTTCCCATAACATTGCTGACCGGAAAAACAGGTGGTGCACAGTTCTACATGGAGTGCGCACAGATTCACGTCACCGGAAGCGGAACAAACAAAGGTTCAAACTTCGTATCGTTCCCTGGTGCCTACAAAGCCAATGATGCCGGTATCCAGGTTAATATTTACGATGCCACTGGAAAGCCATACATGGGTGGTAAGGCATACTCGGTACCAGGGCCTGCGCCCCTCACTTGTGCGGCTGGACAAGAAGGAGGTAGTGGTTCGACACCTTCGACACAGGAGCCAGCGCCAGTGCCCGAAGCGCCGGCTGCAGGAGCAGCGTTGTATGCACAGTGCGGCGGTAAAACATGGACTGGACCAACAACTTGCGCCCAAGGAATGTGCAAGGAGAGTAGTGAGCATTACTCGCAATGCCTTCCATGATAAGCCGCTCAGAAGTGTTAGCCGCGTACATAGCCGTGCCTTGTTCGGATGGTAGGTTCCTCGTTCCATGTCCTCGTGATTATTTTTCTCTTGTCCTGAACAGTTGACATCATGTAATTTTGCGATTGCGACATCTTCGCACATGTCTTTCGAAATTGTCCCTGCGGGTGAACTTCTTATCGGGGATTGTGCAGGTTGGATTGAGACAATAGAACACTTGTACTGTGTACATGTCTTTGTGAACGCCGCGCTCATGACGCTTGAGGTCCGCTTTGAGCGCGAAGGCTGAGTCGCAGTGCTCGCAGCGATACCTCCTACGGTGTTTGCGATTGAGATGTACACTGAGGTTTTATTAGTGCTGGATACATTCGGAGTATATGGAAATTGGTATAGATTGGCGACTTACTTCAGTTGCCCTTGTGAATGGTACGTTGTCTGACACGTATCGCATCGATATGTGCTTGATGGATGCACAGGCGGCTGTGCAGCGTCGTTGGGTTGATCGGGCGCTGCATGCTTTCTTGAGGTAGTTTCAGAAGATGCATAGGACTTGTCGCTATCAGGTGGAGAGCTTGTATATTCTGCTGGAGAATCAAGGAAAGGATTTTCGGCATGCCCAGGTGTCGAGCCTTCCCCTGTCGGGACGGCTAGCAATGGCGATGTGGTACTTGACATTGTCATCACTTGCAATGTCTCGCAATTTTCGTCGTTGATGTTGTCTCTGGGCAGCTGTTGCCGTTGAAGCCATGGGAAAATGACTGGATTGGGAGTGTGCTCCACGGCCCAGGGGCTGATGCACTGTTCTTCGTCCTCCGTTGACGTCACCCTTTGCCTAGCCCATCCGATATGTGCGGGCGCGACTGTAAGTAGCTGCGCAGACCCTTCTATTACGATTCATCAGCAGACGCTCCAAGTTAGGATTGAAGGCTGACGAACCACTCTGAGGTACGATGCGTTGTAGATACGATGTTTTATCAATACCCAGAACCTGATCTGCTGTGATGGCTCTTGGTGGTTTCTTAGTCCTATGCCTCTCCTGTCGAGCCCATATTGAATCCTGAGGCGGTGCCTTTTCGTACGGAGGTGGATCTATGCCAGGACGTTGTCCCTTGCGCTCGAGATCTCGGAGCCTCCTGAAAGGGTCTAATTTCCGCCTTCTGATTCGATCAGCGAGCCATATCCCTACCATGGGGGCCGCAAGAACGAATGTGATAGCTAGACATATGCCTACAAACATCGACGTGGGAGCCTTTTCCTTTGGCAGGTTGTTTGCGTCGGGCGACATCCTCTCTTCCAGTTTCGGGACATGCAATAGGTCCAATAATCGTGGCGGACCCAGCTTCGATGTTACCGTTGGCAGCGCCACGTTTGGGGCCATTATGGCGAGCGGAGGCAAGATGACGATTCACTTGTCGTGCGCAGCGTAGCTTTAATCGTTGTCTCGACATCGCATTCACTACCTCACTGTCGCATGAAGCCCTGACGATTTGAGGCTGAATCTGGGAGGCATACATCGTTTGTAGACCTGCCATGATTGGGCAACAGGTCGTACCGTTTAAATGTTGGCAGATACGAGGAGCTTCCAGAACCTGCTCATCTAGCGTTATACTGCTATGGGTATGGCAGTTTCTTAAAATGTCCATTTCCGCCCCCGGTTAATGTTGGGGCCGCGCCGTTTGGTGCACGCTTGCGCACCTCGTGCCCCATTTCTGGGGTTGCGATGATCCTTCTAGCCCCGTGGTAGGAGGATACAAGTAAGCTACGACATACTCTCTCTAGTATCCAAGCACACCTCGCGACTGTGTTGTGATGGGTTATCGCCAGTGTTGGCGACGCAGGTTCCCTGCTGCACGACCGCAGGAGAACCGGGAACGATCCCGTCATCGATCTCGGGACAAGCACTTGCCCGGTCTCGGCAACGTTCAATGCCGCAACAACAACACCGACACAACACCTTGCGAACAGTAACTACATACACACACATGTTGCTTGGCACGCCGACCTCCACAATAGATCTCAGGCGAACATGCGCAATCTTGAGTGGGGTTCTTCACATGTTGCCGTTCGGGCTGCGACACGAGTCAGCACGAGGTTAAGAGGGTAGCCCCTTGCCGCTTCATACGGTCAATCTCTTCCTTCCCCAGATGGCCATCGTTGCGAGTATGCGGTTTTCACAGCTCTATCCGATATAACTATAGCGATGCGACACTAACGACTTCTTCAAATCTCGTTCAAAGAAACTTACACCCGCACAGAATGACTGACCTCAACAGACTGCGTCCATGCGGCAGACTCGAAACTTACAGCACCGCGCGGCATCATCTAGGATTTTACAAGAGTGTTGGCTTTACTGCAGAATACGTGACATCCGGAATTCCTGAACTGTCTCTCGAGGATCGGGTCTACTTTGCGCTTCGACACGTTATCGCCGAGCATCCAATCTTGAGCGCTATCGTTGTGAACGAGAACCAATCTTACCCTAATGTATACTTTGCGCACCTACCCGAAATTGACTTGCGTACCTGCGTGGAGATATGTGAGCGCAAGAAGCCGTTTCCGAACGATGGCAAGACGGATGAAGAACTCGACGAGATGTTAGCACAACAACATAGCCGCGGCTACAAGGAAGGATTGAGATCGAAGCCTTACTGGCGTTTACTCGTTTTCAAGTCACCAACCGATGTGACTAGATTCACTGCGACATGGATGTGGCATCATGCTTTGGCAGATGGAGGGTCAGCTTTCCTGTTCCACGAGTCATTCCTGGGTGGCCTGAATTCTCCAGAAACGGAAAGCAATGTAGAGCCAGTCGTCAAGTCTTCGACTTTGGCTCTACCACCACCGCTAGAGGAGCTGCACCCAATGACGGTCTCATGGCCATATTTCATCCAAGCCATACTTGGAGCCTTGCTGCCTTCAGTGTTCGCAAAGCGACCTCCGAAGCTCTGGACAGGTAACCCTGTGCAGCAAGACGCAGAACCACTTCCGCAGCCTCGATATCACACGCTTGTTCTGTCGAAACCAACCACAGATAAATTGGTACAGCTCAGTCGAGCGGAGAAAACAAGCATGACAGCAACGTTGCAATGTCTCATCGCGGCATCGCTCTTCACACATCTTCCGGCCCAAGACTATGAGAAGCTCAAGATCGAGGGACCGATAGCTATGAAGAGATTTTTGGACGTCGAGGAAAAGCAAATGACACTTGCGATGACACAGTACGGATATCACCATGAGCGCCTTGCGTCGCAAAATTTCCAGGGCCTAGCAAAGTCTAGCATCCTGGATCAGTTTTCATGGGACATTGCACGAGCAGTCAAGTCCGCCATCTCTGCAGAAGTCGCCAAAGCTGGTACGGATAACTCTATTGCGCTGCTGAAGTATGTGTCTTCGATGCCACAATTCTTCCTCGATAAGCTGGGCAAGGCTCGATATCCTTCTGCGGAGCTGTCCAATGTAGGTGTATGGAAGAACAAGCAAAAGCCGGGAAACTGGGCTATCGGAAGGATGGTGTTCAGCCAGTCACCTAATGTTGTAACAAGTCCTTTGGCCATCAGCGTCGTGACTGGTGGCGATGGTAATGCGACCTTGAACTATTGCTGGATACAGGACGCTGTAGAGGATGAGTTCGTATGGAAGGTCATTGAAGGAGTAAAAGGCGCCATTGAAGGTTTGGTGGCTGGACATGATGCATGACTGAAGTGTATGCAGGTTGTGACACCAGCGATTCCTTAGTTACGATCGCCAATCCCTGCCTCCATACAGATCTCACCACTGATATAAAGCTCCGAGCATACCACCACATATGAATACTTTTGTTTCCGATCAGATCAAATCACATTGTTGCCGATAACGTCACTGGTGGATTGCTTCTAAAAGTCGACGAACAGAATTGGGTATATGGGAGAGCTGATTCCTACCAAGTTGTACCACATTCATACCACAAAGCGCTCAACTCACGCACACGTTGGTGATAAATAGTGTAAAATTTGATTATTTCCAATGTTAAAAAAACCCAATTAGACATACAGGTTCTTCAAGCACAAGTCTATGCGCCACCAACCCAGAGAGAAAAGCTCGCCAAGTTCAAACAGCCACCAAACTCCATACAAGTCCATAGCAAGATGATCACATTATCAACCTCATAGGCCACAACGACGGCCGCCTCGAACATTCCACCTACCGTCTGCTAACACTACGGTATTCCCAAACTTCTTGCCCTCTCTCAGTTGCATTTCCACCCCGACCGTAGTATGCAGCATAAGCTGCGTTCACGCTCTCGTGGTGTTCTTTCGCATGTCTTTTTATAGAGCTCCATACGCCGTGCGCTGTCTTCGAAGCCCTCAACGTGGATGCCGATGAGGATGTGATAGATAGAGAAGAGGATGAGGAGGCTTTAGCTGGCGATTTAAGGTACTCGAAAGAGGTGCGCGGAGTGGAGGCGGAGGAGGTCGACATCTTTAGGCAGATGAGAGGATGTGCGATGTGTGAATAATCTAAGCGTATTCTCGAACTTGTTTCTTCTGTTTGACTGGCGAAAGAGATGATGGATGCGTGTGTTGTTGTTCAGACTTGACGCGTTGTTTTTGTTGATGATAGATGTTTTTGTTTGCTTCTTGTTCTCTTCAGGGTGCCTTGCTACTTCTGCGTGAAACCGTACCAAAATCTGGACCCTGAGATGATTTGTCGTTTTGTATATTCGTAATTGTGTAGATTGCTACAGCTAGACACTTTCCTACCTTTATATCCCTAGAAAAGCTCAGTCCACTGTACCGATCTGGACATCCGAGAATCGCACACCCTATGACTCCAAGGTGCAACATGACTTTGCCGTCGCGGCACTTCCTGCGCTGGTAATTGACCTGAAAGGCGTGGGAGGCTTGTTTCAGTAGCTTCCCATGTCGCAAAGCTGACCACCCGCTTGGAGCGCAAGTGGAGACAAATTTACGCCATCAATGTACGGACTGCGTCCAATGGGTAGCCCGTTCCGCAGCCACACGCTTCCGGAAGTGACTAGTTCCATGTCGATTTCCCGACGGGTAGAGATGTACGGTGAACAGTGCGAGCCTCTCGTACAACTTGAATTCGGAAAATCTGCTCAGTCGTACTATAGCGAGGTCACATGGACACATGTCGAAGACACCGCGCAATTGACTGCTTCATTAACAACCGATCTTTGTCTGGTATGGCTTGTGGGAAGAGCGGAGAGAGCATGTAAAGTATGACAATTTGGGTAGGGCGTGCGCCTTGTGCCCACACGCCCTTGTCCAATGAGATGGAGGTGGGGTTAGTGCGACTTAGTGAGCAGTGCGCGCGCCCTGTACATGTCAATTGTCGGCAGCCGAGGACGCCTTGTCAAAGCAACAACGAGCACGTTAGATGTTGCGATTTTAAAGAAATATTACTCATATTTGCAGGCATAGGGCGCAGCATGTATCAGTCGTATGATATAGGACGCTGCTTTGTTGCGGCACAGAGATCAATGGAACGGCACAGAAACACATCCAGAGACACAAGCGAAGGATTTCATCAATAAACGTGATCCAACACTACCTGGTATGTTCACTACGGCTTCACAACTGACTGCCAGGGTAGTGTGTTGTCGAAGAAGAAAGTTGCCTCTGGCTTAGGTGCGAGACCTTCACCAGTCATATTGCATAGCTTGGTCACGTCGCCGGCTTCTGCACGCTTCGCGTTGATGATGCTTTGATATTGCGACAACGGGCATGAAGAGCCAGGACCGCTGGTACAGCCCACCACAGGATATACGACTTCGTTGATGCGGATTCGTACAAAGGCCTCTTCGGATGCAGTACTGTTGTAGTCGCTATGGGCACTGTAACCGTAGCTGCCATCATGGGCAGCAGCAGGACAGGAGAGGCGTTCGAATGCAATCGTTCCGCGCATCTTCACAACCTGGGATGAACGGAAGATGCGGTTCGGTAGCGACATATTGCCAGGAAGTTGCTGTTGGCCGTCGAAAACACCAATTGCAGCGGCGAGCTGATTGATTTGACCATCGTTCGCGAAATTGGCCATGATCTTTGGGGGAACAAAGGTCCCATTGCCCGTTGGGTAAGTCGCATTTGGACCATCAACAAAGCGTTGTACAGTCATGTCGACGACTGGCAGCATCTGATACTTTTCGATATCAGACCCTAGGCCAGTGCCGTACCAGTAACGCAAGTCCTGCGCATACTCGTACTGCAGGATTTCTTCATCAGTGAAGATGTCGCAAAAAGGGCTGCGTCGGCCAGTGATCTGGGTCTCGAAACCACATAGGTAGGGTATCTGGTCGACTTGATTTGTCGTGAGATTCAAACCACCCTGAATCTTGGCGTTGAGCCTGGACGCGATCGGAGGAAGATATATGGAGTCCCATGTGTCCTTTGCAGGGCCACCACCTGCGTCATTGTAGGCCTTGCAGAGATCACTGGGTGCAAGCGTATTGCCCCAACTGGCAGGATCGCTCGCGTTGAGGGCATAGATGGTGGTAAGATCCGTAGCGTTGGGTCCCACGAAACCTTGAGCAAACAAGCGTGCGCTATCCCGTACACGGGGACCTGAAGTGTAGTAATTTGCCCACATAGTAAAGGCAGTGTTGTAATCGTACAGATCAGGATAGCGGAGCCGCCACGTGGTACCCATATCGTGAAGCTCTCTCCATCCAGTGGGGCTTATATTGGCGATCTGAGCATCGGGATCTGAGAGTACTGGCTTCCAGGACTTGAGAAAAGCGAGCTTCTCGTCATTGACGGTGAAGTTACCTGCTGCTTGAATGTATTCGGCGAATTCAACCCATCCGTTGTACGCGCCTCTGTCAGGGTACCGTGAACCGTGGCGAGAGAAGAAAGCTGTGTAGATTTAGTATGGGTTTGGTCAGTCTTCAACTGAAGTGTTCTCACCAGCCAAATCGACTTTACATCCAGTGGGTATCTCAGAAGAGATGCCTGTCGTTTCTTCGCCAGGGAACCATTGTCCGTTTCCACCAATATGCTGGAAAATGTTGAAATTATCTTGAGCCGCGACAGCAGTACTGCTGATAGCGAGGGAAACAACAAGAAGCCTCATGGTCGTTGATTGGGATTGTGAGATGTTTCGAGCTACAGACGACGATAAGGCGTGTGGCCCTCATCTTTATACCCCAGTATCTTCATCTATTGTGGTGTTGTCAAGTGCAGCACCTGCTTAGCCTCGGAGATGAACATAGGCGATGCTTCCTAAGACGGTAAAGATTCTCAGGAACAAACCGCACGTGGGAGCTGGGACATCATGGATGGTTCACTCGCAATGCGGCGCGGTCAGCCCCAACGGCCAAGTAAGCCCGTTATGGGATGTGATCCTTCGCGCACCTGGGAGAGAATGCCGTTGTGGGATCCAAGCAAGACAAGGCGTAGACTACGGTTGAATGCTGGTTGATGGTGATGCGAGTCGACGCAACTGTCGCCCTTCGGAGGTGCAATCCCCGATTAGTCACGCTGCTTATCGATACTGCACCCGCGATCGCGGAATCTGACTCAATCTCCAGCTATCTTTGCCAATAACGCTCCCGCAACGATGCACGTCTTCATGTCTCCTCGGTGACTATCCGAATCAAGCTCTTTTCTGTACCTCTACCCTTCAGATCATGGCTGAGACGAAGCCACGCCAGCGCAAGTTCGCGCCAAGATCGCGTACAGGCTGCCTGACCTGCCGAACCAGGAGAAAGAGGTGCGATAACGCCCAACCTCGATGTGCAAATTGCAAACGCCTCAACCTGTTATGCGAGTGGCAGAGTCCACGAAGTATCGTCACGGAGCCGACTTCATCACAATCAAGCTCCAAGAGCCCCGAGCTTCAGGTCGCAGTTCCGCTGCGAAATTCTCTCGATCCTTGGGATGCGCTACCGGGCGATGGAGAAGCGGAGAGGATGCATCTATTACAGTACTATATCGAGGCCTTTGTACCCAGTGTTCAAGTAGCGCCTATTGCAACAAGTTTCTACACTAGCCTATACATGCCTTGGTCTTTCCAGATCGAAGGAATGCTTGACGCCATTCTGGCCATTTCTTCAGCTCAGTTGGCACGGCGGAGCCAGGACGCAGACCGCGCTAAGCATCTTCGGGCCGTGTCCTCTCGCCATGAGAGGAAGTGCTATCAATTTATCAAGGAACGCCTACATCCTTCGGGTGGACTTCCAGAAGACACTTACCAGGTCACTGCGGTGATCCTGATTCTAGTAGGGCTTGAGGCGCTCAACGGCGTCAAGACCACGAGGTGGATATCGCAGTTGAAAAGCGTTCAACGTATACTTAGCGCACTCACTCCAGAACAGAGCATCATGGACTGTGTTGAGGTCGATTCTCTACATCGCCACTTCACCTATCATTTTGCTTCTGCGTCTCTCATGGCACGGGTATCCAACGCAGGAAAGCCGTGCTCAACAGAGCAAGGCTTGATACCAATCAGCGCCGCTCTAATGCCAGGCACAATTGATCCGCTCATGGGCATCTCATACCAGCTATGCGATCTCATCTCTCGGATACAGTACGTAACTTCCTCAAATCCAGCGTTCCCACTTGCTACCGAAGCTTCTTTCAACGTTATCGAGCAGGGCATCCAAAGCTGGACTTACGACAATCCATTTGCACTTGGTGTCGATACCCCCATAGCTCTCGATCTCATCGCCTTGGCAGAGGCTTACCGTCTAGCGGCACTCATTCAGCTCTATCGTACCTCACCAAGCCACTCTACGAATATTGCAGGTTGTGCCGCACGTGCGATGGAGTTCATTGCTCGGATACCACCCGGAAGCGCTGCGGAGTCGAGCCTGCTCTACCCCATATTTCTAGCAGGCGCTGAGCTGGACGACGAAGCTGCCATTGAGAAATGCTTTCGAAGGTTGGAGGACATTCAGAACAGGAATCGCTACGAGAACGTCGAATGTGTGCAAAAGGTGCTGAAGGAAGTATGGCGACCCAAACTTGAAGGTGGACAAAGAAGGGACTGGGAAGAGGTTGTGAGAGAGTGGAACTGGTCTTTCACTCTGGGTTAAAGCTTCTTGGATGGGGCTCTTCTTGAGTCTGATTCAACCTTATCGCACTCGTGACACGTCGAGCATCTGGCGCGATGCTTTGGCCACGTTGGAACCTTGATCCAGATTCCTCGTTATGAATACAATCGCCGCCCGTAACACATCTGACGACTGCAAGGGTTTCTCACGTCAGCAGGGGTATTATACTCCATGAGTTGGATATATATGGTGGTCGGCTACTCCTTTCCCCGCACGACTGCTTGGCTGACCCCGCGCCTGCTCTGCAGCACGCATCGAGATGTCGTGTACCGCGCCTGTTTTTTCGCAGACACTACTACAGTGAGTGGGCTCTTCGACTACAGTCCAACGCCACTTGTACGTTGGCTTTCTTTCCCCGCCTCATAGCCTCACACTACTTCCTGCTGGAATGTCAGGCGCAGCGCTTGCGCAGCGATCATGTCATTGTTAATACAAGATGATCCCCTCGAGACAAATGTCATCTTTCACAACCGTAGGGGCTACACATTCTTCCTGCCATCAGTATGGCGAATCACATTACTTCAACCATGGCAACGCCCATAAGCTTCCGTGATTCCTTGGATACGACCAATCTCAAAGACCGCTCAGTTCTAATAACTGGCGCGGCATCTGGTATCGGTCTGGCATGCGCAATCAAGATGGCTGAAGAAGGCGCGATTGTCACGATGGCCGACCGGCAGAATACAGCGGGGGCAGTAATTGCAGAGCTAACAGCTCGAGGGCTCAGAGCGCAGTTCGTACATTGCGACGTAACATCTTACGAAGCACAAGCCTCTATGTTTCAGTCCGCGATACAGTTTGGCGACGGGCAGATTGACATTGTCATCCCTAATGCAGGCATCCTGGCCGAGAAGAACATGTTCGATATGGTACCAACCACTTTACCAAAACTAGGAGATTCGCCACCTCCGGTCCCAGGCTCCGCTTGCTTGTCGGTCAATCTTGACGCCGTATACAATACCTGTTATCTCGCGTTACACTACTTCCGACTCCCGCGCACAGCCGCAACAACGTTCACGCCTAGCATCGTTCTCATCGCCTCACTGGCAGCCTACATCGGCTACCCTTACAGTACTACGTACAGCATGTCCAAGTTCGGCGTTCGAGGACTCTTCTATAGTCTCCGCGAGCGTGCTATGCGCTCTTCAATCCGTCTTAACCTCGTTGCGCCATGGTTCGTCGATACTGGCATTACCAAGCAAGACGATTTTGTCGCGGACAATGGTGCCGTGCTTGAAATTGTAGGGTATGCATCTATGAACAGGGTAGTTGATGCCGTGATGAGGTTTTCGTCGACTCAAAACCTTTGTGGCAGGAGTGTGGGTATCTTCCCAAGGGGTAATGAAGATATTCATGATGATTTAGAGGGAGGGTTTGGCGGTGCGGTAGTGGGCAAGCATATGCGCGAAATCAAGGCGATCGTTGCTCAAGACATGCAGAAGCAGGCTCACAGCTCACCCTAGCATATACAGTTGAGCCAAGCTTTGCCGAGTACGTTGTTGTCGTAAGTTAGCAGTCTCATCTTCTCAAAATTCTTTGTCATATCTGGGCGCTTGGCTCGAATCTAATATTACAACATCATCATGGTTTGTACTATTGTTCATCGGTAGGGTTAGTGAAGTGTGAAGCTTCTACGATATTATGCAAGCCCGCACTCGTACAATCTTTCGTACATGATGTTCATGAGCTCTTGGTGCCCAATGCAAAAACCGTCACCACCACCGGTAAAATTCCGCTACTAGTCTTGGAGGACACAAATAGCCTCATGCTTAACAAGCAATCGGAGTGATACCGTCGGAATGCCGCAAGCAACATCTGCGATCCAATACAACACCGCATGCTCCTGAGCAGATCCACGCTGATCTGCACATCTGTAACTTTGGGTACAGGCCAAGCGTCTCTTCCATCCGTAGACTTTCGATCGTCGGTATATTTTTGTGCCGTAAACAATGGAGTGTTGGTTGACTTACGTGCGTTGGGCTAGTATGTAGATATTGGAGTGAAGAAGTCTGGCAAAGTGATATCTAAACACAACTGAACAAATCATTGAACAGAGCCCACAGAATCAAACATGCCTGGCGTCCAACACACCCAGATGGAAAGAGAGCTACCGACTGGTGTCGACGTCCTTGTAGTAGGAGGCGGTATCGGTGGTCTCACTTGCGCCATCGAAGCCTATCGCAAAGGGCACTTGTTTGACTCGTGGATTGTAATTGTAGCTATTATAGACCCTCGACTGCCCACTCTGGCCATACCTCTTCCACTCTTGGTTTGCTTGCCAAGTTCCGATCGTGGATATGCTCCTCCAACGGCAGGTCTTGATGCTGACTGCGCTCTCCCATATCAACACCTCTCTTCTGCAGTGTTCTCGCATATCCTAGTGTCTCCTTCTTCCACGTACTCCGGCTCACTGTGCCCTCGATCATGTCTGCCAGGATCATGGCATCGAAGCACGCTTGGCTAGTACTTGCAACAGTGTGCGGTCGGAAGCCAGCCAGAGCATCGCCGATGAGGATGACACGACCGTCCATGAACTCATTTGTCGGAGCAACAACGTCGGTAACTGCTTGTACAAATGGCTTCTCAGTCGCTCTGACTATCTCAGCGAACTGAGGAGGCAGACGCTCACTTGCAATCTCGCGTTGTTTCTCCCATGCTTGCGGGTCCATTTTGCCAGGTGGCATGGTGATGCGATGATACTGGCCGTCCACATCTGTCATCAACTCACGGAAGTCGGGAGAAGGATCACTTAGAGAAGGTGACGGAACATTAGTGTAGTAGACGAAATTGATGAGGCGCTTGCCCGGCTCGAGGGTACCGTTCTCGCCAGGTATCAAGTATGCCAGGATCTGGATCCCTTTTGTATGGAAGAAGGTAAAGCGTTGCCTGAAAGCTTCCAGTGTTTGGGGGCTGACTGAGTTTTCAGGAACGGTCCCGCGAAGAGCGACATAGCCCGCGTACGTGCGCTCGACGCCGGTAGTGAGGAGGGAGCGGATGGTAGAACTCGGTCCATCAGCGCCAATGACCAGGTCAGCTTCCATGTCGCCCGTACCTCCTTCGCTTGTCTCGTACTTTACAACCACTTTGTTTCCCTTGTCTTGCAGTTCAACCACCTTGTGTCCATGGAGATGTGCAACCTTGCAACCACTGTCTTGGTCGCGCGGCGCGGCGCAATACTTGCTCTCGATTCCATCAACGTTAGCCCTGAGCATATAGTATGCAAGATCCCAGCTGGTCATGTTCTGCTGCATGTCTTCCTTGTGTATGACCTCACCATGCTTGCTCAGGTATTGCCTTCGAGTCGAGGTAACAGCCAAGTCGCGCTTGCACTTGTCGTAGCGCTTGAAGAATGCCAGGGTATCACCACCTGTAAGATGCGGGTACGATGTTAGTGTATGCCTCAGATGTGGTTCGTACAGGACAAGTGCTCACCGGCGACGATGCCCGCGCCTTGATTGTGGAGGAGGGCGGTCGGATTCCGTTCGAGAAGGGTGATGGTGTGTGCATGTGGTGCTGGAAGACGTTTTAGAGCAAGAGCTGTCGCGAGGCCACCCAAGGATGCGCCTGCCTAGGTAGTGAAGTCAGTTTGTGCTCAGCATGGGAAGCGCGTGCGCGTGCTGGGACGTACGATGATGATGTTGAGTCTCTCACTGGCGGCGTGAGGAAAGCCCTGGGATTGTGTGGTGCCGTCTGCCATTGTTGGTATCTTCAGCCAGTATCCTCATCGGGCTTCACGTAAGGTGAGAGTGAAGCAGCCATAGTGAGCCTCGTTCGCGCGTCAATGGTCAGCGGGGAGGGTGGATTGGGGAAGATGCGATCCGAGGCATGTCGGAACCTGCAACGCTAATCGGAACCCCCAGCATCTCGCCCTCCGTCGCGACATTGAAACATGACAGCGAATCGCGGAGCTCGTGGCCTTGTCGCTGTACGCCAAACCCCGTCCATGACATTCGACACAACAAGACTGATACGCCAACCAGATTACCGGTGCAAATGGCACAATCGGCTACGCTTGCGTCGTGTATGCACTGCAGACTGGCTATCGAGTACGCTGCATCGTGCGCCGTTCCGCCGCCATTGACTTGATCAAATCCGGGCCCTCGGTCCAGCCATACCTTGACCTGATCGAACACGCCGTCGTGCCAAACAATGCTGCTGAAGGAGCTTACGACGAAGCTGTTGCAGGTGCCGATTATGTTGTCCACATAGCAGGGGCATGGCCGATGCCGAATCTGGATCCCGATAAGGACATCTACTGGCCGTACATCAACTCTACCAAGGGCTTGATTGAAGCTGGGAACAAATCACAGACTGTGAAGAGAATGGTTTTCACACAAGCCGGGGCTGGGCTCGTTGACTCGGAGGACGGAGATACATTAGGCAGGCGTATGCATCGCGTTCTAAACGGTACGTCTCTCCCATCGTGCTCTCCATTCCAGCTCATGTCTTGTGCTGACCTACACAGAGCAGGTCCAAGTCTCGCAAACGTCTCTCGAATACCGACCCCCTCTAAAGTCTCCTCACAACGCATATTGCTCCGCAAAAGCTCAATGCATGACCAACCTTGCCCACCTCCAAGCTTCCCACAAGCTCCCCTTCTCTATCGCGCAAATTATACCAGGCACCGTCATCGGGCCTTCGGAATTCTGCACAACGTCTGAGCAAGCGCTCGCACATGTCGATCGACAAAGCAAGGCGTTGCTCTTCGACGACATGACACCACGATATGCATTCGGCTTCATACACGTAGAGGACTGCGCTCGAATTCACATTGAGGCGCTAGACGAGAGAATCAGGAGCGAAGACTTGCCTGCGTGGTATGTTGCTGCTGGCACGGTAGAACCGGGTATAGACGGAGAAAAGCTATGGAACGACGCGGCAGACATGATTGAACATGACTTCGGAAATGAAGTCAAGACAGGAGCCTTCAGAGTGGGACGAGGCAAGGTTCCTATCAACATGCCGTTTCGCGCCGATTCGAGTGTGACAGAGAACATGCTCTTGAGCGGAGACAAGATCAGGGGCCTAAAGGACAGCGTAAAGGAAGTCGCGCAATGGTATATCGAATTGAAGAAGAAAGAAGACAAAGGGAATTTATAAACCGCAGCGAGGCATAGCACTGACCAAATATCACCATTTCGGTCTAGTCTGGTGTGCCTTACCATTTAAAGCTTTCTTCAAAGTACTCAACACCCCCATGTCCCTTACCCAGCATCTGTACACTTGCTCGTCTGGCCTGATCAGCCATCAAAGCTGGTCCGCAGGCCACAATCGCTAGCGGTTGTTGTCCCGCATCTCTTGCAGCTTCCACTATTGTGGTATGTACACTAGGCCTGTGCGCCATCATCCTCACACTCTTTAACGCCTCGCCCAAGACGTCATCCTTTGCTTCGTCATCGCGAGTGACATGTACTTCCATCTCCATTCTCTCATCGCTTAACAACCCTCTGAAGTCACGCAGTACTGACGCAAGGAATGCATACTCGCGAACCGCCCAAACAATCTTCACATTCTGGACACGCGAGGACGTGGAGAGTATGTGAGCCAGATGTGACAGAGGCACTGCAATACCAGTCCCACCAACTATAAACAGGATGTTGGTGAAACTTCGGAGAGGGACACTATGTCCATAGGGTCCTTCGATGAGGACGTTGAGTCTTTTGGGATGCAAAAGACAATGTGATTTTAACCGGGATGTGAAACCGTCGTATGGTCGGATAAGGAACACCATGTTCAGTACGCCTTCAGACGGCAGGAGCGCATCAGACTCGGTGGATGAGGCTGATGAGGCTGATGGCGTACGAACGGGTTCGGGTCTGAGCGAAAGTGGCGACAAAGGCGTAGACGGAGGCTGATCGGTATCTGTCGAGGTGTATGCCAACGTGAAAGGATGACTCTGGTGGGCATACAACGTGTCATCCAATACGTGGATATAATAATATGTGCCAGGCTTCGGTGCGACCAAGCTCTTCTTCCCGTCAACATCCATTCTGACAAGGTTACTATTAGGGTCATAAGTGACCTTAGCCTTGGTACCAAAAGGATTGCGGTTGAACACTATGATCCGAACGAGGCGCATGGCCCGATCGAAGATCCAGACAACGACACATGGCCAGATAAATATATTCCACTCGCCGTTAATGAAGATTTCGACATGGTAGTACATGGACCAGAGTGCGGCAATGGACAACGCTACGTGCGTGACGAGAAAGAACTCGTAGTGCGCACGGCGAATACCATAGAACGAAAACGCTAAAAGGCCACACATAGCGATAGTCGCTACTTCGCCATTCCAGAAGTAGTGTTTCGTCCAGTACTTGAGAAAGTGTGACCATCCTCCGCTTTCCAGTATCATCAGCGTATAGCCCAGACTGTGCACCACAGCTTGTACCGTGGCGACCCTAGCAACCCATCGATGGAAAGCGTTGTATGTGCCGAATCCCCATCCAGTTATCCAGATTAAAACATTGTTTCGCATACCAAAAAGCCAGACAAGAGGAAAGTTTGCCAGCGAAATGATCCCAGTACGATCCGATACATAGCGGAGAAGTTGTGCTGACTTCTCTGGCCAGTAGAGGTTGCCTTCGGTAAGACGGTAAGAGCAAGTACAGAGGGCGATGTTGAGCGCGACGAAGAAGAAGATGGTAAGCGATTGGATCCGTGGTGGTATGGTGCACCAGCCATAAGGTCGAGAACAGCGGTCACCAAACGCGGCAGGTGTGGTGAGGTATCGCTTTAGCCATGTCTGAAAACGAATTACAGGACCGAGTGACACAGAATCTGTGCTAGAATCAACCTCTGAGATCACCTCATACGACTTATTGTAGTGTCGTCTACCGCGCATCAGTGATAAGAGACGCGTTGTGATACCAACAATCACTACGGCGATCCAAAAGTAGTACATGTACCATCTGCAAATCTTTTCTTAGCGATTGTGCGTTTGATAGAATCCAGATTATGCTCACCCATATACAAGATGGATCTTGTATTCCCAATCTGCTGCGTCCTGTATGCTGCGATTAGCATTGCATTTCCCATCAGGTCATGACAGATGATAACGGTACCATAGTCGTAAAAGCTCGCTTCACGAGCATATCACTGGGTATCACAACTTCATCAATGCTCGGAAACTCCAGTGCCTCTTCCGCCTGTAGCCGTCTTATTTTGCCCCTTTCATCCGGCGTCCATCGATTCACAACATCGTGAAATGAAGGTAATGTGATATTCGCGTATGCTTCGCACCAGAGATTCCGACTCTCAATCTGCTCTTCTATATGACCATCTCGCTTACAGAATTCCTCGAAACACAGGTACAGTGACGTGACGCGCAAATCACTTTGACAGGCTCGGAACTTCCGCGAAAGCGAAGGGTCGGTGTCGTTAAAGGTTACATAGTTGATGGTGGTCTCGCAAGCCAAAGGGCAGAACTTGCCCGAGTACAGAGACTGTGCTACATTTGCCAGCGTGTAAAGAATAATAGATATCGACAAAGCGCGCATGGGTGGACGCGATGAGGTACAAGAAGGACGATGCAACCTCGGAGATTGGCGGGGTTGGAGAAATCTTATCAGATGGCTATGCACGGACTTGCGCTAAGATTGGGCGCTCCTCGTTCGCGTCAGCTGGGTCGTTGTTCGAGCCTACCCAGGTGAAGTCGGCCAATCATTTCGTACAATCAAGCCTGCAGGCTCACAGCATACCAGACTATGCCACAAGTCAACGAGAAGACGACCTTTTTCACTTTACCAACCGAGCTTCGCTTGGAGATTGCCGCCTATGCGCTTGAGCAGCCCGACGCTGGACTCACCAGACAGCACAGGCCTGGAGAAAAAAGGGATCATTTTGGGGTTGACAGCAGATACAAAGCCAGCAACAACCTCGCCATAAGGCTGGTCTGCCGACGATTCAACGCCGAGTTTTTTCGTCTTGCCATTCAAAAGACGCTCTTCGTGCTCCCCAAAGACTCTACTTGGGTTGTTCACCAGCAATCCGACGCGCTTCTACGCGACGTAAAGAAGTTGAGAGTCCACTATAACCCCAGCGATATCAAAAGATGGGAGATGTTCCCCTTGAACAAGCCATGCATGTACCTTGATCAGCTGGAACTTGTGATCATGCTCGAAGATTCCAAAAGCCGAAAAGCCCTGGTAGGCTTGTTCAGACGATTGCAGAATGTCAAAGAGATCAGGCTCCTCGCCCAAGGGAGTGGTCTGGCATCATGGGGATCTCATGAATTCGTTAAACTACTCGGTGAAATGCTTAAGGAAGACCATTACCAAAGATACGATGCTCCGAACGCTCCGAATCTGGAATATTCGTGGTGGGACTGGAGTTACAGCGACGACCTCAGCCAGGCTATCTTTGTGGCCCAGCAGCCTAAACCGATCATGCTGGAAGAAGACTACATGCTGTTGATGAAGCCGAAGGTTGACTACATCATAGAGTGCATGGTGTCATATAGCACTTAGCCTCAATTATACATCTTGACCGACCATGACAGGATGTCTGTACACGTCCGTTACAGCCACTGCGTTGCTATACTTCACGCCTGAACATCCAAGTCGTTCAGTCCTGCTCTATCATCCAGTTCAATTCTTTTGCAACCACTACTGCAGTTACGCGATTCGGACATCGCCGGATCTGGCCATGTGCGGGATGCCAACGGCGTTGAAGGAATACATGAAATGTGTGGTAGCTGTGAAATTATGCTCATTTCACGTCGATCTGAGACTATCAGAGGTTGACATTGCGTGTATGTGCAATGCAATCGTTCGTTATCATACCGATGTAGATGATCCCCAAACATCACCATCTGATCGTGGCAGGAATTGACATGCGGCTGTGTGGAAGCGGAATGAACCTGAAATGTGACCACGCTCCAGCCACAGAAGCTCATTCAGGCAAAGCGCGCGTTGAGATACGTCCGAAGAATTCACTCGACGATACTTAACGCGCAGTACATGCCATGGCTAGAAAAGCGATACAATCGCTCTATTGTGTCTGCAAAGGCCGTTCAATGGTCCTTTTGACAATACTGCTCACATTGCTCGCGTTGCCAGTCACTTTGACTATCTGGTCTGCGCAATCTCTCGCCCAAAATCGCGCAAAAGCGAGAGCAATTGGCCTCCCTTACCTCGAACGATGGATCTCACCTATGAATCCTCTCTGGCTGCTTGGCGGCAGCAGATTTGTGCGCTTATGCGAACGCCTGGGTATTGCGGCCGAGAACATGCCTCGCATCTACTCGTACGGCTGGGAAGCCAATACACGCGCCCAGGTCCACGAACATGTGGGTAGCGATGTCTTCATCGTGGTGCATCCAGGCGGTCTTCAGCTTTGCGTAGCGGATGCTGCGATCACGTATGATATCTTTCATCATTAACCATGAAGACTAACGTCGACCAACTCTGCTGCATGGCGAAGCACGCAACTGTGTGCGAGGCTTGGTAATTGAAGGCATCGAGGTGCGGAAACAGATGAACCGGTGCTTACTGACAGCGCGACGGCTTATTAGAAATCACGCCCCTTTGGGTGCCCCGGAGCTCCGACGCGGCCCCCACTTGCCCAATGATGTACTTGACGCAATACATCTCGCGTCTTCCTCAACACCAAGCGCGACTGCTATAATAGGAGCCATGGCGTCTCATGTCAAGCGCCCTCCACACTCGGAATCAACCCATCGCCCACCATGAGCGCCCCCAAGCCAATCCTCATCTCCGGCGGCGGCCTTGCCTCGCTCCTCCTCGCCCGTTCGCTGCACCGGTCCAAAATCCCATTCCTCGTCTTTGAACGCGACGCGTCCATCATTTTCAGAGCCCAAGGCTACCGCCTGCGACTTTCAGCCCAGGGGCTCGATGCCATTGAGGCAGTCCTCGGCCCCACGGGCTTTCAGAAGTTCTACGATGCTTGTGGGAAAACAGGTGGGGCCGGCTTTGCAGCCATCAACCCGCTGACGGGCGAGACAGTGGGTGGAGATGCTCCGAGCGTACGGAGCGAGCCTTTGACAAGCAAGGACGGCAAGGTGGTGGGCATCTCGCGCGGTGACATGCGCAAGCTGTTCATCGAAGGCCTAGAGGACAAGGTGCGCTGGAATCACCACGCCACAGCATACGAGAGGACGGACAATGGTGTGCGATTGATTTTTGCCGATGGCTCCAAGTCGGAAGAAGGGTCCATGCTGGTTGGAGGCGAGGGCGTCAAGAGCGCAGTAGGCGCTCAGCTGTCCAACGGCGCCATCAAAGTTTACGACCTTGGATCGAGAGGAATCCATGGGCAAGCTCCGACATCCGCTTTCAGGGCCCTGGGCGAAGGCGTCTTCCGATTCGCCGACGACACGTCGCAACCAAACGGCGGCAGGGTCTTCGTCATCACAAATGTACGCGCTGGTGATATGGATAACCCCGATATCGACTTTGGCTGGACCATGATTGGCTCGCCAGGTGTCATCAAGGCACCTAATGACAACTACACCATTACCGGACAGCCTGTTGCAAGAATTGCCAAAGCCCTTACTTCACACTACCACGAGCGTGTCAAACCACTGTTCGAAAACATGAAAGAATCTGAAGCGGCTTTCTGGAAGATCACATGCTCTGACCCAAGGGGTGTTCCGGAATGGCCCAACGATCCTCGAGTTACTCTTGTTGGCGACGCTGTCCATGCCATGACGCCGGCGGGCGGTAACGGTGCCAACACGGCTGTGCGTGATTCAGCTTTGCTTGGTCGATTGATTGCCGAAGCTTGGGAAAGAGGCGATGGCGATAAATGGACGGGTGTGACAGAGGCATACGAGAAGGAAATGCGCATATACGCATCTGAGGCTGTTAAGGCTAGTTACGGGCAGGCTACAGGGATGTTCGGTATCGACCTTGACCTCGAGACGACACCCACGATAAACGAATACATAGCGCCGAATTAAGGCTGGAGCTAGGATTACATCCTACCTCACACTACTACAATAATGTATGTCAAGAGTTATAGTATAGACAAGAAGAATCTAAAAGCCTACAATGCTTGTAGTCTCTACAAGGTTATTTATTAGAAGTTAACGTAGGCTTTAAGGTAAGGCACAAGGTCTCTGTACCTGTTACACTTTCCTTGTATGCGGTGTAGGCAAGATTTTAGTGGCTTTGTTAGCAGCAAAAGATTTCGGCCGCTCTCTTTATTGCCGGTAGTGACATCCGCCATAGCGACCACGACTCATGTACAGCTTCCCCGCATCGGCCCACCATCATTAAAAAACGGGTCCTCACGCGAGATGTACAGCTGTACATCTCGCACGAACTTCCCATTAGATGGATCCACCTCTTCCAGCGCGTCCACGCAAACGCCGTGCTATCAATGCATGCATCAGTTGCCGAACGTCCAAGGTCCGCTGCGATGGAAACCGTCCCTGTCAACGATGTGACAGGAATAGTACAACCTGTCAGTACCATGACGCAGTCAAGGATGAGAACGTGTTGCGTATCGAAAAGCTCGAGGAAGAAATGGCCATGATTCGCGAGCACATGCGTGTCCAACAAGGTCGGGACAAAAGCGTACGTAGGCATCTGCAAATAAGCCAGGCAGGACTACACCTGAGCCAGCTAGAGGCACAACAGACTTCAGCCCCACTTCGTGGACCATCATGAGACATCTCGCTGATCATGTCCGTGGCTACAGTCACTCGCGGAGAATGCGAATACAACAGTTCCCGACTTTGCGCTTCATTCCCTACCTCGATGCAACGCACCTGCCATGCCAATACGCAATGCCGTTGATGCAGGTATAGTCACATGGGAACAAGCAGCGAGTTGGTATCAAAGGTAGCTAGAACCAAATTCTCTGTAAATCCTCATATCACTGATTAGCGGCAGCTTCTTTTCTGGTAGTGTATGAAGGCACCGATTTATCGTTTGAACCACACTAAATGGCATAGCAATATCTTGTACCCATATTTTGCGAGAAGACAGATACCATTGCATCAGTGTCTTCACGGAATCCGTGAGAAATTCTCCAGTCCTACTCGAGAGTGTGACATACACTGACTTTGAGAAAGAATTCTGTTCGATGCCATTGTTAGCATTGGCTGTCGTGCCAACGAGGGGTTCAACACAACGATTTATCGTCGGTTGCAATCCAGAGTTCGCGACCATATCACCAACATGCTTATTAACACAAGCGTTCCTACAGTAGAGGATGTACAAGCGATTGCATTAGTCGCGGCATACTCGGAGAACGGATTTGTACTAATAGCAACAGCCCTTCGCTTCGCCATACAGATCGGGCTACCTCTTGCTGTTGATCAACTCATCGCGAAAAGTCATGCGCGGCCAAGGGTTATTACCACCGATGAGCAAAATCTTTACCGTTTATCCAGAGTTTGGCACGGCATCTGCAACCTTGAGCTTTTGTGAGTATGCCATATGCCAAGTCGAAGATTTCCGCTGAAGATGTTCCAGTTTCTCTCTCGATGGAGGCAAACTACCAGGCCTGACTCTTCAAATGTCGTCCAGGAAGATTAGGAGCCTGCTCGTTCATCCGGAACGAACAGCGATAGATATCCGACTTCTTTCGCAAGTCGAGCTCAATATCATCCGTACCGAAGCTTATACCAAGATCATGGGTCGGAACAGCGACTTCATGATCCAACTCAGCGAAGATCAGCTCCGAACCACAGTAGATGACGCTAGAGTTGAGCTGTCACTGTGGCTAGATGAGTGGACCACTATCGCCATGACGGAGCCAGCACCACACCAACGTGCAATAGCATTACAAAATTTGCAAATCCAACGGGAGTGGGCGATGATGACGCTCTATCTTAAAGCTGTATCCTCGTCAGGGATCGAGAACATTGCAATCATGACTGACTTCCAACGCGACTTCATACGTAAAGCCAAGGAGGCGGCAAGCTGCCATCTACATTACATGCTTCAGTCATCGCTAACACCAACCTCGTCGCCTGCATCTCACACTACCACCTCTGGCTCAGCATATCTCAGTACTTTCCGCTGGACGCTTGATTACGTTTGGGCTAAATGCGCCGTATCAGTTCTACTCGTTCTTAGGCTAGCCATTCTTCTCCGCGACCCAGTCCCCTCTGTCATGGCGCTGCTTCGTGACGCGCACCGCGTGCTAGAAGAGTTGAAGACAGTGACCGTCGGCCATATCGCATATTTCCAGATCTTGCAAACCAGCATCGAGAAATGCGAAGCCGCTCTCCGGGAGTATGCAGCGGAACAAAATTCAGATCAAGAAAATTCGATGGCTGGAGCAAGAAATGGGGCGGCTGAAGACGAGTTCCAGGGCTACGTGCCAAGCGAGTTTGTGTTCGAGTGGGATTTTCCTGGGTTAAATCTCAAACACATGCCTCTCGGATGGCAAGATCTATTTGTCAACATAGACAGCTTGTTTTGAAATGAGAATTCCAACAAGAAGCGGAAATATATACGGAAGTCGTTTTCGGATGATTGGGCCCAGTAGCCAAGCATATACGTTATGTGCGGAGGCCAACAAGACATACGACTATCCATTCCATCGCGATACATGCTGCCCAGATGTCGTCTGAAAGGACGATCTCCACTCTGCGTTACTTATAAAACATAAACGAAATCTTCGTTCTTGATATCAGTCAGATCGTCGAACGCCTTGTCACCCACGCCACTGGCTTGTGCGTTGTCAGCTTCCTCGGCGTCACCTTCACGCGCAGTTCCCATACTCGTATCAACAACGATCGCCGATTTGCCCATGCTCTCCCTTGTTGCTGCATGCTTCCGGTTCAGCAGCTTGATCCAGAACATTGCAAGCAAGATCAGAACAATGATTGCAATGAACAATGCCAGATTGGCGCGCAATCCTCTGTAGTAGTGTGGCTTCTCGGATGGCTTGAAAAGTTGGGGTCCGATGATGTTACCCGCACTAGCGCCGACAAAGAGGATACTAGTCGTTACTTTACGCTTCGTGTCGCCTCCAGTATTCTGGCCGGACCAGGAATAGATGAGCGGAGATATTCCAGGATAAAATGACGTCTAGGCTTATTAGTGTTGATCGTTCTGTTTCGAAGAAGAATGACTTACGAGGTAATATCCAAAAAGCAAGACACCTTTGTTCGAATCGCCGCGTCCAACGACCATGAGGATAATGATGCCAATGATTGGCGGGATACACAATAGGATCAAGACCGGGCTCTTTTTCTTGAGCCATGTTGCTAGCCAAGCGCCCCCTATAGTTGCCACAATCTGGACGACGCCGAACGGCATGTTGAAGAGAATGGTTGCAAATTGACCAAATCCGAAACCTGAATACGCGGTCAGTACAAGCGTCACATGTGGCTTGTGTAAGGGGATTGCTCACTCTGGATGATCAAAGGTCCGAATGTAGTAATACCACCACTAGGAATGCTGACAGCCGTCAACATGGAAAACCAAAGCCAAGTCTTGGGATCCATGAAAGCCTCCAATACGTGATCCCACTTCCAGACGCGGGACGCGACACCCATTTGATTCATACGCAGACGCTCGACCGCAATCAGCTTCTCGTGATCATTTAGGAACTTTGCTTCGACGGGGGAGTCAGGCATGAAGAACCAAACGAAGACCGACACGACGACTGTAAGCAGGCCACAGAAGAGGAAGATGATCTGGTATGAGTGCAGGAGGTCCGACTTGATATGTCCCAAGCCATACGAGAGCAAGCTTCCAAGAATGTTGACGATACCTAGCATGGCGTACCAAGCTGCGTTGCGGTTCGTTTGCTCTCCGCGCTTGTACCACATCTGAACGACAGCAATGAACGCAGGTGCTATGGTACGTTAGTAGTTGCTATGGCGCCAGAATGAGGGTCTAACTTACCTATGGCAGCTTCGAAAGCACCTAGTAGGAACCGTGTTGCCATAAGCCCAGCGAAGTTTCTTGCACCCGCCATGCCACACACTTAGTGTAGGTGTATGAAGTCAGTGTATGCGTCACATGCGATTCCTTACAGAGACACTCACGAATGACACCCCAGGTGAAGACCATCACGCCCATGAACTTTCCCATCTTCAGCTTGACTAGCAGTACAGCAACGACTGGCTGCGCCACTAGCTGAGCAATGTATACAATACTGCCCAGCCATGAGTATTGCTGGCTGTTTGGGTCAAGGTTGGCATCCTCGATGAGCCCGAATACGGAAGCGTAGGAAAGAGTGGTCTTGTCGAGAGACTGCAAAAAGTAGACACTGAGGAGGATGGGTAATATGACAAGATCGATCTTCTTCAAGACGCGTTTGTTCTCGGCACTGCATTGTATCAGTTCAGTATACGTTCCACGTGAATTCATGTGGGAGTACTCACGATGTTACCACGATGCGTTCGTTCGATGCGAGGAGCGCAGCCGCTTTGTCTTTGCCTTTACCATTAGCAGCGTTGCTAGGCTTATGGATAGATTCTGTGGTTTCGACATTTTCGACATGGTTCTTATCGATATCTGTTGCCGTTGTTGTTGCTACAGTAGCGTCCGACATCTCTGGTTTCGACATCGCAAGAAGAAGTGAGGTGGAGCGAACCCAGAAATGTCTGTAATGCTGCAGCAATAGTCAGTGGATATGGCCCGACTAAACTTATACGCATCCCCACGGGGACCCCAGACTCCGATCTTAACTCTTTTGGGGGTAGATGCATTGCTCGCGCGCGGCCGAAGAAGCCGGCTTGGCCTTTTCGGCATCGGAAAATGGCACTTTCGTGCGAAGTAACATACATTGTCTTGCTATAAGTATAAATGACTCAAGTCACGATACTTGGAAAGAGGACAGGCACTGACGACCGGGTTTACATTCATTCTTCATCATGCCAATGCTTGAGCATGTCATCAGCGGCTATCAAGCTGCCGCCGCAACAGAAACATCAAACTCGGGTGTTCAATTGCAGTCTAACTCGGGTGACTTCACGTTTACGTTCGATGCATTACGACCTGGCCTTTTCCGAACAACGTTCACCTCACCAAAGCATCTGTTGCCGCCGCACCGAGCTACGCCGGTGCCAGACAAGGCCCTGGACCATGCGGATGCAGGCCTGGTCACATCAAACGCTAGTTCAAAGACATTAGCCGTTGATGGCGTAATCGCGAATGTGGACTGGGAAAGTGGCGTACCCATCGTTTCAATCACACTTCCTGGCCAAAAAACACCTATTCACACCGACCTTCCTAACCGTTCGTACGTTGCTGATGGACCTGGAATATCTCATTACACGCGTTACAACAATGGAACCCTTCATCTTGGTCTCGGCGAGAAGCCAGCACCCATGGATCTATCGAACCGTCACTTCGTTCTTTCCGCCACCGATTCTTTCGGCTACGACGTATATCGCACAGATCCCATGTATAAGCACATTCCGCTTCTCATCAATGCTACTCCGGAAGGCTGTGTCGGTATCTTCTCAACATCGCATGCCCGTGGCTTCTATTCTGTAGGCTCGGAGATGGACGGCATGTGGGGGCGTTTCAAGGTCTACCGTCAGGACTATGGCGGCCTAGAGGAGTATCTACTAGTTGGAAAGACGCTACCAGATATCGTACGCATTTACGCTGACCTTGTTGGTCACCCGCTACTAGTACCGCGGTGGGCGTTTGGATATCTAGCCGGCGGTATGAAGTACTCCATGACGGACGACCCACCAGCGAGTCAGAGTTTGATGGAATTTGCTGCTAAGCTAAAAGAACACGATATCCCTTGCTCTGGTATGCAGATGTCATCTGGCTATACGGTTGCAGAGACGGAGCCGAAGACGCGCAATGTCTTTACATGGAACAAACACCGGTTTCCTGATCCAAAAGGCTGGATTGATGCTTACCACAAGGAGGGTATCAGGCTTATCGCTAACGTAAAGCCGTATGTGTTGGGCACACACCCAGAGTATCAGAAGCTCAAGGAAGCTGGGGCATTCTTCACGGATTCTTTGACGTTGGCGTCTGCTGAGGCGAGACTGTGGAGTGCGGGTGGTGGCGAGAGTGGTGTCGGCGGTCATATTGACTTCACTTCCAAAGCGGGATACAAGTGGTGGTATGACGGAATCCGCCAATTGAAGCGAGAAGGTATCGATTGTATCTGGAATGATAACAACGAATACACTATCCCGCACGATGGCTGGCAGTGCGCGTTGGACGAACCGACAGTTACCCAAGAGCCCAAGAGCGGCGGTTACGGCAAAGATATCGGGTTTTGGGGCCGCGCACTGAACACAGAACTGATGGGCAAATCCTCACATGACGCCTCCCTTGACATAGAGCCCTCGCAACGTCCGTTCATCCTGACCCGTAGCGCTACAGCCGGAACGCTTCGCTATTGTGCTAGTGCCTGGAGCGGCGACAACGTAACATCTTGGCCGGGCATGAAGGGAGCGAACGCATTATCTCTCACAGCTGGAGTGTGTCTGATGCAATGCTACGGCCATGACATAGGCGGTTTCGAAGGCCCACAGCCCAGCCCCGAACTCCTTGTCCGTTGGTGCCAACAGGGTATCTACAGTCCGCGCTTCGCCATCAATTGCTTCAAGACCGGCAAAGACAACAGTGTCGGCGATGTGATTGAACCCTGGATGTATCCGGAGGTTACAGGTTTGATACGGGATACTATCAAGCGCCGTTACGAGCTTATTCCTTACCTGTACTCGCTGGCCTTGCACTCTCATCTGTGTGCAACTCCGCCACAGCGTTGGACTGGTTGGGGATATGAGAACGATCAGGAAATCTGGGCGAACAAGGTACTGACCGACGGCGAAACACAGTACTGGCTTGGCGATGCATTGCTGGTCGGTGGTGTTTTCACACCTGGTGCTGAGATTTCTAGCATGTATCTTCCCAAGGACTTAGCAGACCCGGATGACGCGTTTCTGGATCTCAACAATGAGCCACAGACATACTATGACGCTGGTCAGTGGGTCGATATTCCAGCGCGTTGGGAATCGAGCATTCCAGTGCTAGCGAAAGTGGGAAGTGCAATTCCTGTTGGACGTGCCGAACAAGTCCTCTCCGTGGGCGAGACGAGCAATCCAGCGAATCTACCACATGACGACTACCGCGCAGTGGAAATCTTCCCTCCAAAGGCTTCTTCGAAAGGCAAGGCGTATGAATCTGTTTGGTTTGAAGACGATGGTGTTTCGCCGCCACCAGCCAAGATCTCAGTCTTCACGGTCAAGTACGAGACGACTGAAACTCAAGTACTGGTCCAGTACGAAGAGAAACTGCAAGAAGGGTTCAGACCATATTGGGAGGAGCTGGAGATCATCTTGCCAAGAGGTGATACGAGGAGCGTGGTGTTCAATGGGGCGGATGCGGTGAAAACAGGAGTTGACAAGCAGGGGAGAGAAAAGTGGAAGTGCAGTATCGAGAGCAGAAAGTAGGCAAGTCATCGTCCCATGGAAGATCCTAGAACGACTTCACGGTAGAAGGACACTCTAGCATTGTTACATTCCAAACTTGCCACAGTCGCTCTCGCCTCCCTCCCCCAAATGCTAATGTCTTGCCACGAGTCTTTACGTATTTCATGCTAAAAGTGTGTTGGCTGACGAAATAGAGAAGTGATGAATTTCAATTTTGTCTGGATCATGCTTCCTAGTAGTAAGACATTGTATAAGACTGATACACGTGTGAATGTTTGTGCTTAATCGAACATCATACCACATCTTTGAACCACCTTGCCTTGTATCAGAATACCCGCATGCGACTAGCTACTGCAGTTCGACCGCAAGACAGCTATATACCCTATGCGTATATGTAGCAAAATGGCCCAGCGAGAGTATTCAACGCATCCCCGATAGTGATATTTGGCGACCCAACGTATTCTCCCATTGTGATTGTATCGTTGAGCGTGCCATTAGGTCCTTGATCTCCGATGATCGTGCCTCCGCTGATGGCATATTGTCTGTTTACAATATCTTGGTTTTGCCACGTCCTAGATGATGGGATATCGGTCAGCATATGTATCAAAGCTGGGTTCTACGGACATCAACTCACCACCATACTCTGTCGATCATGCCGTGATGAGGAAAGAATGCTGGATCGGCGGGCGAGTTGTAGAAGTCTGAGCCGGCATCTCCTCCGATGGTGTAATGTCCGCCCTGTATATAGATTAGTATCTTCGCGTGACAAGTATTGCTGGGTGAACCTACAGTGTGTACACCCATAAAGTTCTTCGCAAACTCTCCCTGGTACACTGTTTGGAACCGTGCAATGTCTTTGATTTGGATCAGAGAAGAGACTTCGAAATCACTCGTAGAATTTGCAGCCTGTAAATTGATGTCACGAGAAAGGCAGCGCGGATTGTAGCCTAGACCGTTGGCTTGTGGGTTTGGTGGTATACCACCAGGGACTTTCAGCATTGTTTGCAGCGGGCCCATGTTAATCTTCCAACTACGGTTCCGTCAGTACAGACAGCAAAAAAGCGTAGCGATCCTGCGCTACTCGGTCGTCTAAAGATACTTACTCTTTGAACGGACCGGAAGTGACGCAACCACCTCCTGTACCGGGTTGCAGCTTCATGAGACATGGTTCTTCATATGGAAAGCAAGAATAGTTCCTTCCAGGAATGTACTCGCCGTCACCAGACATACTGTATCTGCTGCCGTCGAAGAATGGTCCGCTTTTTGGGTCGTGCGACCAGTGAGCCCAGTTGTAGTAGGGTTGATAGCCTTTGTAGCCACACTCATTACGGAGCATCTGCTCGAATGTCCAGGTGAAGTACCGATGCCATGACAGGAAGTTTGCCGTTCCATGGATGGAGAGCGATTGCTGGATATGTGTCACCACTAAATCGTCGTATCGACTCTTTGCCCCCGCAGCAATAGCAGCTGGGGTTCTCGCTGGCTTCTTTCCAATGCACTGTACTGCTTTGATGTAATCACATTTCTCCGATGTCGAAAGGGACGCCCTAGAGGAAACAGTTAGTCAAAGCTTTCTCGAATGATGTCTCTTCTAGCATACCATTCCTTCCTGACATGTGCAGTCTCTAGGGTACACTTGTCCGCATTTGGATAGCCGTGTTCAGCAACATATGCCTTCAAGTTGGCTAGACCCTGATGAGCCAGCTTGTCATTCTCCATGAACTTTGCCTTCGGTGCAGCACTGGCGACGGCCAGCAGGCCTGCTAGGACGAGTGCTAACCTCATTGCAAGAAGCGAACCAGAGAGTTGTGAACACAATGCCCGGCGACGCGGAAAAACACGTCAGATTTATAACTCCACAGTTATGAATTGCTTGACAAAGTACACCGAAGCTTAAGATTATGCACAAGCTTGTTGGAAGAACAACCAGATCTACGGGTCAGTTCTTGGGACAGGGAAGAAATACTGGGAATGCCCACGGCAAGGAATGTAAATTGACAGGCATCAAGTGAATCGAGAATTTTAGCTCAATACGTCTCGGAGGCATCTCGCCGCTGTAAAGGTCAGTAGCTTAGTGCGCTGAGCAGTGATGGCTTAAGGGCCACCCGCGTGTAGAGTGTCTGACCAATGAACACGATAACTGAATCACCAATTCGCACTCCCCGCGCTCTCCTAGAGGTCGGAGAAATCTTAGCGTTCTCGGGTGCTGCGCTGTGGGACGCAAAATAAAAAGTCCTCTGCATTTACGCCCTTTGGCACAGGGCATGTCCAGGTAGCATCTCAGGCTATTGCCATCAGTCTAATCGGGGTATTTCCTTGATGCAGGCAAGTCCCATGCTGATCAAAGTCGTCTAACGCAAGTGTAATGCTACCATGCTGAGACGATGCAAATGCACGATTCATCTAGTCGCGCAACGGGGAGGGGAAAGTGTTCGGCGATAAGCGAATTGAAGGATGCACTATAAGACATGTTCTTTGATGGAGTCTCCCGATCGGAAGGTAAGAAGCGAGGCGGTAAGGATCGTACAATAGTGCGAAAACGCGAAGACGCCTCAAACCTGCAGCGGCAGAGACTACCGGCCCGCTACTTAGCTATGCTAAGATTCGATCAACTTCGGCCCCATCAGTCTTCGCATGCTCCACGACCGATCGCCTTGGTGGCACAATACGCTATCTACGCCCCGTTTGTAACAAACTCCATGTATCCTGATTCGAAGCTGGTCTCCAAGAATCGGCCAATGCCCGCACATGCCGCCATATACACAAAGAGTCTGCGAGGGTCCATCCCCGCATGCAGCCCATCGGCGCCACAGCAGGCAACGGTGAGATCAAGTTGGCGGACAGCAACGTCAGCCTATCCAGCTCAGCATGCCCTTCTCCTTCGGGAGTTGCTTATAACCCCCGTAGATGCAACCTTGCGACGCGTCCGCCAGACCCGCTAGCCCAGCAAATATCCTTCCCAACGCACTCTACAGCATCGAATGTCCCGTTAGCGACGCCCGCCCAATTTCTTCCTCCATCGATAGTAAAGTCGGAGCCGCTGGTGCCGACCGCTACTGCTACCTGTCTCCTACCAGGTATCCAACTGACGCCGGACCTATAACCGCGCGGGAATGAGTCAGCTTTGTGCCAATTCGCTCCGCCATCGCTTGACCAAGCGGCCGTATTGTTGCTGGCTGTAGGTTGTTCGTAGTCGCCCCCGACTGCGATACCGTGTCGTGTGTCGCGAAAACGTACAGAGAACACTCCAGCTGCTGCGCCACCAGCGATGGACGAGTTTGCGACTTGCCAGCCGTGACTGGCGCTGGAGGAGGTAGTGTAAAAGATACGTCCCGGGTCAACCCCTCCCGTCGCCAAATACCATCGACCCGCCGCAGCCTCAATACACGTACCACTGGCCGCGAAACCAAACTCGCCCTCCAGTGCTGGCGGCATTGTATTGTTTGAAACGATAGCCCAATGCACGCCACCATCCCACGTCTCCAGTAAGCGGAACTTGCCTTGGACAGGATCGCTCATTGCGACACCATGACTTTCCCTTCCTTTCATCGTCTCGAATGACATGCAGTTGTAGAAGGCCGTTTCCTCTTCATTGACGAACGTGTGTTTCCAATTCTTTCCGCCATCACTCGTAATATAGATGCGGGAAAGATTCCCTTCACCGATTGACAATGTTACAGCAGTGGTCCTAGAAAAGGCTTGGATATCGCGGAACTGGAAGTCGGATGCATTCTCCGTCGCGGCAAATTTCGGAGACACATTCGTCCATGTCGAACCTGAGTCGGTGGTCCGCAGAACAGTTCCGTTGGTCCCTGAAATCCAGACAACCTTTTCGTTAACAGGTGAGAGGCCGCGAAACTGCTGTGTACTGTTGGTAGGTGTAATCTCCCATGAAAGAGGCTTTGGGGATGACGGATGCGCAAGCGTGAATGACGCGATGGGGAGCAGGACAGCAAGTATCTTCATGACGAGAGCACTAAGAAACGAGGAGGTATCCAGTAGCAATTGTTCAGAAAAAAGAAGTTTATATTCGGGAAATGAAGTACCATCAAAGGTAGCTATCTTTATTAGCACCATATCCATAGGGTACCCCGCAACGGCCTTTAGCCTCGATAGGAAGGTGCGACATTCGCCACCAGAAGGAGACTGATCGACTTGAACGTCCAAAGACCTCGACCGGGTGCCTATCGATAATGCAACGTGTATTTGGCTCTGAATGTAAGGTTACAAACATCCGAATCTATGTTTGCGCCAAGTCTTTTGTCTCTTGTCAGGCTTGCGCTGTAATCCACTTTTCAGACCGAAGCCGGCCGAAAGCACTGGCTAGATGGCATATCGATTATCTCTAGCCAGATTTCGATGGACCTTTTTCTATCCTTACTCCAGCAAGAGACGGAATGATGCGAACTGGTCTTCATTCGCTTTGAGAGATGGAATGTAGCTTGCTTGCGAAGCTCCATTGCATGCAGAAAAGCGACCGAATGCGTCTCGTTTGAAGCATTCATCGGGACTCAATGCAATGGAATCAAAGCTGCGTACACATAGTATTCGTCCAGGAAAGCTATCGAGGGACATCAAACAAGTACGACATCAGATCGCTCTTCGGTTAGTTTCCTCGATAGCACCGTTGAAGTGACATTGAGCGGTAAGTTTGTTCGATCCGATGTGAGACCTCGCAGCTTTGTAACACCATGACATGATGCTATCTATTCGAGTCGATACCGACTATTCGTCCGGCTTCCAAGCTTTTCCGGTGTAGCTCACAGTTAGGCAGAAGCCCTCGGCCGAGCACGTAGCGCTGACATCGTTGTCAACCCCAGGATACTTTGGCACTCCAAGCACCAGAAGAGCGCGACCCTAAGGCACAACTTGGTATTCATGGCTTGGCGTTCCAAGAGCATGTCAGGAACGGCCCGTATTGCGCACTGACCGTACTTCCGACAAGGGGCCCAGAAGCCCTTCTGATAGGGTAAAATCGTGGAGGCTCGAAAACATCGTTTCGGCCGAATTCCACGGGAAAGCGTAGCTAAACTATGTCGCAACAGGGATACTAAAATCACTTCGCTTGGTGCACTTCAGCCCCAGTAGCCAAGCAAGTACGCGTGAGGCCACAATGGCTGTACATGCAGGAAAGCTTCCAAGGGGGTTTAATAGCACTTTTCTGGCACGCTGGGAACGTATGACTTGAGCAACAAATGCCTTCACAGTTCCCCATCTTACATCAAACCATTGACTGCAATCACCCACTTGCAAGTACCGACCAACCTTGACTGCATATCACACAAGATGGCAAAGTGCGATAACCCTCTAGACGTAGGAGGTATGCCCACCAAAACTCTCCATTCATCAACTGTCAACTGATCTCAAGTAGTTCATGAGAAGCCACTGTTTGGGAAAATGACGGCGCATGAGCTTCTTATCACGATAGCTACCGCAAGCTCGATCATCGCAATATCTCTTTCGCTATATCTAGTCTATCGCCACCTGACAAACTACACGCAGCCGAAGGTGCAGAAACTGTGCGTTCTAATCTGCCCTCCCCTACCCTATGCGGGAGAAATTGACACAGCTTCATAGAATCATCCGCATCGTGCTCATGGTACCGATATATACCATTTGCTGCACCTTGAGCATTCCTTTCTACGAGTCTAGCGTCTACCTAGGCGCTATATACGAATTTTACGAGTCACTCGTCATCGCTTCATTCTTCCTGCTGCTCTGCAGATATCTTCATACAGACCTGCATTCAGTGCGACAACTCTTCTCCATCGTTGAGCCCCAGCCATGGGTGCTCCCGGTAAGGATGTTTAGGAGATACGTGCTTCGACGCAGGACGACCAATACGCCTAATGGCTCCAAGTACTTCAGTGTAAGTCTTGTCCAGATGGTCACCCGGTGTGGAGTATTTCTGACACGTTATTCCACTACGTAACAGATCATCTGGATTTGCATACTCCAGTTTTGTGTCATAAAATTCTTTGGCGCTCTTACGAAATGCATCACAGAAGCTCTCGACGTTTACTGCAAGACTTCTACCGATCCAACTCATGCTAGGATATGGGTGTGTAGCCAACGAGCTATCTCTAGATCGATACTAATACGCCTATGACACAGATACAGGTCACCGAGATCATCTCACTTATCACTGCTATGATCTGCCTTTTGCAATTTTACAAGCAAACTAAGCTCGAGCTCGCTGTTCACCGACCATTGTTGAAATTCGTAGCGATCAAGCTTGTGGTCTTCCTCTTCTACGTACAGAGCGTAAGTTCCTTGACCGCGCAGTCTGATAGCACAGAATGCCCTGACATATATAGTTTATATTTAGCCACCTCACGAAGAAAGGCGGTGCAATGAGTCCGACTGACAAGATCTCATATCCTTCCCTCGCTGTCGGTATCCCAAAAACTGTGCTGTGCTTCGAAATGGCACTGGTCTCGATGCTCCATCTGTATGCATACCCAAATGGTGTATTCCAGACGTACAAGGCAGTCGATAACTCAGAAGGGAGTGGCATCCGCGAGAGTCGCAACGGAGACGACGAAGCGATGGAACTTTCACCGCAGGAAGACCCGGTCATCTTGCCAAGGAAGATGCATTGGACAAAGGCCATCATACACGTTTTGAGTTTCAAAGACCTCTGGCAGGCATTTCTACACTCGTACTATAGTGTGGTAGATCATCGTCGAAAGCGAACAACGGCCCAGCATTCAGCGACGAATAGCGAACAGGGCGTGGAACCGTTCGTGACGACTAGCCTGGCAGAAGCCTTGGATATGATGAAAAGGCGCAACAACAACTGAGCAGCTTATTCCCAACCGAGCAAGCTGCAGCTCTATGCTTCAGCAAGATTATACAAACAGTCACATGATTCGGATAATTTGGTACTCCATAGTTTAGGCCTTCTACAACGAAAGGGCATGTCAGAAGTGTGAGAACACCTCATATCTTCATAAATCATTACTTTTGTCCGTCCTGTGATTCTTCGTTTTCCGTGCCCACTATTTCTCATTCATGCAGATTAGAACGGCCCGAATCAAAGGTCAGCATACCGTATCTACCGTATACGTGCACGTCCCAGTTAGAAGGATCTAGTGAACGCTATACGAAGGCTGTGCACATCCACAGGGTCGATACCATCCTATCTTCTTCGGACCAATCCAGGAAATCAAAGATCATGGCTTACGCAAAGCTTACGACGACAGCAAAAAAATCAGATGATAAGTAGGCTTGATGTATTGCAATTTAAAACCGAACGGACGAAAGGTTTTGAAGAAGAGCATTTTTACATGTGCTCAATCGCGGCCTCTGTAGCTTTCAGAGCTCCGACGACAGCGAAGCAAATCATTGGCGTTATTGCGTAGCTAATGGTGAGGAACTTGGCGACAGTCATCTTCATCGACTCAGCTGCGCCCGTGACATCGGTCAGGGCTACTAAGATCATAGCGGGAGGACCGGTGGGCATCAACATCATCGAAAACCAAAGCATGGGGTCTGCATCGAGGAGTTTTGTTTTCGATGCGACTACCCAGATCAAGGGTATGCTTATCCTATTGGTAATTAGCCGGATGATCTTGCTATGGCTACGGCGAAACTTGCAAGGGCCAAATGATGAACCTGATCAAGGTGACAATTGCCAAACTTCCTTTGCGGACTTCACCACTATCCTCACCGCGCTTCATTTGCAGCATGCTCTTGCTGAGCTTTACTCCAACAACGATGATCTGGGTCGTAGCAAAGAGCTCACCAATGTTCTTTATAGCGGTCGTAAGCCAAGCATTGAGGTATCCGCCCTCGTTGCTAGGACTGAAGAAAAGCTTATGGAGAGCCGGTGTGAGCCCAATGACTGCGCCCACAATGGCGCCTAGCAATGGAGCATTGGCAAACTGCCATGTGATGTTCAAAGTCTCTTGCAGCCATGGCGACAAATCATTGTACCACTTTTGTGTTTTGAGATACCCCTTCTTCTCAATGCGATTCGCGGGCTTGGTTATGCGCTGTGGGAGTAGCGAAGTCTCCTCGTCGATGATTCCGTCAGGGCCTCGCTCCATATCACTGCTCTCGCCGTCCTCGTTTGCCTGACCGTTGTCTTCATCGTCTTCTCCTTCTTGTCCCTCGGATGCATCCTCATCTCCTGGCCTTAGCAGACCAGGTCCAATAGCAAACGTCAGCGAGTTGCTGACCATGGCATTCACCAGAAAGTATGACTCGGCACGATCCATAGCCTGACTGCCAGACTCGCCACCAATGAGTATAGCATCAAGTATTTGGGTTTGTTTGAGCGACTGGATGAGAAGAAGTGGAAGCGAAGTTGTGTTGTTGAAAGCGATGGCTGGTGCGACCCAGGCTGGTAACTTGAAGATGCGCGTGAGGAGGCGACCGACGAGGACAGAAAGCAAAGTATATGATATTGACCATACTGCGGATTCGCGTAAGCTTTGATTGTATCAGCCGTATGGTAGGATTGAACTTACTAAGGACGGGCACATATCTTACGCCAGTGTCTTGATGCAGATTGGAGCCAATCTTATAGATCAACAGCGCTGGTAGAAACATGCGCACACATAGCTTCGAAACTTCCTTCGCCGCTTTGGGCGATAGTAAATTGCATTGTGCTGCAACAACACCGAAGGCGATGGTCAGAAGGACTGAGACGGCAGCTTGGATAGCGCCCGTGAAAGGTACAATAAGTTCGCCTGCAGCCACACCCATGATTGGATTGACTGTAGTGGTAGGATGCTGGAGGGGGTTCCGCAGCGATTGTGTGGTGAGGAACGGAAAATCGGCACGATCTCGGTTCCAGGTCAGAATGATGCAACGCTCAGCTAGTTCTTAAGCAAAAGGCTAGGGACGTGGAGTTTAGCATCATCATCGTCGTCGCGCACGCGACATCTGCGCGTTCCTGAGCCATGACGTCGGTGCAGCGGGCCAACGTCGAAGACGCCAATCCCACGCCGCGGCGCTATCAGTCGGATTAGTCCATCTTTCTCATGCTTTTTGCATCTCCATTGGGGGACGCGTAACTAGGCGCCAAGAATATATGATGAGCTGTGTCTCGTACTCTGGGCAACTAGGTAGATTGCGAACTGAGAGGTGCACAGGGCGTCGATGGAAACCTGGCAAACTTGGTAGGTGTGGAGATTGGAGATGGCAGATTGCACACGTGTGGGCCCGCCGAGGCTGGATCTCCAACACTAGCTCCGAGCTGTGGTTAGTCATCAATCCCCCTGTTTGACAGCTCCTCTCATCCAGGTAGTTTCGCAACTTCACATTTCGACAACACTATGCGCTTGTCGAGAAGCAGTGGTAGTATTACAATATGTCAAAAGGGGGGTCCAGGTCTAAATAACACCAACTATGCAACGCTAGGAAATCTCTCTGATCACATTCTCGTCCACCTCCACCGCAGCCTCGCCGGCTTGTAAGCCGCCTCGTATCGGCTCCCATGCGTCGCATTCCCCGCCAAAGCTTTACGCCGCCTTCTTTGTAGCCTTGGTTCTCAATTTCATCATCAAGTACACCAGTGTGTAACTGCTCACCGAGAACAATACGACGATAGCAGCGTTTCTCCAACCATAGTATTCCTCCGCTAGGTTCAGTGTCCGCAGGTAGTCTGCTCCAGTCTTGTACTGGCACACGCGGCAATCGGCGGTGGCTTCTGGGTTGAGCAAGTTGATACCGACGCCCATACCCTGCTGGTAGACGGAGAGGTACTCGCCACAGGTCTGGTTCGCAGCCGGATCGAAGATGGCGAGTTCGCTTGTCTTGCAGTCGACGTCGGCAGACCAAGTGGTGAAGACGAGCAGAGAAGACATGAGGTAGTTGAAGGGGTCGAGGTAGTAGAGCCAGTACCTCCAGAATGGCTCAATCTGGCTGTAAGGAACGAGGACTCCGCAGAATGACACGAGAGTTGTGACGAAAAGAGGATTAACAAGTGAAGCGAACACCGCGTTGGGAGAGTAGGCGGCAATCATCTGTCCAATGCCGGTGTAGAGGAACTCGTAAACAAGCTGTGATTGGTCAGTGTCCGCATCAGAAAATACAGAATAGGGAATTTGCTTACCACAACGAAGAATGTGCTGCCAGCGTACTTCGCGGCGCCAGGAAGGCCAGCAGTGAAGTACCAGCACACATAGTACATGACCGCACATACTACCAGATACGGAAGTTCTGAAACGATCAGACCTGTTACGAACGGTGCCCAGTGGTATGTCTTGCTCTTCTTCTCACGTGTCTCGTAAACATCGCGACGCTGGATGAACAGCGGCTGCAGCTGGGAGATGACACCAGGAGCAACAAAGATGAAACTGAAGACAGTGAACAGTCGCAGCTGGAGGTCTTGGAGACTATCGCCAATCATCCAGAAGGTGAAGCCGTTCAGCAAGGCCAGCAGGATGTGCATGAGCACTTTATTGTTGACGTACTCAGTATTCCGGAACAACGAGACGTTCATACGGTGGGTCACGATCTTGACTTGCTCCCACATGGGAGCTGCGAATTGATGGCCATCATCGACGGTACCTGGCGGCTTAGCGGCGGCCTCCGCGACGATGTTGTCGAGCTCTTCGGTCATCTTCTCATGCTGGGGCGACTCAAGCCAAACCTTGTTCCAGTCAGTGTCTTTGGACAGACTACCGGAGACAACCTCGATCATGTGCTCGGCAGGGTTGGCCTCGCGTGGACAAGGCGCTCCGTGGCTGGCAAAGTAAGACTTGACTGTATTTGCATCGTCACCAATGTCGCCAAAATAAACCGTCTTGCCGCCCTTTGCGAGCAAAAGGAGGGTATCGAACTGCGCAAAAAGCTGAGCTGACGGCTGATGGATCGTGACAAGGATCGCCTGTCCGACCTCTGCGAGCTTGCGTAAGAAGCGCACAGTGGTGAAAGCAGCTTCTCCATCCAGACCAGACGTCGGCTCGTCAAGGAAGATCAGAATGCTAGGCTTCGAAACTAGCTCTACGCCGATTGTCAACCGCTTACGCTGCTCTATGGAGAGACCAGCACCAGGTTGGCCGATTAGGGTATGCTCAATGTCATGGAGTTGTAAGAGGTCAATAATGGTGTCAACATAGCGAAGCTTCTCCTCTCGTGGGGTTTCACGAGACTGTCGGAGGAGAGCTGAGAATTCCAAGGCCTCACGCACTGTGGACAACGACTCGTGTACGTCCATCTGTTCAACATAGCCTGCCGATCGCTGGAATGAGACGGGAAGGTCGCGCCCATCGACCATGATAGATCCACGGATTGTGCCGTCGGTCTTGCGTTGGGCGAGAACGTCCAGTAGTGTTGTTTTGCCAGCCTTGAGAAAGGTGTTAGTATCAAGACGCATACGAGGGATTCTAGGTTGTTACTTACGCCTGACGATCCCATCAAGGCCCCGAGAGTGCCTGGCTTCACAAAACCTTGGACGTTGTCGAGGAGGACGCGATCACCCGAAGGGGTCTTGACGGTGTAGGTAAGGTTCTTCCAGGTGAAGATAGAAGTGTTGCGGATGAGTTGGTTGGCGAGTGATCCGTCGGAGCTGGAAGACTCGAAGCTGGCTTGTGGCTTCTCAACAGCTTGCGACTCCTCATCGTTAGCTTGGATATGCTTGTTCTTCTTCTGCTTCTCCCTGGGAATGAGGAGTCCACGGCCACCTTCGCCCATCTCCTTCCACCTGGAGGTGAACACAATAGTGACTGCGACGAAGAATACCCACCATGCGAAGATGATGCCGACGTTGCGCCAGAGATGGCTATGGCTGAAGGACATGGATGCAAGATACTGATCTCCTGTAAGTGTGCTCGCTCCGGGTTGGGCGCCGTTGACACCCATGCATGACTGGCCGCCTTCACCAGGTACATATCCTGGTCCATTAGGGACCAGATTAGGGCCCACACACGGTACCTGTGTGTTGTGGAACTCGTTACCAAGCAAAGCTTCGAATCCATAAGACATCGGGTTGATCCAAAAGATCCACACGAACCAATCCTTCATCTCTGGTTTGATGATCATGTATCCCATATACATGAAGAGTGCTGAAACGAGAAGGCCTGAAGCTTTAGTCGCTGCGTCGAATGTCGGGAAAGCAGAGCCTATCATCCGGAAACACGCAGTCATGGCCATGGCTGATGCGAAGATGATGATCCAGAATGTGAAGAAAGCTGATGCAGTAGTCTCGAGTCCGACCATAAAGTATATGACGATTCCAAAGTGCGTCATTTGGAACAGCATTAATGGTATGTCAGTAGCAATCTGGGCGATGACGAAAGCGGCAGGGTAGTGCATGGCGAATGATCGATGCTTAGCCAGGACAGGTCTTCCGGTAAAAGAGTCGGTCACCTCCGAAAGTCCCATATAGGCAGGATACAGAAGACAGAAGAATAATGCGCCACCTTTGAGGAAGAGACCAGCCGAGTGGTCTGGCGCTTGGTAGAACAACGATCCAGCGACGAGAGCTTGGATGAGAGTAGAGACTTGCTTGACGATGAGCACAGGCTTATCACCCCACAATATCTGATACTGCCGAGTGACTGCCGTCTTGACCTGAGAGTAGAAGCTTGTGGTTACTGTGGTGTTCTTTGGAAGGCCCTTGTGCTTGTCCCGAGCTTCCATCTCCTTGAAATCGATCGTGTTCTGCTTCGCTTCGTCACTTTCGGGGTAATCGAGTTCCGCCACCATTGTGGCCTTGATGGATGACTGTTCGTACGCTGCTCGTACTTCTTCGCCGTTCCGCGGAAACCTCTTCTCGAAGCCTTCAGCGATGGCACGCACGTCCGGAGTTGTGACGCTGGTGAGGAAGTCGGCTTGGTTCGCCGCTGGATCGCAGAGGAACCCAAGATCTTGCATGAACGGGACAGCCTCTTCCCGCGGGCCATAGTAGATCTGCTTACCCTCATCGAGGATGAGTACCTTGTCGAACTGCTCATAGATGCCATTGCCAGCTTGATACAAGGTTGCAATAGTAGTCAATCCGAGAATGTCGGTCATGGCACGCATAGCCTTTGTCCAATCCAATGCTGTTCCAGCATCGAGACCTCTGGTGGAGTTGTCCCAGCAAAAGACGCTGCCGCGCGTAGCAAGACATTCCAGGATAGAAACCCGCTTTCGCTCACCACCGGACACACCACGAATGTACTCGTCTCCAACCTTAGTATCATGCGTGTGCTCAATACCGAGAGATTTCAGTAGGAACTCTTTGTACACTTTGGCGTATTCTTCGTGGGTTGCGATGTCAGGTGGAAGGTTGTAGGGGACCTTCATACGCGTCGCGAAGTCAAGGGTAGCGCCCACAGACATGGTAGGGAAGAAGATCTCGTCCTCCGTGTTCATTACTGCGTTCAGGTTAGCATCCGCAGTGTCGCATCGCTTGGATGATACGTACTTATTTGACCACGATAAGCTTTAGCTTCGTTGCTGGACATGGAACCGAAGGAGACGTCGCCCCCGATCTCCGCGTAACCTAACCGGTGATTTGATAGGATATTGAGCAGTGTTGTACAACCGGCTCCCGGATTACCAAGAACAAGCAGCATCTCTGAGATGCATTAGCACTGCTCTTCCTTCCATATTCTCAATGTATATGCGACATACCTCCAGGCTTCACGCATCCATATGAATTATCGATGATAGTCTTCATTGGAGCATTCTTTCCGCT
Source organism: Alternaria burnsii (assembly GCF_013036055.1). Classification (NCBI taxonomy): domain Eukaryota; kingdom Fungi; phylum Ascomycota; class Dothideomycetes; order Pleosporales; family Pleosporaceae; genus Alternaria; species Alternaria burnsii. The sequence goes on from NW_024066111.1 coordinate 999,046, forward strand.
CTTTCCGAACGGGTTCAGTTGCGAAAGTACATTCTCGTTGAAGAGGGCATCGTTGCTGATGCCCTTGACTGTGAGGTTCTTCCATGTCACACCCAGCTTTCGGAGCTTTCCGCCATTTGCCTCGTTACGCTCCCTGAGTATCTCGACTTCCCGAGTGATTGGCCATGTTTCGCTGTCGTTCGGAGAACTCTTGTAGGGGGTTATGGAATTTTGGTCGTCGTCGACACGCTCGGTACTCGACCCAGAAAGGGGAGTTTCTGACTGCATCGGGTATTCGGTATTGTACAATATGAGGTATGTGAGATATTTGATCAGAATGAACTGATATTATAATACAGAAAGTCTAAAAACGGTGGTATGAAAGACGAGATAGTGAAAAGTTGATGCTTGAAACTGGAGAGAGGTCAGAACTGCCCATCCATATAGCCAAATGCCAGATTGTACTATCTACATTATCTCTGTCATGGATCTGAAAATACTCCGTGCGCCATCTTGCGAATCGCTTGGCCGGAGGGACGTCAAACCGCATATCTTTGTTGCGTGGACAGTATTTGGAGGGTACGGCCGTAAGGCTAAGGTTGAAGTGACAAATGTACTTTTTCGCGCTATTCGGGCCGTTGGGTACGGCCACGAGAGTCGGAGGATCAACGCGCCGCCCTGTATCTAGCCCCGACTATGCGCCTTAAAACAGATTGGAAATCTACCCAGTATTCGCGGGGGTCCGATTACTGTGGTGCCTATTCTTTAACTTACGGACGTGCTTATGGTAAATAGATCGTGCCTATTTCCTGATCCGTTGTCGCGCGAGATTTAATAATGTACCGAGTAGTAATCACCCGCGTGCTTTTTCCATGTGCTTGAAGACCTTTCTTACCTAAGTAGCGCAATTACGCTCGCTGGGCGGCATGTCAAGCCATGGACACAGGGAACACCCATTGGTTAAAGCACACTACGTGGTACAAAATTCAGGCGACAATCATGCAGTAGATTGTATGGGCTACTTCGCGGATTTGCGCATCATTGCGACAAAGCACGGTCGCTATCTAGGTGCGACTTCATAAAAGATACATTTTCCTTGTGGATCGCGACTGTGAGAGCATGCCGAGAGCTGATGCAAGACAAACTTGGGAATGCTTACGTCATGGAACGGTAGACATCGGCCCATTAGAATCCCCTTGATAGCTGCCTATCTCCCGTCGCTCAACATCACGGAACAACGTGCAACTAGTGTACCACGCACGGCGGTAACGATGGCGATGCTCACAATGGGATCATCAATCTTACTTCTGTATGCACGTGCTTACATGAGACGGCTCCGAACGAAGTTCACGTGGGGTTTTGACATTCGGGTCACTCAATGAATCATGTGATGGATTGGGAAGCGAGTATATAGACCTATTGTATTGTACAATATTGCAACGGCAGTTATCTCATCGATACACTGATTCGGATTAGATGATTAGCGTTTTGCTTCAACAGGCACTGAATGGCATGATTAGCGGCAAGCTTTGAATGTGTATTCCGTACCAATGTCAAGCTTGCTAAAGAAACACCAATGAACTATATACAAGATGTAGTATAACGCTTTGAGCTAGTCTCACTTCTCATTGCTTCTTGTTAAAAGTCAGCGCCAAACAATCACAATTGCTCATGTATTCACACCAATGGTATTATCCTCGACTGACCGCTCCCTTCATGTTCTTAGGCCGGTGGAAGCTGCTGCACTTCCCTAGATTGTTAGCCGGAGAAGGACAGAAGTGCCGACTGCGAGGAAGTCCCGCATCTGACATGCTCACAGAAATGAATCGCTACCGTAGAAGGACGATCGACGAAAGGGGCTTAGTCTCCGAATAGTAAGGCCCACAGCTAATCTCCTTTTGATCTAACAGGGATGAGTACCACATGTAATGAGGAAATTCCGCGCCCTTAGCTCTGACCGTTACGTACACTCTGGCGTTCATCGTGAGGAGTGCCATGTGTGCTTTCCCATGGTGCAGCAACCGTAAGTTGGTATACAGATGGCGAAGAAGGGCGTGTCGATTTTCGGCTATGCACTGTACTCCAGAGGCCTCGCTAGCAGCGTTATCATATGATACTCAAAGCCTCCTCCCATAGCCGTCGAAATTGTTCTTCCGCATGCTGTGTCTTGTACCAAAGCACGCCTTTGATGCATTGAGAAATTCCATCCCATGAATACAACTCTAAGTCACGAGCAATAGGCATAGCTTTCGTAGTGAACCAGGCACACGTCAACGCGTCCTGTGATGCGACCATTCCAACGGTCAAAATCCACAAAGCCAGAGGTCCATGTAGAATCGCCGATGTGGGTGGAAGACTTCCGAGATTGCTTTTGAGTTCCATGACCAAGGAGGACTGCAGATGCATGTGCGAGAAGTAAGTTGGTCCGTGAACGATGAGCATATACAGTGCTGTAGCATATTGAATGCAGTGAGATGTCGAAATCAAGCTTGGGTTCCCAGGTGGTGATGTGTCCGGAGACCAGGCCAAAAGCTTGTGTAGGATGTAGCATGTCAAATCATGGAGATCCGTAGTTGAGAGCTTGTGCTCATGTGTTACGTGAAATAGATGGTGCAGTCGCAGGAATACGTCCTTGATAGAAGGATCCAGCTCGAGATTAAGAAAGCCGGATGGAGGCTGATCTCGAGAGATGGCTTGTAAGTCGAGCCACTGAGGTATTGGTGCTATTCCGTCACCAAGGTGTAAGTTATCCTGTACCTTGAACTGCGGAGTTTGCTTAAGTATCATGGAAACCCTAGCAGTGAGGATCAGTATAGTATGCACGGAGGGAGGGAAAGCAGCTGAATAACTTACCAAGCAACCATGCGTGCCGTAAGAGGGCTTGTAATCTTCAAAAGATGTATTCCTCCTCGCAATCGTACCATCTCCTTAACGCCATCAATGTGCATACTACCGACTGTCGTGTTACCTTTACCATACTATATTGCCAGATGTCAGCCGATCACATGCAATGAGTATCTGGGTCCAGAAAGCCAGCATACCTCTATAGCTGCAAGTGTCACAACCGAATCCATAGTTTCGTCTTGAGAAGCCAATAGCGGGTCGTTGACCCGTCGCCGAACCAACGAGATAGAATCTGCCATGAGGACTTCTGAGTTCTCGAAGCCTTTCTGAGCTCTCAGCTCAATATCTAAGGATGCAGTCTGGAGGCTGACATGGAAGAGAGCTGGGTCTTGCAATGCAAGAGGCCACCACGACACAACGAACGGGTTGGACGTTGGTTTGAGATCCAATGGATAGTACTGGAAGGCGATGTTTGACAAGACTAGCCTTGGTCAGTCATGATAGAAGATGCACAAGATTGAATGCAGCATCGTTATAGCGCGAGTATGGTAGCTGCGCCAGCATGACTTCATTACTTACAGTGCATGATCAATTGCTGCACACGAGCCCGAGGTAGTCTTGTTGCTGGATGGGCGTCGAACGGATCGAAAGCTTGACTTCCGGGATCAACCCATAGTACTGGGGAGGAGAAAGATTCTTTCTGGACGACATCTGCGTTATGAGAGTATGTCGTCTCGGGGGGCGACAAGGTAAGCGGCTCGTTGGCATAGACACAGTTGGTTTTCTTCTTGAAACATCGTGAGCATTGAGGTGTGCGAAGATCGCAGCTCAACTTGGATCTCGCACACGCATCGCAGGATCTTCTGAGCGTCCTGCGCATATCGAGATGAGATTCCGAGGTTCAAGCATGACTTCTGGGCATGGAGGAGAGACGGGGCCCAGCGCAGCGGGAAGTCGCGGGTCGCTCGCTTATGTTAGCGTCGACAAGGATTGATGAGACGGTGTCCCCGTGCCCATCACGCCGATTGTCCAACATCTGACACGCGCACTCTTCCTGGCTCGTGCAACGTTCGTATTCCGAAGATGATGAAGTCGATTACCTCTATCAATTCTGAACCTATAGGAATTGGACAGTGTAGGAGCGTGAGGCCTTAGGTGAATGAGAGAGATTTTGGCCCGAAGACACGAATGCGCAATAGTCCTGCTAAATACGAGCAGTGAAACGCCTCGTAAAGCTTCGAATTATCTTACTCAGTTTCCAAGCAAGCCATTGTCCAGATGCAAGCGCATCGCATGGTCCTAATCATCCGTCGATAGCTCGATAGCTTTCAAACAGATTTCCTGTTGAGCACACCAATCACATTACAAAACCACAGTGAGTTTGGTAAATAAACATCGAGCGTCACATTGCTTGCAAACCTCAAGATCAGCCCTCAAATGTCTAATACGAAGACCTTTTTTACACAAGGAAACCCTCCGCTCATATAATCTATTTCTCGGCTCCTAATACAGTCAATCGCGACCATGATCGCCACCCGGCCAAATGCACCACAGATCTCGCCCTTCCAGAAGCCCAACCATCCTCATTTTACGATATTGCGGGGAAGCCCAGAATAGTCCAACCGAATATCAAACACGCTGTCCTTGATGCTAGTGATACCGGAGACGAGGGTCATTAGGCCTGGGTTGCGGCTCGCTTAATATGGGTAAATATGCATAGTATGCGGTCGAGAGTGGACGAAACGGCTATTGGATATTAGTAGTAAAGGGATGGCAGAGTGCTATACGGTGACCAGAATTCGTGTTGATCTAGATATGATGCAGATCTCGTGAAGAAGCTTGAGACGGCAGCAGCGAAGCTAGACTAGGCGCAGGACATATAAGAAGAGAACAGAATCACGATCGTTGCAAGAACACATCGAGTACATACACATGACCTCCCATCAAGCTCATCATCATTTGACTTAGAGACCCGTATCGCGCTTCGAACATCGCTGCATCATCAGTATAACAATTTAGATTTCACCCCATCGCCACCAATGCGGTCTCTACTCTCACTCGCCACCCTTCCGCTCTTAGCCCTCGCCGCCCCACCTTCTTCTCCAACAATAACGCGCATCGTCTTCTCTGGCTCAGGATGTCCTAATGACTCGGGTTCCGTCAAGACAGATAGCGCAACTCTCAGTGACACCGCCGGCGTCTCCTTCACGCAACTCAAGGGCGACTCAACAGACAACTGTGCTGTGCACATTGAGTCGGCCGGGGCTAGTTCCGGCTGGCAGGTCGCTGTCCGACAGGTTGATTATGTCGGCGATGTCAACTTGAAGGGAAACAGTGGGCTGGATACGTACACGCAGGTCTTCTGGAGTGAGAATGCTGGGAATACTGTAAGTTTGTTGATTTCGGCAGCACATATAACATGTTGATCATCTGTAGGGCGTACTTACCGGCGGTCTTACATGCGCAGGTCCTGAGATCAAAGACTACATCACTGTACGAAGCAGCACTGCAGACCTTAAGTGGTCGAAGTGCACTGGTACGGACGGAAACCCCGGTATCTTAAATGTCAATTTCAGACCGGTCATCCAAGGTGACTTTGGGACGTATGATTTCAAACACGCTGCTTGGAAGCTAGAGTGGCGGAAATGCTAAAGAGTCGGACAGGTTGCGCATGAGAAGAAACATAGGAATGTATATAGATAGTGTGGTGTTTCTAAAGCAAAATGTAACGATAGGACACATTGATGCAACTCTTGTTTTTCGTTCTTCCGACCGCATCTGAACTCTCCCTGTTCATCAGTATTGCAAACTCAATCCGGGAGAGAGAAATCAGTGTCTCCAGAACCAGTCTCGATTGGCGCATCTTCCAGTGCCCCAGTTTGCGGAAGGCCTAACAGGAGATCAGCACATGCAATAGTCCAGCATCTCACTCAGATTGGATGTCGCGTCCCTGTCCCGTATTCAAAGCACGCAAAGATAGCCTTGCGATAGTATGGCAATAGCTGGAGCGGTGGTTGAACGCGGCGTGACTGTTCACGACCGACGCGTCTAGCGCGATTTGATCATGGACCAGCGGACCGACGTCATCATAGGTATTGCGACCAAGATACCAACCACCTGCATTATCATCCACTTCACATCGCCCACAACAACATCTAGGTTGCGAAGTCTGTTAAACACTAATATTGCACTTACTAAACAAGCCTTAAACAAATATAGCCGGCAATGATCTACTAGCTCCGCACTCAGCGGAATTCCGCACGTTTGGCATCCTTTCGACAAGGGGCTTGTGTGCGCCTCTCTCCATCGACTTGATCCGTTGGTTCGTGACACCTTGACCAGCCGCGAATAGTTTTAGTCACTGGCGCAATGAGAGACGCGTGTCGTGTTGGTAGCGATTCATGGCGGACATCCGCAATAGGCAGCCATGCAACCTCACCTTTCAACTAGCAGTACTTCTATTGTTGAATCGAATCAATACTGACTTGACGCAACACACAATTCCAGCGATGCAAAACACTTCAGCTGGTAAGGAATCACAACCCGTACAACAATTCCTGCTAACAATGACCCCAGAGTTGGTTTTTAGGGCCTTTATAGAGGACAAGTTCTGCTTCGCCCTTCCCCTTGATCTCGTGGACAACAGAATCGAAGCTCATGCCCCTATACGTCAATATCATGAGTCTTTTCAACTAGAGCTGAATGAGCTTGAAAGCAACCTCGATACATCGAAGCCAGCCTATATCGTTCTCCGCCGTGGCGACTCGCTCACATTCATCACATATGTGCCATACCGTGCCAAGGAAAAACTTCGAAACCTTTTTCTCGAACGCAGACACAGTGTCGTACAACAACTCGGCGCAAGGTATATATCATACTCAATTATATGTAAGGAAATTGCGGAGATCACAGATGCTCGATCCTGGGTAGAACGAGACGCAGAAGCTCTCTCATTGAGTACTAAAAGGATCCAATGCGATAAAACGCAGTCATGTGGTTGCTCTGAGCATAGTAAGAGTGATCTGGAAGACGTGGAATACAGGAAGAACAAATGTCGGCTTTGTGATCGTCGCATGAAGAACAAGATCTCTTCTGAAGCTCTGGAGGCACTGAGGGAGCTACAGACTCCATGTACAGCCGTGCAGACGGTATGATACCCCTTTTCAGTACGCGCATTCATTATGAGCGCTAACCTATTCCAGTTCGTTGACGTCGCCACCGAAACTCTCGAACTGAGCTACATCAGGAACGGCATCATCCCCGAACATGTCGCAGCGACACTCCCGAATGATAGGCCCAGCTTTACCTTCTATCGCCATCCAGATACCCAGCTACTCTACTTCATATTCCATTCCCCCGACGATGCCACAGTCCAGGAGCGTATGAAGCACATAATGGCTATACCAGGCCTCATCAACGTTCACTCTCATGATCGAAATGTTCATGTAGATCAGAAGATCGAAATACACGATCCAGATGACTTGGTTTTCGAAGCCAAAGATGAGCGTATTGGCAGATTTAGGAGCGTATATTTAAGGAACAAGTTCGAAGGAACGGAGAGCACGTACGACAATCTGGAAGCAGACAAGATCTTTTATGACAAGGTCAGATAGTTTAAGCACGATTCCTGCTATCAATCTTCAAGCTCTTCTTGATATCCGTCACACTTGCTGACGACAATCAACCTGCAAACCTAATTTGAAACGTTTCACGATCAACTGGCGTCCAGAAATCTTCTACCCGGCCATTGATCCCGTCTGCACCAACAAAATTATTCATCAAACACCCGTCCATGATATTCACAGTCTCCACCCAAACATCCATCTCACGAAAGGTATACCGATCATGAAGGTGGAGCCGTTGTAGCCCATCATCTATAGTCCTGCTCAAAACGTCGTATCTCTCGCCTACCACGTTCACTCCTAGATATTGGTATGCTAGATTCAAGTCATGGAACATCTAGAGCACATCCATATCTGCTTGTTGATCTAGTTTCCGAAGGATGAGGAAGCCTTTAGGTGGTTGAACAGACATGAGGGAGTAAAGAATGAGAACAAAGATGTGGTCAGAAGATCACAACAAAGACCAAGTAAATATGACCTTAAATAGCGGCACGAAGCATGAGGATAATAGCAAACTGACTAGACGTCGTCTTCTAAGCTTGTGATTAGATAGTTGTTGATTTGACCCTCAAGTTAGGATGAATCAGGAGCTTCCCTATCTCTACCATGCTGAGCAATCAACTTGCTTATTCCGTCTGTTCCGTTTGCACCACTTTTGATGTTCTCGAAGCATCCGTCTACAATGTCCGCACATTCGACCCAGATAACCATATCCCTCTCACTGATGAGGCGACCTCCCCAATCTCCTATATGAAATCTTCTTAGCCAATCAGCACTCGTCGCCCCGCCTGTAACACGATTGAATTTCAAAAATTCCCCAACGTACTCATCCAGGTAACGGTCTGCTTCGGTCAAACTGTTGGACTGGTATAGTATAGTCGGTAAAGGATCGTCTGGTTTTTCGTAGAAGATTATGTAAAGTTTGGGTCGTGGTTGCTCTGGCATACTGTTGGATACTAAGTGTGGGTGTAAGAAGTAAGTGTACATCTCACATCCACATCGTCAGGCGCACTTACATTGGCTAGGTGTTGAGCGAAACAAGAGGGTGAGGAAGTGAATGAGACTTTGCAATAAACTAGGTCACTGGTGTTGAGAGAAGGAAGCAAACAGACAAACGCAAAAAACGATTGCGGTTCTCCTCCTACTATTATCCTTTCACGGTACGATTTGATAAGCTGCAAAAGAATGCATCGAAGTATCAGGAGTTGTCTCATTCTATAGCGTGATTCTCGTATCCTATGGTATCGTACATCGCAACTACCCCGAATGCTGAATGTTGAATATAACGCCGCTGCTTGTATGCAAGTGTATGCCCCCGGAATGCAGTAGATATGATAAAGAAGTATAGAACGCGAAGACGGTACACGCCTGATGCAACAGTAAAGACCAAAACAATGAAGACAATGCACACATACTCCTCTTCTGAAGGAGTCGCTATATCCCTCTCTTCAGCGCAATCGTGTGTGCACAAAGCCTATGCCTGAACGCATGTCGAAGTCTTGTAGTGTACAAGATTCCTCTTTATCTACTCTCTTGTCTTATGACCAAATGTATGCTGCCTGGAAGATGAACGAGTTTACATTGTCTTCCTCACACGCCTCCTCTTTCTCCCACTATCAACCTCTATACTTGAGCTCATGGTATCCCTCGCACTCCTCGGTGTTGAAAAGCGTTCGCGGATATGCTCTCGGATGACCTTCTTAGTCTTATCGCGCTTCAGTTGGCGCTCTTGATCCGGGTCGACGAAGCGATGAACAGTGCGGTGGTCGCGAATGCGCTCCTCTTTGTCGTGCTTGCCTTCTCTTTCAGTCTTGGGCCAGGGAAAGCCATAGAGCTTCGAATGGCGCTCGCATCGTGGGCACTCTTTACGCGTGTTGTAGCCGTCCTGCTGAACGAAATCTGTGTCGCATGTTTGGCAATTAACCCACTTGGAGTATTTGGCTGAGAGAAGAGCGTTTGATGTCATGTAGTCACCTGGCTTTCGTGTATTCTCGACATAATCGGCTTCGTCCCCCTCTTCGATCGTAATCGGCGTCCCGACGCGGTTCTGAACGTCGAAGCGCGACTTGGAACGTGTCGTGCGTAGAGTAGGTCGAGGCTTGCGCTTGACAATCTGCTGGTTCACGTCGTCAAATTCGAAGCTCTCAGAAAGTTCGCTGAGATCGGACATGTATGCGTCTTCGTCTGCAGGCGGGGAGGGCCACGGGGCGTTTACCGTTGTCGTAGTAATTTCCTCCTTCACTATGGCCACCCCAAGCGCTGGGCGATCTTGTATCGTCTGAGGATCGACCTTCTCCTTGTGATCGCTAACTTCATGTGCATGATCTTCGTCTATCGATGTAGCATCTGTAGACGAATGAGTCGACTTGGGTGAGGCCGCCGCTATAGATGACTGTGGGGACGGTTCCCGTGACGAGCTGATCAAATCCGTGTTTACTGTCACAAGGCCCTCATGCTGCTGGTTGCGATTCTCGTGCGATTTTCCTGGCGATTCCTCCAAGCTGGTCGCCGGGTCTTCGACACTCGACACTGGGAGTTCCTGGCGCAACGACGATGTGCTGTGTGCCTTCTTGAGCGTCGTTTTCCGAAGGAGATTGGATGTGTGCTGCTTGTTTGGTGAACTCTTTTGCTCGAATCTTGCACGTTTCGGGGCTGGTGTCGAGTCGCGCGAAGGATCCTCTTCTGTAGAGTCAACTCGTGGCCTCTTGGCGGAAGAAGAGATAGTTTCGGAGGCGGTGTCGTCTGTATGTACTTCGTCTGTGACCTGCATCTGATCTTCATTCTCGCCGTTGTTGAGTTCAACTCGCTTCATGGGCGCCCAGCCGTTTTGCTGGAGACTTTCGCAAGTATTACACAAGCACTCTTCGTTATCGTCACCAAAATAATCCTCGCCATAGGAGACTGTAATCTCCTCTCCTTCAAGAATGGGCTTCACTGCAACAATCTGCATGCCATCATAGCCCTTGGTTGTGAGCTTTGCGTTGGCGTCGCAATCGTGGTTGGCGAAGCGCGCGGGGCCTAGGAACAACGAGCGCGTTTTCTTCCTACTGGAGATCACCAGACTGAAGTCCTTGCGCGCCAGCTCCAAGACCTTCTCTTGCTCCTCTGTCATTGCCACTTGCACTCCGGTCAAGTACTTGATCTCCTCGCGGGGGTTGATGTCTCTTCGCGCGGTGATGGAAGCCTCGTGTTCGGTAATCATATAGCGGTTGGTGGTAGTGACCTCGAACTGGCAATCTGACATGTAGATGTTGACATATCTCCGGAGATGTCGTCTGAATTGGTCCTGATCCCGCTCATCCTTCAGACTGTTGACGAACCTGCGCAGTCCTGGCAACTGCAATAACTTGTGCACTGCCTCGGCTGGGTCCTTCTCCCAGACAACGTGTTGCCGGATGATGTCGGCAACGTCTTCCTCGTGTAGCCCCCTTGATCCCGTGAATCGGCCGCCTCTGTTCTTGCGAATCTTAGCCCAGAAGTACAGCTTGTCGACAAGCGCGTCAGTGATGATGTCGTCGAAGGTGGCAAGCTTGTCCAGCGTGAGTTTCGTTGAAGGCGCCATGATGGCGTGACGCGGTGGTGAAATGAGGTCGAGAGTGTATGCGCCAGCGGCCGTGGGTCATGGAGGTCGTGAAGAGTCGTCGGGCTTCGTGATTAAAGGGGTGGTTGGTAGGGCTGACTGACGTTCTTGTAGCCAGGAACGCAGCGACAACGCATTCACCGTCAAAGTACAATAGCAGGGACGCGAAAAGGAGAGGGAACGCCCCAGACAATAGCAGCGATGCGCGCAAGGAGAGGACAGAGCGACGCGCGCAACCGCTCACCCGACGAGTATGTGCGGGAGTAAGTGACCTCGACAAGGCTCGCGGCGCTCAATGCCCCTGTACTCAGCCGCCCTGCTTATGGAGACGCGCATAGGCACTTGCGCTGGGGTGAAAGCATAAGCGAGAAGACTGGGGTGACGGCGCAAGCCGCCGAACTGCCAGAGAAAGCCCGACACTACGACTGCAACTTTGATGCTGCCGACCTAGACAACCACCCCACTGCACAACCACAAACAGCGCGCATCGTGGTAGGCAGTCGTAATCGCAATTCCACAGCAAGGCACTCAAGATGATTCAATTAAAGGTGTGCCGAATCCGGCGATCAAGGCGGCAGAGCAAGGACTGATATCCGCCCTTCTAGACCCTCGTAAATTGCATCGACAACTCAGGCGCCGCCATAGTCGAATGTGTCAACGTCCTCCGATCCAAACGGCCCGCCAAAGTCGGTACGTCTAGTGCACCGTGGCAGGGGAGTCATGCTCGCAACAAAGGCTGATGGAAGCAGGCGACCGCATAGTAGTAGTCGTAAAGAAGCAGCGAAATTTCGGTCCGGAAACCGGTAACAGCGTCTCCATCAGCGCAGCGAACAAAGTACGACGAGGAGATGTACGACACGCGGTCGTAGTACGGACAGCGAAGAAGTGGCAGAGACCGGACGGCAGTGTAGTCAAGTTCGACGACAATGCCTGCGTGCTGATCAACAAGGCTGGCGAACCTATTGGATCCAGAGTCAGTGGTGTCGTTGCGGCGGAACTGAGGCAGAAACAGTGGTCAAAGATCTTGTCGCTGGCGCCCATGCACGTGTAATGACATATGGTTGGTCCCATACACGTATGACGGCATGGCCGTGGGGTGAAAGATGCATTTTTGGGAGTCTATGGAGCGCTTTGGAATGTAACATTATGTGTATGCCACTAAACTATACCCACGGGTATCTGAAGACCGCTTTTTCCTGAACTCCTCGCAGTAAATGTTGTGAGAATAAACGCCAGCTACATGCATTCATATCTTCGTCCTCCTAGCTATCGGACGGGCGCGAGACGTGACCGCATCCGGCGCACACGTAGTAAAGGGCCTAAGAGAGTCAGAATAGCTCGTGAACTTGTCCAGAGTACTTACCATGCCCGTCTCGGCGGTCCGCTGCTGCGACTGGAAGAAGACGGCTTCGTTCTCGCCGCACTCTGTGCATTGCTTCTGGATACGCGGTAACTAGACACGGGTACAGTCAGCGAGCACGCTCAAGAGCAAGCAAGCAACTGTACTGGTGGGAGACGCAGGGGCCGCTTTCAAGACGTGGGTTCGTCCCACATGTCTTCATCGTAATCGTCGTCGTAATCTTCAAACATCTCATCCTCCTCACGCATCTCCTGCTGGGGACGCTCTGCCTGCGGGTCCTCGTCCTCGGCCTCCAGCGCGAAGCCAGGAGCCGATTCCTCGCCGCACTCCTGGCACATGATGGGCATGCCACACATGGTGCAGCAGGGCATCTCCTCAGAAAGAGCGGCCTGGGCAGCTTGGGCATCGGACAGGGAGTAACCAACCGTGGGATCCTGAGCAACCTCGGCTGTGACACCGGCTGTGGCTCCGACTGTGGACGCGATTTCGTGGCGCATAACGCAGGATGAGGGCGCTTCTTCGGTGAAGCTGCATGTGCGACAGGCGAAAAGCAGCTTGTTCTCGGACTTGTCTTCACGGGGGAACAGCAAGTTGGAACTATACTTGGTCAGCGATGATGTTTGTCGCAGGGGACCCCGACAGGCTGTTCACCATTCTGAGCAGAAGCGGAAGAGAATGGGCTCCTTGCCGCCCTTGGAGCCTCCCATTTGTGCTGCTGGAGACGCCATGTTGAGTGCGGATGTGGTGGGTGCAAAGGTCGTAATTCGTGTGTGCTCGTGTAGCGAGTGCAGTCGTGTCGGTCGTATTATTGCGCGTGTCGAGAAAAGTCGAGAAAAAGTGTATGCCGAAACAGACGTCGATGTCAGAGTCGGCGCAGAGTCACGTTTGTGAGCGCGGACCACCCGTCTTGATTCGGCTGCTGTTGCTGTGGTGCAGAGCCGCGCTCTTTGTTTGTAAGGCGCCCCCGCATTATGACCTTGAAGCGCCGATCGCCTTGTCCACCGCCTGCAATTCTAGACGTCGCTCCACGCTGCCCGTATAACAACCGTGCGGAGACTCCTTTCAAGCTCTGCACTACTTGCGCTCTACCATAGCATACTCCATTCTACTTTTCCAGAAACAACATCAGCAGAAATGGTAAGCATCGCGCCTCGCAATCCAGCCCACCTTATGCACCAACTCACGCGTCGCAGTCGTCCGCCGAGACTGGACTCCCTGAAGGGTGGGAGGTGCGCCGCTCCAACACAAAGAACCTCCCATACTACTTCCACGCCCAGACAAAAGACTCGCGATGGGAACCACCACAGGGAACAAACCCAGATAAGCTGAAGGCGTACATGGCTGCCAACCACAGCTCCAAGGGCGTCGCACCGGCAGCCGTCGCAGGTACTGAGGGCAAGATCCGATGCGCCCATCTCCTTGTCAAGCATCGCGACAGCAGACGCCCGGCTAGTTGGCGGGAACCCAAGATTACGCGCTCAGTGGAAGATGCGCGGACGATGATCGAGAATTACCACAAGCAGATCCAGGCCTATGAGGAGGGAAAGGAGGACCCCAACGCCAAATCTCTGTCGGAGCTTGCAACCACCGAGTCAGATTGCAGCAGCGCTCGCAAGGGAGGAGACCTGTAAGAAGTTGCGACGCTGGAGATGTCGGGAGAAACACTAACGTCACCAGGGGCTTCTTTGGCAGGGGCGACATGCAGAAAGAGTTCGAGCAGGCTGCCTTTGACCTGGAGAAGGGCCAGGTGAGCGGCATGGTCGAGACGGCTTCGGGTGTGCACTTGATCCAAAGGTGGGACGGTTTTCACATGTCTCAGTATGGTGCTAACAGTGCGCAACACAGGCTCGAGTAGTCAACTAGTCGCGCGAAAGCTAAAGCATGAAAGCGTGATGTACCGTGATGAGGGGCTTACTGGGACGCGTGCGGGCTATGCCAGACTGGAAGAGTTCGGGAATGTGGCTCAGACGCGTCGTCGATGACCACCTAAGAGCAAACAGTGATGGTAGTACTAAGTAATACTACTATCATAAGACATGCATGTGAATAACGTCTCAGGAGGCAGCACGTTCGAGGTGTCGTGTCGTGTGTCAATTTACATGATTACGTCGTCTGGCATGCTCATTAGATCGACCAGGCATTGGTCAGAGACTATACGTCGTTGAACGCGTGCTGACGACAAGCAGACCACAATCCAGATGGAGATAGAGTTTGTGGGGCCGGAACCAGAGACGTCAAGATGAAAATTCTCGCAATCGCCCGCACACAGCCCAGGACCAAAGTCGGGGTCTGCTACAAAAGCGCGCAGTTGGACAAGACAAGTTGTTCAATCCATCTCTCCGTATCACTCCTGCGCTTTGACAGAGACTTCGGCTAACGCGACTTCCCCCGCCAAAGCTATAGCTACGCTACTGCAGTAAGTAGGCGCCAGCCTCCATGTACATATGTACCTCAGTCAGCTGATGTTCAAACTTGAAACGCGAGTACTAAAGACGCCTTAGAGCATTCCTCGAGCCGTTTGCACACGTCTCTCCTCACACTCGAGCGGTTTCAGTGTGTGTGGCTGGTTTCGGCATTCCTGCAGCCTGCGCCTCGCCCCCAAGACAACCCGGTTCCGGATCAGCCCGAGACCGCAAGGAAGCGACGGCCCAGTGACGTATCATGTAAGTTGGCTGGCAATTTTTCTTTTTTGGCGTCAGCCCACCTCAGCAGACGAGCAGCAGCAATATTCGGCGCTGGATCTGAACATGCCGAGAGGTTCGTTTTGGGATGCTCTTGCGTCGCGATAGCGTGGCGGGCATGCCGTGCAGCAGCAACTGCAGGTGGGCAGCCATGATCCCGAAAGTCTGGGAATCTCGCCCTAGCACCTTTTTCGTTGTCCGCGCACGCACAGCGTTTTTCCCTGCGTCACAGTAGCCCGCAATTTCACTGTCAAGCTCCTGGGCATTTGGGCTCACCAACCACAGTGGCACAGCCTTCCCGCCCCTTCACCCCTTCACCATCCGTCCAGGCCTTGTACCCTTACACCTGCGGCATCCCCGATTCCTCAGCCCGTGCAGCTCCTCGCACCGTGAATTGACGTAGTCGCTCCGTCAAGCTATATGGGAAAGTGCCCTGGGCCGTAGATTCCCATAACCATCAACACGCACCAACGCCGCCCGCAAAGTGCCCGCACACCCCTGCCCGACTCCACACCTCGCCCTGTTTACTCCGCTAAGACCTTCGATCACCAGCGCTTCCGCGATCTTTTACCCTTCCACCTCCACCACCTCACACACTGAATATTTGTCTAGAAGATTCCCGTCGCTCTCTACAAATACCACTCACGCTCCTTTGAGTCTTTACAAGCATCACTCATTGCTGTGCACCCCGCAATCCACTACCCACTCTCAACCTCCACTGTTTGTCGACCACAACTCCACACAGACCTATCCGACATACTACACTGCCGCTATGGCTGCTCCACTATCTCCCCACCCTGTCTATCATGACCCTATCCCAACATCGCGCCGCAACTCAAGTCGCAAGACCATTGCTTGCCTCTCACGCACTGCCTCCAATGTGGAAGCTGCTCGCACCGTCTGCCCCAAGGACGGTGATGCATTCAGCTACGACCCTATTCACTTACGCCATTGGAACTGTCCTCAGCAACTCTGGGATTGCCTTCCCAAGCAAGTCCAGTCTAGCCTAACCGATGTTCAGCGTGCAGGCGCCGCTGTTCTGACTGGTAAGTCTAACCATTCTCCGTACACTTGGTTTGATGCTAACTAGATCAGGCTTCGCGCGTCTTGACCAGCACTTCGACAGCTTCGAAGTCGACCCCAAGGCTGCTGGAGACGAGCTTCTGGTTCACCTCGACGAACTCCCTCCTCCCAAATTCCGCACAATCAGCAACGCTAGCAGCGTATTCCAGTCTGACTCTTCCTCGCCTCTCACTACTGCGTCAACAGCCTCTCAGTCAGGAAGTGCCTCGCCTACGACTCCGGCTTTTTCTGGCGTATCTGGATCTCAAATCATGTGCCCTGGTTCACCCATTTGCCTAGGTCCACCAGAGCTCTCTCGCTCACGTGAGCGCTCCTTCTCTACGCCGCTTAGGTCGCACGACGCCAAGTATGCTGCTGAGCTGTCGCACCTGCGAACTGAGGCCCTCCCCCGTCTACGTCACAAGTCTTACAAGGTCGATACAGAGTGGCAGGAGGCTAAGCGTGCTAAGGGTGCCCTCTCCTCCGACGACATCAATGCTTTCGAGAACTTCTGGGCCGAGAAGAAGCTGCTGATCCTTAGTCTCAACGAACGCGGCAAGCGCCTTGCAAGCGCCGCCGGTCTTGCCACCACCGGACTCGGCTGGTGCGCCCCATAGAGGCTAGTGGGGTGGTTCTCCTCGAACCAGTCTCTTGAGATGGTTCAGTGAGCGCATCAGTCACGCGACTTGGCACAGCACAACCACAAACTTCCTTTTCTTTCCCATTTCCTTGAAGTTTCATTTCCCCTGGTTTCTGCTTAACTTCCTGTGCGTTACAAGCGAGGAGTTGGTCGGTTGGTATTCATTCATGTAGGCATCTACACTCACAGATCGGGAAGATCTACTGGAATGGACATAATCCTATGATAGATCTCATACACGCCCATGTCATCATGACGGCGGTCTTACGAGAGATCCATTTTGGTTGCATGGCGGTTGCCATGCGACATTGCGATAAATTCCACATGGCTCATCCTAGAAGGTTAGCCCACATAACGAATCATAACATCTAAATGACGACTTGTTTCGCGCATGTTCTTGCTTGCCAGTGCTGCATGCCACTCTCGTCATTCGTCTTTTGCGAGGGACAATGCTTTGCTATCATTATATTGTGGTGCCCAATACGGGCCCTATCGAGCTGCAGCTGCATGAGTTGTGGCTGCCCAACACTCAAAAGCTAGTCCAACGCCTCAACCTGTCTTCAAGCAGAAGCTGACAAGGCGCACCGATATTGTTAACGCGGGTCGTGCCAACAATGAGGTTGGCCATGTAGAAATGCAGCCAAGCTTGAGCAAGCCCGATCCTGCACGTTCTCGGCACCGCTGCAGCCTGCATTTGCCAGTCAATCCAACCCCGCCCCTGCCACAGCAACGAGAGGGGTGCGTCCGCGCCCGCGGATCGACATGTTTCATTGCCAACTCCCAACCACGCGAAACAGGGCGTCTGAATTACGCTGGGATGATCGACTTATGGGCGAAACATGATGCACCCAAAAAAAGAAGGTTTGCTTCTACGCAATGCAATGATTGGTCTGCAAATGTTGACCGACGTTCTTAGTGCTTCCGTGCCGTTGCTCACCCAAGACGAACTATTCAAGTCTAAGGTGTCGTATTCTCAATAAGCATCGTCGTCATCTGTATCAACTCGGGGCTGCTTGCCTCGATCCTGACTGCCGTTGGCCCTTGCAAGCGGGCTGCCTCCGAAGTCACGCCTGATTGGGATATCCTTGTCTTCATTGCCTGGTCTCCTACTGCCACGTCCTAACATGATTTCAGTATACCATCGATATCACAGTGGAATGATGATACTCACCGGCCCGGTCACGGCCAGCTTGTTGTCGCATGCCTGACCGCATTGAAGGCCCGACCCTAAGATCGAAATCATCAGACTCCGAGTCTAAGTTGGCTCGCCTACCTCCACCACCCATCATCATCATACCTCCGCGGCCACCTCCCATGGCCCTGCCATACATTGCGGCCATTTGATCCATGTCCATGTCCATTCTCATGCCGCCATTGCTGAACTGTCTGCCTGCCTTCGCCCCACGATGCGACATGAAGCTGGGCCGCATACCCTTCTTGTTCATCATGCCAGGTTGCATGTATGGATTTCCCATCATCCCCATGTCACCCATATCACCCATGTCATTCTCAAAGCCAGTATTTTCCATGCCACCGCCCATTCTACCCAGTTCCATACTAGGATGCATGCGCCATTTACCTATTGGATCAGCCATGCCAGGTGGCATCCGACCCGTGCCGTACGGATCACCGTTCATCATGCCCATCTGCTGGGCTATTCGTGGACTCATATCCATATCGTTGATCGAGAACGCACTCGGCCTTATGCCTGCCCCTCCAAAAGTTTGTCTTGTGGGGCCGCTCTCGGTTCTATCTCGTTGGTGACTGTCCTTCTTCAGGTCTTGCAACCCATTGAGCGCTTCTAGTATATCCTCTTTGAACTCGTCGAACTCGTCTTTCCGCTTCTTTTCCTTTTTCTTGTCCTTCTTGTTCTTCTTCTTGCTCTTCTGCTCTTTTTCGCTGTCACTGCTCTCGCTTTTCTTGCAGCCCGAGTGATCTCCACAGTCTTTGCCTAGATCTGTTTTCAGTATGTACCTGATCTCACCGCTACCGTAGGTATAATCCTCCTCGTCTGAGTCGCTGCCTTTACGGGGGTCATTTCGTGCAAGGTATATGACGCGCTCGCTTTTCCTGCAGTTGCAAGCTGTGGTGCAAATACAGGCGTCAAGGAAGGCGTCGCCCCCAAGCAACTCGCCCCCTGAAGGGCCAACCTGCTTATTCCAAGGTTGGCCGCGGTTTAGACGGGCTGACGTTTGCGGGTCCGCGCGGGAGCGCGATTTTCGTCCATGTTTCTCGGTATTGGCGTATGCCCCCTTTGGGATATGCTCATAGTGTTTTGGTGTTTTGCGGCCAGCTCGCCGTGTGGGCTGAGATGTGTCTGGACTATTTCGTGGTGATGATGACTGGCTGGGAGCTATTTCCATATCTGCATACGGGTTTATGCCCGCGCCAGCACCAAACTGAGGCATCGATGGAGTTGATGTGTATTCTGGAGGCATACCAGGTGGCTGCATACCCCCCATCGCGCCCATACCACCCAGTCCCCTTATAGTTTCCATACCCCCCATTCTTGGACTCCCAGGCATACCCATTGGCATACTGCCCATCTGCATCTCAGGCGCAGACCTGGGTCTCGGATTCATACCTTCAGAACCCCGTAGTCCACCTCTGCGTTTCATTCCCGACATGCCACCACCACCCATCATACCGCCGGGAAAGCGTTTGGATACTTGACGTCGCATGCCTCTTGAACTTCTGCTTTCTATCATATTCAAGTCTGTGCTCTCGCTATCGTCACTCTCTTCTGAGATATCTATATCTGGTCCTCCGTACCGAGGGTAGGGTCGAGTTCGCTGACGTTGGTGTTGGTGTCCGCCACGATATGGTAGTGAGCAGGGTGTGTATATGGGACCTGGTGTGTACGGATCGGATCTTGAGCGTGCGTAGGAAGGTGGGTGGACACTAAATGCTGTCCCTGTATAGACGGATAAGTATGAACAGTACGAATGGAAGGACAGATGGATGAGGTGTAGGGTAGGACCAAAGAGGTTTACACACCAGGGGGAACTAAGACTTTTCCTCCAGGAGCGTTGACTTCGACGAGAGGTGGAGGTGTAGAATGCGATGCACCCATAGCACTCACGTCCAGCGGACCGGTACAGGAAAATCGGATTTGTTGTAGAAAAGGATACTTTCCGGTGATTCTAGATGGGATTCTACAAACAGACTGGCAATCTTAGCTCTCGTCGCAGACCAAAAGCACAGGTATCGCCTATACCAGGTACATATATCGATCTCGGTACTTGAAGGTTCGTTCACTACAATCCTTCGTTCGTTTGAAAAGAAAAGAATGACGAGCGAAGAACGAGAACGAGAACAGATAAGTATTGCAGCACGGTGTGTTGATGCTCACCGACTGGAAATGCTCTGACATGTCAGCTGTCATTTGTTTGCTCGTGCTAAATGGGATGCGCAAGTGCTGCGTTGCACGACAGCAGCTATTGTCGTGTCGCAGTTTGGCCCTTCTCGTATCACGAGAAGGCTGCTTGTCTACTTTTCTGTTTTCGTGTGGCTGGCTCAACGATAGATCTAGCGTTGTGAAAAGCAATGAATGCAGGTGTGTGACTTGTGAGTAGAATCCTGTGTATGGTGTCATTGTATCTTTGTGTATAAGCATCGTAGATAGTGTGTGATTTTCCCACCCGGACAACATCATGGTAATGTCGCGGAAAATTACCACCACACATCAAAGTGCTCGAAAAGCTCATTGCCGACGGAATTGAGACTACAACATTCTAAGAGTACTTTTGAGCATTTTCTGCTATGATGAGATACTCCGTGGCTGCCATGCTAGGTAAGTTGCTTAAGTCGCCAGGCGACAGTGCACGCTGCCATTCGCAATTTACTATGCTGAATATTAGAACAGCAGTCCTGTATATCAGCTGCATTTGGTCAGTCACCCAAGACATGTTGTTTTTGAAGTCATGCTATATTCTCATCCGCCTTATACAACTGCTACTCATACCCCATGTACTTCATCGCTCCTTCAATCATTATGCAGAGTATCATAAGACCATAGCCTCCAACTCCAGGAATGAGACAACTCCGACCTGCGCCGGACAGTAACAAGAACAATGATAAGACATGATATAAGGAAACGAAAGCAGCAACGCTCCCTCGACTTTTCCGCGGCTCCGCGCGAATGTACTCAAGTGTCAAGCTCATCGAATTGGCTTGCTCAACTCGGGAAATGGATGCGCAGCACCCAATCCCTTCAAAGTTCTCCTCGCCTGTCGCCGTCTCCAAAACCCCAATCTTAGTCGGTGCGAAAGAGTAGAGTATTGGCGAAGCTAAAACACAAAGAAAGGCCAGTAAGTAAGTGAATGATTCAAAGAAAGTAGATGAGTGGTATCGATGATGAAGATAAAAAGGAAGACTAGAAAATCATCGATCGAACCTGCTCTCTACGTCCCGGCTTCCCTGACTCCTGGGTTCGCGGTCGTGGGGGTGGTGCGTGTGACATGCGGACATCCTTTAGAGGTGGAGGAGGCGCATGCGACTGTGTGCGGGCGTGCCCCTTGACGGGACTTGATGGGCCTGATTTGATTGAGCCTAATATGTCGTGAGATTGGGTGCGTGCGTGAGAAGGCCGGCGGTTGACACTCGGTGAATTTGGCACTGGATGCGACTTGGTTGGTGAGATTGGTGCGCCAATCTGTGACCGCGTAGCCTTCTCCTTGCGCTCCTTCTCAAGGACCATGGCAGCCCAGCCCTTGTTCTGAGCAATGTCTTTGCCAACAGTCTCATAGAGCACCTTCATCCAGGCCTCTTTTTGTTCGCGGCTGTCGGCGTAAAAGTCGATGACCTCACCGTTGGCGAAACGAATGCGGAAGCCTTCTTCTACGAACATGTAGCCTTCTTCATCATCAGCAAATCCGGACTTGCGACGACCACCAGACTTTGTAGCAGATGGCTGCTGAAGGGCGCTCTTATCGTCAATGAGCTTGGAGGCCTTGGCCAGGTTGATAGTAGCACGAGGTTGCCGTGTAGACTCGTGGTAAGCGGTAAGCTTTGTACCCTCCAGGCGGAAGAATCGGCGTCGCCAGTACGGACAATCTCCACCCTGCTGGCTCAAGGTGCCTTCGAAGCTGATGTCCTTGACTTGCTCAGCTTCCTTGAGCTCACGGATAGCAGCATTCATGCTCTTGGGCATGTCCGAATCCTTTGCGTTCTTGGGCTTGGGGACATACAGAAGCTGAAGGGTAAGTTTACCCACCCGGTAAGGTGGACGACGAACAACACCTCCACGCTTACTCTTGACACTGCTGGCGCCGGTGTTGTCGACAGCCCACTCATTGAAGCAGGGAATATCAACGGTCAAGGGACGGCCATAAGCTTGGTTCTCATGGTTGTTGAGACAAACGTAGGCACGGGCAAAAGAGCCGTCGGGTCCGACAAGGTCGTGGAGAAGATCCCATGCGGTGGCCTTTTGATTACGTTTGGCGGCGGCTTGAGCTTCCTGATGCTCCTGTTGGGCGATGCGATCAGCCTCCTCTTGAGCCTTGCGTTCCTGCTCTTTCCTCTTCTTTGGCGATGAGAGGAGGTTGCGGAAAGCAGAGTGTGACTTCTTGTGGTTTACGGCCTTAGCAGTAGGCGCAGCGACAACCTGGGGCACCGCTGGAGGCTGCAACTTAGTTTGCAGTGTAAGCTGGAACTCAAGGTCATCCATGACGACAAGCTCAAACTCTTGCCCGATGGGAGCAGATTGGCCAAGCTCTAACCAAGATGTTGTGACGCAGTGCAGGCCGTTGTCGAGCGTCAACTGGAAGTGGGTACGCTCATGCTTTGGCAGGGGAAGGTCGAGGTCCTTAACCCCCACAACCTTGACGAAAACCAAACCGCGCTCCTCACCTTCTTCAGGCTCGCCGTCCACTCCCTGCTCAGCAACGGAGTCTAGTCCGCCAGCGACAGCGGATTCTTGGCCAGGAAGAGGTGGAGCTGGGCCCTCGGAGGTGCGAGTACGACGACCAGATGCCGTTCGGATGCTCTTCCTACGAGGCTTACCATTCCAAGGCTCCTTTGTCCAGGCAGGCTTGCGCTCGGCGCTCGTCTTACGAGAGACAGGCTTGGCAGCTGCCTCGCTCGTGGCCTCGGTAGGAGTAGGAGGCTTCTCGTCGCTGAATTGGCGACTGCTCGCAACAACGACCTTTGTGTTCTCGCGCATCAAGTATCCTTTCTGTTCGTGAACCATGTCGTTAGCGGGACTGTGCCTGTGAATAAATCTTCCACCAGACATCTGACAAGCTGTGTCCGCGACAGCAGCGATGGATTCAGGCAATCTGGGGAGCGAGGGAATAGGAAAGAGATTTCGTACCTTTTGTGACTCAATGATGTGGTCAAACTCCTTGTCCAGCCCGAAGCTGAGGTCAGTCGAATCGTCACCAAGGTTAAGATCACCGAGCTGCAAGTCCAACATGCGATTCTGCTTGGTTGTGATGCTCACTTGCGTATCGTCTTCATCATGGCTCTCGTCGTCGGCGTTGCCAAGCTCGAGACTCATTGATTGGCGCTTTGGACTGCGTTCAGGAACAGGAGGCGCATGCTGGCCACTAACCTGGCGGCGTGTAGCGGCCATGTCAATATCGTCGGGAATCAGTGATGGCCGCGTCTTCAACTTTCCACCTGCACCTCGGATGGTGGCTTCCCGTTGAGGGACCTCTGGAGCGTTCTCTTGAGGAGCCGGGGAGACAGGCATGGGGTGACGAATGACAGAATCTGGAGTACCAGGGTCCTCCGATTCCGACTGATCCTCGTCCATGTCGGGAGCTTCAGGCGTGACAGGTCGTCGTAGGAAGTCGCGCATGGCATCTAGCTTAGGGACTGAGTCCAATGGACTTGGTGCTGTCGCCATAGACGCCTTCAGAGGATCCAAGCTAAGGTCCACGTCCTTGCCTTCGAATGTGGAGTACATCTCATCCTGTGGCACCTGCTTCTCTGCCGAGACAGGGGAAGAGGGAGCGGCAACGGGCGTTGATGGGCCAGAGGAGTCGATGGTACTCTGCGCAATGGACGGTTCGTCAGGTTGAGGCGAGTATTGGCTAGTATCATCTTCGTCATCTGAGTGTTGAGGCATTGGATGCCGAATGACAGAGGACTCGCGTTCGTAGTCTTCAAGCTGAGACATTGAGCTGCCATCTACATCACTTTCCTCGGCATGGTCATCTTCTGCCCTGTCTGCGTTGTGGTAACTGTAAGCGTCGACGACGCTATCGGCCTCGCTGACAGAGACTTGACGCGGATGCTCGTCGAAGTTGGAGGAGGCCTCACGTGACGGAATGGGGACATCGGGGTCCAAGTCAGCAAGGTCGCCATAGCTGCGCTCAGGACTGTACTCGGGCTCAAATGTGCTGTACTCGTCGTCCTCTTCCTCTTGCTCGTCGTCCTCACCCTCGTCGAAGGTGCGGCTCTTGACGCGGCGGAGGATGGATTCGCGAGAGATACGCGGGATCTTCGGCTCGTCAAGCGTTAGCTCCGACTCTGTAACGTCCACTTCTGCAACGTCAACCTCTGCAGCCTTCTTCTTGTTTTGCATCTCCTGAGTCGGTGTGCTTGTATCACGATCGTCGTCGAAGTTCATCAACCGCAACCGATCCTCAAGCGACATAGACACCTCTCGCATGTTGAGAAGATCACTCTTAGAGATACCAGCTGCTTGCGGAAGCTGAGGAAGGGAGCGCCGCCTATCGCCTACTCGCTCTGCGGCAGCGGAAAGGCCAATGCTGGAGTCGCGCCGTCGGTTGGGGCTACCTTGTATGGCGGGAAGAGGAGGAAGTGGCCTAGCATCGCTGTCAGACGCTACTGAGCCGACACGCGATCCGTTGGTCGTGCCATTTGGGCGTGCTGAAGGCATGGGACTGTTCTCACGCCCGTCAAAGACATCATCGTAGAGATCGGTCAGAGAAGTGTCTGCGGCTTGCGGGCTCATGTGGCGCCAGTCCTCAGGCAGGACAACTGGAGTCTTATCGGTGTCCTCTAGTGAAGCGTCGAAGCTGTCATCCTGGTCGAAGCTCATCTCCTCTTCTGTCTCCTCTTCGGAGTCGTAGCTGCCGTCTCGTGACATAGTGGCGACCGAAGGGTCGGGTGTGACCAACTCAAACTCTGTAATTTGGGGTGGAGCTGTGTCGAAAGTCACACTCTTAGCATGACGGCGCAGTGGGCGGGGAGTCTGATGAACGAGCTCTTCGTCATCTGACATGATGGCGCTGGAGTCACCGTTGTACTGCGGCGAGTTGAAGCGACCGTTGCTGACAAGCGAAGATTTGGTCGGCGACATGCGGCCCTCAGACGGAGAAGGCTTTGATGGTGAAGCGAATGAGGATTGTGTGGGGAGCTTTGCTGGTGACGTCTTGGACGGGCTCAGGATGGGGATCCGTGTTTGGCTCTCAGACCGGCTGTGGTGGTGACCTTTTGTGGGGCTCTCGTTCTCACTACGGAGGCCCTGGAGGCCATTGCCGCCATAGGCATTGCCCTGGATAGCGGTGCTGAGAGGGCGTCCTGCAGCGAGTGGGCGGTCGAGTGGTTGGACCGAGGTAGGATCGTACTCGTGTTTCTGCTCGCGCGCGAACATACTGCTGTTCTTGACACGCGACTGCTTCTTCAGATTCTCGATGGAGTTGCGCTTGGGCGAGAGAGGCGAGCTGCCCTCGTACTCGTTCTCCGACGTGTCGAAGCGGCTCTTGGGCGAGGTGGTCTGCTCCTTCCAGAAGAGACGCGGGCTGTGAGTAAAAGGCGAAGAGTCGCGGAATGGCGAGCTCTCCTTGGTGAGGATAATCTTCTGTGTCGGATGTTAGCAGGCTGCAGTGGGAATGCAGGTGGGAAAGGCGGCCTCGGCACATACCTTTGTTGTCTGATTCCAGCTGGGAGAGTTCCTGCGGTGCTCATGGGGGCTGATTTCTGACAGGGGACGGCCGCTTCCCTTTGTGGGCGAGGGAGTAGGTGTCTTGTTGATGCGCAGCGGCGACACCTGTGGCCATTGCGGTCAGCATCGCGTGGCCAAGACACGAAACAGTGGAGGCAAAAAGGAAGAATAAGATGAGAAGTGATGCTTACCGCTTCATTGCGCGACATGATGGCTGGTGTTGAGCACGCTCGTGCTGGCAAAGGCGGACTGTTGTTGACAGATGCAGTGCGGCTGTTTGCGTGCAGCGGGCAGTCGAGTCGTGGTGCTGAAGAAGAATGGGCTCCCTCGAGGAGTCGTGTCGAGTCAGCCAACTAAGGGATGCGCGCTGATTAAAGAAATGGCAGAGAAGTGAAGGACACCGACAGAGCGCTTGGGCAGATGTGCGATGGAGAAGCGGAGGAGGAAGTGTGGGTGCTTTACTATGATATGGTTGGGGCCGCTGGTGCTATCAAGTGTTGATAGCCGGGATGTAGGCAAGGCGTCGGTGTTGCGTGCAGTTGCTCCGGTAACGTGCCGCTTATCGCGTCTTAGCGCCTGAAATTATCTGCACGATCGCCTGTGCAGTGCCGACGTCAGGTCGGATCCCTTTAGTCAAGGTTTAGTGTAGCCAGAGCATGCTAGTCTAGTCTGACTTCTTCATTGAATCCTGCTTGTACTTGCAACCAAGTAGCCATGTTGCGGAGAGTTTGCCCGTTTTGCCAAGTGCGCGCCCTCTTGAAACTGCCACCACCCCAGCAGACCCGCCTATATACCCAGGTCCAGCGCGAGAGAGGGGAGCGTCATGGCGCTTCTTCCTCACGCCCACCAAGGCCCTCGTCGGGCTTCAGAGGGCGCGACAATCCCCGGCCCTCGCGCATGGTTCTCGCAGACGATGTCGCGCGCACAGCAAACAGAGCGCCGACGAGGAAGCCAGACGCCTTCGACTTCCTGAACCGGACCGACGTGCCACGGGGACTGCAACGGATACGAGAGCAGAGAGAAGCACGTGGCAGCCGGGCGGCGACAGGACGGGATGACGGCAAGAGGAGGACGCGGTCGGAGCCTTTCCATGCCCTTAAGATGCAGAGTTCGCTGCACCAGGTGCCCTACAACAACCGCACCGCCGTCAAGCGACAGCTCGAACAGTACGACTCGTTCGACAAGTTCCCCCTCGCCGAACCTACCCTACGCGCCGTGAACGATGCACTGCCCGACCTCGAATACCGCAACCCAACCCCCGCACAAGCCGTCGCTATACCCGCCCTCCTCGGCCGGCAAAAGGCTGTGCGCGCAAAAGTAAAGACCAAGAAGAGTGGGCCAGACTCCTTCCTACTGGCAGCTGAGACAGGCTCGGGAAAGACGCTGGCATACCTTCTTCCTACCCTCGACGCCATCAAACACGAGGAAGTCGGCGAGAAAGAAGACGCCGAGGAGCAGGCCAGGAGAGATGCTGCAGAGGCGGCATCCAAAGAACACGACAGGAGGACAGACATGTTCGCCGTCGAGGAGCCAGAGACAAACAAGGCAGTAGACCCAGCACGACCGCGCGCAATCATCCTCGTCCCCTCCGCCGAACTCGTTGCTCAAGTCGGAGCCGTCGCAAAGAGGCTCTCCCACACCATCAAGTTTCGCGCTGCTCCAATCTCAGCCAAGATGTCTGCCACAGTCATCCGCAATCAGCTCTTCAACCCCAATGGTGTCGATGTCGTCATCAGCACACCACCACTCCTCGCCAGCATCGCTGAAAGCAACCCCAACATCCTTGCCCGGGTTACCCACCTCATCTGCGACGAAGCAGACTCGCTCTTCGACCGCTCCTTCAAGGAAAGCACAACCGAGATCCTCGAACGCGCTACCCCCTCCCTCAGAAAGCTCGTCCTCTGCTCCGCCACCATTCCAAAGTACCTTGACAAGTATCTTGCCGACCGATTCCCCGACATGCAGCGTCTCGTCACACCCAACCTCCACGCCATTCCGCGAAGGGTGCAGCTAGGTGTCGTTGATGTGAACAAGGACCCGTATCGAGGCAACAAGATGCTCGCCTGCGCAGACACAGTCTGGCAGATTGGCAAGGCATCCGCCGACTTCGACCCCAACGAAGGCAAGGAAGTTATACCCACTAAGCGTATCCTGGTCTTCGTCAACGAACGCGAAGACACTGAACAAGTAGCACAATACCTCGTCAAGAAGGGTATCGATGCTCACGCCTTCCACCGGGACACCGATCCCACTCGTCAGGCCAATATCCTCAAGTCCTTCACAAACGATGCATCCACCAGGGAAACTGCAGAAAACCAAGAGAAGAAGATTGAGCCGGCGAACAAGCGCATCCTACCCAACACAAAGGTCATTGTTACAACCGACTTGGGCTCAAGAGGTATCGACACGGTCTCCGTTCGCCATGTCATTCTTTATGATGTCCCACATACAACGATCGATTTCATTCACCGTCTTGGTCGAACGGGTCGTATGGGCAGGCGAGGAAGGGGTATCGTGTTGCTTGGTCCGGGTGATCGGGCAGATGTCGTCAGGGAAGTCAGGGAAGCCATGTTTAGAGGTGAGGCTCTGATCTAAGCATTCGCAATAACGTGGTATGACTAAAAGTATTCATGTACTATATATTGTTTCAACTTTTCCGCATAGTGAGAAGTCTCGCTTACGACCATCTCATGATGATGAGGATAATGAATGTACAAATTCCTCTTGACAATGTTGGTTTCCATCCATACCAAAGAGACAACTGACATCCAATCCACACACACACACACGCACACCAGTCAGGATTTCCTTGTTTCCTGCAATATCTGAATCGCGATCCTCGGATTTTGGTTCTGGTTAGTGCCGGCAGTGGAGACTGACTCAACAACCGTTAACCAAAAACACACGGGCCTCCATCGTATTTCACAAGCGCTGATGCTGAAACTGTAGTAACTTGGAACTCGTCGTTGTAGTCGGTACCTCGGCGCTGTTATAACCCACTGTGGCGCCCCCAACCCCCGCTCGGACGCGATCCCGATGAGGCTGTCTAACCTTGTAATCGATTGTTTACATGCGCTAAGTGCTGCCGCTGCGGGGTTCATCGTTGCAAGTGGGCTGTGTTATGTTGTTGTGGTCTTTTTGCTATTGCGCAGCCTGCCTGGCTACACGCCACTTCAGCCGGTGTGTGTTTGTTGATTGTTGCTTTTTGTTGATAACAAGTCACCTGCATCGTACACCACCCCCCCTGCATATACACTATGTGTTGATCACAATCCATTATTTGAGCACAATAGTTCTTGCGTGTTGGTTGCTTCCTATTCACGGCTTAGATTGAGGGTATTCAACCAGAAACAAAAAGTACAGACAAGATTCTATGAAAAGCACGTCAGTTGGAGATCCATGATACGGACATTGTAAGGAAGTTACCATAGATTGTTCAAAGCCATATACTACTCGCCCAGCAGTTCCAGGTATAGATACTTCAATCGATTGGGAAACTGTGCCCTGCAGACCAAGCACGCAAGCAAGACGACAAAAGAATCAAAATTGTAAACACCACCACCTTTTGCCCATCATACATCTCATTCGCACTCGTCCTACCACAGTCTGTCCCGTCACGCCCGCATTTCAGAGGTTCCGTGCTCCGCAAATGCTAGTCTTTTCCACTATCACTTCCAAGGTGTCTGCCCCTAGACCACACGCATTAAACTTACCTTTCCAACAACCATCATTCCCACCGTCTAGCTCCCTCGATTGAAGTTCACGCAACTTTGTATCCAGCTCCTTCAAGTTCTTTTCCTGGAATGCCCTGCTAAACTCGTCTTTCGGCTCTCTCTCGTGGCTGAGCTCAATTTGCAGAGCACGAGCCGCGCGGTTAGCGGCATCGAGAGTAGTGTATATCTCAGGACGGCTGTGGGACTGATACACCCTAACTGGCTCGCATGCCGGAGAATCACTATCTTCCGAATCGGAAGCATCTGGACCTTCGGTATCGGCTTGCTCAGCAAGATTGAATAAGCGCAGGATGTAGCAGGTGCTTGAGATGAATGATGTCGCTCTCAGTGTTTGTGGCGTCTGGTTAGCGAATTTAGAAACAATGTCGCGCTGGACCCAGATCTTGAAATAAATCTTCTTTATGGGGTTGTCAAAAGGTGTGGCGGAGCCAGTGAGAATTGAGCATCCATGTTCATCGCGCGTGGTGCGGCTTTCGAAAAAAGGGTCGAAGGAGTGCGCAAAGCCGTTTTGGAATGTCTTTTCAGCCTGTGCATTTGCCTCAACGATACTGGTGAAGGGCCGTACGGTCGTTTCGGTGGCCGCAATGCTTTCTTCGATTTGCTCGCTTGACCATACCTTTTGGAAAACAGAATATTCGAAGTAAGGTTGCGCCTCCTTAGACACTTGAGGTGAACAAGACAAAAGTAGGACGTCTACTTCGGAGTCCGTTGCAACTCCCAAAGAAGCCAGGCTACAAACGGGAGCGGTTACGGATGGTGTCAAAGCGATCTCGGGTGAATTTGGGATCATATGCTTAGGCGGCTCAGAACGTAAGTTCATCACGGGGTAACCATCCGTGGTTTTTATAGGCTTTTGGAGTTGCCTTGAAGGGTCATGATCATTAGCAGCCCTGGAGATTGAAACTGTGCCAGGACTAATATTGCCACGCTGAGCGACTATTGCTGCGACTCCACCACTGTCGAAGTCCATCTCTATATCGTTTGTTGGTCTCTCTCCAGAGTGCATTGCCACATCCTCCATAATTTGAGTTGATACGGGTAAGCCGGCTTCTAAAACTGCAGATTCTGCCAGATCGGTCAATTGGAACTCGCTCGAAGGGACCGGTTCTGGCACAGGCATCGACGAACTGGATAAAGACTCTTTTCTCATAGCTGAAAATATAGGCTCAGCGGCCAAGACTGGATGTGCCTTCACAGGAGAGCTTGCAGAGATAGGCCCATGATGTTCATGGATGTCTATACCCGGTTCAGCATATTGTCTCGTGTTCTTTGAACGGGCATTTACCGAAAGGCTTAATGCCTTCTTAGGGTAAGGTGTAACCGCCATTTGGCGTGTTTCGTCTGTGGAAGACGGCCCTTGGGTAGCACCACCAGGTTTGCTCGCAGCCGGTTGTTCTAAGGAAGCGTTGATACCTGATGAAGATTCAGCAACTCTGTTGGAAGTATTATTATGCTGAACAGGCGTTGCAGTATCAGGAGCCACAGGAGCATGCCTAGTAGATTTCGAAGGCTTACTCGAGTTGGACTTTGTAGAAACAGCCGCAAAGTCCTCAGGTTGGTCGAACGATTTCGCTTGTGAAAGCAGTTTCATCCCAGATATCCTCGAATTCTCGACGGTGTTGTTGATCGCGGCCTTCTTCGTAGTAGCTTCGGCGGGTGTCTTGCGCACAATCGCTTTCGGAGCTGCGGATGAGCGAGAACTGGCGTCAACTTCCGATACTGCCTGTATAGTTTCGGGTCGCTTCAATTGAGGTTCAAGGGCTGAACTAGGCTTCTTGCGTGCGGCGGTAGAGGTGCGATTAGAACCGCCGGAGATACTGTCAAGCTTTCGCTTCTGAGCTGACCGTCTGGGTGTAGATGGTGCAGATTTCGAGGATGATGCATTTGCCTTCGAGGCACCTGGTGTGAATTTCCTGGGGCATGGATCGGAGATATGTGTATGGCATTCTTCTCTTTGCGAAGCTGATGCTTCCGATGCCTTCGGGCTCAGTGATGTTGATGTAGCACACTGCTTGGATTTCGAATTGGCTGCCATTATATCGTACTTCTTAACGCACGGCTGAGGCATACTTACAGATTTGCCAGCCGACGTTGTTGAGATCAAATTTCCTCTAGCTATCTTTCGTTCGTCTTGATCGCTGACTTGAGGCTGTGCACCTGACGTGCTACCCATAATTCCCATTCTAGCTTCGTCTAACGTCAATTGGAGAAGACTTCTGGGCTGTGTAGGTACAGGGGTCTTATTGTCTGACATGCCATTTTTGCGCTCCCGAGCAATGTTCGTGCTAGGTACTAATTTGCGTTGTCTGAGTAGTGGGCTGGAGGATAGACTGGTTGCAGCAGTAGTCGGAGGAGTAGAAACTGAACTGGTTTGCAGCGACGTCCTACCAGTAACAACAGCATTGGTTGGCGGAATCATTCGAGGGATTGGAGACACATTACCATCAGTCTTGGTCATGGATGAACTTGCAACATTGGCCTGCTGGCCAGGGGCTTTCACCTCCTTCATTGTACCAGCTGTAGCAGAGCCCTTGGCACGGTCCGAATTGAGGCTAACAGCTGACTGCGAAGGCGCTGGCTGCTGCAGCCCAAGTGATGCGGTGAGATGCGAGTTCCAGGTCGAAAAGGCTGGGGTTGTAGTGATAGGTGACTGTGTATGGACATGTAATTGCTCTTGTCTGGAAGTAGTCGATGCACCTTTCACTCTGCCCAAAAGCTTGTTGAGACGGCTCTTGTTGAGCTGCTTGGTTGGCAGAGGCTTTGCGTTGAAATCCTTTTTGGAGTTGGCCTGGATAGAGTGTGGTGGCTCCAATGCATAAGATTTTTGTCGGGTGGACAATCTCGACTGGTTGTTATTGCCATCATGACCCCTTAGGTCACTCTCCTCATCATCACTCTCGCTGTCCATGACAAAACCACCCCTTATATTTATTCTTCTCTTCGCAGTCATATCCTTCGTCTTACGGGTTTGGTCAGCAAGCTTGCTAGGGGAAGCGAGGTGTGGAACAGTGTTCACATCTGGGCCTTGCAGTCGCTTTCTTCTTGCCGATGTGGTTCGTGAAGAGCGGTCTTGGTGAGACGGAAGATAGATGACCTCGGATCCACTAATGTCACTTGCAACAAACTCAGAAGACTTATAGGCAGAGGCCTTCTTGGGTCGGCCTTTCTTAGCGCCTCGTATCAAGTTTGTCTCTAGTTCGTCCTCCTCGCTTGTTGAATATCCAGCGAGTTGTCCTAATGATTGAGTATACTGTGTGGGTCTTGGCTTAATCGTGGAGATTGACGGTGGAACGGGGCTCGGTGAGACTAGTCCTGTGTAGAGAAACTTATGAGGCTTATCGCCAGATGGGTGAATGCGGTATTTGGCTGTGCAGCTGGAAGGATCGTCGAACCAGGTGAGAGACTTACCTGTAAGAGACATGTTGCGAGAAAGGTCTTGCTCGTCGTGGCTTGTCTGTCGCCCAAGCGGTGATGACTTTAGTTCAAGGTTCGAGACCTCAAAGCCGAAAAGACTTGAAAGTAATGGATCAGGTATACGGGAAGTACACGATTGAGCAACATGGGCATGTTCCTAGGTGCAATACAAGGTACGACCGCGGGCTGTAGGGCCGGAGAAACCCGTATTTTCAGCATCATTGCTGTCATGTTCAAACGCAATGGTAGAAGTGGTAGGCTTCTCAACAGGCGGTGGAGTATAGAACAACGGAGACTCCTCTCGCTCCCCGGTTTGGCAGCCTTTTCCGCAGCAAGTTTCCATAATCGCACATCCCACAGGCGGAACAACCCGATAACATTGCTCAATGCAGAAGAATTGCTGGTCTTCGTTGGAGAGCTTGAGGCATATTCTCGCTCTAATTTCCCGATGTATGCCCAACAAACGCCGGCGCGCTACGTCACTATACTGTTAGGTAATGCTTGGCATATTTTCTGTGTCGTACAGTCGGGCATGGATCGGATCAAGGCAATCGAGCTACTCATGGTGATCCAATGAGTAGCAACGAAAACGTAATCCTGCCTTCTCAAACACATATCGCATGTCAATGATACCGCCAAGATGTAGCAGGTTTCGTGGATGCAAAGGTGATGGACATCACGTCCCTGAGCCTCATATAGTGCTAGATCTGTTCGTAGTTTTAGTGTCATTTGCCATTCTGCATAACGCGAGTGAGCTTATTTCAAGTAAACTATACCAATTACAAAAACCCGTCCTGAAGGTATAAACTAAGGCTTTCTTGTCAAGGCTGCGACATAAAATTTTGCAGATACCTTCAGAGTAGCTTTTAGCACATGTGGTACGACTAGGAGAAAATGAGCTTATTCGCAGAGTCAAGACGCATGCTCAATTACGAAATTGAGCAAGGCCAGACGACAGCAATTTGAACGTATGTGAGCGATACGTTAGGATCATCCGAGGGACAAAGGGCTTATCGGGAAGGTGCCTGTAAAAGTGTCTTCAAAGGCCGTTTGAAGGAAACAATTGTTGCTTGGGATAGTTCAGTAGGTATGCGATGCCATGAAGCGCGTATCCGACGCGTATCAACGCTCTATGCATAGGACTAGGGAATAGCCATTGAAGCCAGGTTGTGTGCAAGCAATCACAGAGAACCGAGTGATCTTGGCGGATGGTGGATGAGCGCGATATCTAAAGCCCTTTGGTTGGCGTGGCTGGGTCTTAGATCTTCATCGCGTCGTGGTATGGTTGAGGATCGGGGCAAGACGTCACGCGGAAACCGATCTGCGGCTTACTCAGCTGGTGGGTCCACCTCGCGAATCTCAAGCCCCTCGCCTCTCTGACCTACTAAGGAGAATTGTTGGCGCCCGTGCGAGATTGATTCTTCTTCAAAATTATGGCAGAAGAAAACGCGCCCACTTCTGATGTCCCAGTCTCTGACAAAGCATTGCGGGAATTAGCCAAGAATGTGGCGAAGAAATTGCCCAACTTCGCAGAGAAAGAGCCGGCAACTGCTCTGAAGTAAGGACACAAAGTCCGTGAGCGTTGCTTTGCCGATACGGAACCCCACTAACATCTGACTAGAGAACTCCATACTATTCTCGCTCCTGTTTTAGAGACTGCAGATTTAGCAGATCTAGAGAACAGCCATCGCGCAGCCGCATCGAATGCTTTGTGTGGAATTATTGAGTATTGTGCGGCTTCCGACAGTGCGTACGCACGGGAGGCGATCCTGGATGACTCGGTATGGATGAGAACCTTCCACATCTACCTCCAGCGCTCTGGAGATGCAAAGGGCAAATCGATGAGGCAGATGCTTTTGGTCCTCACAAGTGTCGTTACCAAAGATCAGAGCCTGCGTGCGAATGAACTTCGGAGAAGAGCTACCTCTTCTTTCCTGGACATCATATGTGAGCGGGAGGATCGCATCAAAGTCAAACCAGCTTTGCAAGGCCTTGCCCATTTCCTACTTCGGGATGTCATTTCCATCACGGAATTGATTGGATTGTTTGATGTGCAGCTAAAGCGGACGTCGGATACAGTCCAGGATACCGTGACTTCGAGGACAGTATTCAAATCTTTCCTTGCGTGGGTTGTCCACCACGACACCGCTCTTTCGGCGGGCCATTTGATCAAGAACTACCTACTTCAGGCCCGGAGTCTTGCAGATTATGACGAAAGAGGCAATGACGGCTCCATATCACCATTCTGGATAGAACCGGTAGTACAGACATTACAAGATTGGCCGGATCGCATTCAGGAGTTCAGAACTCACGTCTTCCCTCATTGCTTTCTACCTAATCTTTCGGAGTACTTGAAGTTTCTCGCATATCTCCATTTTGAGTCACATGTTCCACACGAAAATGCGTTGCCCAGTCAGCTGTATCAAGCTAGCGGTCACACGTCGTCCCTCGGAGAGATGGAAGAGTTCAGAATACTGTTGGCAGCAATCGCCACAGGAAAAGAACTCAACATAGTGAAGGACAATGGTAAGTTCTCACCAACGTGGCGCAAGATTAGTCACTGATCTTCATACCAGATTATAGAGTTCAAAGTGATATCGAGATCCGCGATGGAGCGCTATATCTGCCCGATAACGTCCCTGGTGCCTGGATGGCGGATCCGCATCCTGAAGTCAGACTTGCAGGCATGTTTCTTTGCGTATACTCTACTTCTGTTACGAGAGCTATTAGTGGTGGCATCCTACAGGCTCTCAGGCGCAACCTCTTCCATCTGCATACAGATACGGATGCGAACTTTCGCCGAGAAGTGCATGGCTATACACAGAAGCTCTTCGATCGTCTCAGAGCTAGTACGGCGACTCTTGCAAAGTCAAGATTTAAGGGTGGTGCATCTAGCCAAACACGCCTCCCCTTTCCAAAGACGAGCTCTGGTTCCCATGGTTCGATAGCCCGACATGGGGAACAGGACCCACTCTCTGAGTCTCTGGCTTTCATCGCCTGGTATATCCAGTTCCTTGAGTGGGAGCTACGCCCGACTGCATCTTATCAGTCCCGCATCACTGCATTACGTTCTATCACCATCGTACTGCGCTCTGGGATAGACCCGGGCGTTCCGTTCACCAGTCTTTCCAAATCTGCACAAGGGCAGCTCAACTGGACTCATGAACTCCGGATCGGGAACACGAAACTTTGCCGGTTGCTGCTTGACCTGATTTTAGATCCTTTCGACGATGTCCGTGACGCAGCTGTGTCAGTCTTGCAGCTATGTCTAGTTGCTCTCCCTCGGACTGATCAAGAACGTACCCTGTCGATGATTCCTCGCTTTCTTGCAAGGGCGGAAGCCACAATGCTTCGAACAGGCCGAGCAGATCAAGCAGATGGCGTTGCTCGTGCTTATGGAATGGTCTTTGCTTTGGCCAGCAATGAGTTAAACATTTTCGCTAACTCATACTTTTCTTCGAAACAGAGTTTGTTCGAACATTTAAAAACACAGCTACAGGATACCTTGAACCTGGCCCACGCAGATCTTTCAAAGGCCGTTGACGGTCGACCTGTACATGGCACTTTTGCTGCGCTACGCTATGTAGTCGACCAGCCCGACTTCTACTCTACCATATCCAGCTTACCACCGGAGGCATTTGCCATCTGGAAGAGGTCTCACGGCGAGATTGTAGCAAGTATTGAGAGTCTCTGGTCTTGCGTCTACCACGTCCTGTGTGCAGATGCACCGGAAGGCCATGTCCCCGACGAGTTGGATGACGAGAGCAGTCTAGACACCAAAGAGATTCTAAGCTACTCATGGAGGGGACTGAAGGAGGCCAGGTGATCAAACCCCTGCTATACTCTCGATTTCGCTAACTGCCACAGTATTTTGCTACGAACTGTTATTCTTAAAGCTCCTGTAGGCGATGGGGACGGTGATCTTGTCACCCCGGAGCTTTTTGAAAAGCTGGGCAGACTCTGCTTTACACAGCTACTTGAACTTCGTCACCGCGGTGCATTTTCGACAGTGTCGCAAACATTTGCTGTGTTCTGCCGCCGTTGTGTCACTTCGAATATACCTTTGATACGTGCGCTGCCTGAAATGTGGTACCAGGTTCGTGCACAATCACTTCAGCATGCGTGTTGGAGCTGACGCTCTGTAGGAAACCCTCCGATCTATCCAAGCAAAGTCAGATGCCATTACTAGGAGATCCGCTGGCATACCAGCAGCCATGTCCGCATTACTAGCAGCAGAACCCCAAGTAGGAGGCAAGCTCTTCCCACGAGCCATAAAGGATCTTGTGGCCGAGACTTTGGTGGAAGCGCAGAGTACCAATATCGAGGAAAGCCGTCTTCCTCAAGTGCATGCTCTTAATTGCATCAAGGAGATATTCACAACCTCCAAGCTAAGTGTTGCATCTGAGGCATACATCGGACAAGGTCTCGAGCTTGCTGCTAAAACCTTGAATTCGTCTATGTAAAGACCATAATAGATGACTGAATAGTTCTGGACTGACTCTTTTTAGATGGCCGCTCCGCAACTGTAGTTTGATGCTGTTCAAAGCTCTGATTGAACGATTGCTCGGCAGCGACGAAGCACAGGACTGGAAAGAGCGGGAACGAGCCAGGACTTCGCGCTTCTCCTATGACAACTACCCCAGCCTCGTGAAGATCTTGATAGAGCTGCTTGAGCCAAGTAGTGATGTCAAGATCATGGAGACGCCTGAGGCCGGTAGCTCACCGATGGACCTCCATGGTGCCGAGGGCGTATTTCCTGCCCTCCAGATCTTGCGCCAAGCCCGACCACCGGGAGATCTCACTAAGATTCGGAGCTTGGTGAGAGACTTACTCCCAAGTCCGCATTGGCATATGCGGGACATGGCAGCCAGAACGTATGTATCACTACATACTACAAACGAGCATCACGAGAAGCTCTCTCCCATATTGGACACCGTCCCTAGCGACCATAATGGGCAACACGGAAGACTTCTAGTGGTGATGTATCTGCTGAGGAAATTGTTGCGAGATGAAACCCAATGTAGTAAGTGTCTCAAGAAGCAGTAAGTTGAATGGCCACTTGCTGACTACCTGTAGCCCTACAGCACTTTGCAGCCTTGATGGAGCAGCTTGGACAACATGCAACAAGTTGGTACATGACGAGTGATTGTCCTTTCGTACGAGCCGCCTTTCTTGATGTTGTGAGCATCTGCGGCAAGGCTATGCTCCAGAGGGCAAACACTATCTCGATAGTCGATGCATGGAAAGTCCTCACTACGTCTATAACGATCGGACCCGAGTACGAGATTGGGCCCAGCGACCGCCACGGCGATGCTTTGCTTCGGAAATCTCTTGCACAAGTATACATGATTGATCGTGTAATACTGCGTAACGAATCCCTTCAGATCATGGTTTCAGATGAATATCAGACCATCGGCGATGCACTCATGCTCCTCGCAAACGCAGACCCGGATACCTGCCTGGAGGCACTGGAAATACTAGACACTATACTGCAGATGAAAGTGTCTCACGATCTGACTGTTCCGCTCTCTCTAGTCTTAGCACATATCCACCGTGTGGTTTTGAAAGCCACGGATCCAGAAGTGATCTCAAAGTCGCAAGCCGTGCTAGCCGATGCTCTTGCGAACAACAACCTGAAGAGTGAATTCTTCAGCCTAGTCACAGAAGACCAGACCATGATCACTCTACACAAGCTGCGAGTACAGTGTATCCAAGGCCCACCATCGAACATGCAAAGCGCTGTACATCTGTTAGGTTCCTTCCTCGATCACTCATACCACACGTACCCATGTCGCCGTACCGAGATCCTAGCAGCCATTGCGCGGTACATCCGCCTTCTACGCATGACAATTGTCGACACAAACCCCTTCGATACGCGTTTCGCTGCTATACAGTCGCTTTCCACATTAGAATCGGTCTTCACCTTGGCTCCGAGTGAAAAAGCGACAGGTTCACTGGTCCTAGGTCTGGCTATCGTCCTCTACGATCTCCTCAACGATGATGATGACGAAATTCGCGATCTGGCTGCCTCCACAACGGGTTCATTCTTGCGTTTACAAGGTAAAGACACCTTCAAGGATACGGTGCCGATATCGACGACGCACCAGCTTGCAGCCTACCTGATCACTGTGTTCTCGACATCGCCGTACTTAGCTACAGAAGCGATACGGCGTCTGACAAATACACACTCGCCCACACTCCCCTTCTATATACCCTTTGCCGAAACCTTTGCTCAGGAGAGGGAAGAAGATACGTCGCTCTTTGCGCAAGAGAAGCAGAATCTGTACAAGGACGATACCCTAGATACGATTCTTTGGTCTCGTATTCTCTGCTCCTTATCTTCTTCAGCTACCCCTGAGTGCCTACGCATTGGCTTGACTACCTGGGTACTAGATGGCCTGACCACACTTATGCAGACGGCGGAGAAAGAAGGTGACGGTGCACTAGGATGGAGTACAAAAGCTGAGGTTTTCGCACTAGGAATGCGGATTTTCTGTGCGAGCGAGGTAGTGATGATGTGGGGCGGTGAGGAGAAAGGAGAGGTGGTGAAGATGCTGAGTAGATTTGCAGAAGTGGGCACTAAGCAAGGTATCCACGGCTTGTGGATTGAGAGGGTTCAGGGGTTGTTAAGCAGAGAAGTGAAGAGGATGCTGAGAAGAGCCAAGGCAGGCTTACTGGAGATTGGATTCTGAGTCAGCAAACTGTGGTTGGTGATTCAACACGCCAAGTCAGACAAGAAAAGTGTTATTTTATCGAAGAAGAACCTATGAATATCCACAAAGACAAACCCGTCAGAGACAAGCACAAAAAGAATAGTACTCTATCGCCGATAGAACACATTAACAGCACTTTCCCCCACGCTCTTACTTACGCTTCCGTACTTCGCATGCCAAGCAAAGAAATAAAGCAACGCAGCAAGTGGCTGTCCAACTAAGCAAAAGCTCATCCAAAAGATCATGTTACCCGCAACCTTGCCTTGGATGCACTTGACCTTTTGAATTACGTCGGTAAGTGCGATAAGCGGGATTTGGAACATCATGCCAGCAAATGCAACACCAATAACGTTGTGGGTGGGAACGCCGACAAGAAGTTCGTGTAGGATACCCGAGAAGAGAAAGACGAGAATCTGGGCTACTGCGGGAGGCACACCGCGACCAACAAGGGG
The DNA here is from genome assembly GCF_013036055.1 of Alternaria burnsii. NCBI lineage: Eukaryota > Fungi > Ascomycota > Dothideomycetes > Pleosporales > Pleosporaceae > Alternaria > Alternaria burnsii. The sequence continues at coordinate 1,038,984 of NW_024066111.1, forward strand.
CGAGTAGATGTGGCGACGCATAAAGTTTGTTACGGGCTTATTCCAAGTCGTCCAGTAGGTACGGATGGAAGACACGTTCCACCAGTCGCCGTAGAACTCTCGGTCACCGAAACGCATTACTTCTGCGAGGGCGTTGAGGGCGGATTGGAAGAGGGCGAAGAAGCCACAGAGCCAGCAGAAGACACTGATGGTGGATAGCTTCATGACGCGTTCGGCAATGGATGTGAAATTCAAGGTAAGGATCTTGTCGAGCGAGTTCTGTAGCAGGGGCACAGCGTATTGGGCAGATGCGATCCAAATGACAATGCTAAGACCTGTGAGCTCGGCGAGGCGCTTGAGGACGAAGTCCCAGCGAATCTTATCGGTTCGAGGATAGACGGGTTGGTAGACAAGGGTCGGTGCCCACCAGAAGTAGCATAGGTTCTTCATGTTGATGTTTTGCGGGTATGGACATGCTTTGTATAGTTCCGGTAAGGGATCGGCTTGCTTGGGGTGCAGGTAGGCATGGCGAAGATCGCGGTTTGTAAGCGCGTACGAAGCGCACTTGAGGAAGACGATGACGGCGTGAAATTCGCAGAGCGTGCCAATGCCGGGGTGGTATATGTCGTAATAGACGTACTTGGTCGCAATATAGAGGTTTGCGACTGCGTTGATGCTATGGAAGAAGGCTACGATGTACCATGTTGAGTTGAAGCTGCGAAGTGCAGCGGCGTATTTGGCGGGCGTGTCTTGGTCACGTTCGTGCGATATACGGGCGTAGGCTCGGTTGGCCTGCCAGGCCGCGGCAAGTTCGATGAGGTAGGTTACGAAGAGGTGCGCAGGGACGAGGAGGTATAGGAGCAACCCGGTGATGACGTCGGAGCGACGGTAGTCGTGACATGATAGGCAGATGAGGACACCATACTTCTGCAGGTTCACAATCATCAATCGCAGGTTGGAGACAACTGTGCTCGTTAGCCATTTGCGGCTATCCTCGGTAGTAAGGAGTGCATACTAAGAACCAGGATCATAAGATTCCTGAAGCCGACGAAGCTGGGAACCTTATCTGCATCTTGGCTGAGACACGAGGTACGGGAAGACGAGTGCGTTGCAAAGACATGACGGTATTTGGTGTCACGAGCACGCTTGGTCGTGCCGTTGGTCGTGGCATTGGCTTTGGGTTCGCTGGTCGCCTTTCCGCGGTACAAGGGGGAACTGGCCTGCTGCATGTCGAGAGCAGAGGAGGCTGCCATTTGGGTAAGAGTCGCCATGGTCGAGAGTTGAGACGGATTGGGAAGTGGGTGCAGGTTACCCCAGAGCGCAATGGCTCATGCGGAAGCAATTAAAGATGTCAGGGTGGAAGCGAGGAGTAGGAGTGATGCTCGTATGCGGCGATTGAGACGACGGAAACAGGCTCACTTGGCCGTGGCTCTCGGCGGAAGCGATGGATTTGTACTCGGGATAAGCGCGCCATGACCGAGGGTTTTGGCAGCAATGGCGACAGAGTTATCAGCGCATTTCTGGATTCTGTTGGGAGTCTGGTGAGCGGGGATCTGCACGGTGATGCACGCCGACCCATCTTAGGCCGTGGCGTGTGAATGTGGCTGATGATGCGAACACTGTGGCTTTGACGCTAGGCCGAGCTATCGCGGAGGTTCAACGCGACAAAGGACGCGCTGCACTGTACGTCAACCTTGGGCATCGCCATCGACCACGCCCACGCCGGTCCTTCCATGCTGGTCGAGTAAGAGTAGTACACGGCAACAACAGCCGCCATGGAGCGTGAATACCATCGCCCAGACTTTGAGGGAGGGCTGCGACCTCGACCGAAGCGTGAGTACATCTGTTCAGATGCCAGCATCTGACGCTGACTATATAATCCACAGGAGCCGTGACCGACTATGGCTCAACGACTGTGCAATGGTTGCGCAATCGGCGCCCGCGATACAAGAATGCTCCCATGGCCGAGATGGAACGGCCAAGTGCAAGTTATATTGTCGACATGCAGCCTCCAGCAGCACGCGTCGCCAGCGCAGCCGAGTCGATACCAGCCAAAGCCGTGCATTCTTCCCTGAACAAGGTCAAACACCCCATAAATGTGGTCAAATGGACCCCAGAAGGTCGGCGACTGCTCACCGGCTCAACCAGCGGCGAGTTCACTCTGTGGAACGGAATGGGCTTCAACTTCGAAACTATCATGCAGGCTCACGAGGCTGCAATTCGAGCTGTCGAATACACATCCACCGACGACTGGCTCTTATCAGCAGATCAGACAGGCGTCGTCAAGTACTGGCAGACAAACTTCAACAACGTCAAAGAGATACAGGCGCACACGGAAGCGGTACGAGGGCTCTCCATCGCACCCACAGACACCAAGTTCGTGACATGCGCCGATGACACCACATTGAAGATCTGGGATTTTGCGTCGAGCACAGAAGAGTCGACGTTGACGGGACATGGATGGGAAGTCAAGTCGGTTGACTGGCATCCGCACAAGGGACTGCTAGTATCAGGGTCAAAGGATCACCAAGTCAAGTTCTGGGATCCGCGGACAGGGCGCTGTCTTACGACGCTTCATGGACATAAAAACCCAATATCAAAAACCATGTTCGAGCCCGTCCAAGGAAACATGCTAGCAACATGCGCCCGTGATCACACAGCCCGCATCTTTGATCTTCGAATGATGCGCGATGTCTTGCTGCTGAAGGGACACGAGAAGGACATTATTACAATGGCCTGGCACCCGATGCACAAGAACCTGCTGTCCACCGGTGGTGTCGATGGCAGCATACACCACTATCTCCTCGACGAGCAAAACCCTCCTGCTGGTGTCGCACCGTCGATATCGCCTTACGACGCTGCCGATTCACAAAACGCGCCCTCGCAAACTATATACCCCGCACATAGCCTGCAATACGCCCACGACTTCACAGTCTGGACAATGGATTGGCATCCACTGGGCCACATCCTTGCATCCGGTTCCAACGACAGGGTCACGCGTTTCTGGACACGTCCACGGCCAGGCGACACAAACTACATCAACGACCGCTACCATATTGGCCAAGCTGCGGCAGAGGCACAAGGTACGTTTGACCGTGGCCAGGGCAGGCGGCAGAAGATGGAAGAAGAAGAGCAGGAAGCCGAGGACGAAGCCGAAGGCTTGGTCGACCAGAAGATGCCGTCAAAGAACCCCGCTGGTGGTTTCCTGCCTCCTGGTCTCTCATTACCAGGACTCAATGCAGCGCCAGACGGTACATCCAGTTCTCTACCCGGTATTGGCGGGGCAAATCATCCTCCAGTACCCCCTCCACCAGGTAACATGCCATTCCCACCGCCAAACGGAGGGGGCCCGCCTATGCCTCCTCTCAATGGTATGGACCCCTCTCGCCTTGCACAACTTATCGCGTCGGGCTCCTTACCGCCACCTCCCATACCTCACGGTCACGGTCCTCCACCGCCAAACGCTAACGGTCCTCCTCCACCCTTTCCACCAAACTTTCCCGGCTTCCCACAAGGCATGCCACCTGGTATGCCACCTTTTCCCCCAGGCATGCCACCTCCAGGCTTCCCAGGCTTCCCTCCTCCGCCTGGTGGTATGGCCGCTCCGCCACCAGGATGGCCAGGCCCTCCTCCACCACCACAACAGCAACAAGGAGGACCGATGAGTGTAGGCGCAGATGGTATTAGGAGAAGAGCGCCGTTGCCGGATCAGCAAGATGCTTTGAAAGCAGAGATGAATCAGGGCCGATACAGGAAAGCGAGGTAGATTTTTGTCATGGGTTGTTGGCATAGAGATGTACGATCAAGTTACGTTGAAAGCCAATGAGCGTTGGCGTTACGACATGGTACGGGACTCCAGCAAGAAAAGGCGTAATAATAGTATCCTTTCAATCGTCAACAATACCCAAATCTGTTTGTACAAGTTGAGACTACTATTACACTGCCTACAGATCCTCCGATAATCCAGCATCGTCCATGTCCTTGATGAATTCCACCTTAGCCACGTCTTTCAGCTCCATGTCCCCCTTCACCATCTTCTCTCCATGATTCCACAATTCGTCTATGAAAGCAGGAACAAATGTCCCCGGACCTTTAACATCTTCCCTCTGCGACGCAGTCTCCGCCGCGATCTCGTAGTGCAACAGTCCTGCCACAGCAGCAAGCAGCTTATCTTCACGATATGCTGCCAGATAGGCAGATAACGTTGTACCCAGTGTGCATCCACTCCCTGTAATCCTCCCCAGATACTCATGCCCATTGCTCACAGCATAAGTCCTTGTACCATCCGAAACAACATCAGTAACGCCAGTCATAAGAACAACGCACCGCTCCCTAGCCGCAAGGCTCGAAACAATGCTCGCTCTTTGCTTTACAGAGAAGAGTGAAGCACCAGAGTCAACACCACGCTGCTGACTGGAGTTATCAAGCTGATACCCACTGGCACGCGCCACAGCGAGGATCTCACTTTCGTTTCCCTTGATCAAGTCGAAGTAACCAGCACCCATTAGCTTGGCTAGAGCGTCTCTTCGTATGCTCGTTGCCCCTGCGCCTACAGGGTCAAGAACAATGGGTCCACCAGCGGCATTGTAAGCAGTGATCGCTGCTTGGTAGTTTGCTAGTCCTTCGGGGGTCACGGTACCCATGTTTACGACTAATGCGCCGCCTAATTTAGACAAATCCGCAGCTTCAGCGCTATAGTTACTCATGATGGGGCTAGCACCTATAGACAGAGCGACGTTTGCGGCGAAGTTTTGGACAACAAGGTTGGTCATGTTGTGGGAGAGAGGGTTCATTTCTTTGACTTTCTTTGTCGCGGAAATGGCGGTTTTGAGGACAGAGATTATTTCATCGGCGGGCTTTTCGTGGTAGAAATTTGGAAGTGAGGATTGAGGAGCGAATGGTGGAGGCGTCTTGAGGAGGTGGACGAGGTGTGAGGATGCAGCTCTAGGGTCTTGAGCACCTATTATCGCGGATACTACTGCGACGCCATCGATCGTTTTGGGACGGGCGTTGGCGGTTGTTGGGGCTAGAAGTTGGTGTGTAATGCGTTGGGTGTTGGAAGCGTTGACACCACCGATGCATACTGTCCTGATATTCTTCTCAGCGTCGTTGCCCTGGTCGAGATATCGCAAGATCCTTCTGATCCCAGTAATCCCGATGATGTCTTTGGTGTTCTTCTTGGTGTTTGTGGCATACAATGTGCCGATTCCTAGGTAGTCTGCGCCCAGCTCGACGGCTATACGTGCTTCTTCGATAGACGAGACTGTTGCGCCGATGATTTTGTCTTTTCCTAGAAGGCGGCGTACTTCGCGAACATTCATGTCATCTTGACCCACGTGAACACCCTCACAGCCTACTGCGAGAGCAACGTCCACACGGTCGTTGATGAGAAGCGGGATATTGTGTGCTTTGCATTTTTCGTGGAGCTTTTTTGCTGTAGAGATGAGGATGCCAGTGTCTGAGGTTTTGTCTCTATATTGGACGATCGTTACACCTGAAGTTCTGAATCAACATGGTTGCACATTAATGGATGTGCTGGACATGTAACATGGAAATGCAACCGGGGCAGTATGTGACTAACCTCCAAGTAATGCCTGCTCAACTACATCAATCAGATCTCTTGAGCCCAGAATGGCTTCTGTAGAGTCTGTCACGAGATACAGGGAGTAGTCTACCTTTTGCTCAGCCATTATTGCAAGTGGACGCACGACTGGTGTGGAATACTCGATCTTGTCCATTAATGCTGGAAATCTTTGAGAAAAGCCGCTATGGCTGATGACGCAATCTAGGTGCGGCTCGCCAAAGACTTTGATTCGGTTCGCGGGAAATTAGTAGCGAATGTAGACGTGTTAAGCGACAGCCTTACGTATAGCTTACAGAACGCAGCTTGTTTGACGGTGATTGCTCGGCGGCGGCGTTCAACTCTCTGCCCCACGTTGTCAGATCTAACATGGCAAGTGGTGTTCGGTGAACTGCGGGGCAATTCAAGGTTGGTACAGGACACATAATAATCGTGTAAACATGTCGTTTGTCAGCCATACATGGGTACCGCCTTCCTTCCCAAGGTTGTCGCGCCGTGTTCATGGCAGGCACAATTACCACAGTAAAACCACCATGTTGCAGAAGTCCGTGTATGATCACCTTCTGTCAAAGGCATCCAAGCGGGGGCACTGAACCAGTGCTGTGCAACAGTGATGCATCCCTGCCCGCTGTGGTGAACCGACCATGCAGCAACTTCCTGCAACAACCGTTTGATGTTCCGTTGTTTGTGTGGACCAGAAAACTCTTTGTCTGTCGCCAATGGCCCAAACTGACAGTGCGAGCCACCTCAGGACTCGGCCGCCTGGTTTCACAGTCCAAGTGCTGAAAGCTCTGTGCAATCGCGTGAACAGCCAAAAGACAAGTAAGTGACTGACTCAGGGCGGGGCTTCTGGAGGCGTTTGGTAGAACGGCCTTCACTAGTGTGGCTCGGCAAGTTCGAAAAACTAAGCGTAAGTCGGACCCCATATATCTTCCATCCACCACCCGCGGTTCGCACACACTCAACCTTCGCACAACGCAAAATCCATCAGTCGCCCTCGTCCAAACCAGTGACTGCCACTGGCAACAGCACACACAAGTCTGCCCCACACGCCAAACAGCCTGCTCGTCGCCAACCCGCGACCTGCCTAAACCGCCACTCTCGCCATCAGGCCACAAGCACAAACCGCACCTCAGAGTCGCCAACGACAACAGGAGTATATGTATTCGCGCCAAAGCTACTCCTTCCGAGTCGAACCTCCCCCCAAACTGCAAAAATTTCGCTGTATGCGGATACCAAGCAGTATCATCCACCAAACCAACGGCTAATCCACTGCCCCTCTTGACCTTGAGTCGCACACACACAACCCACACATACTAGAGACTGCTCCTGCGCATGTCTCTTTCGGCCCTCGTCAACATACCTGATCCGACCTCGTTCGCCCGCCCGCCGCATAATCACTAAATCAACCTCGTCAACCAGACCCCCCGCACCACCGTCACCATGGCTACCGTCAACATTCGCCGCGATGTCACCGACCCCTTCTACCGCTACAAGATGGAGCGCATCCAGTCCAAGATCGAAGGCAAGGGTAACGGCATCAAGACCGTCATTGTCAACCTGAGCAGCGTGGCTCAGTCTCTCGCCCGCCCCCCTGCTCACGTCATCAAGTACTTTGGTTTCGAACTCGGAGCTCAGACCAACACGAGCCCCAACGATGACCGTTGGATCATCAACGGTGCCCATGATGCCAGCAAGCTCCAGGACTACCTTGATGGCTTCATCTCAAAGTTCGTCCTCTGCAAGAAGTGCAAGAACCCCGAGACCGATGTCCATATCAAGGACGGCAACATCACGCTTGACTGCAAGGCTTGTGGAAAGATCTCCGACGTTGACCCCCGCTTGAAGCTTAGCTCCTTCATCCTGAAGAACGAACCCAAGAAGGGCAAGAAGGACAAGTCCAGTAAAAAGGCCGAGCGTCGTGCTCGCAAAGAGGCTGAAGCCCGTGGTGAGGCTACCTCGCCCGATGGCGGCAGCCCCGGTGACAGCGCCGATGACAACGGCGACGATGGCGACCTGGCACTCGAGGCCGGCAGCGATGACGAACTCACCCGCCAGATCAACGAGGGCGCCAAGGAGATCGAAGATGAGGACGCCAAGGAGGTTGAGTGGTCCATCGACACCTCTGAGGCGGCCATTAGGGCTCGTGCCCAGGATCTGCCCGACGATCTCAAGCGTGCTCTTGTCATTGAGGATGATGAGGAGGGCGGCTCGAGCTACGACGTCTTCGGCAAGTGGATCATCGACACTGGTGCCGAGAAGGGTGGTGTTGAGAACCTTGACAACGTCGACATCTATATCAAGGCCAAGGAGCTCGGCATCGAGGAGAAGCACCGTACTCTCACTGTCATTCCCCAGACACTCTTCACTGAGAAGATTGTTAAGCAGATGGATGGTCGCGCCCCTATGCTCAAGAAGATGATCACTTCGGATAAGCACGAGAAGGCTTTCCTCGGTGGTATCGAGCGCTTTGTCGGCAACGACAAGCCTGAGCTCATTCCTCAGGTCTCTGCTATCCTGCTCAAGGTGTACGAGAACGATCTTGTCTCGGAGGATCAGCTCAAAGCCTGGTGCTCCAAGGCAAGCAAGAAGTATGTCGACCTCAAGGTCAGCAAGTCTGTCCGCAAATCGGCCGAGCAGTTCAAGGACTGGCTGGAGAACGAGGATAGCGAGGATGAGGACTCTGAGTAGGATCCCGACTGCAGGGACACGTGGATGGTAAAAGTACGCGAAATGTCCGACTGTTGACTGTCTTTACCTTTTGTCTTGCTTGTCTTGTTTACTTTGTCACGGACGACGTGTAGGTAGCTCTACTCACGTCTGTAACACTTGTTTGGGCCAGTCCAGACGATGGTCTTGTATCCTTCTCTCCTCTCTAGTTAGCCTATAAAAAACCTTGCTTTTGCACCGCCTTGCTTCTGTTACCTGCATTGCTATGCCTGTGCCCCACTACCGTTCGCCGTTGTTAGTCCCCTTATACCAGGTGCCTGGGCCCACCACTATCGTGCATGCCGGGAAGTTTCTGCATGCATAAACGCGGTGAGGGCGTTGACAGTGTAGGAACATTCCCATACCTATACTTTGTGCTAGTGAATTCTGAACGCCCCCACGTTGCGACTAATGCTCGGCAAAACCATGCACTTTGACCACGCGGTCGTTTCTGCCGTCCACTTATCATCACTCATCTCAGCCTCTCCTCCTCTTGACATGGACGATAACGCAGGAAAAAGCATTCTCGGGGCTCGCCTAGCCCTAGCCTTCGCGCATCGACATGTTCTCGCACCGTCGATCTCCACAAGGACACATTAGTCTCCGAAGCTTAACCCCACCCAGGCAAGAACAAGCGGAGCTCCCATGCTCTAGACGATAGGCCAAGCACACTTTTTTCACGACTGCGCATGGTGGCCGGAGCGCGAGACGCGACTGGCGAGATAGAACGAGTGCGGCCGTCTCTGTTTATAATGTGGCGGACCCCCACCTCGAACGTGCTTTGCAACCTTTCGCGGCGCAACGATTGTACGGACTGTACACCACCGTGAGCGACTTCTGGAGTTTTGCGCTCACGTTGAATGCGAAAAGCTCCAACAACCCACCATTTAGTTATACGGCTTTTTTCGATAAGCTTCTGATAGCTACATCAAGCCTTCCGGTTCAGGCGTCCCTTCCGCATACTCCAGGATCAACAACAACGCGAAGACCATGAATCCAATTCAAGCTTACCCCGCAGAAGGCGTCGTCGTCCAAGATGCGCATCACGAACATTATGCGCCCGAGACAACCAACAATAAAACCGGTGCTGGCACATATGTGACATCTGAAAATGAGTTGCATAATGATGCGCCTGGGAACGAAGTCCTGGAGCGTGATGCACAGACTAAGGGACGTTGGTTCCAGTACCTCAAGACGAAGCAATTCTGGATCACTTTAGTGTTGGGGCAGGGTATGTGATGAATATAAATCTTTCAAATGGACGACGTTTAAACTGACGAAGTATCTTAGTCCTCGCTCTCTGCATCACCGGTACCAACACATTGTCGTCTCTCCTCGCCGAAGAGGGTACATCAATCCCGGCATTCCAATCCTTCTTCAACTACGTCCTGCTTAATATAATCTACACATCGTACACCCTTTACAAGTACGGTTTCAAAGAATGGGGCCGTCTTGTTATCAAAGATGGCTGGAGGTTCTTCATCCTCGCTTTTATGGATGTAGAGGGCAACTATTTTATTGTATTAGCATACCGCTACGTAAGTTCTTCGATTGTCATTTTCAGGTCGCTCGGCGCTGTGCTAACAAACAACTAGACAACCATCCTTAGCGCCCAACTGATCAACTTTTGGGCGATCGCCGTTGTCGTAATTATCTCCTTCTTCTTCCTCAAGGTTCGCTACCACTACACGCAAATCTTCGGCATCCTTCTGTGCATCGGCGGTTTAGGTGTAATCTTCGGATCCGACCACATCACGGGTACCAACAACTTTGGCGCTACAGATCAAGTAAAGGGCGATTTGTTTGCGCTGCTCGGCGCTACTTTTTACGGTTTGTCCAACGTTTTTGAGGAGTGGCTAGTCTCTGAGAGACCACTATATGAAGTCGTTGGTCAACTGGCCTTCTGGGGCATGTTCATCAACGGTACGCAAGCTGGTATCTTTGATCGCGCTGCTTTCCGCAGTGCAGTTTGGAATGCAAAGGTTGGTGGTTATCTCACGGGGTACACACTCATCCTTTCGCTGTTCTACTCACTTGCACCGGTTCTCTTCCGTCTCAGCTCCGCTGCTTTCTTCAACATTTCCCTGCTTACCGGAAGCTTCTGGGGTGTAGCGATCGGTGTCAAGGTGTTTGGACTGAACATTCACTGGATGTACCCTATCGCTTTTGTTCTCATCATCATCGGTCAGGTCATCTACTTCCTGAGACAGAGTCTGGTGGGTGAGGCGTTGAAGCCGTGGTTGGGCAAGGATCAGGAGAGGGGACATGCTGGAGTAGGAACCGCTAAGAAGAGAGTTGTTAGACCCGATGCTATTGTCTGAGGGTAAATATTACCACCCCAGAGCTGAAGGGATGATGCCCGGCTTTGTTTAGATGCATGATGAAGTATACGGCTTATGGAACATGCAGTATTGCAAGCTTCTTCATGGATATTCTTGAGGCCGACAGCCTTCTTATGACAGCGGAGCCTATTTTTTACAAGTCCAGCAATGTGCCTATTCTTCGCTCTGAAGCTTCGAAGACCCCAAGCTTAGCCTCGAGGGCAAGGGAGAGGTAGACATCTGCCTCAATCCAGAATACACGTGTCGCAAAATTCCCCCAAGTAGCCCAACACGTAGTGTACACGACAGCAATGCTAAAGCCGACAATGCCTGCGTTCAGGCTTGGTGTTGCAGACATCCAACCCTTCTCCAAAGCGATAGAGATGAGGTATACCGTTGCGAGTCCTTGAGGCACAAAAAAAACCATGGTCATACACGTCCAATCATCAATAGCTAGACAAGGGGGTGCGGCGTAGCCGATGGCGCCTGTAATGATCCAACAAGCTAGGTTGCCTATGAATGCAAGAAGTGCGATACCAGGAGTCGAAGGGTGTAGAGAGTGGGAATCGTAGCGCCTTGAACGTACGGCACCGTCATCTGCTTTTCCAGTAATCGGAGAGTCGGCGATTTTGATTTGGCTCATGGTGGCGGTAGGAGAAGACAATGTCGTTCTACAGAGCTGGGCTTTTTATTCATCTTTATAGTGATTTCTTGTGCGTTACCGGATTCATATTGGCTGAGCGTTTAGAGGTAAGACAAGCGCCATGTAATGCCGCGCCACATGTGGGTTCGGAACGGATCTCTCGGAACACTGTCGAATCAATGACATTACTTTCTAATTCATCTGAGCCTTTAGCTTGGCTGGGCGGTCATATGTGTATGCTAGGGAAGGTGTTTTGTGGACGGATATATGGTGTTTGTTATGGTAGAACAACTAGTGAAGCTCTTAGTATTCGTCATTAGCCTGTCTTGGCCGAGCGCCACTTATCACCAGCCACGTTTCGACCTTCGCTCCCACCATGAACCAAGTTTCCTACCTTGATCTCGAACAAAAGCTCATCACTCCCTATCCGAATTATCCGTTAGCCTGAAACCTGTTTTCTTCTATCGAACATGTCTTCGCGCGGTCTCCCTGACGTGTTGATGCAGAAAGTCGACGACTATGTCGATTCGCTGGCACCCCAGATCCAGCCCCGCATCGCCTCCGAACTTGAGACCTTCCAACAAAAGACCATCGACAGTCTCGAGACGCAAGTCATAGACGCGTTCAGATCACTGTTCAACAAAGACAGGCCGTCCTCATCAGATGGCAGCCGCTCTGGTCCCTGGAATCTCAATGACGCAGCACCTGATTCTTATGGTGGCCAGTCACTGCCCTTTGCGGATGAGATTTCCAAATTGACTCGAAGCTTCGGACAGATCTCTGATGAAGCGAATGGAGATTTGCGCGACATTTTTAATCTTACTTCTGGAAATAGAGGCGGTGTAGAGCAGTCTCGATCTGTAGATGGAGATTTTGCATCTGGAGCTAGAGGGTTCCTTTCTTCAGCACTCAATGTTGTTCAAGATCATTTCGATGACGAGAGAGGATCAAAAGATGGCCAGTCCTTTGAGATTGGGGGACTACTCGGGATGATCAGTAGCACGATCAAAGATGCATCACAAAATCCCGAAGAGAAGGCGAGGCTCATCAGTCCAGAGATCAAGCAAACAGTAGGCGACAAGCTACGCGAGCAGCATGCACCCCTCGCTGAACAATTCACCCGGATAGCTCTGGATCACATCAAGCGCTGGCTTCGTGGAAACACAAGCACACGCGACCTTGGCGACGGCGCCAAGGCTGAGATTGCTGAACAAGTAGGTGACCTAGTAAAGGGCCTTGGAAACTTATTCGGAAGCAAAAAGAGCAGCCAGGAAGAATCTTCCAGAGGCTTTGATGGCTCTAGCCGGGATGGCGAGAGTGGCAGTGGAAGCGGCTTCTCTCGAGTCATCAGCGACAAGCTCAGCACCGGTCTCGCAAAGGTTCACCGAGAGGTCCGCCTGGAATTTCGCAAGATCCTCGGACAAATTGAGAAGCAACTATTTGAACTGCTACCTGATCAATTCCAACGGCCACTAGAAAAGATACTTGGTGGTAATCCGTTCGATTCACAGCTAGACCGCGATGCGTCAGGCAATGCTGACCGCGGCTTTGGCGATGACATCAAGTCCAAGTTGCTCGGCAAGATTCGTGCTTTAGTTCAGAAGGTTCAGGAGACATTGCGAGAGAGCATCTTAGGTGTAGTCAATGGTGGACACCGCAAGTTTGAGCGCCAAAGCTGGGTCTTTGTGCAGGGTATGGTGGAACAGAAGGTCCAGAGATATCTACCTGACGTTAAGATCAATGTTCCGGACGATATCGGAAACGAAAATGTGAGTGTCGGATCACCGACTGCGAACACGCAGATGGGAGGATACCAGCCTCCACCACAGCCACCCCAAGGCGACCATCGTCCTGGCCCTCCCCAAGGTGGTTATGGTGAACAAGGGCACGCGCCGCAAGGATACGACAACCCACCGCAGTACCAGAACTACAATCAATACCGAGAGGAGCCGAGACAGGAATACCAAGATCACCGGGCCCCACAATACCCACCACCTCAAGACTATCGATCTGAGCATCACGCACCGTCTCATCAAGACTATGCACCTCAACAGTATCAGCAATCTCAGAACTATCGACCTGAGCATCATGCAACCCCTCCACAGGGCTATGACAGCCAAGGCCCTCCAACCTATCGGTCTGAGCAGTACCCACCGCCCCAACAAGGCTATCAACAGCAAAGCTATCCTCCACAGAATCAACAAGACTTTCCTCATCTGGAGTATCGCGACGGCGAGTACCGTAGGCCGAATTATTAGATTACTCATGATGACACGAGTGCACTAGAACATGGTGCTTGTCAGACGTGCAGGGTCCAGCTGGAGCTTCGATCAGCTTGTGCCTTCTTCGATTTTACTGTCATCCTACGATTAGATAGCATTGGATAATGCAGTCGTCGACTTCCCATCGATAGACGAAGTTTTACTTAAACGTTGTCATCAGTTGTGTGCAGGTATAACATGTTTGCAGTTGTTACTGTGAGAATAGCACACTGATTGTGAATGCCGAAGCTCGGCCGAAATTCCTTCATTACACGTTGCAGACGGACTTCTATGATTCGAAGCGCTATCCAGAACGCCATCGATGCTAGAAACAAAAAAGAAGCCCATGGTATCATATGTCCTTTCCTCCCTGTAACACCTTGTTGAAGCATGCATCCATGCCTAGTGGAATCCCTAACGCCCAAATGCACCAACGCAATAGAACTTCATTACGAAGATGAAGATGCAGAGTCGTCAGCAGCAGGCGAAAGCGCCGCTCCACCAGCACGAAGGGCCTTTACAGCAATATCAACCTCGTTGGTCGCCATTTTCTGCCACTTCTCTCTCGTATCTTGGTCTGCCAGTGCGTCGGCACCAGCTTCACCAACCTTTTCGTACAATAGACGTGACACATCGCGATTGACGTCTGTATACTCTTCTTTCGTGACTTCTTTCTTCAGATATATAGGCTTCAGAACGGCTGTGACCATGCGTTGCAGCTCAGCCTTGGTAGAGTAGGAAAGTGCGGGGCGGCTCGGCGACGAGTCCTTTGAGCGAGGGGGACTACTAAGGCCGACAGAGCGATGTGCGAGCCTGCGGCGGCCAGGCCGATCGTCGTCTGCAGGGGAATATGGCGAGTATGTTGGCGATAGTTGTTGGTATTTCTGTACAGGCGATGCGGTACGGGTAAGGTTGAGAGGCGGCGGCGTTGTCATCCCCGGGGGTTTCTGGTAGACAGGCGACAGACCCGGCGATGAATGCTGGGGAGAACAAGCGCGCTCCACAATGATGCGCCGCGGCTGTGGGGCGGCGATCTCCTTGTCGCGCTCAGCGAATCGGTCAACCTCGACCTCTTGAAGTAATGACTGAAGAAAGCCCGGCGCAGGAGTGGAACTTTCACCAGCTGGAGCCGCGGGTGGTGACGACGCAGCTGCAGGGGCATGCGTGTTAGTCGTCGTGTTGCGACGTGCAGCAGCCGATGATGACTCTCCATTGTCTAAGTGCATACGAGTTCGAGGGCGCTTGAGCTTGCGTTCAGGCTTCTGCTCGCGAGGCTCAGAGTCAGCAGGCGAAGAGTCGACAGACTTGCGCTTGCGTCCCCGTCGGCTACTAGTGCTCGCCACGCTAGGGGTAGGGCGCGCGTCACCCTGGGCGAGTTGCTCACGCGCCTTCTCAAATTGATTCCATGCACGAAGCTCTTCTTGTGACTCGGGGTCTTTTGGTGTCTTTGGTGGTTCATGATGAAGCGTTCGGTTTGTAGGTCGCGCAATGGCGTTGGAGTTGCGCCGACGACCAGTTATGATGTTGTCAGCAGCGGCTTGAAAACGATTGCCAGCTCCTGCTCGCCGTGCTACGCGCATGCGCTGCTCCCATCTGATGTCATCGCGGCGTGTGACATCAGATTGGTTCTCCGACTGCTCTTCCTCGTCAAAGGGAAACTCAATGTCGAACTGCAGTCGGTCCCAGACGCTCTGCCAGACCCCTACCCATTCATCAGGGGCATGGTTGTGACGTGGTACACGGCTTCGGCCGTTGATCCAGGCAGCGGGACCCCGGACCGCTGGTCGTCGTCGGGACGCAGCTTCCAGCAGGCTAGGATTCTCAACACAGCCCTGGCAATACCAAGGCCCACGAGATGGCATCCGATCAAGACCAGCGCAAAAGACGTGGCAAAGCTGCTCGCAGCTATGGCAGTACATGAGCTGTGATGCGTCACCGAACTCGTCGCAGACCATACATGCGTCATAGCTTCCGTCATCCTCCAGTGTGTAGTCGTCCTCAACAATCATAGAAGGATCGATATCGGCGACTTGTTTTTTGTCTTGCACGGTATACTCGGATAGCTTAGGTCCTGGTAAAGTGTCAGTTGGGATTCCATCTCAACAGCACCGCTTGATGCAGCACGGCATTATGGGATTGGATAGAGTTCGTGCTGAGCTCGACTGACCATTTAGCCAGTAGCCAGGCTACTACCAGGCAGCAATAGCAACGTCGCAACCTCAGACTCCGTAACATCCAGGACTGACATACCTCCAACGCGTACGCTGAGCTCGACCATGTTGAAACTGGCTCGACATATCGGGCAGCTATTCGCTCGTTCAACCCAAGGCTTAAGGCATTCGTTGTGCAGATCGTGGCCGCATGGCAGTAGGTGTGCGACTAGTTCGTCTTCTTTGGTTGACTCTACAGCCACCATCTTGTTCTTGGCATGGGGTTGGGAGTCGCCATCAGCGCCATCCTCAAGCGGTTTGGTCGCAAGCGATGATGCGGTGGCGGTAGGGCCGTCGTCGTGGGGGACGAGATCGCCGAGACAGACTATGCACGTCTCGGCCATTGATGTGATGTTTGAAAGTGAAAGAGCGGAAGTACTGGTCGACGCGATTCATAAGTTGGGAAGATGATCAAGTCGAGAGAGCGGGGACTGTGGTTTAAGTAGCGGACGCTAGTGGCTTGGCCTCGCGGTCACCCTGCAGCAGCCACACACTCCTAGGCAGTCGCAGCCAACCCCGGAAACCCGTGATGTTTTTGAGAAAAAGGATGCCCAAGTGGAGACTAGTTACTTTTGGTAGTGTGAAGTATGTATCGAGTTCGTGGATCTGCTGCTAACACTTCGTAAATGATCAGTCACTTTTCGGGCTTACCTCACCACGTGTCAAGGTTCCTTGAGTAGTCGTCCGAATGACTGGTGAGGCCACCAAGCTGCTACTCAGAATGCGAATACATTCCAACTTAATCGCTCTGCTATCTCTTCGCTTCTCGATCGCGTCAGATGCGCTTGGGGCATGTTTATGACTGCACCCTTGGCCTGAACGCGCCTGTATCGTTCTCCGACCTGCATGTATGAGAGTAGATGAGGTGGGAAGGTCGGACACATCAGACCGGATAGGCTGGAGATGTGAACGGGCTTTTCCTCGTTGGGAACTGTTACTATGGGATACACCGATAAGATAACGACAGCTGCCGCATGTGGTGCTCTTAGCCCGAACGCTTTGCCTACAGTATACTGCGTGTTCTTCTCGCTGCAGACATTCTTTTCTTCCAAGAACGTCACCCATTAGTACTCAACAGAAAGAGGAAGAACATTTGACGAACGCGTCGCAGCACGGAATCTGGCGCTGCCAAGGACGGTCGTTGTATGTTCTCCACCGCGTGCGAAGACTACTCGAGACTTCCGTATTGTGGGCAGACAGTGTATGGCAATGTAGTGGCCCTTGCATTTCTATGTGTAGCGTCTCGCGCAGTTCTGTAAGCCCTGGGCGAGGATACCGCGCGACGCGGGCGATCGAGTTCGCAGTGCGGCTGCGGCGGCTTCTTGCAGGCAGCTACGTATCTCTTGGGCTCAGTTCCTCGAGTTCCCTATCCGATTTTCACATTAGCGATACTGCGCAGTATGTACATATCGCCGAAAGCAGACCGCTTCATCCCACGGTCGCGCCCTTCCACCGGGCTTCCCAGCCTTCGTGGATGCGTTGTTGGCGGCCGATTGACAAATTCAGAAATACGGCCCAATCGCGCGATCAGAATGGAACAACTTGTGTGGAGGCCAAAAGGCGATAGCGGTGAGAAGGATCAGTTGTCGGCTTTGGAGGGGCATTTCTCAAATCTTGGAATCCA
The DNA here is from genome assembly GCF_013036055.1 of Alternaria burnsii. Classification (NCBI taxonomy): domain Eukaryota; kingdom Fungi; phylum Ascomycota; class Dothideomycetes; order Pleosporales; family Pleosporaceae; genus Alternaria; species Alternaria burnsii. The sequence goes on from NW_024066111.1 coordinate 1,056,312, forward strand.
GTGTCTGCTGCCAAGGCGCTTGGGTCGCTTTGAGAATAGTGTGCGATCACACTGTGATCTATGCAAGGGCTTACTCTTTTTGTAGTAACGACTGTCAGCAGTCAATATCAAGGTCTTGAATCTTCCTGTGTCTTGCAACACAGCACTTGCGAAACTCTGTTTTTTTCTGCTCCAGTTTTGTTGTGACTTACATGTGACAATGCGGAATCTGTCGCGCCCGCCGGCGACTGCCAGCCGCGGGATGACCTCAGGCATACCAAAAGAAGGGTCTTGTCCGAGTCGCGTAGTATTTGATGATTAGGAATTCCCCCTAGCTACAGCCACACCATCTCCTGATCGATATTCTCTCGTCTTGTCGTCTTTTCTCTCTCTCAATCATACACGTATAGCGTCATGGCTCAGCAATCACGGGAATACGAGCTAATCTTGCTGGGGGCGACGGGTTACACTGGAAAACTTGTTGCGGAATGGGTCACCACCCATCTGCCGGACGATCTGAAGTGGGCTGTCGCAGGACGTAATGCGAAGAAGTTGCAGGGCGTAGTTGACGAGCTGACGAAGCTGAGGCCAAATCGCAAGCAGCCAGGTATGTGCGCTAGAATCTGCGTTCCAAACATGTGACAGACGAGGCTCGGGATGGAGCTAACGAACACCAGCCATCGAGACATGCGAGCTTGAGCGTCAGCAATTGGAGGCTCTTGTCAAGAAGACGACACTCATCATCACGACAGTAGGCCCCTTCATGCACTACGGTGAGCCTGTCCTTGCCGCCTGTGTCAACAATGGCACGCACTATCTGGACTCTACTGGTGAAGTGCCATGGATCTACGACATGGTCGCCAAGTACGATGAGCTTGCGAAGAAGAACAAAACTATTATTATACCCGAGTGTGGTCTCGACTCCGTCCCTGCGGACATCATGGCGTATGTGCTCGCGCGGGAGGTGCGCAAGCGCCACAACGCCCCCTGCGAGCGCGCCATCATGACACTGTACGACTTCAAGTCCGGTATCAGTGGCGGAACATCCCTCACCATGTTGGAGCTCTTCAAGAAGTACTCTCTCAGCCATCTCGGAAAGTCAATGCACCCATACTCTCTGTCGCCCGTCAACGCAGACAACGTTGTCGCATCACCATCGGGAAGCTTTCCGTACAACCTTTTCGGCCTGCAAACCATTCCCGAACTCGGAGGTATTCAGACGACTGGACTCATGGCGAGTGTCGACGTGTGCATTGCGCATCGCTCATGGGGTCTGTACCAGTCCTCCGGTGACAAGACACTACAGTACGGCCCCAAGTTTCGCTTCAACGAGTACGCGCGTGCACCCAATCTGTTCTTCGGTTTTGCGCAAAAAGTGGTTCTTACCTCAGTCGCTGTTCTGCTTGCCATTCCAGTAACGCGCTGGTTGCTTGAACCTCTTCTCAAGGTGGTCATCCCAAGCCCTGGTCAGGGACCGTCAAAGGAGAGCATGAAGAAGGACTTCATGCACTACCGTGGAGTTGGCAGTACCGAAGATGGGAGGAAGGTGATTGCGAACCTTGAAGTCGCGCATGGTGGTTATGTTGCAACAGCAATGACACTCAGTGCTGCTGCTAAAGTTATCCTCCGGGGCAGGCTGGAGGAGAGCGAAGCGGGAAAGCTCGGAGGTGGCATCCTGACACCTGCGACACTAGGAGATCAATATGTGAAGACACTGAACGAGTTCGGTATGAAGATCAGGGTAGACGATTAGGTTTACCCAAAAGATCGTTCTATCACAATCTCTCTAATTTACTTGTTTTTGACATCAGCAAGCCTCCAATCATTTCAGTTGCCCATTGAACGAAGGCTATGTCGTTGAATTCCTCTTCAATGAACCTATCATTACATACCTAGTTACTGTTTCAAAAGACGAGTCTCATCTTGCTACCTTCACAGATTCTAGTTTCAATGTTGCTCCATGCACAATTTCTGTCTAGATTCAATGACGTGGTCGTAGTAAGGACCCAAAACGTTTCTGGATCATGTACCTTGGCTTACTGCCAACCCTCACTAGACCGTCTTCGTTGCTTCCTACCTCCACTACGAACGGAGTTCTTTGCAGCCTTACTGTCAGCCTTGTGACTAGAACGTATCACATAAAAATATTAAATACTGCCAACTCACGTCTGAAACGATATTACCATCGCCTACTTTCATAGTCGCGCCGATATGTGTTTGCACTTCATCGAGGTTGACCACAGGAATCCGTTTTCTTGGTGTGGTGCCCTTGGGGGTGTTCGGATACAAGAATTAGTTTATACATCTGCTTCAAGGTTTTGTGTCTGAAAATCCAAGGCAGAGATACGATTGCATGGAAACGTGATGGAGGTGTACCGAGGCTATCTACTCGTCTTCGTTTGCAAAGGTACCGATAGATTTCCATTTTTGGGTGATGTTGTCAGATATGCTTCAGGCAGGATTTCGATGCCAACCCGCTCCATATGGCTCTTGCAATTGGTCTCAACACGAAATAAGAATCGCTTTCCGTCCATCTTTAGGGGATGTATCTGAGCTGATCGATCTAGTTGGACTTTGCCTGAACCGAATGTATTGCACGCCGATCCGGGGGTTACTGTACTTAGGCATTCCTCATGGAACTCCAGCTGGTCTTCTCCGAAGTCAACAATACCTGCCGACTCCTCTTCAACATGATAAACACTCAGAAAGTCTGATAGCATTTGGCTGGTTTGCAATAACTGTTTCTGTGACTCAGAAGATTTCAAACTCATCTCTAGGGCAGTACATGCATGATTCAAAATAACAACAAGGGTATGTCTTACTGTCACAATGTCGGTTCCACACCACAACTACGGGAGCATAAGACATATACTCGAAAAATGACCACGTTTCAACGACTCCACACAAGCAACTATACGAAGCCTTTCCTAGCAGTTACTAGTCGTATGTACCCTCCTCAGTGCCGTATCGTTTATTACGTAGACAAGGAGGTAAAGCGATATTCACATATTGGTAAAACCAACCAGATACTCTTCGGAGCTACTACTAAGATCCAAGTGCATAGTTATGACATGTAGGTAATAGCTTCATGTAATCCTAATTTTGGGGACAGGTCCTCCGGGGTATCAAATACTGGCAGCACTTGCCTTCATCTCACTGTGTTTTCTACAACATCAGATGACCACAGTATGGCAAAGTAGATTCGCATAGCTCTGTCACCTCAAGCCTCCCCGTTTGTCTCCTTCTTGGTTGTGCTGTCTTCCTTCTGCTTTATACCGCCTGGTCCCTGTTTGGCCAGCGCTTCAATCATCTCCGCGACTGCAAGTGCCTTTGTCCGGTTCGTTTCTTCGTCGGCAGGATCCGAGAGAGTATCGAGACCACCGAAGAGCCAAAGTTCTTGTAGGTCGCGTACGAGTGTCGATATGCCTTGGGCCGTTCTGATCTATGGTCTGTTAGCATCCAGTGTGTATGCCGGGCGGATCCACACGGGTCTAGCATAACCAAACATCCGACGCTGGTGGTGCAAGTGTGAACTGACCAGTGCGGCACTTTGCTCTCTAATCAATAACTCCCTTTGTGCAGACGTTGCATAGTCCAATGCAGGCGGAAACTCGGTTCTCGTATCGTCTTCTGAGTAGTCGGTCGCATCTTGCATCTTCACAGCACGGAGTATGGTTGAGAGGTAACCGTCACCACCCCAAGGGTCATCTTTGCGCGTGTCTATGATGGAGCCGCATAATGCTTCTGTCTTGGCTGGGAAACCGTCAGAAGGCGTTCTACTGTGAGCATAGCATCGCGGTAGAGAGTCGGCGGTCAACAAAGACGAATGCGTAGCGGACTTACCGAGAAGTGCCTCTTTCGTCCGCTCCGAGGGATTCATGGCGGGGTGGATGGAGTTGGCGTGGAGTGAGTTGCGGAGCTTCGGGAGTGAATTCCAGCTCGATCCAGTGGCTTATCGATAACGCGCGTCGCACAAGTTGTGCAAGTTTGCCCTGCATGTAGCGCATGTGATCGCCATCGTGATCATCGCGGGGATTCCGTGCCGAAAGTAAGTAGGCCTCGGATTCGCGTCAGAATCCAGGTACTGAAGATGCACATCCCAAAGTTCCGGTTTACGGTTCCGAAAGCCTGAACATTATAGCCTCCGCAACCCAAAACCTCGGCGTCGCATCGCGCTATTGATCGACCCTGGGCATGACGTCCTCTAGGGGGCCCCCGTGTGTCGCGAATCTGGGACCGAAGAATTTATCCATTCTTCCCTGGTAATAGTGTCATGGACCCGGTACCTGGTAGCAACGCGCCATGTCAAATCGGATTGCGGGTGCCTGTTCACCTGCCCCGGTGACGGTGACGACGTCAAAAGCTTGCTGAAGACGAGTAAAGGTTTAGCTGACAATTTGTCAATTAGTTGTACATGGGGGTGGCGGGTCGCGAGCCAGCAGACGAAGAGGCTGACTTTGACGTTCTGTGGACGTTCGGCCGTTCGCGTAAACGAAACCATCGTCACCAGCACGGATGATCGTCAGGAACGGCCGCCATACCCGTCTCCACCTGATGCCCATTGATTTTGGAGACGTTGTACATTGCTTCCTCATCGTAGAAATCCAGAGTCGACGATCATCGCATGTATGGCCTGCTATCATGGTTACTGGGATAAGCCGTCTCACCGTACGCCCGTGGTGCCGGCCGCAGATAGCAACCCTGCATCCGAAAGCCACGTTCCTGGATCACAATGGCTGGCTGGCTAGGCTTGTAGACCCGGGTGCGCCGCACCTTATCGCGCAACTACCACTTTTCACTAGCCTGTTTGACACGGCACAATGTCCGATTTCTTGTTACAGGGCCAGTGGAGCGCCGACTACTGCAGCTTGCTGTATTGCCGACCAGGTTCGGAGCCCGTCCCGTTTGTGGCTGGTGGCTTGCATAGGTCGAACAAGTATTGCTTCCAGAGAAGTGGATCTGCATCGATAAACGTGCTTGAGATGCATGGGAGGATCCAGGCGAGGCTTGTTTCGTCTGAGCATACGAGAGAGATAAGGCAAGACGTAAGATGAGTGATGTCGTAAGATTATCATAATTGATGTTGCGGACTAATTGCGTAGATTTGCAATAGACCATGCTCAGTAATGTCGTCTGCTGAAACACATGAGAAAAAAACGCCAAAACTCCTGCGCTATTTGTGCCCCTTTGAACGCTCAAATCCTTCTCAATCGTCATGTGAAAGCAAAACAGTTTCAGATAGCAAGAGTCATTCCCAAGCGCCGTGCTGCCAAAACCCCTTGCACAATATAGGACAACGCTGAAATGCAAAATAAAGATGTTCTGTGATATATCGGAGGCCGATGGCATGACATACGAAGGTGGAGTCATCATACTGAGCAGAGTATACTGCGTCGAGAGATTGTGTGCCATGAACTCCGACTCTTGGCCCGCTGTGATGTGGATCGCAAAATCGAGGGAGGGGGCTGAGATACAGCCGGAGGTTCCGAGATATGCTTCCGCTTTGCGAGCCTAGCTTTCGATGTTTCTGTAGTGATAACTCGCACCATCTCGTCGTTATCGTCACCGCCGTCTTTAGACTCTTCGGACTTGGATGTGCCTACGTTGAGCATTAGTAGGTATGTGTGAGAAGTGTGAGAAACGCTTACGAGAAGAAGCTGAAGTACGTCTGGATGTGTGGGAGGAAGTCTCTGCAGAGTCTGTACCTAAGAATTAGCATACTTCTCTAGAACCAACGTCTTCCTGCTTACCGTCCGGAGACGAAACATTTGACAAGGGACTTCGTCTCATCGTCATGGAAGACCTTCTGCTCGCGGTCGGGCGGGGTCGTGGACGATAGCTCGCAGCGGGCGGAAAGGCTGGTAACGTCGGTACTGGAGGTATGTCGTCTGGAAGTTGGCGTCCTTTGGTGCTGTTCTGTCCATCTATCTCCATCGACAGGCGCCGAATCACAGCATCGATGGATAGATCTTCACGACTCTTGGTCCTGTGACTGGTGGGCCGGTTGGAGTTTGGTGTGACGCCGCTCCTGGCGCGCAGGGCTGGGTGTATGAGGTCGGACGAATGGTCGAGTTTGCGTCGTACTGCTTCAGGCAGTGGCTGAGTAGCGGTTCTGCTCCTTCTCGCAGCTTTGATCCGGGCCTGTAGTTCTTCGGCGGCAACTAATTTGGGTTCTGTAGTAGGTGCAGTTTCTTTTGCCAGAGGTTTGGAAAAGTTTGGGTACGGCGCAGATGTGGGTCTCGGAGACTTTGCAGTAGCAGCGGGCTCTTTTTCGTTGAATGTTGCTGGTATACTCTTGTGTTTCATGGAAGTGGACATCATTGGTGGTTGATGATAATTGTGGTGCAGTTGTTGAGACCCAGTGTGAAGTTGTTTGTGGAAAGTGTCCTGCCTCTGGGGTAGCCAGCGCAATCTATAATGGATAATTATGATTTCCCAACAGACGGGCGGGAGAGGCACTTGCGTAGCGTGGGAACTGGGTTTCCGTCCATGCGCCGTTGCTTCTAGCGCTTCAGATGCAGATCCCTCTGTGAGGCGCAGCTGCTGAAACTCGAAAAAGGCTAGCGAGCGTTGATAAACAAACCCAAGTTGTTTAGCGACCTCCGACACACCTCAGCTCCCGTATACGAGCACCTGAGTCTGGCCTCTCAACATGCCACAGACGGACGAATGCGGCAATGGTCGCGGACCATGGCGCGTTTTCGTAAGTTGGTGATTGGCCTCCCACGCTATCATCGCCATACCCTGGAAGACTAAGGCTAGACCTAGTGCCGGTGCATCGAAGTGTGCCGTGTCTATAGTTAGGATTGTCAAGACTGGTAGAATATATGAGGAGGCGTCCGCCTAGTTGATGGTTCATTGAGTTCGTCGCAACGGTGACAGTTCGCGCAGGACCATGGGCTTCAATGACGCGTCTCAGGGTTTGTCGTTGGCGTTGCGGACTGGGACGTTTGAATATGGGCGACTCAGGCCACCGGCTGCGTGGAAGCATTGTCCCGCATCGCGCATACTTGTGGCTGTCGGTCCTGCAGTTGGAAAAGCACATTCGCTCTATAAAGGAATACAGCGTATCAAGAGTCGAGACTCGCCAACTAACCGTTTGAAGATGGATATGACCCGTTTGGTGGCTATCGAGGTTATCTGGAGAGAATGGATTTGATCTCATGAGAAGGAGTTGCCTCCTAGTAGTAGTATTAACTGGAGTTTAGTTGCAACTCAGATAGGAATTGGCAATACGATGAAAGCGGAGGGAGAGTCCGATGCTGGTCAAATGAGCCTTAGTGTAGCTACATCGACGGGTGCCTCAAGATGGCACCTTCAGTCTGCAGTCAATATCTCGCTTGCACAACGTACACCCATGACATCTTCCATCTGAAGCTGGGATAGATGATGAACAGCACGTGACGGTGGGGCGAACGAGCGCGCACTTGTTGTCTGACAGACGAGAGCAGCATTATAGTGGTGGCAGGTATAGGTGTCGAGTCATGTGCTTACGATAAGCACAGCAATCGACCGATGTTTTCGAGATAGAAAATGCTAACATTAGCAGTCGATCATCCATGGAGTTTTCGGTCCTACTGAGTGGGACAGTTGGTTGATGGTACCACCAGCCCACTGTTTCCGATGACAGGTGTCGAAAAGTCGTGATTCGCGACTTCGCCCATGCGTGGCAGGATCTCAGTAGAACGTGGATGAAGGCATCGTATACTGTGCAGCAAGCGCCATGAAAGGACAATAAAGCTCGACAGAGGGCACAGTAGACGTGGTGTTGAGTGTGGTTGTGCCAAGAAGATTGCGTCAGTGAGGCCGTGGGCAAGCGCGCATTCCTCGGGCTACCCGTCATACGAGGCGAAAGCTGCTGCACTCATTCACCCCAACCTTGGAAACTAATCGGGCGACTGCATACCTTACCCCGCAACATCTGTTAGATCGCGCACAAACATCGCAGCCATCTCCAGGGTTCAGCGTGGTGTTGAGGCTCTTGCTGCTGCCGCCGGTCTAGGCTCTTATCGATATTCGCATTGCGCTCCCAAGCTAGTGCATGCACTGTGCCCAAGCCCGGCCCTGTGCTCTCCCGCTTCGACTTTGCGACCCACGACGCGACTGCAAAGTGTCCGAGGCTGATCACCATCACCCTTCCCGTCACGCGCCATCGCGTTATCCTCTCCACTGCTGCGCGCGCAGGGGCTTACCCGTCGACACACCTCTAATCGCGCTGCCGAGCTCTGCGACAGCCCGAAAGCGCTGCCGCGCCTCCTAATCGTCATCCGCCAGCACAACACCCAGCCGCCCCGATCACCGCACCCCCGACCTCCGCCCTATCCACCGCCAATTATCCCCTCCACACTGCGCAAACGATCGCGACAGCCCGCCTGCCTCCGGAGGGTACACGCCCTAGCCGGAGAGTGTCGACACGCCGCCGCCGGCTATGGCAAACGTCGCTCCGCCACCTGCGAGTGAACGAAAGCGCGTCAAGGTATACGAGCTCAAGAACAATGACTGGTTCGATCGAGGCACTGGCTTCTGCAAGGGCGTCGTAGCAAGCGTATGTTTCCCTATGTCTTGGACCGTTTGGGCGCCGTGTTTGCGCAACTCCCGCTATTTGACCCTCTGCAAAGGCTCGAGGCTGACTTGTGCGACTGCAGCAAGAGGAAGCGAGAATTGTAGTCCTATCCGAGGACGACCAGTCGCGACAACTGCTCGAAACGCGCATTTCCAAAGATGACGGCTACCAGAAACAACAGGGTATGCGCCCATATCTTGCTGCGGGAAGACATCAGCTGAACACTTGCAGACACACTCATCGTTTGGACCGAGCAGAATGGCACCGACATGGCCCTCAGCTTCCAGGAGCCAGAGGGCTGCGCCAGCATATGGTGAGCCGGAATGCCTTGCAGTTGAAGCCATGTGCTAATACATAACAGGGACTTTGTGAACGAAGTCCAATCGCGGCTGCAAGCACTCGCTCAGGGTACGTGATATCAATCGCGCCTAGCTTCAAGCGAGCTAATGCTGACATAGACGATGGTCTTTCAGACGACATCGATCACATTAGTCCCATATTACTCCCAAGTCCCGATCTTGGCAACCTCCACGAAATCGAGAACCACATGCGCGCTGCCAACTCGACGCCGGGCGGTCGTGAAGCCTTGGCCAAGTTCATACTCGCCCAAGATTACATACCGAAACTCATCCCACTTGTAGACATGGCAGAAGATCTCGAAAGTGTCTCGGACCTACACCGCTTATGTAGCATCGTGAAGATGCTCATCCTGCTCAACGACACCGCCATCATCGAATACGTTGTAACAGACCCGGTGGTTTTGGGAGTCGTTGGGGCATTGGAGTGTGAGTACTGGTCTCTGCGACCTCCCGCATGGCTTGCTGACATCGCATAGACGACCCAGACTTTCCTCTGCACAAAGCCAATCACCGACAGTACCTTGCCGACGAATCCAAGTTCAAAGAGGTCGTACGGATAGAGGACGAGAACATAAAGCGGAAGATCCACTACACGTACCGACTTCAATACCTTAAGGATGTTGTTCTTGCGCGCATCCTCGACGACCCTACGTTCAGCGTTCTGAACTCGCTTATATTTTTCCACCAAGTCGATATCGTCCAGCATCTCCAAGCGAACGGTCCATTCTTGAAGGAGCTTTTCAGCATCTTCTCTCCGAAGGAGCAAAACTTGGCAAGAAAGAAGGACGCAGTGCTGTTCATTCAGCAATGCTGCGCTATAGCGAAGAGCTTGCAAGCGAATGTGAGAGCGCAGCTATATCAAAACTTCATCAGCAGCGGCCTGCTAGAAGTAATCCAATTTGCGCTCAAGCACCAGGACGCTTCGGTTCGTGTTGCGGGAACCGATATACTCGTGTCGCTGATCGACCATGACGCGCTGATGGTGCGGAGCTATATCTTCAAGGCTATTCAGGAGAAGTCCAAGCCGCTCACCGATACCTTGATCGAGCTGCTCCTTATTGAGGTGGACCTTGGAGTCAAGGCGCAGATGGCTGATGCGATCAAGATTCTACTTGATCCCAACGCCAACTCGGCTTCTATAGAAGCGCTCGGGCGGACGAATAGTGACTTCCTTGCCAAAATGAGGGGACAGTTGCCGTCCATACCCCAAACAGACTCTTTCATACAGAACTTCTACGATGAGTCGGCGAGGAAGTTATTCCAGCCTCTCAAAGACCTCGAGGGCCGGGAATCAAGTGAGTGGTACTCTTCATTTCGTTGCCTTTTGAACTAACACAACGCAGTGGACGATCTATCGATGCAAGAAGTCTCACTATACGCTCACCTCGTTGAAGTTCTGTGCTTCTTTATTCGCCAGCATTCTTTCCGTAGCAAATACTTTATCCTTTCAGAAGGTCTGGCGGTGCGGGTTGCCCAACTCATGGGTTGCCCAGAAAAGCATCTGAAGCTCAGTAAGTCTCCCAGGGATTGCTTCATCCCAATTTACTAATCTTTATTAGCCGCGCTGAAATACTTCCGCACTGTACTTGGCTTCCACGACGAGACGCATAATCGACAGATCATCCAACACGAACTTTTCGAGCCGATCTTGAAGATACTCTTCGATACCATGCCTCGCGACAACCTCCTCAACTCGGCATGTTTGGAGCTGTTCGAATTCATCAGGCGCGAGAACATCAAGATGATTGTCCAGCATCTTGTTGAAACATACAGAGAAAAGCTACAAGACATTACCTACGTCGACACGTTCCAGAACTTGATACTCAAGTATGACCAAAACCATGAACCGGTAACTACCCAAGAGATGGACAATTCCTTCACAAGTGTGGATAGCGATACACCTGCGCGACATGCTACTGCCATCAACGGTGGAAAGTGGGGACAAGGTCTGAAGGAAGTGGACCCAGATGAAGAGGCTTACTTCAATACGTCAGATGACGAGGACGACCATCTGTCTGGAGCTGGAAAACTTGCCATGAACGGCGCATCGCCGGTGCGACCTCTCGTCAACTACCCAGATGACGATGCTGACGATGCCGACATGGACGATCTCGCAAGCGACGTGGCTGCCTCTACTCACAAGATTCCAACAACTCAAACGCCAGAAGAAGCTACGTCGCCAAGTTCGACATCCGCAGGATCGCCACCAGAGCGGATATCGGAGAAGCGCCGACGAGAGGAGGACGAAGAAGACGAGCTTCTTGCAAGCATCTCCACCTCTGCTGGACCCAAGCGACGCGCTTCGACGTCTAGTAACGCTAGTTCTGGGAGTCTGCGGAGTCTGCGTAGGAAGTCGCCCAATGTGAACTCCGGCAAGGACAGTGGTGGGACGCCAAAGAAGATTTCATTGTCAATACCACTCAAGAGTAGTGGTGAGGGTGGCGAAAGCGAATAGTATCGTATGTCTCCGCAACAGTGAGCAACAATCGAGCATGTGGAGGAAACCCGTATTTCTGCTGCACAGCAAGCCTTAAAAGAACTCAAAAGATACCCATTGGAAACTCGGCAAGCAAGAACGACGTTGTATGAAAGGGGTTGTACGGGATTTTGCTTCTTCATGCAAATGATTTCAACCGGGTAGCGGCATTGCAAAGGTGTAATTATCGGCGTTCTGTGTCTTGGCCATTTTCGGCGAGTGGCAGGGTTTCGGATTGGGCATGATGGGATGATGCAGCGCTGCGTGTCGTACTGTCAGCGTGTGTCTTTGGTGTTGGATTTTCGTGTGCATGAACAAGGGCAATCAGCCTGTGTATTATACCTCGAGTCTGTACGAGAATGTGAACTCGTGCGAAAGTCACACCGGTTCCTGCTGAGCGTGACTTGACGGAGACTGCTAAAGAAATATGAGGATGTTTTGACCTAGGTCTAGCAACGTGGTACGCTCTAGCGGAAATGTTCAGCCCATAGGGCTGGATCACGTTCTCTCGCGTTGTCGCTAGCGTGATCGTGGCCCCGCATGCAACTAATGCAACATCCCACGTCAGGCATTCATACAGCTTACATCTCGATTTCACGATCAAGCTTTCGGTGGTCCAAATTTGATCGGCGGTAAAACGCACTACGCCATGTCCGACGATTGCCCTTCTACCAAGCCAATCAGCACGACATCGAAGGAAAACTCAGCTGCTCGCGATACAAACGTCTCTGACATGCCACCAAAACCTCCAACTCTTACTCTTATCCTCGCAGCCACACCGAATCTTGGCATAGGCAACAGTGGAGGCCTGCCATGGCCACAGCTCAAGAAAGAGATGGGGTTCTTCGCACGAGTGACCAAGCGCACGTCGCCTTCTACATCAACAGAAGGCGTCAAGAAAGTGAATGCTATACTCATGGGCCGCAAGACTTGGGAGAGCATACCACCTAAATTCCGTCCCCTGAAGGATCGGTTGAATATTGTCATCACCTCAAACCCTAAAGAGTTTATGAGTAAACTAGACAAGAAGAGCGATGTGGAAGGGCCAATGGTATGCTCTAGCGTATTGGACGCATTGTCACAGCTTGAAAGTCAGCAAGAAAACAAGTTGCCAAGCTCGAATGTCGAGTTGGACAGAGTCTTTGTCATCGGTGGAGCAACTATATACAACACGGCGCTGGAGCTTCCACAAACGAAGCGAGTGCTTCTCACAAAGATTCACAAAGAGTTTGAGTGCGACACTTTCTTCCCGATCAACCTGGACGAGACGACGATATGGAGGAATAGTAGCAGAGAGGAGGTGCAGAACTTTACTGGCGAAGAGATCCAAGAAGGTGGAATTGAGGAACAGGGTGTCAAATTTGAGTTCTGCATGTACGAGCGGGAGTAAAGTCAGTCAAAGTGAAAGCGCAGGAGATTGCCTGCAGCAAGCTGAACGATTGACAGCTTCACGTGTTTGCGTTCGAGGCGAGGAAAGTGCAAAACTATGAAGGAGACAAGCGCACTCACCTCCACCACGCTAAGTGGCACAGATAAAATATCGATTGTGTCGTTGACACTCTACTCATCCAATTTCCTTCTATTCTCAACTGAAATTACTCACAACCAATATGTCGCAGCAAGGAACACACGTGCAGCCTGTATGGCTTACGTTGTGGCAGGGAAGTACGTATTTGTCTCCAATATGCCAGGCAAAACATCAGCTGACTTACACATTGAGATCCCCTTCTCTATCTAGCCATGAATCTTTCGATGTCAGTCAACGCCGCTCTCGTCACATTGCTTGTTGTCGCTGTCTTCTCTCAATTTTATGACACGGTCTGTCTATGTCTAGCTCGCTACACTCGCCAAACCTACGGGTACATCCTCATCGACGACAGACTTGAAACCCCAGAGTTAACTCCACGACTACTCTCATCACTAGCTCGTACTAGCCGTGATCGTCGCTCTATGATTTCGGCGAAGCCAGTGTTCAATAGCCAATTCTTCATCGGCGTACAGTATACCATCAGCCTACTTGTTGTTCAAATAGCGCGGGTTATAGCATCTACCTTTGTAACCGACCGCGCTGTTCGCAGGCAATGCATGCGTCTGCTAGAGAAGGGCTTGGAGTGCTCGGCTGCAACACGTCATCACGAGTGGCTTAACATCCTAGCTGCTATTGGTCTCTTGTGCTTCATCCGAGGGTTTCAACTGCACGTTGATCTTACCAACCACCAGTTGCAGAACGGCAATTACAGCCCAGGCTTCCTTTCTCTTTACAACAAATGGCGACGGATAACCCAAAGACTGCTTGCAGCGCCCATCGCTGTAATTGTCCTTCACTCGCGTGTCCCGAATGATGAGTTATGGAAGCACGCCAGGCTGCTACTTATTCAGATCGCTGCGTCAATCGGCCTCTTCCTAGCTGGCAATATTCTGTGTCTACTTGCTGCGTTCCCAGTAAGTATTCTCATTCCTCGACGTGCACGGTTCAAAATGGCTGACGAAATGTAGGACGTACAGGGCACTATACGTGCATTAGAGGTATCGGGGCTTACTGGAAAGACAGAAGTGTGAGCGTGGGTTTTCGGGAAGAGAGCCCATGTATATGAATGGCGAAAGCATGGCTAGCAGCATGTTTTTCCAGAGAGCAGACATGAGCTCGGACTATGCAAGACTTTGGGGTACTGAGATAATACAGGATATTTGAAATCCTCATAAGGAGAGTTTGTTCCGAAGGAAAGACTGCAGCTCACATTCAGATCATCACCAATGAAGCGTAGATAGTACCTTTTGACAAGTTGCATTTAAATGTGTGTCGCCACGCCATCAAGCTATAAGGTATCTTCAGTTCACATCTTCGTACCCACACCTGTAACCTGCTTAACCCATGACAAGGTCAAAAGCCGCCTTACCACTCATAAGCAGTAGTACATAATGCGCGATTATTCCAAGCGCGCCATAGTACCTTCCCTTTCCACCATCCTCCCCACTCCTTGAGTATCCAATCGCATAAATTACACGGTTTACACTCCATACCGCACCCAATACGGCCGCAGCGACGGGGTACCTCAGTCCGGAGATGAGCATGGCACCGAGGGCTGTGACGTGGTTCTCATTGAAATTTTGGTGCGCGCGTTGGGCCGAGTTGAAGGCAAGCATAGCGGACCTTGATGGGGGAGAGGCGGTCTGAACTTGTTCGTAGGATGCGTATTCGTAGGGGTACGGAATTTTGGCTGCTTTGCGGAAGCCGCCAACGCGGCCACCGTGCCAGGCACCGACGAAGAACGTGGAAACGCAGGCGGCGAGGACATAGCTGTGGAGCATAAGTTAGTCGGTGGTCTCTTAATTGGTTTGGTGAGGAGGCTGGTTCTGATAGGGAGACTATTGAGAGGTGTATGGGGGCTTCTGCCATTGTCATTGCTATCGCAGTCGAGACTGAACGTACCCGTACTCGCTGGGGATTTGGATAATCGCCATTTCGTCGTTTGTGTAGTGATCAATTGAGGGAGTTCGTGTTGGTTTTTTCCTGTACAATTGCCCGAGTATTCCCGTAGAATGGCCGTCTGTCTGCCTTTTGTACCTCTCCTAAATTGTCTGTCGTGTTAGTCCTGGCGCTGTGTTCTCTATAGTTAGGTCTACGCAATGTGTCTCCAATTGTTTGCGACGCGGACGAGTTTCAGCGGAAGGTCACGAGGGAGATCCACAATCGGCGCATCTTCTCGCCGACGGGGTACAGTAGGTGCTAGGCGAGAGCATAGCTGCCTGCTTTGCTGGGTCGCACAGCCAACGTTGTGTTGATCCAGAGGTGGCCTGAAGATACAATACGCTCATTCATGGACGAAGATGTACGGAGTTGTCGTTTGAGTGAGCTGAGGTGCTGACTTGTTGGGTGAGCGAGCATGCAAGGTTGATCAGCGAGCATGACCCTTTCCACCGATGAGCTGGTGCCCACCGCTCGAATATGGGAAAACAATCACCTGCGAAACTTGTCATATGGCAGTACAAAGGGCTCTAAAATGGGCAAAATATAATGAACGGATACGTGGGGAGGGAGGTGGTTTTGTAGCGTAGGGCTTACATTACTAAGATGCTAAGCTGGCCATTCCGTCATTTCGCTCCGGCATTGCGAAGATGAGTTGATTGCTTTCGCAAGGAAACCTAGTGGCGGATATCTAGGATGCTGATCACTAATTGTATTTTTCTCGCTCAAACAATGGCATTGCAAAGGCATTGTTGCAATTGCGTTTAGGAACTCTGGGAGCGAGATGACGCCGTCGATACACCCTTTGATAAAGTTAAAACTTGGGCATGGATCAATGCACGTCTCACTTGTTCTTATTACAAAACCATAACGTGATCTCGCCACTCAAACAACAATAAGCTGAAGGACACTGGTGAAGGTTTGTATGGAAGATGACAACAATGTTCAGAACGGGATTTGTTTGATTCAATTTGCAGTTCCTAAGCTAATTCATTGCAAACAACTCTCAGCCAAGCTATCCTTCTGCCAAAGCCAAGAGCCTTGGTATTTACGCTTTTCGCAATACTCTCAATCATCTTTCGCTCGGTATCAACAGAGATGAGGAGTGTTCCGAATTATGATAGCTTTTCCTAGCTTGGCGTTTGTTCCCTCATTCTACACTCTTGTAGAGAAGAGTCTTCAACGTCCATAAATTTGCGACTTTCTTATGGATGAGACACATCTGTTTCTCATGCTGTTAGCTGTGCGATGACTCACTCGTATTGTGAACATTACATAAGTAAGGAAGTAGAAGGAGTGCCGCTCCCGTAGCAGCTGACGTGATACAGAAGAGCGTTGAAACTTGTATGGTAGAAAATGTAGACGAGGTGGTATCCTCTGTTGTGCAGTCCATGCTTCCATGCAATGGAAAGCCGCCATCTCGCTCCTAGGATCTGAAGCATTGGCGACAGCGTGGTTGGTAGATTTTGACACACGGAAACTGGAAAAAGGCAATACAGCAGCACAGGGGAATAAGAACAGAAGTTCAAAAATTTGGGTACATAAATTCATCGCTCATTCATTTCTGTGTGCGGTTATCAACTTCATGTACATTCAACCCATCTCTGCTACTCAACACCCATTCGCAGTCACCGCTCTAACAGCGACGTTCTCGATCCTCTTCTTGTAAACGGCCATCTGGTGTTTCAGCAGATCGCCGTATACAACCTTCCCCAGCATCTCGTCATCCACAGTCACTGCTTCGATTTCGTCTTCAACCCTGCTTCCAACACGCTGCCTAAGTACCACTAATCGGCCTGCAGGTGATAAAGTGCACGCTGGTATAGGCCACGCTGGAAGCGTTGAAGAGGTAGAGCTGGACGTATTTGTTTGTAGCGAGGATTTGGAAGGCCTGCTAAGTCGCTGGGCAAAACCATACTTAGATTTTGTCTTAGGTGGAGAAGATTGCGACGGGTCTGGGAGGTTGGGCCTGGACATTGATGTGATGGTTAAAGCTATGTTTGAAACAGCAACGGGTGCTGGACTGGCATAGAGCTTCAGCAAGCTCTTCAGCACGCTCTTGTCCGCTCGCGGTATAGGATCGCCTTCGTTGATGAACCCGTAGAAGAGACTCTTGCGATGGCGCTTGTCATCAGGCTTCTTTAGCGGATACAGAGTAACAGGTGGCGCACCGAACGTGACGCAGTGGACACGCTTGAAGAAACTCGTGAGATAATTAAGCTCAGAATTGATCTTCGTGCTCATCATATGCCCATAAAGCAGTGCGGCGACGGCTCCGCCAGCGGAGTGACCGGTGATGAGCAAACTGCAATTAGAACGTGCAGGGTTTTCTTGAAGCAAAACCTTCAAACGCTCTGCCACGGGCTTGATCATCTTCTTTGCCACATAAAGAAAGCCAGCGTGGCATAAATTCGAAGGGTCGTCGAGGAACTTTTCTGGGCTGTGAGGCGCCGAGTTGTAGTTGACAGCCCAGTCCATAAAGGTCTGACTTCCGCGAATGGCGAAGACAATAGTGTTCAGTTCTTCCACAGGAATGGACTTGAGTACCATGGCTTTCGTTCCACTGCGCCAATCAGCAGGAATGAAGGTCTCCATTTCAGGATTCTTCTTCGTGCCTGGAGGCGTGTAGGCTTTCTCCGAGTAGGTTGCTGCTAAGCAAAGTAGGGGATATGTAGGCAGATAGACCTTGAACGGCGGCAAATGAGGCGGTAGTCGGGAATTAGAGTAAAGCCACACTTTTGAAAAGTGATTTGACCCTTTGTCGCTACTAGAGTGGGATTGCACGTCGTGTTGACGACGGCGTCTGGGTTCGCCGAGTGGCGGACTCGTTCTCTGGGCCTCTTCCTGCTGCTGCTCACTGAACTCCATCATGAGATCCTGTTCTTTGCCGCTGAAGTGATCGTCGTCGATACTGGTGATGACCGAGTCGAATTTTGAGCTGATTATGTCGTACAGCGCAGCTCCTTTGCACAAAGTCTGCATGCTCTTGGTAGCGACAGCTGCCGTAGGTCGCTCGATGCAGTTGGCAGTCAGGTTCGTCACACTCTTTCCAGCCGTATCTCGGAGATTCCTGTACGATTTGGCGGCCATCCGATCAAGGCTGTTCCATTGTTGTTCGAATGGACCTTGACCGCGCGGCTCGTGGGGTGGTGGAGAAGCAAAGCGAATAGTCGATTGACTGGCATAGGGTTGAACGGGTTGCGGCGGTGGAGACCCATATAGATAACCATCTTCTGGGAAAGAACCAGGCATCTGACGATAGACCGCGTGCTGAGGTGGACTTGCAGAATAGCCATAAAGAGGTGGGGTAGGCCTCGTCGCTGTCATACGCTGAGGCGAAGTCGCCTGGACTGGAGGCGCATAATCTTGCAAGTACATATCTGCTACTGAAGGCGATACTCGTGGTTTCCTGGAGGAGGAACGTGGTTTCGAAGTCTTCGCCGATGACGAATGTTTCCTCCTGCTCTTTCTCTCAGTTTCGGTCGCCGCCATGTCGTCTCTCTAGTTCGTGTGTAGATGTGGATCTGGGAAAAATAAAAGAAAATGTGTAGAGTGTCGTAATGGCGGGCAAGC
This sequence comes from Alternaria burnsii, assembly GCF_013036055.1. NCBI lineage: Eukaryota > Fungi > Ascomycota > Dothideomycetes > Pleosporales > Pleosporaceae > Alternaria > Alternaria burnsii. The sequence continues at coordinate 1,074,728 of NW_024066111.1, forward strand.
TGTGAGATCTGTTCAACGCGGTAATCGTCGTCGATGTCCTGTCCGCGACGTATGCCAAGGTTCAGTCATAGCCGCTGGGTGCTTTTGCGCTACGCTAACGAGGGTTGCATGATGGGCGTAGATCTTTGATTCTCGGGTTCAGATTGTGTTGCTTTTGTTTGGGAGGTCAAAGACGTTTAGAAAACGAGGGGACACGTCAAAGACCGAAGGAGTGAAAGGCTCTGAAGTCGGAATGGGCGCGGCCGGCTGTTAAGGGCGGGTCTATGCAGGTAGCAAGAAAGCCGCGGTATAGCCACGCGCTAGGCCCTTTACTGTCTGCTTACACAACGCTAGATGACAAGCATATATGATTGGACGCCAGTGGCCTTGGCGCGTATTTGAGCGGTGGACAGGTAGCCCTTCGTTGTCGATGCAGGCATACCTCGTGACCTTCTACAAACGTCGCGAAGGCCGAAGCAACGAGCCTGTAGCGGTGCCTGCAGGAACAGAGGGCGAGACTTCTATTTGTGGGTTTCCAGCGCACATGCCTTCCCCACCCCGATCAACGGCTAACTTGCCACAACAACGATCGGATGTTATCCTTGCCATCCTCCGGATCTGCAGATTCCCGTGAGATCACCAGAAACACGTCTTACAATTAGAGTTCGAAGTTTCTTTTTGATAATGATTACACAGCTTCTACTTGTACATGTGCAATGAGAACTACAGCTTCTGCACGGGACTATCTGTCGTGCGCACCAATGAAGTCATCCTGTTCTTCCTCTGGTGTACCGAGTAATCCCCTCTCTTCGCTCTCTTCGTCATCATCGCCTTCTTCTCTAAGTCCCCCTCTCCCGACACCAATGCCTGCACCGCCTTCTTCGCGCTCTTCTTCAATGCCGTTCATGACGTACCAAACGTCTTTCTTGGTGAGCAAGCCTTTCAACATACCTCGATCGGTAAATAAAACATAGCGGAGACCAAGCTTTTGAAACATGGACACGGTAAGCTGGAAACTAGCTTTGGCGTTGAGGGTAATCGGTGTCTGGTCCATCCAGGGTCGGAGATCGAGTGATGTCGTGGGATCGGAGAGGGGTTGATGAGAGAAGTAAGCTTCTGTTTCGGCAGCCAAGCTTCGTGGAGGCGCCAAAGCGAGTTGAAGTGCGTACTGCAATTCAGTTCTGGAAATGTAACCAAGTAGAAGAGCATCGCGACTGTTGTCTATAACGGGGAAGCCACGGAATCTATGTTGAGATAGAAGCTGGCGCAGTGAACCAATGGTATGACCGGTTGCTGTGATTGCAGTCAAGTCCTCGATGCGTGTCATAACATGGCTTGCGCCGACATCAGGAATTCTAGAGCCATTGTCTTCTCGATTGTCAAGGAAAGGGTAGCCCTTGAAGTGTATCCAGGACTCGTAGATACCACGGGGAGAGATTGCGTCGCCAATCCACTTACTGATCATGACTGCGATCATGATAGGCAGAACGTAAGTGAGCGCTCCGGTGAGTTCAAACATGATAACCACGATCGATACAGTCATTCGTGTCGTTCCGGCAAGCGCTGATGCGGCACCAACAATAGCGTACGTGCCTGGAGTTACACAGGGTACGTCCGGTTCGCAGGATTTGAAGACAAAAAGGGCTGGCCACGCCGCCTGGACCACTTCGACTGAAAGTCCTACAGCACGTCCAAAAAGACCACCGATAGCCATAGATGGGAGGATAATACCGGCAGGAATCTGCAGTCCGAATGTGAAGCCTGAGAGTATGATGCCCAGTCCAGAGGAGACGAGCAAGAGCGCGATAACTCCTGTATTCGCTTTGCCAGATTTGCATAGACCGAGTGTGTCCTCGTTGAGGTCTGCGCATTCGGCGAACAAGATATGCACAAGCTCGGACGCCTGAGCGCGCATAAACTTGATGGGAAAGTTGATAAGCGCTGTGATAAATGATACAATGACCACTTCCGTTACTGGCCCTTTGAGATATTGTCGGTTCTTGCGCCATTCAGCAACGCCCATATTGAGCTTGATGAAGAAGCCTCCGAATAGCCCACCTAAGATTCCGAGAAATGCGAAAGGTAGCAGCTCAAAGTCATGCCACCCACTATGGTACGTGACCTGGTACAAGACGAGTTTCCCGGTGTGGAACGGGTTACAGGCCTGTAACGTGACAGCAGCAACCATCGCGCATACGAAACTGCTCCACATGGTTTTGTCCGGAAAGTAGTACGACAATTGTTCGAGACTGAACAACACGCCACCAATGGGCGCACCGAAAGCGACTGAGATACCCGCTGCAGCCGCGGCCGAGAACACCTCTCGTTTCCTTGCTGTTCTGATGTTAGTGTATTTGGGAAAACAGCGGGGTAACAAGCCTGACCTTCATTGCCATTTACGTTACCAAATAGCTTCATGAACAGGTTTGCTGAGCAGCATGCGACGTGTACCAATGGGCCCTCTTTGCCCAGCCACAGACCAGAAGCGACTGCGAAGCACAATCCGATCGTCTTCGTGACCAAAGTCCATCCGCCTAGAAAGTGCCGAATGACAAAACCGCCCAGGACAGTCTTGATCTCAGGTATACCACTGTGCTTCGCATAGGGCGAAAACTCTCGCACCAGGAGGCTAGCGCATGCTGCGAAGAGCACTGAAAAGAGCACAAAGAATATGTACTCGACAACATATCTTCCACCGACGCTGTCAATTCCCATGGCAGCGCCCCAAGAGTTCCAGTCATGGCAAGCCTGCTCTTCCTCGATTCCCCAACAACAGAAGCTCTTGTTCAGGTAGAACCGCCCGTCTCCATCAACATTGTGACAGTAACCCGTTTTGAGATCTGCAAGCCAATCACTGGCCACGTCGATAAAGGCTGCAATCCCTCCGCTCAGTATGCCGGCAGCAACCAGTATGATCCAGACCTGGCTTGCATCCGCCAACTGTTTGATATGGCCAAGCACACCGCTGGAACCAGTGTATAGGTAGCGCAGTCGTTGTCGTTCCTTCGCGTATTCGAAAATCCAATCAATTGCGGTGAGGTCGTCGTATCCAACTCGCCGCCCGGGGCCTTCGATGTACCAGTCTAGTCCATTCGCGTCTTTGGTGTCTTGGAGATGTTCGCCCGCATTACCAGGTGTATCGAGATAGTTGAGTATAAGCTCCGTTGAGCCATTCGGGCGGTGCGATCGTGGCTGGGGCGAGGTGCGGTTGCTGGATGAACCGAGGGAGGAGGGGAGGTATCGCGAGAAGCCGAAGGAGGACGTGGATGCCTTGGGTCTGCGCTTGAAGGAGAGTCTGGAGACGCATCTCAATATAGAGCACATCAAAAATGTGCTGCATCTGCTTACTGTTCAGGTAGATCGCGCTCTAGCGGATCATCCGCCAGCAGTTCCTCTTCATCACTGTGGTCGTCCTCAACAACTGGCTGCTTCCCGTTCACTGTGCGGCTCGATGATGCTTCAGCCTGTCCGCAGGAGGACAAATTTGACGGCGAGCTGGACATGCCCTCGACATATACTCCAATGAAAGCTGGGGCGCATTTCTCAAGCAATCATTACGTAAAGCGAAGAGATGTTCTGTTGTAGCGATGGATCGTGAGGCGTGGTTGACGTTCGATAACACAGGTGCGACGGATAAGGTTGGTCTGTGCATTCCCAGGGACAATCCATCACATGCAAACTACAGCCATCATCACAATTCAAACGCTATGCCGACCTCGCCATATAAACTTCCGGAAATTTTGGTTTCAATATTTTTCACACAGAAACCTCGCCACATACCTATTCCATGTTAAAATCGACAACTGCTCGTCCAGCAATCTCCCCACGCTTCAGCTTCTGCACAGCCTCGTTGAACTTGCTCAACGGATACACCGTGTAAATCGGCTTCAGCAATCCCCGCTTAGCAAAGTCAAGCGTCTTGTCCACGTCCGCCATGCTGCTCACAAGTGTACCCTGTACACTCTGTTTCCTGAAGCACATTTGGTTCGGGTCGACATCAATGTGCTGAGTCCCAGCCGGCGGCAGTCCGATGCACATCACCTTTCCACCAACGCGGCCACCAAGGTATGATATCGAGTTTGGGTAAGTCTGAACAGCAGTGACGAAGACACCGTGGGCGCCAATACCATCGCACAACCGTACTACCTCCTCTCCTACGTTGTCTACTTTCTTAAAGTCGATAAAGTGCTCCGCGCCTCCAGTTTCCATGCAGAGCTTTTGCTTATCGTCGCCAGTGTCGATGGCTATGGCGCGTAGACCCATAGCTTTCGCCAGTTGCACGCCTTGTAGGCCAACACCGCCCCCTGCGCCGGGGAAGACGGCCCAGTCTCCAGGTCGGAGTTGTGACTCCTTGATTGATGTGTAGATTGTTGAAGCAGAACACATGATCGGCCCTGCTATGTAGTCGTTCACACCATCCGGGACGAGGGTTGTGTAGCGTTCGGGTGAGACAATGTACTGCTTGTATGAACCATCGATCATTAATCCGGTCAAGACTGCTTTTGCGCAGTAGCATTCGTTACCGTTGCGGCAAAGCTCACACGAGCCGCAAGTATCTTGAATTGGCTGGAAGAGTCAGTTTTCTGCTCTCTCGGATGCTTGCGCTCTCGCTTCCTTTCCATGCAAAATTATGCGGACGGCGAGTTTGCTCACCTTGTATCCAGCTCGCATTCCCGGCTTTAGGTTCTTGACCTGATCCCCAACCTTGACAATAACACCGCTGCCTTCGTGTCCGGCGCATTTTGTACCGAGGTCTGACATTTTTGGTAGTGCCCAGTCGTTGAGCATGAAGTGAAGATCGCTGTGGCATATGCCGGTCGCGTTGAGCTTGATGAGCACGTCCGTCGGACCTGTCATTGCTGTCAGGGCTTCACAAACATTCTGTTTAGTCTTCCAGTACGTACCACATTCAGGCACTGGAACATCCTGAACCTCGACGCGGAAGTCCGGGCCTTCGTTGACTACAACACCAGCTTTACATGTTTTCGGGATATCAAAAGTTTGGACCTTGTCTTCTGCCATGTTGCTGGATGTGTGTATGTATGAATTGGTTGTATCGGCAAGTTTATACAATTTCGCTTGGAATTAGTAGTAGAGATAAGTAGACTGGGAGAGTCAAACAACCGGATGCACAACAGTAGATGAACCCCTCAGCTTCATCTTACCCCTCAACCCAAGATACCCACAACCACTGTTTGCACAGTAAGGTTCTCCAATAGCGAAGTAGAACCGCATCCATCGTGACATACAAACCAATGGCGCGACGATGTGACAACCTCGGTCTTGGAATATATCCACAATCATCCAATAAAAGGTTGATCGTCACGAACGCGATTCAGTAGCCTCGAATCGTTCTTTCATCCTTACAAGTGTAAAAGCGGGAGGTTTCCGCGGCGAGGGGCTGATGAAGGAGCGAAGTGGGTGGCTGTTTGGAGCCGTCAAGGCGCTTGGCTTTCCCCATATATGAAGCGCGGGCGTTGCGGGGTGATGTACGTGGGGTTCCCAGGATAGGGTGGCGTGAGACGGCCAGCTTCAAACTTCAGATAAACAAAGATCTCAACCAAGACTGCAACAACACTGTCGTGCATATCATGGCGTATCATCTTGGGATCGGTCACCGCTAAGTAAGTATTGAGGAAACACCTTGCGAAGTTCCTAGGCTGACGATGATTTTCTTGCCACGATGAGCACTCCAAGTCGTGCAGAAGCCGATCTCATGAGTGGCTGAGAAAATTTGATTCAGACATTATACTGCGAGTTGTTCTGAGATCAATGATGGTTGATAGATTAGAATTCCGTATACTTCTATTTGCCGTCAAGTCATGGATGATGGCATACCCGGTCGATCACACGTGTAGGCGCGTCTAGCAGTTTCCATACATTACGCGATCTAGTATGGTCTGGCTACTCTGGCAGTGTTGGCGATGCGTTTGCTCTGGATGGGCGGCTTACTCAAAGTCGGTGTCTGGCCTTGTCCAGCGCATCAAGCCGCCGATTTCCGCCATAGCTTCTCGTTGCCTCGGTGCTACTCATTGTCACGTGAATTCGCGTCGACCAATCACAAGGCGAATATTACAGTGATGATGTGCGGTTCCGAAAGCGGGGTCTAAGAGGCCCACATGCCACTCGCGCACGTCATGGCATTGCGTGTGGCGGCGACAAGAATCGTGGCTTTTGGGAAGAGCGTATGGGAGATAGGGACAATTTACACGAATGGAATACTGTGCCACTGTCAGCATGTCGGATTAGCATAGAGTTCTTGGTCAAAGTCGCAACCGTGGGGTGGAGCCTCTCGTGATGCTAGGCAGGATGGAGCTAAGAGATGCGGAGCCACTGGCGGATTGCCCAGGTGCGGGAGGGGCAAGCCAGTAAGGTGCTGGCCAGAATGGTCGTGCTTATGAATGCCCCGCTACTTATATACCCAGATGCTGTCCCGATAGCGAGCTCTGCAGTTTGTTTTCTTTAAACATCCTCTTCCACAACACACTACCAAACGATTCATCATGTCTCAAGGCGAGTGTCCCGTGAAGAAGACGCCCAACGTCGCCGGCGCTGGTACCAGGAACGCCGACTGGTGGCCAAACGAGCTCAGGGTCAACATCCTGCGCCAACATGACCCCAGGCAGAACCCCCTCGGCGCTGATTTCAACTATGTCGAGGAGTTCAAGAAGCTCGACTACGATGCATTGAAGAAGGACATCAACGCCCTGATGACCGACTCCCAGGACTGGTGGCCTGCCGACTTTGGTCATTACGGTGGTCTTTTGTACGTTCAAGATTCAATTGGCCTCGACAAGCCAAGCTAACACTCGTCATAGCATCCGTATGGCATGGCACTCTGCTGGTACCTACCGTGTTACCGACGGTCGTGGTGGCGGCGGTGAAGGACAGCAGCGCTTTGCTCCCCTCAACGCATGGCCCGATAACGTCTCCCTCGACAAGGCTCGCCGCCTCCTCTGGCCCATCAAGCAAAAGTACGGGAACAGGATCTCGTGGGCCGACTTGATGCTTCTCACTGGCAACGTCGCCCTTGAGTCCATGGGCTGCCCGACCTTCGGTTTCGCTGGTGGCCGCGCCGACACTTTCCAGTCTGACGAGTCCGTCTACTGGGGTGGCGAGACTGAGTGGCTCGGCAGCGACGTCCGCTACGCCGATGGCGCCAAGGGTGTCAAGGGCGAGGGCATCATGGACGGTGACCAGCACAAGGTTGACAAGGACGAGGCCCACACATCGCGGGATCTCGAGAAGCCTCTGGCGGCCGCACACATGGGTCTCATCTATGTGAACCCAGAAGGTAAGCACAATCGGTCAGATGTCTAGATTCATCGATCTAACATTTTCAGGTCCCGAGGGTGTTCCTGACCCCGTTGCCGCTGCTCACGACATCCGCACAACATTTGGCCGTATGGCCATGAACGACGAAGAGACCGCTGCCCTCATCATTGGTGGTCACTCTTTCGGAAAGACCCACGGTGCTGCTCCTTCGGAGAACACTGGCCCAGACCCCAACTCTGAGGATCTTGCAACACAAGGATTTGGCTGGATGAACAAGCACGGTCGCGGTAACGGACCTGACACCATCACCAGTGGCCTCGAGGTCACCTGGACGGGCACACCCACCAAGTGGAGTAACAAGTACCTCGAGTACCTCTACAAGTACGAGTGGGAGCTCGAGAAGAGCCCTGCTGGTGCCAACCAGTGGGTCGCTAAGACCGACGACAAGATTATTCCCGACGCCTACGACCAGGGCAAGAAGCACAAGCCAAGGATGCTCACCACCGACTTGTCGATGCGCATGGATCCCGCCTACGAGAAGATCACTCGTCGTTGGTTGGACCACCCAGAGGAGCTTCACGATGCCTTCGTTCGCGCATGGTTCAAGCTTCTCCATCGCGACATGGGCCCCCGTTCTAGGTGGCTGGGTCCTGAGATTCCCAAGGAGGTACTCATCTGGGAGGACCCCGTTCCTCAGCCTGAGGGTGAGATCATTGGCGACGCTGAGATCTCCTCCTTGAAGAAGCAGATCCTTGACGCTGGCATCGAGCCTGCTAAGCTCATCCGCACTGCTTGGGCTTCGGCAGCTTCTTTCCGTGGCAGCGACAAGCGTGGAGGCGCCAACGGTGCCCGTATCCGTCTCGCTCCTCAGAAGGACTGGGAGGTCAACAACCCCAAGGAGCTCGCTGAGGTCCTCAAGGCTCTTGAGGGCATCCAGTCCAAGTTCAACGGTGGCAACAAGAAGGTTTCTCTCGCTGACTTGATTGTCTTGGCCGGTACTGCTGCCGTTGAAAAGGCCGCTGGTGTATCCGTTCCTTTCACACCCGGCCGCACCGACGCCTCGCAGGAGCAGACTGATGTTCAGTCTTTCGAGCACCTTGAGCCCGTCACCGATGGTTTCCGTAACTTCGGCAAGGGTACTGAGCGTGTCCGCACCGAGCAACTTGACGTTGACAAGGCTCATCTCCTCCGACTCACTGCACCCGAGATGGTCGTTCTCACCGGTGGTATGCGTGCGCTGAATGCCAACTGGGATGGTTCATCCCACGGTATCTTCACCAAGCGTCCCGGTCAACTCACCAACGACTTCTTCGTCAACCTTCTGGACAACAACACCGAGTGGAAGGCAACCGATGCAAGCAAGGAGCTGTACGAGGGCGTTGACCGCAAGTCTGGCCAGAAGAAGTGGACCGCCACCCGCCACGACCTCGTCTTTGGTGCGCACCCCGAACTCCGCTCTATCGCCGAGACCTATGCGTCGCCCGACAACGCAGACAAGTTCGTCAAGGAGTTTGTTGCCGGCTGGGAGAAGATCATGAACAACGACCGATACGATGTCAAGAACAAGTCGGTGAGTGCACAACCGAGTGGAGCAAACCGGCCGCGTCTGTAAGAAAATGCAGCGCCAGTCGCGTTTCGTTTCCCTATTTCTACGTGTGCTATTTTCTGAGTGTGTAGCATGGTGGTTGCCGTTGTGTTACACTCACTGACGATTGCTTCAATAGACTTGAGTCTTGTCGCTTTTTTACATGAAGAAACCTTTGCTATGAAGATATGAGATACCTAGGTAGTACCAGTGTGTAGGAACATACAGAAGAAATGAGACCATGATATAAGCAATACTTGGTTGCTTCTGTCCCATTGTGATGACTGTTCAAGCTATCTGTCATACCTGCTTATACGCTTGTGATGTCTCACATTGTTGTTGAATCAGACCGCTGAGAGATGGAAAAGATTTCGCGAGTTTCATGATGCTAGTCCTCGCCACCCATGTATCGTAGTTACTGTCCAGTGTCATATTCAATCTAGAATAATGTATGTGCAGCACAAAAACACGTTTTCCATTTCTTGTTGTAAGATAGGATTGTTGGAGCTTGAGCAAGAGGAGAGTGAATGCTATATGAAACGCCAGCGCGCTAGAGCGCATGCTTATGTATCATGAAACCCAGGTCATTAATCTCGTTACGCGTACGCAGTGCAATGCATGGCAGTTCTCGCGTCGCTATGCTCATTTCGTGCCCATTATATCGTACAGTGTGGTGCAATGCCAACTCCAACCTCACACCAATCTTGATCATTTTGTGTCCCATTTTGTACTTATCCTCTCATCTCGATGCTTTTGCAGCGTAATAGTAAGTTGCAGCGGTTGTACCAAGAACGAGAGCAGAAGCACTGTAATACCACGTTAGCGATAGTTCTCCTCAGTTCAGTTACTGCATAGTGGAGAACGAGTGGTGGAAGAGTGCCGCAAGGCACATACTCAAGAATTTCAGGGAAAAGGAAATAGTATTTGCTCACCTGGCTCGTTTCCGATCGCCAAAACAAGCAGCAAACATAGCTCGGAACAAATGTTGGAGGAAATTGTCTCTGCGATAATCTGATCGCTGTGCGAGTGCAGGCTTCGCTGCCTCGACAATCTTGTCCGTGATGCTGACATCATCTGCGGTACTTTCTGGCATTTCTTCTTCTGTCTGCGAGGATTCTTTCAATACTGCTCTGCGCTGCCGAAGCTCAGAGTCCAGATTAGAGACAGGATGGGCCTCCGAAGTGGTAGTTTTTGGCTCAGATGTGACTAACTCTGTTGCAGATTTTGCCATGTTGACTGGTGCAGAGATGGCATTGAGCAGAGCGCTGTGGGCCACTGAGATGTCTTTGGCGCCGTCATGCTTAGCAACACTTTCCGCTTCGCTAGACTCCTGCTTATGGGAGCCAGGCTCGTCGATCTTGGTGTCGAATGCATCTCCGAGTTGCTCGTTATCATCTGCTAAAGAGGCTGCATATGGGTCTCGCACGAACCTGGCCGGCGGACTGGACCTACGGGTGGTGTTGTGACTGATGTACACGGGTGATGGCATACTATCCAGATCATGATGGTACCCTTCATCCTCATCACTGTTCTCGTCCTCAGGTACAGATGCCAACGAAGCATATGATTTGACGGGAACAAGATCGATGGAAGAGCAGGCTTGAGACAGGACAGATGGCTGCGGAGAGTGTGGGCGTTCATGCATCGATTCATCCTCAGGAAGATGCATACCAATCGTCGCTACACGTGCCAAAATCGATTCTCGGTTTGTTGGGAATCGTTCCAAGGATGGGTCATTAAGGTCCTGGTCCTCCGCGTCTGATTGAGGTAGCCTGTGAGGAAGATTACTCCCCGTTCGTCCTCTGAAGAAGTCGTGTCGACCGGCTGCGCCGAACAACTCTCGCGCATTGTCAGTCTCGTAACCAAATGTTGGCTGCCTCTCCAAAGAGAAATGAGCATCGTCCTGTGAGAAGTCTGAGCCAGTGCTGCTCACGAAGGCTGATTCTCGTTCATGTGGAAGAAGAGGTGTGTCGTCATCCTCGGCGTCACGCTTACCCTCGTCATCGTCCTCGTTACCATATGCTCCATAGTGCTGTGGCTCCCGGTTCTCAGAATGTCCACTCTTGGTGAGGGTCTCGCTTCTCTTATAGTCCGAAAAACCACTTTCGTGTGATAGTAATGGGTATCTGTCCAGCTCATTCCTCTCGTCGTCAGATTCGGTGTCAGCCCCATCGTCCTCGGTAAAGCCGGTTTCGTGAGGAAGGAGAGGGGCGCCGCCGGATTCTTCAACATCGTCCTCGTCATCATTGCCTTCATGAGAAACCTGTAGTCCATCTCTCGCTTCGCTTACGCTACCTCTAAGTTCAGTCTCATGGCTAAGCAAGGGCGCTAGATTTAGCTCGTCACCATCCTCAGGCTCAGGAGGTGTATCCATTGCATCTCCGGAACTGGTCTGATCCGTTGATGATTGTGTGGATTCATCGTCAATGATAATCTTTGGAGGTGCCTGTGATTCGTCGTCGTCCGCCTGAAAAGATTCATGACGAAATAATGGAGCAGCTCGGTCGTCTTCAGTATCACCTGGTTCTGTATGAGACTCTGGTGTGATGGTAAGTATGTCTGGTTGTGTGTCCGAGGCCCTCACATCATGTGCAACCTTCTGAGCAGTCGTGGCATCCTCGCCAAAGTCATCTCCATATGCAGGCCGATCATCCGTCTTGTCGACGACTAGAAGCGGAATTTCAGGCGATCTGAGTGTTTCCGTCTTGATTGGCGAGTCCACTTTCGTTTCTTCATAGTCGGGCTCTGCGTCGTCCGAGCGCTTAGCAGCATCTACAGGAAGGTTGAGGTGATGGGTGTTGCCATAGGCTGGCTGCTTTTGGTCCTCAACCTTGTCGCCTACCATGGAGGAAACTGGATAGCTGGATAGCTGATCACCCATTGTACTGTCTTTTCGATCCTCTGGTACCTTCAATGGGTTTGCGAGAGAAGCCTTCAGCGATTCCTGTTCGGAGGGAGTTTCCTGTACCGTGGTGGCTTCGGGTGCTGATTTCAACGAGTTGTTTTCGCTGGCGACTTTGACGTGGATGACATTGTTGCGAATGCCATCGTCGGTGGCAGCTGCGTGAGGTCATTAAAAAAGCCTTTTCATACCTACATGAGCTAACATACCAGTCTCTTTTAACTCGTCCAATACCCAATGGTCTTCTCCCACGCGGATTTTGTATTGGTAGCTGCCTTCAGCAACGTCATTGAACTCTTTGCGAAAGATCAGGTTGTCCGAGGCGGTTTTGTCTTCATTCACGTCCATCTCAACCGGCGTCCAGTCGTTTATGGAGGTAGTGACATAGACAGGTGGCTGCACACCCGTCTGCGAGAAGGTGATGGTCGCATGGCCGGCCATGGTGTCGTGAGCGGTGATGTTCCGCAGCGGCAGAGGCCCAGAAGGTGGAGGTATAAGAGTGGGGTATACAGGATCGCTCGCGTGCCTGGGAAGCCGCGGTTGATGGGTAGGGTCTACTGGGACAGGAATATCGTTAGTTGTTGAAGATGGGCGGTATGCTAGTAGGCTACAGAGCCCGTACACGCTGGCGGCGAGAGTATCCGGTCATACAACGGGGGTAGGAGGGGAATAGGTGTAGTACAGAGGGGAGGGAGGGGTTGCGAGTGTTAGTCGAGGATAGCAGCTTACCGCGCAGTGGAGTGATGAGAAGCCGTTAGTTGCTTCCCACGAAAAGAAATGTGCTTGCCTCAAAAGGCAAAAAATTGAGATATCGATCCGAGGTATTGGAGGAAGTGTGGATGCAGCTTCAAGGCAGGAGCGGCTCGATTGTTGAGTTGCGGCTTCCCTGTTCCGTTGGGCGAGATGCGCGCATGTGGAGGGCTTGGGAGCTTGTGGACGTTGGGGCCAGTGTCGTGGTTGCAGTCACAGTAAATCCCTCTGCGCTGCTTCCAAAATCTATCGCGCATCTCCGCACCCTTCTGACAGACCCTGCGTCTTTCCGAGCCTCCATTCTTTTGGCGGGGGGTTGCTATGCTTCAAGAGTGACGTGAATGCAACGTCCAGCATTATTCGCGCTATGTCCACAAGCTGGCCTACCACAACGGCCTCATTAGCCACCCGTAACCAAAGACAGCTCTCTCCGCGGCGATCCTCCACCGCATGGCCCGACCTCAAGCACTACGGAAGTAAGCTTCGCTCATTCTCTCCCAGCACCAGCAACAACCAGCGCCATCATCTTTTAGCTGACGCATCCTGATGTAGCCATCGCGAGCGTCAGTGGCGGCTGCATATCGCTCAAGGTGGCGGTGTGGATCTTCAGACATCTCCTTCACATGCGCAAGACAGCAAACGGATCATGCCTGTAGGTACCTGGGTGGTAGTGCTGCTTAAGGAGCTGCATCGGATAATCATGTCTTTTCGAACATTGCTGCCATCGCGACCATGATGAACCGTTCTGTTTTATCTTCGGCCTGCTCCACGCCCGGTGAGCTATGTTCAGTGGCTAGCCCTCTCCTGGGCCAGGTGCTTTGACTTCACCTGTCAAGTTTCCATCGCAAACACAAAGCTAGTGATCGGCAACGGATGCACTATGATGCAAATTCATAAACTACCCAGCTCCAGGTTCTGGCACGCGTCCTAATATGCCTAAAGTCGTCTGTCCAACGATCTTCTGAGACACCAAAGAACACGTTTATGCCATCATTGCGATGCTTCACCAGCCACACCGGGATATCCCGTCCAGCTTTTTGCGCCACATGGCCAATCGCATTATATCTCATAAACACTCGTACCATTCGTTCAGGCTGCGGTTCTCGGAACCCGAGGCCATGTCTTCCAACATACTTCCGATACCCAATGTCCCGGGATCGTGGGTCTAAACAAGGTTTCGAGATGCGCGCTGCGACAGGGCGCGCCGCACCATTACCACGCGACAATCCACAATACCGATGCCGAGAAGAGGTATGCACAGGCCGCGTGTCTCTTTGTGCACCGTTTGATATGCTTCTGGAAGGTAATCTCAGTTTCAAGCAGCGCCGCGTCAATCATGCCGAGCAGGAGTCTTGCAACGTCCGATCGCGCTGTCGCACTTTCGGTGTCGTAACTTATCCACGCTGTATTAGATGTGTGCAGGTCCCATTTGGCACTCTAGTCTGACGATCATCCTTTACTTTCTTTCTTTTTTTCTCTTCTCCAGTCGGGCGTTTTGGAATCTTTGCGCCATTGTAGGATTAACTCTCGCAGCCTCATGTCAAACCTTCGAACGTCGTATAGCTCAGCCACATACCGAACTCGCAATGGGACACATCGTATATGTCGCGAACGGACGTGACCAAGGGCCTGTAATAAGTCGAGTCAGCATGGCCATGTACACAATGGCGGTGGCAGTTGTGGCTCTTCGGTAAGGACGCAACTTTGTAGTAATCCGGTATCGCATTGCTGATATCTAATAGATGCTTTACTCGCGGATACATAGTCAAGAAATTTGGCTTGGACGATCTCTTTATCGCCATCGCCGTCACACTTGGAGCTGCACAAACAGTCACCATCATATTACAGATCGAACATGGACAAGGACGACACGCATCGGAGCTACACGTTGAGCAATTCGATGAGATGCTCATGGTACCGCCAACTCGTATCGAGGCATTTCACTTCGTGCTGACAGCCGACTAGTACCAATGGATCAATATGTTGATATATTTTGTGGCGAACTGGTATGCCGCACCATCACTCTTCCTACACATTATCAAGGTTAACGTAATTGCAGGACTGTCAAAATGAGTATCCTAGCTCTCTACTACCGAATTGGATATGGTAAACAGGGTTTGCCATGGATCGTACAGTCACCCGCCGTATGGACAGTAGCTGCCTTCATGACTGCCTTCAGTTCCTCTGTCTTTCTCGTAAGCACCGTCCTTGCTTGTATAGTGATCATGATTGACATCTTTGGAAGACCCAATTATTCATCTGCACACCAATATCACGCGTCTGGGACGTTGAAGCTCAACCCGATGGATGCATCAATGCCGCCATGTTCATGGTCATCTCGGGTGCCATCAATGTCGTTACAGATATTGTCTTGTTGGTCTTCCCTTTGCCGTTGATCTGGGTAATCAAGTTCAACAAGAGACAAAGAAGTGAGTCAACGCACGTGTGGAGTTGTCAAATGCGTAATGCTGATCATCGTTTCAGCGGCTCTAGCAGTCATTCTCTCTATCGGCGTCATCCCAGTCGTAGCCAGTTCCATGCGTCTCTGCGAGATTGTCATGTCTGACAGTCCCATCAGACCAGGAAGTACTTGGCAAGAAGTGGATTTCAGCTGGTACGTCCACTTCCAATGTTTCTCCCGTACCAACAAATCAACTAACATACCAATCGCAGGGGCTGGTCGTGGGTCCCAGTATGGTCTCAAATCGAAGTTGACATCGGTATACTTGCCGCGTCTCTTCCCTCCCTCTCTCCTTTACTTAAGCAAGTTTTCAACTGCCCCCACCGAACCGCCACACCATCTGAAGTACCCACCATACCAGGGTACCGGGGGAGTTGGGGAAAAAAAAACTTGGTCAGCATCGACGACGATGACGACCTCGAGAAGGGAACGGGCGGCGCCTTTGACTTTGATGGGGAGAGAAGACTGACGGTTACAGAGAAGGAGATGGGAAAGGCTATGGATATGGGAAACAGTTATTTTGATGATAGCACATCGGATGTGGGGGAGAGGGATTCAGTCTATCCGGAATCGATGGGTAGGCCTAGTATTGGCGTAACAAGGACAGCGGACGTGCGTGTTTTGACTAGAACAGATGTGCCGAGGATAGTAGAGTATAAGAAATTATGACATTATATTCAGGATCGTGTTTCAAGCCGGGTACTTCTACCAAGTGTGAGAAAGTATTCATTATCGTGTCGTTATCGTTACTCGGTGTTAGTATACTCATGCAGTATTATACAGGGTGTTAGTACAGGCGCCTTGACGCCCAAAGTTTAGCAATACCTCACCAACGTCCAAAGCCATCAATCGCGGAGCTGAACTGAGTAGCTAGTTGACTTGTGACTGCACAGTCGCTCGCTTCAGCCTTCTCCATAGCCTGGGGTAGCCATTCTCTAATCTTCTCCTCTCTGTTGTGGTGACTCGGGTGTGTACTCAGTATCTGCGGCGGGCCCGCCCCGCCCGCCTTCTCCATGCGCGTCCAGAACTGCATCGCGGCTTCTGGTCGATAGCAACCTTGCGCCATCATCAAGAGGCCAATGTAATCAGCCTCGGCTTCGTGTTTGCGCGATGCGGGCATGGAGAGGAAGAGATCGAGGAGCATTTTGCCTGAGTAGAAGGACACATCGAACATAGATAGGGCGAGGACGCCGAGGAGAATCAAGGGGGCTTGAGACATGCGTTCACTGTGTTTCCGTTAGCAGGCCTTCAAGACATTCGAGGGAAAGGGACATGAACACTAACGCGGTATGATGCGCAACGACATGCGCAATCTCATGGCCCAATACCGCCGCAATGCCGTCTTCGTCCCTGCACAACGGCAGAATCCCTGTGAAAACAAAGACTTTCCCCCCAGGCGCAACAAAAGCGTTTTGCTCGGGAGACTCGATGACTGTGACTTGCCAGTTCAGATCTTTGAGCCCTTCACCCTCGGCATACGGCAATAACCGCTCCAGAACCCTCTTCACCTGCCGGACTCTCGCATCGCTATCCGGTAATATCCTGCCTTGGTATTCTTGTCGGACTTGCTCGACGGATTGCTGCCCCAGCGCTTCTTCGATACCAGGTGAGATGATGTTGAACCGACGGCGACCGGAAACGGGCACTTGTTCGAGGTTGTACAGGTAAACGCCACCGGTGCCTGCGCTGATCAGGCCAACGTCGCGGTAGAAAGTTGGGCGTTGGGCCCAGCGATAAAGGAGACCAGAGAAACCGCCAGATTGTGCGCTGAAGCGCTTGTACTGGGGGCCATTGCCTCGACCGCCGAAGGGGAGTTGTTGGTAGGCGCGTGTTTGTGAGTGGGTGCGGAAGGATTGGTGTGCATGCTGGGGCAAACGAGGCGAAGGGCGCAAGGCGCTGAGTTGCGGTCGTACTCGATGCATCGTGAAAGCGCTCCAGAGCGGTGATGCTGCCTGAGTGGGATTTGGCTGGACATATATCCAGTGAGGAATGACGTACAGCGAAGTCCGCGGGAATGCCAAGATTTTGGTTCGGAGCTATCTTCTCCTCAACGCCAGCTGCGACCACTCGCCAGCTTCCTCAATCATCATCGTTGTTAACTATTTTCGTCATTGCTGACAGTTTGTCTTGGTTTCGCGGACGTATTCCAGCGTCATCCACCAACAAGGCTTGCTCGTTCTTTCCTCAGCCGCACCGCATGGCACGCTTCCACGTCAAGCGCAGGATCAAGAATAGTGGCCTACTTCCAGATGCTAAAAGTGAGCTATCCTCGGCAAACGCCCAGGTCTTGCGCACGGTGGAGACTTCATAGTGATATAAATGAACCGGAGGTAAGTAAGAGCTAGCTCGTCGCGTGAATGACGCGCATCGTACATTGTCACAATACTGCTGCTCCTGCAAGATGCGCTTCTCATACATTGTTTCGACACCCAGGATCCTTCCATCCTCTCTCTCGCTATCCATTCCCTTACTTTAAGCGTATGCATATTCTACATGGACTTCCAGGACGCATGAGCCTGGGTTGTATGGGACGGGCGAGGGAAACGGGGATACCATTGCAGGCGAAGTCGAGCAAGGCGTCTCGGTCGCAGAAGACTCAACCATGGTGGGTGTAGCGGTGACTGTGACCATGGAAGATAGGGTAGGAGCAACAGCGGAGGACTGGGTGACGACAGCGCTAGTAGCCGAAGAGACAACGGACGAGCTGGACACGGCACACGACGGCAGAGGCGCGACATTGTCAATCTTGGAAACGACCCAGGAAGAAGCGTCGTCTGTGTAGAGCTCGAAGTAATTTAGGTCTAAACGTCGGTGTACGAAATTAGTGTATGTCTCACATGCAGTTCGTACAAGAACACTTACGGTCGGCCACAATATTACCACCGGCGCAGACTGGGTCACCAGCAGCGCAGTAAGAGCGGAGCACCGGTGCGTAGCGGTTGAGGTGTGCGAGATCCTCTGGTTTGCGTCCGTTGGCTTGCTTGTCGGCACCGTCGAGCACGTTGTAGGGCTGGTTGGCGGTATGCATCACGTCTCCCCAGAGAAGAGCTGCCGCGACTTGTGTATGTCAGCATGGGTAAAGCTACACCATCGAAGAATCTGCTTACCCGCTTTACCAGCAGCGGAGTTGTTATCCAGACCGGTAGAGACAAAAGTACAACCACCCTATATAGAAACATCGAGTCAGTATGTATCTCCATGCGATTGACCCAAGTGATAAGAAGCTTACCGGTCCACCAAGCACGTCACCGACGACGTGCGCTCCCTCTGAGTAGCCATTGACCACGATGTGCGAGCAAGGGCATTTCTCATGGAAGGCCGTAATCTGAGAGATACCATTGCGAGCGCCTTCAGCAACTTGGTTGCAGTAGTCACCACCCAGAGTAACGTCAAACTGGATGTCGATGTAGTCGCAGCTTTTGCCCTGGGCAGTCAACTTGCCGCAAGTAGCTTCGACAAAGGGGAATGTGCGACCGTCATGGTATGGTGCGTCGTTGCCGCGAGCCATGAAGATGACTACATCAGCGCAAGTTGCGTCAAGCTTCGGGGGTACAGTCTGGGCTGCTGCGAGTGCAGAGAAGGCACCCAGAGTCAGGGCATTGCGGATATTGAACGACATGATTAAGTATTAGGTATATACAATGATGTATAGAGATCAAGGAGTGTGGAAGTGGAGACCACAGGCGGACTTGATACTTCAAAAAGAGCGTAAGGGTTCGTTGAGGTGTACCTGGGGTAACATGTTGAAGCAAGGGCCGACTACTTTAATACATCCAGTATACGAGCCCGTTAAATTTGATCGTTCTCCAGAGTATCGAAATGGTTTACTCCACACTGTTGGACGTGCTAAAGCAAGGGAGGCGTGGTTCCATCCCCTTTGCCCTGCATAAGTGTCCGAGTAATTGCTGCGGTTGCTTGCATCCTTGAGCCAGGATGATACCAGAGGACTACTGGAAGAAGAAGTTAGGAAGGAATTCGATTCCTTCGAGTTAGTACCAACGGTAGTTTAGCCACATGTGGGTGTAGCGGCACGACCTCGGGAAGGTGCCACCGGGTATTCTGATATCTTTGCTTGGTGCCACCTCCGCCAGGCCCACCGATGAGCTTGGATCTTGACACTCGGCAGTACGACAGCATACATCTCCTCATAGAAATTCCTTTGCTCTGTCATCGACAAGTTTTCGTGACTGGGTCGCGTCTTGGCTTGAGAATACTCATTTCAAAACAGCACACGACAACATCTCGCGTTGTTCATAGAAGGACTTTTTCGAACAACCCCAAACACTGTTTTAACACTTCCTATCCTGGCTCTTCTAGTTTGAGAGAAAGCAGCTAACTTTCCATCACAAAACTGCGTAGTTTACTGAGATCTTTCAATTTGTAATAGAGAGTCAGCTGTTATCTCTTAAGATGGAAGAGTAAAAGGGATATAAACCTAAGAATTTTGCTAGTAAAATTTACCTACGTGTTCTTTCTTTCTAAAGAATGTTCTTTTAGTTTACTTTGTATTATAAAGTCGTAGAGCTATAAGAAAGAAGTAGTTTTACTATACAAATTCTATGTCTATCTCTGGTGCTAAGAATCTTAGGTAGGCAGAGGTCGCTTTGATCTAATCTTTTGGAGTTATCCGAAAAGTCTTTCCTAGACTTATCCGGACACCCCATAGATCGTTACAGCACGCTGTGTACTAAGATTCACGTCAGGGTTCCCACCCATGGCTGAAGGGTATGTGTTCTAGCTCGCAATCTGAATCTTGTCCGCAAAGGTGTGCATAGACGCGTACGGCAGCATGTTTCGTATCCTCCAACTTTTTGAACCCAATTTTCATTGCCTCTGCTTGCATCGTCTCAGCCCATATGTCTGGATTATGCGTGATGTCACGATTGTACCCGACAGGTGTAGCGTGACAACAGAGACTCGTGTCTAAGGTTTGAATGTCGGATTTCCTTTGCTCGTCGATCCTACCCTCCAACTCAACGACAAAACTGACAGCAATATCCAAGGGCACTCGCAGGACATTAAGGCCAGCGGCATCGGCTCTTTCGATGGGCAAAGCGAATTGTTCGAGACGATCCAGGGTAACGTGAACATCGGTGTTGATTTGACTTGTTCCGGTAAGAATGACCAGGATAGTCTGCGTCCTCGCCACTTTGCGAAGACTGAAGCAACCGTCTCGTCGTTCAACCCTATAGTCACGTCGGTCGCATACAAGGATGACGGCAGGAAGAAGAGGATGCACCGAATAGTTATCCGTACTCGAAGAGATGTGCTGTGCTTGAGCACAAAGCGACGAATGTGCCTCCAAAATCTGTGGTAGGCTCGATGGGCCGGTAGCTGTGATTCGAACGGGTGCTGCGAAGAAATGGCCAAACTCGATGTTTGACCCAACAGAGCTTCGATGCCATTCTTCGTATATAGCTGCAAAGATCATACCAGCCATATTAGACTTCTCGGGCGCATCAGGTGCACCCTTCTGCGCAGACTGAAGCCAATAGAAAGCTGTAGGCTTATTGCACATCTCCTTTGCTATGTCACCTACTATGCCTTCGACGTCACGGAGGACAACGCGATAGCAGTCAATCGTAGTCCAAATCACCTTTTGCATCCAGCGGAAGTGTGCCTCTCTTTGAAAGTGCCACGATCGTTTTAGGTCTTCAAGGATGAGCGACTCTGGCAGGTCCTCAAAAACAATCGCGGGGTTGCGCCATGGACTGTCCCTCCATGGATTGTTTGTCGACATTGTTCTTGTACGGCAGAAGGTGTCGAATGTGGTGACAATATTTTGTGTGCTCGGGAGATTAACAGAAAGATAAAGCTTCCCGGCAAATTGAGTGAGCGCCAGCTCTTCACTTTGGTACGCCAAGTTTGGCGACCTAGAGGAGTACCATGATACATCATAGGGGATGAATCCGCGTGTTCGTGCCATTTGATAGGACCATATGTATTCGTAGACTACGTATTCGGTACTTAGTGTTCATACGGGAGTCAGAATGAGCTTGCACTTGACGCACAAGACGGGCGAGTGGTCAACTCTGGCGAAGACTCAACCAAAGATCTATCTCTATCGCGATGTCTCCCCGTCATAATGCGGAAAGGCCCTTGGAAGATATACAATATAGACTACTGTTCAAACTTAATACAAAATGTGAATATTAGTACATAGTGTGCTATAACCATATATAGAGTCTCTGGATAGTTGTAAAGTGATGGAGTGATAGAAATTTTACGCGACTTGATATGGATGGTGCTTCAAGGATGAGGGAATGATGTTTGCGCTTCACAGATCCGGGCAACCACATAACCCTATGACTTGATGGTTTGTTTGATATGGACTATCAGTAGCTGACAGGAAGACGTAAATATCTCTTGACATAGCGCGTGGGTAAGGGCTTGCCATGTCATGATTGGGTACGCATCCCGAGCGGCTTGAGCAAAACTGTGTTGTGGATATAATATTCAAAAACAACGGATTCCTTCACATACGACCATAGGACACTGAAAATTAGGCTTCCCGTCCGCTCAGCCATATACAAGCAGTGTACCGGCGGATTAGTAGTTAGGTGGGTGACCACTAGCGAATCCCCGCTGTTGTATGTTTTTGTTTTTGCTAGGGTGTAGAGCGTACAGATCATTACCTATGCATCAGTTTTTTGCTCCCTAGGGGTAGACCGCCGAGGCACGCGTGGGCAGGGTGCTGGGTCTTGCTCACCATGTGTTCCTGGAGTAAGACTGCAAATGCTAAATCAGATAGGGCATTCTTGACTATGTGGTTCGTGTGTCTTTTCTACCTGAATCGCTTCAAGCGCGTTGAAATGACAGAGCGTGTCGCATCCGACGTACTTGCTCGGCCCGTCGGCAATAAACCGTCGGCAATAACCGCCGCGGTCTTCTTCCGCCACCAGTTCCTTTCAATTACCTCATAATTTCGGGAAAATGAGCCTGCTAACTTCGGCAAACTCGTAGACTTGCAAGCTCGTACAGGTTGTGACTCAGCAAAATATGGATCTGGGGAAGCAAATATCCGGGGTCGTGTTTCTTGCACCCTAACAACATCTTCGGCTTGCGATAAGATGGCAGCTATCGGGCCAGATCCACCGGCTGAGGAGTTCAATCATATAGCAGAGGAGGATTTCAGGCCGACCAAACAAGAAGTATCTGCGACTTTTGATGTGACGCGAGTTGTGTCCATCGAGCCGCCTCCCAATGGCGGATGGGTCGCATGGTCGCAAGTGCTAGGTGGGCACATCATCACCTTCTTTACCTGGGGCTTCATCACATCGTTTGGCATGTTCCAGGCACACTACACTTCAATCGGTCTCTCGACACCCTCCAATATCTCATGGATCGGCGCACTTACCGTCTTCTTGCTACTATCCGTCCCTCTCTGGTCGGGCGCCGCATCGGACACTGGCCATTTCAAACTTGTCTTACGCATGGGCATCGGGTTGTGGCTTGTTGGCATCTTTATGACAAGCATCTGCAAAGAGTATTGGCAATTTGTACTTGCGCAGGGGTTTTGCATTGGGCTTGCAAATGGCTGTATGTTTGTCCCTATGGTCTCCGTTATCTCGACCTACTTCGATGCGACGAAGCGAAGTTTTGCGATCAGTATCACATTATGTGGATCGGGAACAGGGGGTTTGGTAATCCCGATAATGCTCAACAGGCTCATCGATCGCATCGGATTTGGATGGGCGGTAAGGACGTTGGGCTTTATGGCGCTGGTCATGCTGTTGATTGCGGAGCGGCTGCTGAAGAAACGACTCCCGCCAAAAAGCTCGGTGAAGATGCTCGAACCGAGTGAGCTGAAGGATCCAGTGTTTGATCTCTTCGTATGTGATTTGATTCAAAAGTTCACCTACACTATGCTAATTCGCTAAGATCCTTGGATCGGTCTTTTGTTTCGCAGGTCTATGGTTCGCTTTCTTCTACGTAAGTACGATTCAATTTCATCTCTAGTCACATAACTGATCTTTTTCAGATCAATGCCTTCGCCAGAAGAACCTTGAGCATGACATTGGAAGAATCAATACCGCTCCTTTTGGTGCTGAACGGCGTCGGCATACCGGGGCGCTTATTGCCTGCGTACATTGCCGATCACTACTGCCGGCCATTGACCATCAGCTTAATCGTCAGCTTTGTCACCGCTCTTCTTCTCTATTGCTGGGCTGCGATCAACTCGACTGCAGGCATGTATGCCTTTGCGGCGCTTTACGGCTTGTTTGCTGCGGCCTTGCAAGCCATGTTTCCTGCAACACTAGCAGATCTGACCTTGGACAACAAGAAGATCGGTACCAGAATGGGCATGGGTTTTGCGCTGTCTAGTTTCGGATGTCTCATTGGAGGTCCTGGTGGAGGAGCATTGGTCGAGGCTGGCAACGGATCTTACTTGTATGGACAAGTGCTTGCTGGTTCGTGCGGCGTATTGGGCTTCACGTGCTTCTTGACTGCAGCGCTGATTCACAAGAAGAAAGCAAAGCAGCTCGATGATGTGTAGAGAAGTATGGTTGCGGTTCACCTTCAACTATACCTTTAGTGAAACATGGGTGTTCGTGCCCTCATATACGAATATAGATAAAGTGACCTGTTGGATAGAACACACCTGGAATAGGTGGTGACCAGATCTTGGTGCCTGAGGTCCAGCGGGTACATGCGACACTTCGGTCTCAGCATTGACCAGATCAGCGTTCACGTAATGTTCCGAGTAGCCCAGTTAGTACTTTGTAAATTAGAGTCGGGCTGATGTTTCCTACCTATATTTACTCGCTGGTATCAAACCAATAGTCGAAAACCTGACTTCCAAGGACATATTGCATTCAGCAAGCAACTCTTCAATGACTGCAAAATCTACAATGACTAACCCTACCCACACCCCGGCAGCTCTCATGCCCTTTTGACTCAAGGCAGTTATGATCCAAATGCTATATGTCGAAATCATGAGTGTCAAATGTAGAATGGGCAACTGTGGGCTTGTAGTCATGTTTGACTCGCCGGAACAAGTCTTCCGCAAGCCTCGCCCTCAGCGGGAGACACGCAGCTCGACCCTCAGCTTGGGCGAATGGGCTGCAGATAAGCAAGAAACATCTGGATCGCATCCGCGACAAGCATGGTCAACCTAAAGCAAAGGCGGCTTAAGAGACTGGTACTTTGGCTTTCTAGGACTGAGTTTTTCAACGCACATGATCGGGAACTTTTGGCATTAACAGAGCGAGGAAGTTCGGCTGGAATGGCCGTGTCGACTCTTATCAGTCTCTGATAGACGCGCCTGGTAAGTTTGTCCAGCTGAAACAGATACCAGCTTTTCAATAATGGTACTTCGTACATTGATTGAAATCCGATCATTGTTGATCCGCTTCAACTTGTCTTTGCATCTTGTGCGTTGTGTATGCGAAGGGGAATTGATGGAAAATAGTGACAAATTCATCGCAAGAGGTCAGCACCATATGCGCAGGTAGCGCTGATCAGTAGCTGCTTGAAGTAGACAGAGTCGCGACCGGCTTCATCATCTTGTGCGTCGCTGTCTCGCCGCTCACAAGCAGCGCTACCATATCGTGTGCCGAGAATGTTCTGCGATAGTATACGAATCAGCAGGCGTGGGCATCATGTGTGGTGCGGGAAGCTCGCAGTCGCTTCCTAAAGAATAAATAAGCGGAGACGATGCGCAAAGCCTTACCACATGAGGACGCCATATGTGCCGTAGGATCTCTTGGGACGACAACGGGTATCGCAACAGCGGATCGTATAATATTGTGGCCTTGTTCCCAAGTTTACAGTCGAAGCTCAATTTTGTATCTCCCTCACTGTTGCTGTCGAAGTGTGCGGTAATTCTGCCCCAATCGGTAGGCCCTTTGTGAACGGATGATAAGCCCCCGTCGACTTGGCTTCCCACGGCTTCCTTCGGCTTCCTTTCCCTTTCTTTCATCTTAGACCGATGTTGCCATGCGCCAGAGGTCCTCGAGCCATTCTCCCGTTGACGTCCCGCCCCCCGAGCTCCTGCTCGTCGCGTGAGTCGCCCGCATCTCCGAGCAGGCCCGGCGGAGCCGTGCACCACAATAGGTTCGAATGGACAAGGGGCTGCCACTCTGTGATAGCTGCTGGCTCAAAGTTCTTGACCTCGGTCTGTATCAGAGAGACTTGAGAGATGGAAGTTTCAAATGATTGAGAGGTTGTTCTGTTTGACTTTACTGGAATGACATACCTGCTGAGCCAAGGGAGCATCTTGGAAAGGACAAGTTACACAAGCCCCTCTCCCCCTCACCACTTGAACGTGAGTATGCGAGCGCAAGCACATGCGGGAAAGGCTGCGAATCTTGGAAGCCAGCCGCTATAGCGTCAACATCGTGGCTATTGATTGGGCAACACCGTTGAATACGAGACGGCTCTTGGCTACTTCCTCTAGCGGCCGCGCCTCTGGTGAGTGGTCGTCGTTCTCTTCGCCTCGCCACCAGATCGGAAAACGAAACTACCAAGCAGTTCAATTGCACTTGAGGAAACAGAAACGAGATCAGGTCGCAGCATCTTCACTCCGTGGCTCTCCGAGATTCATGAGGTGGATACCCCGCTTGTGGTCTGATCATGCCAAAAAGGTCGGCAGGTTGCTTTGAGTGCAGGAAGAGGAAAGTACGATGCGACGAGACCAAACCAGAATGCAATACTTGCGTGAGGCGCGGAACAAAATGTCCTGGATACCGGCCGACGCAAGCCTTCATTCTTCATAATTTTGATGCACAGGGGGAGAAGCCGGCTCTCATCAAAGAGGATGAGAACCGCTACAGATACGCAAATCAAGCTTCGTCAAGCTCAACAGACGCTGGAAATCTCCCAGGAAATGTTCTCGTACGCCGAGAGGAGTTGCAAACGGAACCTGTTGATGCGCCTCTTCCCAAGCAGGTCAGCGCAGTTGCCGCCGACAGAATACAGCACCTAGGCACCTTCATTGCGCTGTATTTGCCCAGAGCTGAAGGCCCAGCACTGCCACCTCCATCAGCCCTAATGCTTGGCTTACCTACTATGCCCGCAAACAGTCCAGTACTGATGGCTGCGATCGATGCATTATCTGCAGCACAATTAGCAGTGAACAACAGAAATCATCCGCTCATCCATCGCTCAAGATCACTTTACGGCACAGCGCTGAGCCAGATGATGCGCGCGATCCAAGATCCAGTCACAGCCTTGAAAGACGAAACGCTGCTATCAACGTATATGCTCACGCTCTATGAAGTAAGATCTGCCCTGCCTTCATCTTGGGAATAGCTCTAATACCCAAATAGGTTTTTGTGGGTGTCACACAAGGCCATGGATTCTTTTACCATGTTCAAGGCCTGTTGCATCTGTTAAGGCAGCGTGGGCCAGCTTCTTTTGAGAGCCGATTGAGCATGCAAATTTTCCATGCCATACGGTACAACTCGGTACGACGAACAATCTCGTTCGATGTTGTGCAATCCCGCTGATTTCTTCTAGTTGAGTATCGGCTATCACATGCGGAAGGCCTCGATGTTGGACAGCCCAGAATGGCTGGCAGTGACAGCCAAAGCGGCCAAAGTGGATCCATATGTTGCTCTGAACGATATCTGTATACACATCCCACGACTTCTAGAGCGTACAGACAAAATTGCTAGGCCAGGGTGCCCACAAGAAGAGATAGATACTCTTATCGAGGATTCACAACAAATCGCAAATCGTGCTTTCGAGTGGCTCTCGACTTTCGAAAGAAATGGTCCGCGATACGACATGGTAGACATAGCATCGATGGAAGGCTTCTTGGATATCTGCGCAGACCGCGTGTTCGATCCGATATTCTACTTCCATTATTTTGGCGCTGGCATCTGCTACTTGATCTACAATATGAGCATGTTGATCATGCAAGGAAACACATTCAAGCTCCTCCGTCAGCATCGACAGCTCGATATAAAGCAACTTTACATGTGGGACCGGCAACTCAGCAGCTATGCAGATTCAATCTGTCGGAGCGTACCGTACAATTGTCGACCCGTTACCGGATATACTGCGAAGTTCGGATCGTTAACCCCGCTTATGGTTGCGAGGAAGTACTATGAGATGAAGGGAGCTCAAACTGAAGCAGCGTGGTGCGGCAAGGTCTATATGGGCGCAAGAGTACCAGAGCTGTATCAAGCGCCGATAGCTTTGGAGCCATTTGAAGAGGTCAAGAAGACTGTGCAGGGTAATCCGCGATTTATATGAAGCGCCGCGTTTTAGTGATGCAAGAAAATATATAAATGACATTGCACTTCTCATCCCGCTTCGTCAAACAATTCATTCTTCTCCAGTGACTGTTCCCACAAGTTACGCACCAGTCATTCCAACAAGTTTTGCTATCTGTAGCTAGCTTACCGTGGTGGTCACACTGCAGAGTACACTCAAGCCATGCTAATGAGTACTAGATGATGTGTCTACATTGATTCGTCGTCAAGCTACATTGAGTCTCCATAAGAAGCGTCTGCGTGCCCGCTATCGTGTCATCGATAAACGTCAGGCTTCTCGGCCTTCGTGCACGATTTCTACTTACGAAAGCCGTAAGACTCCATTTCGGGGCTGTTCCCTTACATGTTCTCAAATCTCTAGTCGGATTTCGGAAAGCAAACTACGATTAGCATGACATGTTGGTGTATCGACGCATCGCTCATGTACTACGTATTCATCACTGCAAGTTCTCAAGTTTCCAGGTATGAGCTGGATACGACGCACCGCTTGATACGTGAATAGTATAGACTTCCAGCGTACAAAGTATGACCATGAATGACTGGCCTAGACATCACGATTACGGACCGTTACTATGACTACCTGCAGAAGTGCGATCTTCTGTAGAACGTGAAATGTCTCGAATGGGGAGAGGAAGCTACTGTTATACTAACACACGGGTAGTCAGGGGAGCGTGGACAGAACTCCAGTTATATGTTGGGTAGTACTGAATTCAACATGGGTCGGAATGGGAAATGAGCCTGAGACTTGAACTTACATATCATGCTATCTCGATGGCTTGTCACTCGTTCATGTAGCTTCACATTGGGGACATACACTGTCCAATCTTACAAAAACTTAGATTAGGACAACTTTCTATCGCTGAACCATGTCGGATTCTAGTGAAGTAAAAGTGAATCCAGTGGGATTGTATTCCCAAATCTTTGTTTTACTTAGAAAAAATTGATCTACTTAGCCCTGGATTTCGGTAACCAACTTTCCAGTATTGCCACCCTGGAAAAGCATCATCCAAGTCTTGGGCACATCCTCAAACTTGGTCTTAACCACAGTCTCGGTCTCAGGTCCAACCTGAATCTTGCCCTCCTTGACTCCTTTGATCAACTCTGGTACAATCTGTCCAGCCCTGCCAGACTCCAAAGCGTCGATAACAATGAATCCCTTGACCTCAATTCGGTTGCTGATAATCTCGAACCAGTTCTTCACACCACTGTCGCCCATGGAGTTGTATGTTGCAACAGCACCACAAGCAGCAATGCGTCCGTGGCGCTTCATGCGACCAAGCATAAGCGACAAGATATCGCCACCGACATTGTCGAAGTAGACTTCCACGTATCCTTCTGTAGCCTTGATCAAGTCCTTTTCAAAAGAAGCAGCCTTGTAGTCAACGCAGATATCCGCGCCGAGACTCTCGACCCAGCGGCACTTCTTTTCACCACCCGCGATACCAATGACGCGTTTGCATCCGAGCACGTTCTTGGCGAGTTGCACGACCATCGATCCAGTAGCGCCCGCAGCTCCAGAAACGACGACGGTGTCGGCGGCGGTAGCACGCGCAATGTCGATGAGACCGTAGTATGCGGTTAGACCAGTTCCGCCAAGTGCTCCAACAAAGTGTGTGGGACGAATACCGGCGCTCTCATCGGCTTGAATGGGGCGGACCTCTTTGGCGGAGACAACAGCATACTCGGTCCAGCCGAAGGTGCCCATGACGAGTTGACCCTTGGGCAGGCTATCGGTGCTAGATTCGACGATCTCGGCGATGGCAAAGGAACGCATGATGTCGCCCTCGTTTACTGGTGGAACATAGAGGCGCTCAGGGTCCATGTCCTTCTGAATCCATCTGCCATGATATTTAGCTCAATTTCTCTAGATATATCTACTGCTGAGCATACCCTCTTTGCGCTGGGTCATTTGAGAAGTAGAGTATCTTGATGAGGACCTGGTCAGCGCTTGGGCTTGGGAGGTCGACGGTCTTGAGCTCAAAGGTCGCGTCCTTGCCCTCGATGACGGGGTCGTTGACCGGCGGGTTGGCAAGAACCCATTGGCGTGTCTGTTGGCCTGGCATATCTATAGCTCTTTATATCCTTGTCTTCTCTATGTAATTTGGTAGATGTGATATCTATGTATTGTTGATGCTTGTGATGGAGAAGAAGTGTGTATAGCAGGGACGAGAAGCGGTCAACCCTGTCTTTAAGTACAACCAAAGCTAAACAGTCTCGAAGCTGCGGTGGGGTCTCCCAAATCTTCCACGTAGATCCTGGACATCATAGGCCTAGACGTAAGAGACGTGTAAGGACGTGCTAGTTCTACTTAGTAATTGGCATAGAGTCGATTACTTAGTGTAGAAACGTTCGCGGCGAACCTCGGCTCCTTCTAGTCTCCAGTTTTCGCACTCTGGTGTAACGTGTCCATTGCAGTTTCATGGTAGTCGATCCGCTTTTCGTCCGACGCATTTGGAAAATGGTCCATTCAGTAATGATGATCCAAAAGCGCAGTCGAAGAGACACATTCATTGTTGATTGAAGGGATGACGGGGTAGCTTGGAGCTTCACACATTCCAGGCACAAGCACGTGGCAAGTGGGGCATTCGTACATGACTCGCGCTTGATGCATCATGTTCGATGTTATAACAACATGGATCTATCTGCACCTGCTTGGCTTGGTTGGGCTCACAATGAACTCTTCACCACTTACCACCCTTGCCCTTCTTCTTGTTCTTTCCCTTGTCTGCACCGCCCTTCTTCTCTTGAGCGGCCGGTGTGCCCTTGTCATTCTCCACAACACCACCCTGGGTAAGGCCTTCTGCCCTTTTCTTTCCTTTCCTACCCTTGGGACGGTAGTAGCTCCTATCACGCATTGGAAGCCATCGTTCGGGGTCCATCTTCTTACCCTCGACATAGTCCTTTGGCACTCTCGACTTACGCAACCTCTTCGACTTGGCCGGTACCTCCTTGTTGGGCGCAAGGCTACGTTTCCTTGACTCCGCTCCGAGGTTAACTGATGTGAGGGTACCAAGTGGAACACCTGCATTCTCAAGCTCAACTGCGTCGATATCAGAAACTAGACGATTGGCTTCTGGCAAGTAAGCCAGGAGGTCTGCAGGTATTGATGATGGGTCTGTGATGCTATATGCAGCTACAAGACCAGCGATAGAAGCCCGGTCTTCGTTATCTTGGTCATACAAGCCCTGGAAGATCTCTCCTGCAGTTTTGACGTTGTCGGGGTTATGAGTGTCGAGAAGTGCTGTGCCAGCAGCGACCATCAGAGACTTGGATGGCGCTTCCGTTTTCGACTTGTGAGGTTTCCGCCAGTACTCAGCTGCCTTTGCTAGCTCGTTCTTGGAAGCGCCTGGTCGACCTTGCTGTGCATATAGCGACACAAGTGCAGCAATAAGTCCTGGTGCAAAACGAACGTCTAAATCGGATGCTGAGCCACTCTGTTCCAATCGCTTGAAAAACGATTCTAGCAAATGTGTCGCAGCGGCGTAGTTGTTTGTAATAACGTACAAGTGCGTTATCGTGAGTATGAGACCCACATCAGCTGGCCTCTTTTCTAGCAACGGTACGATCTCCTTCAATGCAGCTTTCTCGGTGTCTGCATTCCTTGCGTGAGCTGCCGCATTCAACACTGCTGCCATGTTGACGGCAGGAGACAGAGATGGTGCAGGCGACGCGGAGATGACCTTCTCAGTCGAAGATGCCACGCCCGCGACCTTCTGCGACAGCAATGCCATAACGTATTCATCTTGTCGTAGAATGTTGGACTGGTGGGAGAAATGCTGATCGGTAACGGGAGGTTGCGGCGATGCGTGGAAGAGACGATGGGAGAGGTAAGGGTTTGAGTGCTCTTTGGAGGCGGCGATGCTGTTGACCTGGGCAATGTAGCGGGTCGAGAGTTCCTTGATGCTACTGTTGTTAGTGGCTATTCTAAGCTTGTGACGGACGTCTTACTCTGCAAAAGGAATCTTGGTGGCCAGTTCCTCGGCCTCGTCAATCTTGCCCAGTTGCGTCAGGACATAGACTTGCTGAACAGTAATTGGCAGTAACTCGGCCTGTTTTTCTTCTTCGCTAAGGTCCGAGAGTGCATTGCACAGATCCTTCGCGCGCTTGAGACACACTTGGGCTTGTCCAAACTCATTGCGGGATATGCTGCCGCATGCCGCGTTGAAGGCCGTTTCGAAGACTTCCAGATCTTCACGTGTGGGCTGCTTCTTTTGCGCGAGCTCGCCTTGCCCAGTCCATTCCAGTTGCGCGTCTACAGCCCCCGAGTTGATGCGGATATCGTACTCTTCGCTTTCGACGTTTTGGTCTGCGAGTTCCTTATAAATCCTGGTGGCCTGCGCGAAGTTCTCGGATCGGTATGCCTGGCAGCCAGGTGTCAGCTATGCGCATGCTTCAGATGCCTTCCGGTACATACGGCCTGAGCAAGCATGTGCTTCATCCCCCGACCTGCATCTGAACCCGCGGCTGTGGCCACTTCCGCAGCCTTTGCTGCATTGCCAGTCTTGTAGAGCGCATATGCGTACTCGAACCGCGCCTTCTCCTGCAACTCTTGCGCCCCCTCAAACACCTCTAATGCATCCTCATAACGGTCCAAGTGCAGCAATGCTATCGCTTTTGTGTGCTGCGCGTCCAGATCGCCCTTGGATTTCTTGAGCGCCGCATTGGTGGCCTTTAGCACTTCGTCGTGGTCGTCGATGGTAGCTTGTGCAAGCAGCGAGGAGAGTGATTTGGTGGATGCGGCCATGGTCGGTTCGCGCTTTATCTTCCACCCATCAGAAGGCGGCGCAGACGTTCAGAGAGTAGCGATGGGCGCTGGTGGGGAGATTGCGGAGGTCTTGGTGAAGGCACGCGGGGATCTGAGGTGGGATGGTGCAAGCTCGCCTAAGACCCTAAGTTCCGATGGCTTGGATTCGTAGTAGGGCTGACGGCTAACGAGCATTGTCATTCAGCACAAAGTGCTCGGTATCCAAAGCGACAGGCTATTCACATGGGATTACCGCAGGTGGTTCTCTCCATCGATGCACGATTTATACCATGGCAAAATTGTCAAGCGATATCTTTTAGTACATTGAATCTACCTCCTTTTTGTGCTTTGAAAATGCTTTCTACAGAGTACGCAATGCTCTAAATCATGCACTTCCCTCCTTGTATGCCGAAAGATCATGACTGCAGCCAAAGCCGATCCCTGCATGCTTTCGAAAGTTGAACGCCACCTAAACCTAAACGCCAGCGCTATGTGATCAATCAGTTTACATCTTCGAATTCATCCTCTTCGCTCTCGTCGCCACCATTCGACGCGGCTGGAGTTGCTGCAGCTGGAGTTGCAGCAGCCGAAGGCGTAGGGGCAGCGGACGATTCCAGCTTGACACGTTTTGCATCCGGAAGAGCGCTGGGTGTACCCACGTCAACGTCTTCAAACTCATCCTCATCCTCATCCTCCTCGTCATCGTCCTCTTCCTGCTCCTTCCTGCGGCGCTCGGCCTCGATCTGGGCAAAGACAGCATCGAGGTTCTGATTAGTGGCCACGCTATCTCCTGGCTCGGTTTTGATACTGGGAGTGTCTACTCCATCTGCTTCTCGCTTCACACTTGTCGTGTTTCCTGCTGCGTCTTTGATAACAGTCGACTTGGTGTGCCAAGAAGGAAGCTGATTCTGCAAAGACATCTTTTCCTGGCGCGCCCTGTCTGCCGCTCGTTGTTTCTCGTTCTCCTCCGCGCTCGAACCGATCTGAACGTTGATCTTCTCCGGGCCCGTATCGATGCCCTTGACGGCAGTCGGGCGGGAGACAGTTTCAATAACCTCGACCTGCGTGCCAGGGTCCACATTCCTATCGCGAGGAAGCTCGATCCTCTCGCTGATGATGTCTGGTGGTTCCAGATTGGGAAGATTACCCATGTCCTGGATTTTCGACATCATCTCGATTAGCGGTCCGAACAGCTTGTTGAACTTGGCTGGAGTATCGTCGACGTCGTCTGCTTGAACGTCCTGGTCGATTTCGTCCAGTCGAAAGCCGCATCTGGCGCAAATGAAACCACTGTCATCTGGTCCAGGATTGTCATCGGGATGGTCAAGCGCCTGCATGGTGGTGTATGTGGACTTGCATCGCAAGCATTTGAATTCGGGTTTTTCGGTCGTGGGTTTCGCGTCCCTTTTGATGCCCTCGTCAATCTTATGAATCTTGTACTTGACCGAGTCGACGGCGCGGCGCCAGTCGATGTAGAAGAATTCTCTGCTTGATGCCTTGTTTGCACCCTGGCGCAGGACATGCTGAGTATACGAAGAACACAGCCCGGCCTCCCTAAGCTTACCCGCAACCTTACTAACATGTTTCGAGTTCTTGCCTGCATCGAGAATGATGGTCATGTCGGCCACGGGAAGTGCGCCGTGATAGCAGAGGGCGTCCATGATGACGATGTGCTCCGTCTCGTAAAACATACGGACTACTGTCCTTAACAATTGCTTCACTGCTTGTACAGGATCCCCTCCGTTCTTCTCTACAGAGTCCTTCATTGCTGCGCCCATGGCCGCGGTTGTATAGAATTACGTTCAGGTCTTGCTCGAACGGCGGCTGAGGAGATGCGGTGGGCGCGGACGGCTTTCTTCGAATACGCCAGACTAGATCGCAGACAGGGCGCGAGACTCGAAATCGGTTTGTACGTATTAGGCGAGGCGCATCCTTTTCTACTTTGTGTTATGTCTGTCCGCACGCGAGTTGACGCGACAATCGGGTGCTGCTGTAGGAGAAAAGGTGAGATTACTAAAGATACAACAGGCAGACACGACTGAACCATGGTTCCAGCACTAAGCGGTGGCTCGGGCGGTGAAGCGTACCTGCCGCGCCAAGCCTACAGCTCCGAGAAAATGGAAACCACGACCCCACAATTTACCTTCATTTGCAGCTACAGCTATCCTTTGTAACCCTACCGCCTCATGACCCGTAGCTTTGAATACTTGAAGAAGCTGGTCACACGCCTTTCGCGACCATGTCTGACAACGAAGGTCCTCGCCACGACAACAGTTCGTCAAATCGCGACCGAGGCGACAAGAAGCGCAAATGGGCCGACAAAGATCGCAGAAATGCTTCGAGGGGAGGTGGTGGACGGCACCAGCATGGAAGCCGTCCGAATAAGAAGAGAAATATGGGGCGTAAGGAACATCAGTGAGCAGCTACCGGTCGATTCAATGCTCGTCTCTAACTAAGCAAGCTCTACCCAATTAGACCGACGAGATCGCAACCTCGAACAACAAGCCAAATATAAGGAGCAAGAAGAGAAGGGCGAAGATAGGCCAGCTCTTCCTGCTGCCTTCCCTGCCGAGGAGGTTGAGGCAGAAGAGCGCAGGCCGAAACGCAAAGTCGCAGTCATGATTGGCTACTCAGGCACTGGCTACAAGGGCATGCAGATCGACTACAAACAAAAGACCATCGAAGGCGACCTATTCAACGCTTTTGTCGCAGCCGGTGCCATATCCAAGGCAAACGCATCAGACCCCAAGAAATCGTCTCTCGTCCGTTGCGCCCGTACCGATAAGGGCGTTCATGCTGCCGGCAATATAGTATCGTTGAAGTTGATCATCGAAGAGGAAGACATCGTTGATAAGATCAACAGTCATCTACCTGACCAGATCAGGGTTTGGGGTATCCAACGAACTATCGGTTCATTCAGCTGTTACCAAGCATGCGATTCTCGATGGTACGAATACTTGATTCCGACACACTCATTCCTCCCGCCGCATCCTTCGAGCTACTTAGGAAAGAAGTTAGAAGAGTACGCAGAGAAAGAGAACGATGTTGAGGGCTATCGGAAGAGACAGGCCGAGGTCGCCAATTTCTGGCCTGAGGTAGAGGAGAAACACATTAAACCCATCTTGGACTCACTTGACGACTCAATACGACCACTGGTGCTAGAAGCACTTTACAACGTCGATGCGATTGATTCGCCGCCTGGCGGAGATCGCTTAGTCGATGCCTCCATCGAGCATATCGAGCGCAAAGCCAAGGAAGAGAAGTCCGCGGATACCGCGATGGCGGACGGAGGCGACGTTACTCCTAGCGAACAGACCGCAAATGAAGTCAAAGAAGCCATCGATACGATACAACAAAACGAACCTAGCATTACTCTCGACAGCTCCACGGACGGTTCCCGTCCTCTCCCTGAAGGTGTCGTCAACCAACCCGTCCTCGAAGAAGCCATCAAAGCCCTAAAGAGGGCGTATCTAGACGTGAAGAAGGCTTACCGCATCTCTCCCGAGCGACAAGCCCGAGTCCAAGCTGCACTCGACAATTACCTCGGAACCCACCGCTACCACAACTACACAGTGCACAAGAAATTCAACGACAAGTCCGCCCAGCGCTATATCAAGAGCTTTAAAGTCGCACCTAAGCCTATCATCATCAACGATACCGAGTGGTTGAGTTTGAAGGTACACGGTCAGAGTTTTATGATGCACCAGATCCGTAAGATGGTTGGTATGGCTGCGTTAACGGTACGATGCGGTACCGACCCCGCAATCATGGACAAGAGCTTCGGTAACGAGGTTGTCCGGATACCCAAGGCTCCCGGCCTGGGCTTGTTGCTCGAGAGACCCGTGTTTGAGTCGTACAACGCAAAGTCAGCTAAGCAGCATGGACGCGATCCCATTGATTTCGAGAGGTACAACGACAAGATTGAGGCCTTCAAAGAAAAGGAGATTTATCAGCGTATCTTCCGTGAAGAGGCAGAGGGCAATCAGTGAGTATTATTCTGGTCCAAGTCACTATGGATAGCTTCTAACTATGGATAGGTTCAACACGTTTTTCACGCATTTGGACAACTACAAAGATCCACAATTTCTCTACTTGACCTCCGGTGGCATCGAAGCCACAAAGAGGAAGCGTGAAGACAAGTCTGCACAACAAAAGTACGAAGAAGACTCTGAAGATGAGAATGCCAGTGGTGGCGAAGGTTAGTCGACAACATTGGTAGTAAGGATGATGTGATACCCCATATACATG
Source organism: Alternaria burnsii (assembly GCF_013036055.1). Taxonomy (NCBI): domain Eukaryota; kingdom Fungi; phylum Ascomycota; class Dothideomycetes; order Pleosporales; family Pleosporaceae; genus Alternaria; species Alternaria burnsii. The sequence goes on from NW_024066111.1 coordinate 1,110,893, forward strand.
GATGGTTTCATGAATTGCCTGGGCATGGGCACCATGAAAGTGTATCACTGCGACTTCAGAAGAGATTCGCGTCGTCTCAAGTACGAAAATATCATGTGTACTATAATAGCACGACGCTGTGGTCATCGCACCAGACCGATAGAATTGATTCCCTTATAGATGTCGCGATGACTTGAACGTAGTATAAGGTAATTCCGATACACAAGAACGCCTTGCTTGACCATCGTATAGCCTTGTAACGAAAGCACTTCACAGACCCTTGCCCTCGAGATACTCCTGCACTCTCTCCAGAAGCTCTGCTTTCTTACCCCCAATGCTCTGACCCCTTGCGCTGAGCCATTGCTTCAGCACAGCAACTGTTTGCTTGCTGATTTTTCCACTGTTGTTCAGATCCGCCATTTGCTGATCAGTCATACCATCTTCTTCTTCCCCACCGTCTTCAGCTTTGACCATTGGTTCTTTCTTGACTCTCTTAGCGGCTGGCTTATCCTCACCATCTGCACCGCCACCCGGGCGTTTCTTTGCTGTAGGCTTAGTGCGATGAGCTAGCGCGGACTTTTGCTGTTGTGCGTATGCTTCTTCAAATTCTTTACCATAGTCTTCAATGTACTCACCACACCGCTTGTCAATTTGCTTGTAACGAGGAATGGTTTTGTCTTCGGGGTGGACCGGTAGTTCTTCTTCGAGGGCCAGCGCTTGTAAGATGCGGTAGAACCATTGCAAATCTGGGTTAGGGTATCTGGAAGGATCGTATATGCCTTTGGGTAGTTGAAGTTGCTCGATGATGAGGCGCATCTTGTCGGTCAGCGCATCTGTGGTCTTGAGTGGTTGCTCCGGTGGCGTTGGAAATTGCCGAATGTCGTCTGCGAAGGGGAGGGGTACGAGCCAAAGTCCCGGTGGCATTAATTGCTCGCCTTCTTCATTTATCCTCTCTTCGCTGGGGATGAGGGCTGCAAGCGTGGGTGCAGCGTTGCGGCGCGGAATGAACCATACTAAGCCCATCTTCTGAGACTTTAGCAATTTTTGCTGTAAGGCTGAGAAGACACGGGTTGAACCAATGTAATCTGCTTCTGAGGGGTAGATGAAAGTTGATTTGTTCGTGTTAGTCCAGATAGGAACGCTGGAAATGGGCTTGAAGCCAATGATCCGAATTACAGGCTCACCAAAACATTGCCGTATTTGTGTGATCTCTTCGGGCGTGAAGGTGATTGCATCGCCGCCAAACTTGTACGCTTTCCGCAGCTCGGTCTTCTCAATGGCCCGGGCTGATTCGTTTGCCATCTGTGTGGTTGTAGACACCGCGATCTGCGGCTTTTCACCGCCAACCCATACGTAGCAAGACTTGACATGTTCCTGACGTTTGATAAGGATGTATCCCTTTACACCAATACGGAGATCGGGACCAAGCTCCATGGGTAATGAGAATAGAGCGCGGCGGGGTGCAGCTTTGGAATTGATGGAAGAGATGAGTTGCTTGAGAAGAGATATGCCTTCGCCACTCTTCGCAACTTTGGTAGTCGACGGTATGGCAACGGGCGCGTCAGGATCGGATGGTGATGTTGGGTACACGAGGTCATCATAGAAACGCGATCGATCGAAGGTATGGTCTGGTTGCGATATGGGGAATAGGTCGATAGTACAACCAAGATCGTATAAGTCGCGAGCCCGTGTGACTGCTGTGTCCTTGTCTGCTTTTACCTTGACTGGGTAGTCGTTGTCTGTCACTAGGAACAATCGTCTAGACGAAAAGTTGGGCGCTTTTGTAGTGAAGATTTGGTTTGCACAGAACAGCACGGTTGCCATGCTGGCACCATCCTTGGTTGGCTTCAGTATCTCTTCGGCCTCTTCTTCATTCTCCACCATATCTCTGAGCCTCTTGACATCCTGAGCTGATGGCACGTCAAGGTCTGCAAGGAGATAGCAGTTTTGAAACGTGTTGTCACCGTCCTTCAAGTCTGTCGTCTCAGTGCCAAATAATAGTATACCCATCATGTCGTTTGGATTTGAGATGATTCGTTGCTGCATTAATTGATAGGCGCATTTCAGAGCAGCAGACGTCGGCGAATCGCGCTCAGCTTTCTTATCTTCTGATTTGGGGGGTTTCTCAAGCATAGTTGGGCTAACGTCGATGGCGAAGAGGACGGCATCTTTGATTGTCTTGTAACTCTATGTATCGTTAGTAACACCACTGAGTACAGAAGCCGCATTGGACGTACAGACTCGTCAATCTCCTCCTCTTCCTCTTCCTCTTCGCCTGGCCGATTGTCTTGTGGTGCCGCCATGGTGCGACAGTCGCGTTTGGCTGTTGTAGTAGAAGGGTAAAAGCTCAATGGGGCGACAGTGTGATTAGCATTGGGCTTCGGAGACTTCTAGGGATTATGGGACCAAGTAGCCCAGGCAGGCAATCATAAGTCGCTGCGGCGCGCGGGACAACGACGTAGCATGGTAGGCAGCAGGGTGAGAACGCGACACTAGCTCCAACACGTAGGCACGTGTTTGCTAGGCTGCCGTGGGGCAACTCCTAGCGTCCGATCGCCAGCCACGATCGTCATCAACTGCCAACGGGCCTGCCGCCATTGGTCAGAGCTTTCACGCCGCTTGCTGGTCTGAACATTATTCATGCTGTAGTTCTGGCCTCGGCATCTTCTCCTCTATACTTGACTTCGAGGGGACACTTTCTTTCTCGTCGCAAACTTCACAATGGCACTTCGCATATCTTGCCAGCGCGCCGCAAAGCGTGCCACTTCCATTACGCCCGCCACATCTGTCCTCTCATCATACAGCGCACAATGGCGGAGAGGCAATGCGACAGTTGCCCCTACCCAAGTAACACCTGGCGCTAAGGGACCTACTGCTATGGTCTTCATGAACATGGGCGGGCCATCGACAACAGACGAGGTCCATGGCTTTCTGAGCATGTTGTTCGTGCGTAACTTGGTTGGAACGCATCATAGATACTCGGCTGACGGATTGTAGGCCGACAAAGACCTGATTCCCCTTGGACCCCTCCAGAACTACATTGGACCCTATATTGCACGGAGACGAACACCCAAGATTCAAAAGCAATATGCTGAGATTGGTGGTGGATCACCAATCAGGAGATGGTCTGAACACCAGGCCGCAGAAATGTGCAAGATCCTCGACAAGACCTCACCCGAGACCGCTCCCCACAAGCCCTACGTTGCTTTCCGTTATGCGAACCCTCTTACCGAAGACACATACAAGCAATTGATAGCAGACGGTTTTGGAGCAGGCAAGGGTGGCCGTGCTGTCGCTTTCACACAATACCCCCAGTACTCCTGCTCAACTACCGGCTCCTCGTTGAACGAACTCTGGAAATGGAGGACGAGGCTGGAAGGCAAGCGCGCAAATGGAGAAACTGGTCAAGAAGTCGAGCCTGAAGGTGCCATCAAATGGAGTGTTATTGACCGCTGGCCGGCACACCCAGGCTTAGTAGAAGCCTTCGCTCAGAACATCGAAAAGAAGCTCGCGGAATACCCAGCTGAGCGACGAGACGGCGTTGTCATCCTCTTCTCTGCCCACAGTCTCCCCATGACTGTTGTCAACCGCGGTGACCCATACCCCTCCGAAGTCGCAGCGACTGTATACGCCGTGATGCAGCGCCTCGGCATGAAGCACAAATACCGCCTTGTATGGCAATCGCAGGTCGGCCCTCAACCTTGGCTTGGAGCGCAGACTTCAGACACTGTCAAAGAGTACATGAAGAAGGGCCAGACAGACATGCTCCTTGTACCCATTGCCTTCACTAGCGACCACATCGAGACGCTATACGAACTGGACAAGGAGGTCATTGGTGAGGACGCAGAGGGCCATGAGGGTGTCAAGCGCGTCGAGAGCTTGAACGATAGCCCTGTTTTCATCGAGGCGCTCGCAGACATCGCAAAGGCACACTTGCAGAGCGGGCAGGCGTGTAGCCCGCAGATGATTCTCAGATGTCCAAAGTGCACGAGTGAGAGGTGTTTGGCACAAAAGGAGTTCTTCGCTGGCCAGACACAACACATCGATCCTCCCGCATCATAGGCTGATTTGAAGCTATGACGATTCGAGAATTGCAGACATGTAGCGATTGTGTACCATATGGAAAAATTACTATATACCCGCCTCATAAGGACGATTGGAGATCTGACTGTCTCGCTATGAACCCTAGAGACTTCGTCTCCATAGGCCGCGTGATACACGCGCTTTTTGGCACCATCTCCCGAGTTTCACTTGTGTTGTTGTCTGCCACCTCTTCCTCGGTCTGGGTATGTATCTGGGCGATACGCCCATCCTCGTGACTTTTTTTCCTTTCAACAACCGCCTGAACTTCGCATGGCTCTACTGCTGACGTCTTGACTCTTATCTTGTTTATTCCCGCCCCAAGACTAGAATTCCCTTTCTACTTTGCACTTACAAGTTTCCCTGTCTGCTCGTCCTGGGGAATGCAGCTATAGTGTGTGTCCGGACACGCAAAGCCCAATCAAGGAGGAAAGCTGATGTTACGTTTGCTGCAATCCTGTGACGAAATTGACAAACACACAGCTCCTGTCGTGCCAGTGATCAGTAGCTTTTGAATCTATTGTTAGGCTGTAATGCGTTTCGAGCACTACCTGGCAATGTGGCTCGTCTTTGCCAGTTGTACTTATTTGAGAATCCATCCATGCGAGATCTTCTCTAGGCTCATCTCTGGGGTTCTTGAGGGCGCAGCCTTCGATACCACGTTCATTGTCCACATCGGTGGAGTGGGAGGCAATTTTTGACTCCTGGTCATGTTGGATAGCGGACCACGACGTACAACTTGGTCTACTCTAGGATGTGGTATAAGTAGCCCAGCTTCTTTGACGAGGACTATGTCATCAAGTGACAAAAAAATGTCGATTTGCACGCGCAGATTAGAGGAAGTTTATTGCGGTGTCATTACGAGCATTATTAGGTGGAGGTCGGACACAATCTGGGGCTGAAGTGCAAACCAGAACCTTTTAAGAAACGGTAGAAGATGTCCGGCAGTTCATATAGTGGGCATTTGAGATGGTACTAACAAAGCAGTGGTTAGAGATACCCTACTGGCGCCAATTTCAATTGTGATTTCCATGACTTCGTAGAATTCACTCTAATCAGTGGTACTGCAACCACACAGAGCGCTAATCGTGATGATGCATAAACGCCTAAACAGATAACCGAGTTGGACTATCTTTGTAAACCTCAACTCGATGCTTGGTATATCAACTGGGGATGCATGGAACATCTTCGTTAGTGTGCTTTATAGGTACGAGGGCTCTGAGTGGATTCCATGAAATGTCATTCAATGCAAGACCGCGCTCCCTAGCTGCATACACGCATGTAGAAGCCTCTAAATCCTAGAATTACAGATCCCTCTCGTCACCCAATTGTCCCTTCAATCATAATCCCATGAGTATCTGAAGAGCTTTACGCAGTCCTGGCGACAGGCTTCTTCTCGCCGCCCATGTCGTGCTCAGTGTAGTAAAAGTTCTCCTCTGGGATACGTCCCCTCAGGAACTCGGGCTCGGAGCCACGAACGTAGATGTCCTCGTATAGTACCTTGCCAGTGGCCTCGGGAACGGCCATCTTCTCCGCGATGGCAACCTCCTCGTCGACCTCGGAGCGTGCTTGCTTGTCGATGGACTTGAGCTCCTCCTCGGAAGTGACACCCCAGTCAAGGAGCTTCTGCTTGAGTCCGGCGATGGGGTCGTTGGTGCTGCGCATGCGCTGAATCTCCTCACGGGTCTACCAATGCTTGTTAGTATATACTCTGAAATTCGGGACTGCGGTATGACTCACTCGGTAAGTGGTTCCAGGGTCGGACATGGAGTGTCCTCCGTAACGGTAGGTGACGTATTCGTAGACGAGAGGACCCTTGCCAGCAGCAGCGTACTCCTTTCCGTACTTGACAGCGGCCTTGACGGCGAGGACATCCATACCGTTGATCTTCAGACCAGGGATGTACTGTCCACGCTTGTAGTAGTCGGTGAGGGCAGACGAGCGGTTGGCAGCGGTTCCCATACCGTACTTGTTGTCTGAGGGGTATTAGCAAAATGGCAGCATGCCCCTTTGAAGGGTATACGCACTCTCGCAACCGAAGATGACGGGCAAGTTCCACAGCTTGGCCATGTTGAAAGCCTCAAAGACCTGACCCTGGTTGGAGGCACCGTCTCCGTAGAGAGCAAGGGTGACGTTCTTCTTGTTCTCGTACTGGCATGCGAAGGCAATACCAGCTCCGACGGGAACCTGGGCACCGACGATACCGTTACCTCCGTAGAAACCGGGGGCGAACATGTGCATAGATCCACCTTTTCCGTAAGCGATACCCTCTCTCCTGCCGAGGAGTTCACCGATGATGGACTTGACAGTTGCGCCGCGCATCAGAGCGAAGCCGTGGCAACGGTAGGCGGTAATGAGATGGTCGGCGCGCTCGATAGCGTGTTCGATACCGACGGCGACGGCTTCCTGACCGGTGGACAGATGGCAGAAACCCCGGATCTTCTTCTCCTTGTAGAGCCTGTCGGCGGCCATTTCCATGCGTCTGTTCCATATTAGACCGTGCTTGTAGCCAAATGCTGCAATTGTGGTGTTTCATACCGCACGGCGACCATGTCGTAGTACATCTTCTTCAACTCCTTCTTGGTAACCTCCATTGTGTATGGCGGCGGGTCGAGCTCGTACGTCTCAAAGGCCTCGTCGGAGAGGCGGATCTCGAAGGGCTTGTCATCCTCCTGCACACGGTCAATTATCTGTCCCGTGGCTACAGCCACTCTATCGGCATTTCTGGGTGTTGTCTTACCGATGGCACGTTGGCCGGGTCGGTGTGCGATGAGGCCGCATCCGTGGTCACGAACCTGCTGAAGGCGGGTCGCGCGGCGGGGGCGACGACATTGCGTCGGAAGGGCGACGCAATGTTCCGCCTAATTGTCCTGGACAGCATTGTGAGGTGTGAGGGGAAGGAGCGGGGGGAGAGGCGTGGGTATGCCGTGAGGTTGACTGCTGAGGGTGTTGATTCGAAAAGTTGCTCAGCTCCGCCAGCTCGGGGATCCGCTTTCGCGCTAAGCGATTAGGGTCCGCCAACGCCAATTCTCAACACATCCCGATCCTCTCCGACTCAACACCTATCGATGCGAACAAGCCGCCCAACACATTTCAATTCGCTACACCAATCCTCATTTGCCCTTCTCTTCGTTGCGATTTGTATATTGCACATGCTGATACACCGCGAACCACCAGGGAGTTGGGGTGAGCACGCGTATCCCACACCATCTTCGCGTAGGCAGGACTAGTAGTATATGGCTGTCGCGATCCCTGTCAGGATGCAAAAGAAATGACGCGAGTGAACAGTCCCAGAGATGCGGGATATGATACGACTACTGTTGAACAGCAAGGGAATATTCTCGACATCTCTTTTCCACTATTGCCATCTCAGATTGCTCAACATGACGAAGCTCATCTCGCTCCTCAGAATGATCACTCAAAGTACACTTCCGACCTGTTCGCTAATCCCGTCGAATGATATCCTTTCTATCCCGCAATATCAGTAAAGCAAGCATGATCTCTTGATCAACGTCTTGAAAATTTTTGTGTAACGGAAGTTATGGTAAGCGTAGGCAAGGAGCGTGGGAAAGACGGATGGTTCGATACTTAGGGACTCAAGGTCTTTAGGTATGTTGGATTGCGGAGAGTAGAACTGGTATGCACTTCGAATAATGGAGATTCTACATGTGCATGTCTTTGGTAGGTGTACCGTCAATTACGACCAACATTACCATATGTAAGCCTGAACATGTTTCGAGGCATGGACGGCTGCCAGACGTGAAGCCTATTGTAATCACGTGTGACTCCGCATATAGTAATTTGTGGGGTCGCTGTAGGATGCGTTGCGCTAGCGTTCATTCCTGAAATGAACCTCACAATTATCGTGCAACCTAATTTCGCGAAGACTTTGCTGCGCATATCGACTTATGAGATATGCGTGAGCTTCTGGTTGTGTGTGCCCGATTATAGCAGTCATGCCGCACTTTCTGCTCAAGCCTTTGACGCGCTCGTATCTGACACGACCCGAGAACTCGATTGCTAAGCGCCGGAATTGAAAATCTGATAGAGCGCGTAGCAAGCTTCCCGACGCTTGATGATACACAGATAACACAGCGAAGTAGATCAGAAATGGTGTGACCAATAACGAGCCTCAATCCCGATTTGGTTGTTGTATTATTAGACCTTCGAAGACCCCTTGGCTCGTGGCAGTACGCGCGCGATACAGATTACGTTGATCAGCCCGACATAGACGCGCCAGTAGAAGTCATAGATATCTGGAGTTGACTGTGGTGTTGTGTCTAGCATTCCAAAACTTCTCAAACGAACTTCATTCCCGCCTGCTTCGCAAAAGCCATGGTAGCCACAAACCCACGAAATGCTTCAGGTGCATCCCGCACCACATCCTTTCAACACGAACCGCTCGACTACAGGAGAAATGTTATTAGACTACTCAGGATCCTTCCAAACCTTTCGAATGACGGACACATTCAATGTGAAATGTGGCATGACAGCGTTAAGGCAAGCTACACCTGTCTTTCCTATGTCTGGGGTCCGGAGAAGTTACAACGGCAGATCCTGGTCAACGACAGGCTTCTGTCGATACGAGAAAATCTTTTCGAGTTCATGCAAGTCGCTCGATTAAAATACGCATATTCCCCACGAATTCTCTGGATCGACGCTCTGTGTATCGACCAGGACTCCGTTTATGAAAGGAATCACCAGGTAGCACAGATGGGTTCTATTTACGCAAATTCTGTTGAAGTAATCTCTTGGCTTGGGCTCAGTCAAAGTATAGAAAGAGCATTTACATTTGCACTTGATTTGAGCATGGATCCTAGATATGGAGCATGGGACATGCAGAATGATCAGGAAAAGAGATGGCTCCAACGGAACAATGAGACCAATGGTCAACTTAAGAGAGATTGGTTCGCGGTTCTCGAAGACCGATACTGGACCCGCGCGTGGATCACACAAGAGATCTTGCTCGCTCAAAATGTCAAGTTCCTTGTCAACAACCTGGAAGTCACTTTCGAGCAGATTTCCGGATGTGCCGTCGGACAACTTGAGTACTTCAACGACCTTAAAGGCAATGCAACGATCCATCCTAAGAACTTTGACGTCAAGACTCGTGTCTTCTGGTATTACATGTGTTCCATAGGCGAACAAAGAAAGCCCAGCGAATCGAAACTCATCAGCTGGTTCACTCGCCTACCCGGTCGGCAAAGCTGCTACGTTTACGACAGAGTCTACTCGCTTCTTTCCCTTGCTTCAGACGCGTCAAGTATCAAAGTAGACTATCGCACTTCGAGATCAGAACTTTTGTATCAAGTCATGAACCTCTACAGAACAAGGATGTGCATTTGTGCATGGTTTTATATGGTCGATATGTTAGACTGCTACCATGTTCCTGACGCAAAAGGCCGTGGCAACAGATCGGATACAACCCCAGTCTTCAGACTTCCCATGAAGCCAGTTCGTACAGAATCTGTTATGGGTGACAAAATAAAAGACTGGTACGATGCTTGTTCAGCATGTGCCACAAGGATGCCTCCGCCTTTTGACGAGAAGGTCCAGACAACCTTTTGCGTCAAGTCTCTTTGCTACAATATTCAAGATGGCCACGTGCATGTTTACAAGAACAAGCATGGAAAGTACGAGGTCAAGCGATGGGGTGATACCACTGGTTACGATGTCGTGCACTTTCAACCCGGAGATCCTGGAACCTCCAAGGACGACATCAATCTTGGGTGGGGTAGTTCACCTGATCTATATGATGTCTTCCTCACGGGCGATGTCTTGATGAAGCTGTTTTCGTACCCCGACGAGAGGGTGAGACAGGCGGTGCCGTTGCAGATCTGTTCATGGGCCCAGGAAGGTGTGACTAACATGGAGCTTTGTTAGACCACTCCATAGGCATGATGAGTGTTCCATTGAGTCTAAAGCGATATGCAGCGTGTGGACGTATAAGATGTATTGTGTGCTTTACGTAATTCGGTTGCAAACGACCATGGCCCAGCACTATCCTTTCCTCCTGTTTTTTGCCAATGCTGGTGTGCCGGACCATGAGATACTCAATAGTGAACGTATAGTAATGATAGCAAACAGATGTTACCCATTTCTTATCCTTCCCAGAAGAGTGGTCGGTTACTTCTTACCAGATGTTCCGCGACACGACTATCCGTGTGGTCATAGAGGGAGTGGAATTCTCAACCAGGAATCCAATTTCTCTCCACGCTTGAGGGGATTAGTGCAATGAAAAGGCGAACAGCCATCAATGTATTGCCAACAACAGACTCGCGTTACCCATAGTGATAAAAATGTAACGTGGAGAGAGTGACAGGGTCGCTTCGAATGATGAATAGATGGCTACCACATTTTGCGTGAAATTAAATGTAATAGGTATGTTGTTTCAAGGCGTCTGGCGCCTAGCGTCATTGTCAACTGACAGAGAATGTATGCGAGTCTTTGTCGTATGTGATCCAAGTTTGGTGCTAGACGGCAGTTAGAGCGAAAGAGCGCAATAGCATTTTATAAATACTTGCCTTCGCAATAGAATAACCAAGCCTCAATACCCTCTCCATACGGTTCTTCACTGTACTTGCTAATTCCAGGTATCGCTCTTCCTCATCGTGCTCCCTTTCGAACCATTTCTTAGGAAAGTAATCATCCGCCCAGATCAAGCCTCGCACGAGGTAATCTTCCGGCAGCGGCAGCTCGTCGCCCCTTTCCCCCTCTCCAGGGAACACATTTGAGGCCAACAAATCATTGATGTTTGGTGTTTGCGTTTGCGACTGACTTTGTATCTGGTTCTCAGTCTTGACCAACGTATTCAGAAAAGCAACGAGTTCAGTCCAAGGTGCATCTTGAATGAGATCGGAAACGTATTTACTAGAAGCGAAGCTGGAAAGAAAAGCGAGCATAATGTGTACGTGAGGAAGCACGTTCTTGTCGCCAATGCGGCGAAGGACGAGAGCAAAAGTCTCGTGAGTGATTAGTTTGGCGTTGGGAATCGTGCCACGCATTGCCCATGGCTTTATCCCGTGTGCCTCATCTCCTTTCAGCGCCTCCGAGATATCTTCCTCACTTAGTATCGGTTTTGTTGGGTTCTGTTGGTCAGCTGAGGATGCACTCCGGATCTTCTCTTCAACAGCGTTTTGAGAGGGGTCCTGTGCCTTCAAGTTGATCGGATGAAGGGAAGCCTGGCGAAGAATGTTCTCGTTCAGCCCATATTCAAACCAACTGGCGATGTTGGTCACTGCAATGTATACACCCTGCTCCTTCCACTTCGCTGTCACACGCCCGATGTGATTGTCCAAATTTCCGATGAACTCTTCCTTTGCCTTGAGGAACTCGTCCTGACCTTTGGACTCCGTTACTGTAGACTTTTCGAAAAGCAGACCGTGTGCTTTGATGAAGCTGGTATCGATCGCTAGAGCATGCGTAAGAGTTGCGCCTGCACGACCAAGAATCGGGTCTAACAGAGTTAAGATCGATTCCCGTGCGCTCTGGAATGGTTTTACGCAAGTCAAAGACCTGGAGTAGTAATACATTTGTTGCAGTGCATTGGGTCGTGCCAGGATAGCCAAATGGTGATACAATCGGCCCACAGTAGGATTCTTATCAGCAGCCTTAGTATACCAGGAGCGTGCAACTCCTGCCCAGGTCTCACGGTCGCGGATGTCCTCGTCTTCGATAGCCATCCGGTAGCGTCCAAGATCTCCAAGACATTCGATCCATGTGTCTTCGAAAGCTGGAACGGTTTCGTATAACAACGCCATCATCTGGTACGCCAAATATATGAACGCCAGCATATAATCGATACTGTCAGGAAGACGCCTCCGAAGTAACTCCAAAAAAGAATGAATCCCATGCTTCCACATGCGCGCAGGCATGGAATACTTAGCCGCAAGCCGCCGAAGAGCTGGCGATGCAGAAGGGTGTTGACTTGCTAGAAAGAAGTCGTGATGCTCGTGTAGAAGAGTGCGATGAAGAGCGATTAAAGCCTGCCAATGATCAGATGCAAGCTTGGTGTCGCTGTCTTGCGCAGCTGCAGCTTGCGCACGATCAACGTGTATACACTTAGTCTCCACCATAGTTAGTCCCGCATAGATTGATTTCACTTCAGATGCAAGTTGCTCTTGAGAGATAGGCCTACTATCTGGCTGCAACAACAGACCTGGATACCGGGGATCATAGCGCTGGAGCTCAATAAGGCCTGGTTGGCGTTGAGATTGTTGAGGTTTAGGAATAGATCGTTGTGTTGAATGAGCAGGGGATTGAGGTTGCGACGATTGTAATTGATTGCTCTTCGTAGCTTCCATTGACCATTCGCTGGAGGGCTCGGGCGTCGTCTGGTACGGAGATGAAGTACCTTTAGTGCTCTGCTTTGGGTCAAAGAGGCGTGCATCATGTGGTTTCGGTCGTGTCCGATCCGATACAACAGTATGAGGAATCTGTCTCGAGTATTCCGAATCGACTATCTCCACATGAGAGGGACCCTTTCCCCTCGGACTAGTAAACTCATGCTCTGCCGGTCGTTTCCTACCAGACGGTGGTGAGTTTTGTCGGGAGTTCTTTCCTGAATCTATAGTAAGACCTCCAATATCAGGTGCTGACCGATCTCCCGCAGTTGCAGCTGACGAGTGATCCGACCTCCTAACCATGTTAACCGTTGATCCAGTAAGTGTCGTGTATCGTAAATCTGTCCAAACTGACCTGAACTTTACACTCAGCTCGCGAAACTTATCTCGTGCCTGTCTCGAGTTCAAGCCCTCAAAATCGACACGATGATCTATCCTTCCATGGTCATATAGCTGTTCAGCGTTCGGGAAAATCCGGCCTTCGTGTCCTGGATAAGGACAGGGATGGGACCTTGTGACTGTGCTCTGGGTTTTGAGCGCCTGAGCAAATTTCGATTGCACGAATTCACCAGTATCCATCATGTAACGACGATTTTCAGGTGCAAATCTCTCTTTCGTGCTCGGTATGTCGTATGCGCCAAGTATTTGGCAGGAAAGACGCAGAAGAATTATTGATTGGTTGTGCAGATCCCCACATTCCCGTCTTGCGCCGCGCACTCAGGTTTGGCGTGGCAAGAATCTTTCGACTCTGGATTCCACGCGATGTATCGTAGGACTTGTTATTGCGCGATATCGCACATAGATCTGACCGATACTGAGTACAAGTTTGGGGGCCGAAAGTGCAAGTGCGCAGATTGTGGAATGTGCTTCACCTTTGCACTGACGCAGCTTGTGTGAAGACTAAGGCGGCGGCGTTACGGCTGTGGGGACTGAAATGATACGAGAAAGCTATGAAGTGCGTAGCAAGCATGGAAAGCAAGAGCATAAGTGGTGGATCACCGTAGTTAAGAGGCTCTGCTTGAGAGCAGGCAGATGGATCCGCAGAATTGCGAGCAGGCAACTAGGCAACCAGGCGCCAAGCACGCAGTATGTGGAGGCCACCCACACCAAACCATGCAAGTGTTCGGAAGGACCAAGAGCACTTGCCCAGCTGAGACCTGGGTGTACATGTTTCGCATGCTCGCTATTTTATAAGGTCAGAGTAGGCAAACATCTTAGCTCATATCCTGCTTTGCCGCTAAATTTCAGCCCACGATTTTTGCTTTCGCTGAACTAGACGCAATGGTGTTCACCTCATTCCGCATGCGTTAATATCGAGTCCACGGTCGTGTGGTTGGTGAATACTAACGCCATGATAGCCATGCGATCCTTCAAAATGAGTCCTCCTCGGCCTTATTGGTGGCCACACTATTTGTTTCTCAGGCCCGACGAGCGCTCTAAATGCGTCTTGCGACTTTCACTCAGCGCAAGTCATAAAGCAACATCCGCAGACTACAGTAATGCGACGTTGCTGTGGCAAGCAGTACTGATAAACAAATGGATTGACCGCTAGGCTCAGCTCACTGAATGATCGAGCGCACAGCTCATGAGCTTTTCGGGGTCTGCAGTCTGTCTTCACCAATCTGGTAACTCCTCAAGCTTACTTCAGTGGTAGCGTACCTCCACAGTTTATGATTACACCACTACAAAGGAACCTTCGACATCGCTGAGAATAGATACACAGCCCCGACAAGTATCAATGCTGCGACAGCGTTCGTTTCAAGTCCCCAACCTTGAATCCGAAGGGCTTCCCGCATCAAACTACCCTTGGATAGCATACATCTTGAATTGCTAACGGCATGACAATGTAGCGTGTTAATCGAAGCAGGGTTCAAGTACCTCTCTGATGGGGCGAATCACTGCCCGGTTAATGCGACTGGACGATTGCCAAAATCCTATTAAATGAGGCCAACAAAATGTATCCGTCTCTACCATACATTCCCTCCGATGCATAGGTACTACATTCCATTGCAGTGTGCAGAGAAGTGGTAGTATCCATTCCACTAGAAGATGCACGCCATTTTCGGTGATGCCAGCACAAGACCAGGGGCGCTAGAAAACCGTACGTGTCACACTGATGCCCAACGCTCGCGACCACACAAACGTTTCAACGTAGCTCCTTGGGCTCTGTATTGCCAAAGACGAGACCCTCTTTTGGAAAACAGTTCTCTTGCGCTCAAATGGGACCACGTGTTGGCACTGTGAAGCAAGATGTCGCAACAACACTGAACAACTAGTGCTGTACTGAATATATGTGATTCGATGTATCACAAACATTGAGCAAGGCATTTCAGGCGGGATAGATCATTCAGTAAGTTGAGCCTTTATCTCTGCGCCTGTGCAGCCTCATACTCGACCGGTGAAGGACCTGGAGAGGTGGAGTTAAGACAAAGTCCTCGAAACACTAACCTTGGGACTGAGAGTATAGTAATCGAGATACAAATGGTCCCGTCATGTGTTTGGGCCCGACCTAACGAGGATATGAAGCGAACAGAACCTGACTCTCCATCCGCTATCAGGAGAGGAGCTCAAAAATACAATCTTCGCGGTGGTTATCTATCCGCTCAACACTCGGTGTTGTTTGGAAGTATCGATGTTCTGATTCGATTTCACGCGCCGGAATATCTTATTGTTGCTATAAGAACTCGTGGCCGCCTGAGCCAGAATTTTAGGGTCAGTATCGTGTCCAGCACCTGTCTAGAAGGTTTCTCACTTCGATTTGTAAACGGATTTGAGACTATGAATCTTATCGACTGAACAAATCCGCGGCACGAATACGGCGACGCGCAAGATGAATATCGTATCACCAGAGATACCGAAAATACGACGACTCGAAAGATCTCTGTAGTTTCAGCGTGAGCATGGTATGTTGACTGTTGGCAATGGTTGCCCTAATTCTACGTGCTTGGTACGGCGCTGAAGATCTATCGCCCTTTAGAGATGCTTGCATAATTCAGAACAGCAATGCTTGATATGCGCGCAAGGATCAGCTTGAGACAGCAAAAGATAAGGGGCCATAACTTCTCAATACCGAACCGGCCTTAAGCATTCGCAGTCTGATTATAACAAGTGTATGAGCTCAACAGTTCGTGCTTGATCTAAACGTCAAAGACGATAGCTAGGCTTCACAAGTATCGAAAACAGTCATGACTGTTTGACGCAAACTGTAAGCCTGAACTTGAGTAGTCATGTTATAGCAAACACTCTTCTTAGACGAGATGGCCAGCTTAAGCAGAATGTACAGCTTCACTGGGTTCGGCAGCCGGGCTGCACGATACTGCGCCAATCTCGCGGAAGCACACGCACGACACAGAACGCTGTCATGCAGTACGAGCGGGGGTGTCGTAAGTGTCATCCTGCCGGAAGCGGCAATCCATGATACCGATTGCTCTATGATCCGCGGAAGCATGACTGATATTCACTAGTAGATCATGCGTTGTGTAGCAGCCTGTGTAGAGATCGACTTCGATGCACAAGGTTGCGATAGCTCGGTTGCGAAATCAGGGCGAGTTTCGAAAGGCTGACTGAAACTTGGGGTAACAAGTACGTTTGGATACGCAGACAAGGCGATGCAAACCATTGCACAATTACAACCAGGCTGCTTATGCATGTCGATTTGGCCACTTGTAAGCCTTCAACAATAGTAACCCATCTTAGTCTCCCACTGGTAAGTCATGCCTAGCACAACAGCCGCGCAGCTGTCCGTTCCACAAGGCCATGTAACACCACCTGCTGACATCCCAATCTATCACGCGTAATCTGAACTTCCGGTCTATTTGCCTTGTTTATCGGGCAGCCACATGAGATGTGACCAGGTACGGAGGACTTAAACGATAACTGGGAACCGAACAACATCACCGGATGGACGCGAACACGCATTCACCGTTGCATGCACTTGAGACATCATGTTCTGGAAATGGCGTCTATTTGTTCATTGTCTCAGGCACCGATCAGATCTTGACTCACATGGATCACCACAATCACAAGCGAGCGAGTCTCTACCTCACGATTGACTCGACACCCAAGCGTATCGGCGAGAAGGCAATCGAGAGACATAGAATATTCACTGGAAGCAATAGAGAAACAACTATAAACAACTCCGGAAACGGCTTGTAGGCGCTGTACAACTTACTTGCTTTTACCAGATTGGCGCATATGCCTTGTGGGAGCAGGCTATCGTAGCACGACGCACAACAGGGGTGAGAGAAGGAAACATTTGGCTATGGCGATCAAAGAATTGGTGCTCCATCTCTTCATATGATAACCTGCATCGATGACTCCGTACCACGTATTGCTAAAGACTAGAATTACCCACATATCGAAGGTGAGAGTCGTTTTGGTGTTGATGCAGGGATCTGACAAATGTGGGGTTGATTAGGCAACGAGGAATTCAAAGTACCGTGCAAAGACCAGAAGAAGGCAACACCTGCGATCACGCAATTTCAGCCACCAGGAACCATATAGTAAGCATGGACTATCTTTGGGGGCCAAACTCGTGAGGGGGTATGCTGTAGGGCTAATAGTCCTCCATTTGCAAAGGCGAGTGTCAGATCCGAAAATTAAGTCGGCAACTACCGTGTCGTCTATACCTAGGTAGTCATAACGGTTCGCAATCTTGCGCGCGGTTGAACTACCCATCACAATATGATCACCTAGACACATTGAGAGGCGTTCCAATTTGGTATACAGTCGACGAGGACTACTCAGCCATGCGATGTCATCTACAAGTTCTGACAAGCATAACAAACGCCACGTTCAATTCGGATGCCAGCTTTCTAACAAACAGTTCATTGAGTAGGAGGTGGTGCATCAATGAGATCTGGAGAAGCGAAGCACAGCATGTACAGCTCTTGTTATTGCTACGCGACTTTCGGACCATTTCTCATGGGAACGAGTTATCATCGAAAACCACCACAAGTGCCAATATCCGAGCAGTGGCCACCAACTGGCTCACTGGCGCGACGAACAAGAGGCTTTGTGAACAAGAGACGTCTTTCAGGTTATTTTTCCGGCTTCCCTATTTACAATCGGATCACTCCGCGTTCACCAGAAGTAGTCATTGATGGACCAACCGAGCGCGTAAGGCCAATTCGATGGACTGAACACATTGTAAAGTGCTTGTGACGGACAATGTCGGCAAAGCCGTATTGAGTCGCGTGGCATTCTTGGTCTGGAAACGACTTTCGGTGCACCACTTCCTAATCGACATCGTCAATACCGAGGCTGAAAAGGATAGTGACGCTGGGCCTCAGCTATCACGAAAAGTGTAATGGGAATGCGTTCATCTCTATCCAAAGAGCTAATCATTCTACCTCAAGTGACCGTTATGAATACGCACCACTCATTTGGGTCTGTTCCAATACCACGAAGTTCCATAGCGAGAATCATGCAATAGTCAAGCTACTGTTCCAAGGACGCATACAGTCTCGAATCCCTTCCATTCCGCAAACACAGCCTTCTCCAGCATTTGATCTAGTTGTGGTTCTCAGCTACAACATGCACACGCAGAGAGAGCTAGGAATTGTATGGAAATCGAAACAGGAACATGCGGAGATTGCTATGAGCTATCGCTTGCATGAACATGATTACACTATGTCGTCTTTGTTTAGGACGACGCATCACAACGGCATACGACATTGACTTGGTCTGTTTGGGAGTCAGCAATGCGCCTTTCGCCTGTAGGCAACCTCTTGGGAAAAAGCGCATATGTTCACAACAGCCTTCCTTAGCAGATCGCATAGTTGGATATGATCGCGGTCAGGTTCCTTAACTTGGTGACGAATTGGGTGGCTGTGTTGTTGTTGCGTCGTATTGGAAAATGCTAGATCGCAACGACTACCTCTTAACAGCTGACCGGATCTGAGTAGTAGTCGTGGGATCATCGTATTGAGACAGAAAGATGTAAGCATGCCATTCCTCAAGTGGATAGAAACAAGTCGTTTGTGCGATGCGATGATCGACGGCCGATGGCGCAGCTCGGTTGCGGAGATTAGTCGCACATCCTCCACAATCAACCTTCAAAAGTGAAGCTCTCTACATCGTAAACAAACTCCGAGACCGTGTGTTGTACTTGGCGATGTAGAGAGTGTTTTCCGATTTCCTAGTGCTACCTAGGTACATGGGCCAAGCAATAGTTCGTGTATAGAATTGAATAATGCTAAGAGACTGACTGATGCGAGTAAATGAGGTTTTAGCTTCGCGCTGAAAGCCGTTGCCTGGCTTCTTGCTTTGCGCCTCGATATGGAGCCCCGAATTATTCTTCGTCCGAGGCAGACCTGCTGGGGTGCTATGTTACGACAAAATACGTCAAGACACCTCAAGTCTGAATATCACATCCGATATCTGCGATGAGAAGATGGGCAATGACGATGGTTCGCGAAGATTGCCGACTCAGAGAGTGGAGAAGTTTGTAGAGATCAGCGTATCAACATTGTGAGAATAGTGGAACGCCTGTTATGACATCACCCTGAAGCAACAAATTGAGGCGAACATCGGCTCGAGTCGTGCATAATAAACGCGCTTACATAGTCGACCATACCTATATGGCACGCGCATGCTTTGCGCGACCGTGTTCTTCGTATCGGACCCTCTAATGTGGAAGGACTTCGGGGTCACTCAGTTACTCCACGCACGAGGCACCAGAACAATCGTCCCCGCTTGTCTGCGGGGTTCTCCGTGCACCAGGCAGCTCGCGCGGAGGATTTCACCGACAGCCATCGCAAGCCATGCCATTATCACAGCTTAGTGAGCAACAACGAGCAATCATTACCGACCGCACCCGAGTATGGCAAGTAAGACGCTTCTGCCAGGTGTTGCCATCTGTCGTCAAATACGTACGCGGCTCGGAAGCTGGCCTCACAGGCACGCTTTCAGAGCGGCAGGGACGTTATATCAAAAATGAACCGGATGGCGCGCTCGCTGCTATGCTGCGTTGCATTATTCATCAAACGGGCGCCGATTTGGCAATGGTCAGTTTGCTAGACGACCATACTCAATACTTCATCTCGGGGGCCAGTCGGGATAATGCGAATGATGCCAAAGTCACACTGGGTAAGTGAATTGGATACCATGCTAAAACTACACTAGCAGAGAATCTAACTGATATAGAAGATTCAACGAAATGGTATGGATGCGAATCGGTTACCCATCATGGAGGTTTGTGTGAGCGGACCATCACACGCCAGAATCAGCCCGGCAACTTGGCCATTTATGAAGAGCTCGACATGGCCGCGTCGGAGAGAACCAAAGACCTGCCTTTTGTAAGGGGCGACATCGCCAAATTCAGACACTACGTGGGTGTTCCCCTCAATCCTTATGATGGACCAAATATCGGTACGGTATTCATATTCAGTTCCACGCCGTCGAAGGAAGGCTTGTCAAAGACTCATCGTTCATACTTGTTTGAAACAGCATCACATATTATACAGCACTTGGAACAAGCAGTAGAAGCGCTAGAAGGCAAAAGATTGCTCAAGTTCAACCAAGGTGTG
Source organism: Alternaria burnsii (assembly GCF_013036055.1). Taxonomy (NCBI): domain Eukaryota; kingdom Fungi; phylum Ascomycota; class Dothideomycetes; order Pleosporales; family Pleosporaceae; genus Alternaria; species Alternaria burnsii. The sequence continues at coordinate 1,130,823 of NW_024066111.1, forward strand.
GCTTCGTTACTGAGGATGGGTTCCTCTGCAGGACTGGCGGCTGAGTCTGCGCAGGAGCAGCCTTTGCCAGAGAGTCGTGACGAGCAGCAGTCTCTGGTCTCGAACCTGTACAACGATTCCGCTCTACGATTGTATCAGCTATCAGCGACGCTGCTTTACGATGCTTTCGAGTTTGATGGAGTTCGGATTCAAGAACCAGGACCCTCGGGTAACTTCGTCAACAGAAATCCCGCCTGGAATGGCTCTAGTATATTAGCAGAGCATCTAGGACCCAGAGCTCATAAGCCTCGGAGCCTAAGCCATACATTGACTAGCCGACTACTCGAATTATTTCCTCAGGGGGCTGTCTTCCAGGTACTCGACGAGAAAAGCAAGATTGTTGCTGCTACAAGTGCAAGTGACGTTGCTCTAGTTGATGATCCAATGATATCAACAGAGTTGTCGAGGTCTTTTCCAGGAGCAGTACAGATCGTTCTGATGCCGCTCTGGGACACCTTCCATGAACGGACCACCGGTGCAGTATTGGGATTTGCCAACACTCAGTCTAGGGTATACCTCGGCTCGACGGATCTTGCGTCTATATCTGCGTTTTGCACGACTATCATGACGCAAGTGCGGCGTCTAGAAGCACAAGCTATGGACAAGATCAAATCAGACTTCCTCGGATCAGTATCTCACGAGATGAGGACACCACTACATGGCATGCTATCAAGCCTTGAGCTTCTAGCTGATATACCGCACAATGCACACCAACACGACTTATTAGAGACTGCGAGATACAGTGGCCTATCACTACTTGATACCATAGAGCGTGTTCTCTATTTCAGCAACATAAGTTCTAGGCCATATAATCTAGAACACACCGGATCCAATGTCCCAAGCGAAGGACTCGTTCATCCATCAAGCCTTGTACAACACAAACCGGCAGCTTCCCCGAGGGAGAGTGACACTGTAGAGGCTATTAATATTTGCGAAGATATCATACATAGTGAGTCACAAAGATTACGTCTCAAAGAGGCTGTTCAATCTGAGCCCTCCATGGGTTAGTGCACTGGTAGTCCGTACTAAAGGACTGGCTCAAGCTCACGTCCGACAGTTGCGATACATCCTCCGATTATAGTGTTCGATACGAATGCCACATGGTCCTGCCGCCTGAAGGCTGTCGGTAGCTTTCGCGTAATCTTAACTAACTTTATGGTAAGTTACTCAACAAACATGTCTACATAAACCATACTAACACTGAAAAGAACAATGCCTTGAAGTTTGGTGAGTCGACAAACTGTGTTCGAGTTTCATTGAACATCACGGATGATGCTATTAGTGTCTCTTGCACGGACGCTGGGCAGGGCATAGCTTCGGACTTTATTCGCCATTCGATTTTTGATCCATTTTCTCAAGAAAATCCTGTCACCGAGGGTACTGGTCTTGGACTTTCTATAGTCAAGCAGACGGTCACTATGTTTGATGGCGATGTACAGATCGAGTCGAGTAAAAACAAAGGTTCTACTTTCACCGTTAGGCTCCCATCGACTCAATTGCTGCACCACCCACTGGATAGTGCAGCAGATTATATCGACACTCAATCTAGTACTGCTGAGTTGCCTCAGCTAGTAATCAGTCTTTTCACCCCAGGACGGTGGGAGACGGGCGATGGAGTGAGAGACCAACGGCGACTTGGATTACTACTAGATTCGCTTACGCAAGGTCTAAGACGGTGGTTTCGTATCACGGTCATTCCTTGGCAGATTGCAAGCATGAATTCGCAGTCGCGGCTGCTTATCGCTTTGAAAGAAGACGAAGAGAGCGCAGAACTGACCTACGGTGGCACGTACAGCGACGCTGAGCGACTCTTGCTTTATCCGGATATGCAAACCGCGCTCATCCCACACACAACGCCTTCTGAAAAGATCGCAGCCATTACTGGCCCAGTGACTATTTCAAAACTTCAAGGTGCGCTGGCGCACTTGTTCCCTGATGTAGTCTCATCTCCCGAGCTTCGTCGCCATTCCGACGCTACATCAGTAACTGCGGGACGTCAAAAGCCATTGGGCAGAGGAAACCTCAATCAGTCGAGTGTGGAAATAAACGACACATCCGACGACCCACCGATATCATCACTGTCAGATTTAGTGCTCGAAGAAAACCCGAAATCAGACGGAGAAGAAAGCGCTGTGCATCCACAGTCAATGCCAGCAGCCACCCAGTCCAGAACTCCAGAGGTACAAGCATCGAGAGAGCCCATCGAAGCACGGCCACCAGAACAGAACATACAATTACAGACAGTGCAAGTAGAACAGCCGAAGTTGACTACGCCATTGAAAGCACTCGCAGCGGAGCCGAAACTATTGCTTGTCGACGACAACGCTGTCAATCTCAAGGTGCTTACCATGTATGCACGCAAATGTAGCAAAAAGCCTGCAACGTCTGTAGGTGGTGGTCAGGAAGCCATATGCGCATTTAAAAGCGCCATGGAACCGAACAACGGTGAAGCTGTGCAACCTTTTGATCTTATCTTCCTCGATCTCTCGATGCCAGAGGTCTCGGGCTTCGATGTAGCGAGGGAGATTCGTGAGATGGAAGCACGATTGAAGCGTGATAGGACGTACATATGCGCACTAACTGGGCTTGTGAGTGGGAAAGATCGTAATGCAGCATACGAGTCTGGTGTTGATAATTACCTTGTCAGGCCTGCACGGCTGAAAGATCTACAGGGTGTAATTGAGCTTTGGAGAAATAGCCTAAGTCAGTAATAAGAAGGAAACATGGTAGATGTTTGTCTCAATGTGCTTCTCGTATCTCTCGGTGAATGTGACCTACGAAAGCATCAAACATATGGTCTGGTTATTGATGAAATACAGATGCTCGAACATTGGAGACTAGGTAGGAAGTCACGTGTCTCTTTCATGTCTCCAGGTACGTCCAGTGTGTTCGCAGCGCTACTGTCTGTGCACCAGTCGATGATGACAAGATAAATGTAGAGGATATGGCTTTCCTCAACATGTCTCGCCAGCGAAAGAACGACTGCGAAAGCCACATTCCAAAGCAAGCAAGACATTGGTCCATGGCACTCGGACGTATATGCACTAGTGCCCGCGGAGGACTAACGCGCCCGAAATGCCGATCGCGTGGGATCTGATAATCAAGTATCGCAACGTCATGATCCTGTATCTACGACGAATCCGCAAAGTCTCGCCCTGTCAGCCCTTTTGTGAAGGAGCGCTAGCGGACGCAATGTCGCGGACAAAGTGTTGAAATACGACCTTGGCTCCCTCTCTCCGCTCCTTCTCACTGCTGACCGTCGCGGTTGTTGGCGACTTTGAGGCGTTCTATTCTTGGTAAGCTAAATTCGCACTTGTACCCGATGCCGAAGATGATTACAATCGCCGCCATTAGCTTGCAACTAGCGAGGCGCGACGTTTCTTCGCCCATTACCGTGTCGCCTAATGAGGGGGAGACTGACTGGGGACGTAGTCGAGTTACAGCAATGCGCACACGGTCGTGAATTAAACAGCGCCCCACGATACCCCGGATCCCCACCTTCGACAGCAAAAACACCCGACGCGACACGAGTTGGAGAACACAAGCGATTCGAGATGGCTTCCACGACAGACGCCGCCTTTGTTGAGGATATCGAGGTGGAGCAGGAGTTTAGAGCGCGCGTCAGGAATCTCAAGAAGGCGAACAAGTCAGGGGCAAGATCTCCAGGACCCGACAGCGACAACGAAGACGCGCCGCTGCTGGGTTCTTCGAGGCACAACAATGGGCGTGCGAATGGCGATGGAAATGACAACGAAGAAGAAGAATGGGCAGGAGACGCTGACTTTCGAGGTCTTCCCTGGTGGAAGCGGCCCTCGGTACGCGCATTGAGTCCCCTGCACTCAGAGATCACTGGCTGACGGTCACAGATATTCTGGCTATTGCCGCCCTTCCTACTGTTCACCATAGCCTTCGGTGGCATCATAGTACCCAAAATCAACCTGATTATGGATTTGGTGTGCGAAGAGTACTACGCTACTCTGGAGACCGATCCAATATCCTCTCCCATGGACCCGGGTCAAGATCGATGCCAGAACGACGCCGTTTCCTCTCGCTCATCGCTCTTCCTTCTATACGCCAGCTTGTGCTCCGGTATACTCTCTGCTATCATAAGTCCAAAGATTGGTGCGCTCTCGGACCGGTATGGAAGGAAGAAATTCATGATTGCCAACACCTGTGGTGCGCTTTTCGGTGAGATGCTCACCATACTGGCAGCCAAGTTTCCCGAGACTGTACACGTCAACTGGATTCTTGTCGGCTACTGCTTGGAAGGCATATCCGGATCCTTCATCGTCGGCATGGCATGCGCGCACTCCTACGCATCCGACTGCGTCGCACCACAGAAACGGAATGTTGCCTTTTCATACTTTCACGCTTGTCTGTTCGGTGGTATCGCCATTGGGCCTGCACTGGCTGGATACATCATCAATGCGCGCCAGAAGTACGTTGGCAAGACTGAAGCTGTCTTGCTCATCTTCTATATGGCCCTCGGTGCTCATTTGATCTTCATCGCGTTCCTCACATTCCTTGTTCCCGAATCCCTCAGCAAAGCACGCCAGGAAGCTGCGCGTGAGAAGCGCAGGGAAGAACTTGAACGACAAGGTCCTGCTGGAGATTTTATTAACCAATTACGCTCCATCAACCTCTTTGGTCCTTTGAAGATCCTCTGGCCAACTGGCCCTGGAACATCGTCTGCTGTGCGTTGGAATCTCCTTTTGTTAGCCGCCACAGATACCATCATGTTTGGTGTCGCAATGGGTGCCATGAGCGTTGTGTTGGTCTACACTCGCCGGCAGTTTGACTGGCATGAACTAGAGTCTGGTCGGTTTACCACCATTGTGAACAGCTCCCGTGTGTTCGCTCTTCTCGTCATCTTGCCTATTTTAACGCGCATCTTCCGCGGTAAGAATGGCGCGGCGCGTCTGCGCAGCTCGGGCTCTGATCTGTTCGATCTTTCCGTCATTCGAGCCGCTATCTTCTTCGACATGGCTGGTTTCATCGGTTATGCCCTTGCCCGCAAAGGCGAACTGTTCGCGCTCTCTGGAGCTATCGCTGCTGTTGGTGGTATCGGTTCACCCACTCTTGGCGCTGCGTTGACGAAACACGTACCGCAGGACCAAGTCGGTCAATTGCTCGGTGCAACAGGTCTACTACACGCCGTTGCACGTGTGGTAGGTCCAACCATCTTCAACGGCATCTTTAGTGCGACTGTTGGGACATACCGCCAAACTGTCTTTGTGTGTCTTGCGGCAACCTTTGGAACCGCGTTTGTGTGCAGTTGGTTTATTCGTCCACATGGTAAGTTGCAAACACATCCCCATTGCATGCTCGACGCTCATAAAACACAGTATATATTGACGAAGATGACAAACGCGCTGCGCAGGCGAATGGACAAGAAGCATAGCTTGCTTCCCTCCATGCTGGCGCTTCAATCGCAATCCGTTCGGTACCTTAGAATTTGTGGACGCCATGTCCTTTTTCATCGCATATATCAGTGTAAACAGCGGGGGCGTTTGGGAAGGCACTTTGAAATGGATTACACATTGTTATTTTGAAAGCCTGTATACTTATGGTAGACCCGGTGGCCCAACATATTTTTCTATAATGATGAAGCTATTGGTCCTTCACTGTAGACTTCCTCGCCTAGTGCTTGCCTACATGCTGTTCTTCAAGAATGTATAGAGCTATTTGCGAGCTGTGGACTGTGGGCTGTGAACAAGAAATCATCACTCTCATGATCGTCGTTTGCTTTGCAGCAGCCTCCAATTACCCATGCCTCCAACACCCTGTGTACAGCGACGTTGCGATCGTTGTCGCTGCTTGATGTCTTTCGTGTCCCAACACTCGCGCTCCTAGAATCCAAGACCGGCGAATATCTACAGTCGTATCACTTCGGATAGCACACTCTTGGTTCGTACACCAAGATGCCCGTTTCTGATGGCATATCTTCGAGATTTGAGCTCTTATAGAGTGCTGATGTTTCATCTTTGAGTGTATCGCACGAATGCCGAGCCTGATGATGTTTGATACCGACCTCGATTTCTTTACTTTGGCCCATACTGGATGCATAACATGTATTTGCTGGTTTGTTACCTAGGTAGGTTTGGGACAGCTAATAGCTTACCGGCGCTATAGCGGGGCTGACTAACGACCCTCGGGCCGTCAGGTACGTCAGCTTCCACGTTGCATCTTTCCGTGCCAATTGGCTGTCGCGCAACCATTACTGCTTTCACTCTTCATCTGTCGCATTTCCTCTGAGTCGCTTCAAGCTTGGGTCTCAGCGGTCGCGACCCCAACTCAATGTCAACAGCATTCCGGTAGCATCATCACTGGACAGCCCTCTCTAGGGCCCCGCAATCGCCATGTCGAAAGAGAACCGCGCCTTCGATACCCAGAGATTGGGTGCTGGTTATGGCTTCGAGTCGCACCCAAAGCGCGCTATTGAAATGCCACCAACATGGGTGCTTCTCGTAGGCTTGGGCTTTCTGCTTTGTGCAATGGGCTTCTGGGTATGAATTCATACACGCATTTGAAGTGATGCACACGACTAATACAACTACGTGTGATAGTTCTATATAGCATTGAATCTCCTAGCACCTACTCCACGACTGCCACGACGTTCCGAGAAACAATACACGACAATTCTACCCGACGGCGCAAGAAGCCATCCAAAGGAACTTCCGTGTTGGCTGGATAAATGGGCGGCAGAGAAGGAGGCGGCGAAGATAGAAGCAGCGAAAGAGCCAGGAAGCAAGGTTGTCATACCACCACAGATGCCTATTGAGGAACCAGAGCTGTTCATGAGCGTCGTGGTACCCGCATACAACGAGGAAGAGCGCCTGGAGGGCATGTTGGAAGAGGCCGTTGACTATTTGGAGAGTCAATATGGCGATGCGCATGCTGGTGGGAAGGGTGAGAAGAGTCAGAAAGGATGGGAGATCCTCATTGTGAGTGATGGTAGTACCGATGGCACCGTTGACAAAGCGCTGGAGTTTGCGAAGGAGCATCAACTCAGCCAGCATCCAAAGTCAAAGCCAGGGCCATGGTCGAAGAACGGTGACGCAAAGGCACCACATTCCACTCACATTCCACACGGCAGCATTCGCGTCATTACACTTGAAGAGAACAGAGGCAAAGGTGGAGCTGTCACACATGGCATGCGGCACGTTCGAGGCCAGTACATCGTCTTCGCGGACGCAGACGGCGCAAGTCGCTTCTCTGACCTCGGAGCCCTTGTTGATGGCTGTCAAAGCATAGAGGACAAACATGGACGTGGTGTCGCCATCGGTTCACGAGCTCACCTTGTCGGTAGTGAAGCCGTTGTCCAACGCTCCAAGCTCCGCAACTTTCTCATGCACTCGTTCCACATCCTCCTGCGCATCATGACACCTCCGGCTACTGCGCGCATCAAGGACACACAGTGCGGCTTCAAGTTATTCTCGCGACCGGCGTTGCCGTACATTGTCCCGTACATGCACTCTGAAGGTTGGATCTTTGATGTCGAGATGTTGATGCTCGCTGAAAGTGCTGATATCGCCATGATTGAAGTTGCGATCGGGTGGAAGGAGGTCATGGGCAGTAAGCTGAACGTAGTCTGGGATAGCATTGGGATGGCGTGGGGTCTCGCGCTTTTGAGAGCTTGTTGGATAACAGGCATCTACCGTAGAGACTAAGTGGCTGAAGGTAGCAAAGAAAATTCTCTTCTAGGTTGCACAAACAAGTCCTTCGTGGGAAAGCTATCGCTGAGTTCCGTTGAGCCGTTCAGAGGTCACCAATTGCTAGGTATGAAAAGCCTCTCAAAATCCTCAATCGTCATATGGTACACGTATCCGCTATTTTGATGATGAGACGTTACGCTAACGATATTGGCTACCACAGAGTGGGCGTCGCCGCTTTGCGATCGTTTGCTCATCAGGATTGGACGCATATTGTAACATGCAGAAGTCAAATGTACGCTTGGGCTTCTTGAGACGTACATTGTCTTTTCTTTCGATGATCGGTTGGATAACGCTACATTCGTCTCCGGACAGCATTATCTGCTCCATCAGTTCATATCTCTTCTTTACTAGTACACAGTCTCTTTTTTCATTATTCACATCACATCCCTTCCAATATATACTTCTTGTAACCTTCACCTGCTGGCGGAAGCTTTGATCGTATCCAGCTCATGGAAGCCCAGGGTAAGGCAAAGACGGTTCAATGATGGACATCATCGATAGATGCACAAGAAGATGCACATAAGGAACTCGAATGTAATTGTGCGCTTTTGCAGTCCCCATCAGAATACATGTCCTTAGATACCTCATCGCTCACTCAAACCTTGCGATCCATCCATCACCAACCCTCTCACCCTTTGCGTCCACTCCACCCCAGAAGATTAGACCGCTACCTGTTTCCATAACATCCGCACCGAAAAATGCTCTCGGTCCAGGATGCAGCTTGCCATCTTCTTCCTCCAGTTGCTTGTCTGAAGGTAGCTGTACTACCGCCTCCGCCCAGGACAGGTGCCCTGTATCAGCACCCAAGGCAGACCTGATAGCATCTTTGATTTTTGCCGGATTGATAGCGTTCTTAAGCGTCATTGACGGCTTAGCCTCCAAGTCACTTGAAGGTATCTGGAGGACCCAGGTGTCGCTGAACTGAGTGACTTCATCTGCGTGCTTGGGATCTTCTGGCTCGGTGTTCGAAACATCAGCAGAGGAATTGTTACGAGCACCAAAGAGATAGACAAGGTAGTTTCTACCCCAGCCAGTAGTTACCGGCAGTAGCGCTCCATCATGCCGTGCACGAGGGCCTGGTGCTAACGGGTTGGTTGGAAACGTGAAAGACTCCCACTTTCTCTCTTCACTCGACGAGGAGATGCTGATGTGGTGCAGCTGACTGCTCATAGGATCGGAACCAGATATCAGCCATAGTTGACCGTTCGCTAGTGCAGCGTTCGATGTTGCGACTGGTGCTGTCGGAAGCTGCGTCCAGTAGCGCGCAGCAATATCGAACTGCCACAGATCTGATGCGTTATCGCCAGAACCATCAACTCCACCAAACAGTATCAGGTGCTGATCATGCGCAAAAAGCTGGGCATTGCGACGTGGTCCAGGGCCGATATCTCCAGTTTCGACATCTCCCTTTGATGGTTGTAGAATATCCCAGCTTTTCCTCTCGGGGCTGAAGAGCCAAATAGAGGACTGTTCATCGATCAGACCGCCACCCTCGTCGCTACCGCCGTATACAGCTACATTCCCATGAAATGCGCAGGCTGCATGGCTCGATCTTGCTGCGGGTGTGTTCCCACCTTCAGATGTTGGCAAAGCCGGGATGATACTATAGTCCATCTCTGGTTTCCCAGAATGTTCAAGAGTGACGATATGCACATGGTTGCTGGCAAGAGCATTGTTCGCAGTGTCGCCACCGAAAACATAAGCTTTGTTACCGATCACTGTGACTGTATGATTGGAGCGTGCCAACGAGCGTCTGAAAGTCAGCTGGGTTCTGACTACAGCAATAGTAAGGTACATACGCCGAAGTATCACCTGTTGCTGTGGCTATGCGTGTAAAGGTAACCTTGAGAGGGAGCGTTGGCTTAGAGACGATGTAAGCAGCGTAGCCTGCTTCTGCTGTGTGTTCAACCACTTCCGCAGCGACATAAGCGCCTGCTGCGATTTCAGCCATGATTTTGGTGCTGATTGGCGAAGGAGTTTCTGACTGGTTACCAGGCAGTGAGTCGATAAGCCTTCGAGGATGAACAATAGTGGCAGACGTGGATGGCTTGGAGAGGGGCGAGGCGAGGGCTAATGCAGGTACGCGGGCGACGATGACGTCAATGGTTCCACAGCGACTGTATCTGCGAGGTCGCCTTTGGGACGCATGTTGCAACCACTCCGTACATCCCAAGAATGCGTCCATACAACATGATGCACAATACCTACACTTGTCACAATAATGACAACACGGTCACAGTCGCTCGACCGCGGATCTCCAAGATGACAGTACCATGTCGCTTGGCTTCTCGGAGCTGATCGTAGATGGCTAAGATTTCTGGGGCAACATACTTCGTTCATTCAATATCAAATTGATGAGACAGATATTGATACTCAGATATACTCGTCACGAATGCAGTGCTATCAGATCAAGCAATATATTGTCGGACCCTCAAAGCCAACCCGCCGTATCACTACCCAATGGTTTCGGCATGATGTCCCAACCGACGGACAGGCCCTCAATGCAGGCGGAGTGTCTTACTGCCTCGAGGACCCCGAGATATGTGTGTCGCGATTCTAGATACTGCTTGACATCCTCCGGCTTCTTGAAATCTCTCCGGTCGAATCCACTTTTGCCATCGTATCGGCCTAAGGACCGCATATATTTCATGACAGCAGCTAAGGATACGCTGACCTCGTAGGCACCCCCATCAGTGGCGCGTTTGTATAATGCAGCTATAATCCCGGTCGCCAATAGATAACCAGCTCCATGATCGAATGCTTGACAGGGCAGGACGCGCATCGGCTCGTTAGCGCCATAGTGCTCGGCCTCTGCCACATTGATACCGGAACAAGTTTGCACAAGTGAATCAAACCCACGGTTGTCAGACCAAGGACCTTCAGGACCGTACGCGCTGAGACTTGCCACGATCAGTCTTGGGTTCGCTTCCATCAACTCTGCCGCACTGAGACCCTTTGCCGCAAGGCTTCCAGGGCGATAGCTCTGGAGGAAAACGTCGGCTGTGGAGAGCAGATCTAGCAGTTTTGCCTTGTCTTCAGCCTTCTTGATATCGAGCTGTACTGTGCGCTTGCCACGCGACAAGTCGATATCTAGATCAGGAAGATCAGGCAAAGATGGCGATGTGATCCATATAACGTCGGCCCCATGCGCAGCTAGTGTTTTTCCAGCCACTGGCGCGGCTATGACTCTGCTCATCTCGACAACGCGGACACCGTGTAAGCACTTGTTCGTCATTTCCGTTGTTGGCTGCGGTGGCATATGCGGCTCAGAGTGTGCATTCCTCTCGAAGAGAACAGGGGTATCCGCGATAGCGCTGGCTTGGGGTAAAGCCTCCCATTGATCGATAGATCGTAGCGCGGCGATTACTGCTCCACGTCGCCATGCTTCGGTCTCCAATTCCACAGCTTTCCATTTCGAAACTTCTCGAGTGACATCTTCTTTCGTCGCATTTGGTGGAAGTCCTAGCACATGTAGTGCGTTCTGATGATGATTCGGGAAAGAATCGTGTATCCTCACATATCCATCAGATGCTTTGTGAAATCCACCAATAGTACCCCAGGGTGGGGACGCGGACTTCCCGTCGACAGTGTACAGTCGCTCAGATTTGAACTCGACACACGCGTGCTCAGCTGGAACCGTGACCCGTGGTATTGAGCATGCGTTCCGAACGGACCAAAGTAGAGCTGCCGCCAGTGCAGACGTTGCAATGGTGGATTGTGCGAGAATGTCGACTTTGAAAGAGGACGGTAGGCATTTGGCATCTAAAGGTAAATGTAATGAGTTGAGAGCTTCCTGTGGTAGACCCAGCGTCTTCCACACGAATGCAACCGAGCCAAATGCATCAAGGTTCAGTCGACCCATTGAATCTGTCGGTGGTAGGGAGACAGGTTCAGCATCCAAGAGATGTATGACGGATCTTTGAGGGATGATGAGATGGCAACAGGCTGCACTGGTTTGACGACGGTAGGCGTTTAAGCCCCAAAAGGTGAGCCACGTAGATCTCAAGAATATGGAAATTTATCCGAGTTCCCATGTCCGAGAATGCAGCGAACTGAGCGTCGGAACATACGATCGGAAAAGCAAGATACAGACATATCATAAGGCAGTACAGTCACAGATCTACAGCCGACGATTGCCGAGTGTAATTATGTAATCAACGCGTGGGCCTAATCGAGTTACCCGCCAGGTTGTTCGGACTTACGCTCAGATTCGTCACGTCACGGGGATGTAGAATGTGCTTTTGTAATTACTGGAGGCCTGGTCCATAGAGTACCAGTGATTAGTTTGTGCGTTGGAGAAAACACATGAATCGTAAATATGTACGAAAATAAATTTAGTACTATACACCAGCTATTTTCCAGACCCAGAACGCCAAGACAATGCAATTCCATGAATGCAAACACACCTATGGTAGCCCGAACTCCGCTTCATGCGCGTGCGTTGGCCACTATACATCATATGTCCCACTAAACACTTCCAGCCACTTCTCCAAACCACTGTCTCAATGCTCCGGCCAACACTCCTGGCAACTCTCTGACATCTCTGACGACAAGGTAATACCTGAATGGGAACTGCTCCATATACTTGTACCTTACGATCTTACCCTCGGGGGTGAATACGGCAGACTGCAAGTCCAAGATAGAGGTTTTCGCTTGGTCTTTGGCAGGCGCCGGCGGCTGGGAACCTGGGTTGTCAGATGGCGCTGGTACCGGTACGAAAGGAGCACCGGCCGAGCTATCGATAATGATGAAGACGATCATCACACGCTCTTCTTGTGCTTTGCGAACAAGACGCTGGATCTCGGCATGGTCATCGCAAAGACCATCACTGACGATGAGCATCAATTGCCAGAGGTCTTCACCTGCTGAACTTGATCCTTTTTGACGAGCATCCTTGAATAGCTCAAGACTCTTGTCAACCAGTCCACGGACATTTGTTTTCTTAGCATCGAAACCGAATTGCTCAAAGACGCGTACACCTGCTTCGGAAGTGAATGGCTTGTCAAACTCATGCGCGACGTTCACTTCGTCCCCGAAGCCCACGACGCTGACTTCACCAACTTCTAGCATCGATAGCGAGCGGGTAACTAGTGTTAGGGTTTTGAGTGCAAGACCACTTGCACCACTGTCGGCCATACTGCCACTGTTGTCTAACGCAATCATGATTTGGTAGCTCCTCTTACTTGGCATACTGCGTCTTAGCCAGATCTTGTCCCGCTTGTAGCCTGAAGCGATGTAGGGGATGATGCGCTTCAAGTTGAGTCGCTTTCCCGTGCGGAAGTCACCGCGGAGCTTTGTAGCGAGAGTTGGCGCGAGAATGAGGCGGAGATGTTCTGTGAGTTGTTGGGAAAGCGAATGCGTCGACGCTTCATGAGCTAGCCAGAGGGAACGTGCGGACGTGGGGTCCATGGAGGATGGTTCAAGGTGAGTGAGCGAGAGCTGGGCTTCAATGTTGTCTGCAGAAGACACTGTAGAAGAAGTGTCTTTGTCGAGTCCGACAGCATCAGCCATGTCTTCGTCTTCTTGGTCGGGGAAGGGTCTTTGTTCGCCGACGAAAGCTTGCGGTTGACCTTCCATAGCGTTCGATTGCGGCTGCTGAGCTTCTTCGTCTTGATCCTGCGTCTCAGGCTCCTCCATCTCGGTGTCTTTGTCAGCTTCCATCATCTCTTCGTCCTTGTCTTCCGGCCGAGTCGGCATCTTGTCTTCCTCTTCATTCATTGGCAGCGCCATGTCGTGATCCAAAGTTTTTGCTTGGTCCTCTGTCGCGGTACCCAATGCTTGTGTATCAGCTTGCTGTTCTTCATCGCCGAGATGCTCAAAGTCCGCGTCAGCCATGTCAATCTCTTTGTCTATCTGCTGAGCCTGCTTTTCATCCTTCTCCTGGGCGTCTTGAATCTGCTTCTGTTGATTGTACCACTTCTCAAGAACATCGCCGAGCTTTTTGAAAGATTGCGTTTCTTTCGACTCCTCGGGCTGCTCTCCGTGTCCGCCAGCGTCTGGTGCAGCTGTTTGCCCAAGCTGCCCGTCTTCAATCGTTGGTGCTTGTTGCTGCTCGGCAGATTCTCCCTCTTGACCTTCGTCCTGGTTTGCGGCACTTGCGGAAGCTTGCTCATTCTTGTTCTTGTGTGCTTCCTCATTGGCTTCGGTCCCTGCACCAGCTTCGGCATTGGGATCAGCTTGATCAGTATCTTTTTGATCGCGAACTTCATCTTCTGGCATGTTTTCGTCTGGAAGAGGAATGGCGTCATCTTCCATGGGCTCGTCACCTTCATCTTCTTGCTCTCCTTCTGGCTGTTCCTCATCTTCAACATGACCAGTGGTGTCTTTCTCATCCTCGCCTTCTTGCTCAGGGCCAATGTCTTCCTCCATGGTATCTGGCTGGCCGGGATCGACCTCCGGATCCATCTCGTCTTCAGGCAGATCGTCGCCCATGTCCATATCGCCAAGATCGTCGTCTTCTTTGCCTTCGTCATCTTGACCATCCATGTTCAAGTCTTCTGGCAAGTCCAATGTCTCTTCTTCCTTTGCGTGGGGATCCATCTGTTCTTTTTCACCAGCACCCACGTTCTCTTCCTGATCCTCGCCTTCCATCTCCATGTCTTCCTCTTCTCCTTCGCCCTCTTTCTTTTCATCTTCCGCTTCTTCCTTTTTGTCCTCGCCAGTCTTCTCATCCTCCTTCTTCTCGGCAGCAACTTGCTCTTCTTGGTCTTCGGTTCCTACGTCGTCTTTCCCTTCTTTGTCCTTGGCGTCATCTTCCTTGCCTCCATCGTCCCACATTTTCTCGTCTACAGCACTAGGGCCGAGATCATCGACACTGCCAACTTCACTTTGCGCATCGTCGTCTCCTTCCTCACCAGACTCGTCGCCCTTATCTTCCTTCTCTCCTACCTCCTCTGTCTCACCCTCCATCTCTTGCTCGCCCATATCGACTGCATCTTCCTGTTCTTCGATACTTCCCTCACGCTCGCCCTTCTGCTCTTGCGCCAGATCCTCGAGATCTTCGTCATCCTCGATGTCTTTGGAGATATCTTCAGCGCCTTCCCCTTCACCAAGGCCAGTACCAGACTCAAGCTTGTCATCTTTGCCCTTTTGTGGATCACTCGATTTCTCTGGAGGTTGACAGAAGCCTTGCGTGCTGATTTGAATGAATGACTTCGAGAGGCGGTGAAGTAGGTTTGCAGTGGATGCATGTAGAGCATCGAAACGGTTGACGATATATCTGTGCGTTGCCACGTATTGGTCTAGAATGGGCTTGACG
This sequence comes from Alternaria burnsii, assembly GCF_013036055.1. Taxonomy (NCBI): domain Eukaryota; kingdom Fungi; phylum Ascomycota; class Dothideomycetes; order Pleosporales; family Pleosporaceae; genus Alternaria; species Alternaria burnsii. Next base: position 1,145,835 of record NW_024066111.1, read on the forward strand.
GAAGTGAACAAAGCGACTATCGCTTGTAAGTTAGCGTCCTCATGAAGGTGTTGCATCTTGTCGAGAAGTGCTTGCAAAGTCTCACTGATGTGAGGAGCGTGTAGGGCCGTCAGTGCAGCTGAAAGAGCTTGCTCCTCTTTAAGGAGCCAGGACGCGTCATCCGTTGAGGCAGGAATGCCCGTCATTGCAACCTCCACATCCTGCATTGAACCTAGGACAAGATCCAGAGAAGTGAGTATATCTTTGGCATAAGCATCAACTGATATGCGCAGACTGTCTGAAGCTTGTACAGTGTTGGTAGCAGGATAGCAGAATAGGAACGGTTCGACTTGCTGAAGTACAGTCCTCGCAATGTCGCTGTTATTAGCGTAAACGCCGAACACTCCCTGAAGTTCTGATAGGAAAGTTTTGACGGAATCGTTGACTTCTTGGTAAGCCAAGGACTGTACGTTGAGCGGCAGCTTTGGCGATTTGTCGTATGCATCAGCAAGGCCTCGGGCAGTGCTGGCCCAAGCGCGCAAGTCGCGGATCAACGCATCAAGTTCAGTCGTCTTCCCAAGCCTGGCTTGCGCATTCACTACGTCGCTTGCAGTTTCGAGCATGGCAGCGAGCCAACGAAGCTGCGGCTGTACGAAGCCAGATACATCTACGTGTTCTGATACCAGTGTTGATTGCTCGTGCTCCAATTGGCACAGGTCGGCGACAAGCGCCATTGGCGCATTGATCAGTTCAAGACTGCATGCAGCCTTGCTGAGCACATTGCGCTGCCGGATAGAGGTATACAACAAGCCCTCCAAGTAACCAATACTCCTTGAAACATCGTTTGCGGTCAGATCACCAGAGTGTTCCCTAGTAGCTGCGCGGACCTGAGGCATAATATTGAGAGCTTTGTGTAGATGATACTCAGCGGCATGACCAATGCTCTCACTCCCTTTCACCAGAGATATAGTTGAGAGTACTGTCGAAAGCTCATCCTGCTTTGCTAAGGTATCCACACTCAGGTTTGAGTTGATGCCCATCTGCCGCAGCAGTTTCATCGTATCGGCGTAGAGCTTGCGCTTCTGGGTCTTGAGATGTTGCACGGATGCCTTGTTTTCCTCTGTGAGCGTAGTGGGAGTAGCCTTCTGTAGCTCGATGATAGAGCCTGAGAGGTCAGTAATAAATTCGCTGATGTATGATGCGCCGTCAACAGTGGCAGTCTTTGGCGTTGTGAGATTGCGCATCATCGAGACCGTGACAGCAAGATTCTTGAAGCGAGTAGGCCTCTCACCCCATCCGGGAATTTTGGTTGCGCAGAGTTCTAGCGCCTCAGGGTTTGTAGCAGTGATGACATTCTCCAAAGAGATGTCATGCAGCAGATGACTTTCATCTGGGAAGCCTGCGTTCATTACACCAGACACAGGACGATTGAGCAATGCTCTGAACTTGCGGACGAGTTTTGTCAACTTGCGATGATTAGCTTTCGCACTTTGCTTCAAGACCTCGATGTTTGTATCCTTCCAGCTTGCAAGCTTAATGACATCGGTGATTTGCTTTTCCAGGGCTTGACGACCTTTGCTAAGAGTTTCGTGCACCGGTTTCTCAAGACGCGAGTAGTAGGCGAGGAAGTTGTCTAGTGCGGCATGCACAATCGTGAAGGCATCGACGTCTTGCATGCGCATAGCTGCGTGTTGGCGAAGCTGTCTTAAAAGCTTAATTCGCTGCTCGAAATGCCCAAGCGTGGTCGCCTCGAAGAATCCTTCCAAAGACTTGAGTAAGTTCTTGACATGTGTCTGCAGGCTCTTCTCATCCTCGCTGCTCTCCGATGCAGCAATGATCGTTTCGTACGCGACAAAAAACCAACTCTTAGCATCGTCATGGTATTTTTCCTCTTCCATGTCGAATAGTCGAGCCCAAGTGGTAAGTTCAAGCTCTCTCCAGCTGACTAGGAGCTTAGTAAGATCATCAAATACGTTCGCGGTATTGTATTCTTTGCTGGCGACTTTTTGCCATTCATGCATGTAAGCATAGAGTTTCTCAGCCTTGGTAATAAATTTTGCGACTGGGTCGACATGCCGGAATTCGAGTGCTTCATCGCACGTGCGTAGAACCTCGGAGAGTGTCGCATGTTCGGGCCAGATTCTGCGGATCTGGCGGTAGCGTGCCTGAATTTGGTGAATAAGTTGGATGAGACGCTTGGCTTCCGAAAGATTGGCATCGAAGTAGAAATTGTAGGTTCTCGCTGTGCTGGCAGTTGACAGCGCGTTGATCTTCTTCTCTAGCGCGAGATAGATGGTTGGCAGGACGTCTTCGTGCTTGCTACCATGGCTCTTGCTACCCGATATACGATTGAGTTCCGTAGCACACCACTCTAGTAGCGCCTTGATGGAGTCTGGGGCGTCCCTGCCCTGAACGAAGAGCTCGGCATGTAAGTTGGCAAGTCTGATGGCATAGTCGCGAGAGTTAGAGGGCAATTTGGTTGGCTTGATCTCGTCCTCCTGATCTGCGTCGTAGTCTGGAAACAGTGTCGGGTCCTCGTCAACTTCGTCGTCATCCATTCCACGGTAAGTGTACAGACTTGAGTTTTGAGCCTCTTTCTCCTGGTCTTGAACTAGCTTGGTTTTCCAATCACTGTACAAACTAGCGAACAGATCATGCAGTAGATTTCTGGCTACAGGTGTAGTCATAGCAGCCGGATCGGTATTGCTCAGCACGAGCAAGTAATTCAAAGTATGCCATCTGAGGTCGATAGCATGTTCGCGCTGAGCCAGGCTTTCTTCCATGATCTCCAACACCGATTCCGATCTCTCCATTGGCTTGGATCGGCCGAAGAAAGGCGTCTGCGATGATATGTATGCCAAGCTCTTGGTGACGTTGCTCTGGACGTTCTTCTCTTCTTCTCTCTGACCCATGTTAAGACCAACCTGCAGACAAACGAGAAAGCCGACTGCGATATCTGTGATGTCGTCATATCCCCGATATCCTTCTGTTAGTCGCTGGATAATCCGCAGGATGTTTTGCTGTAAGGTGATGTCATGAGCCGCTTCTCGTACTGACATTGACTGGTTCAAAAGAGGTTGAATAGTGCTTAGCAAGTTCGTAAAATCGCCTTGAAGATCATCGAGCTCGGAGATGGTAGGGCGAACGATAGCCGGCACAGGTGGCTCTTGACCCATGTTGTTGATCACATCCTCGACTTGTCGGATACGGAAGCTTGTGTATTGCCCAGTAGAGTCGACTTGGAACATTCTCAACGCACCAAGTGCTTTCAGAAGTGAATTTTTCTCCGCGGTGAACATATCGCGTTCGATCATAGGCCTGAGTGCGGGATCGTGTGGGTAATTTGGGACATACAACTGTAAGCCCAGAAGACCCAAGTGAATCCATGCTGCTGAGTCGACAACAGAATCGTGCGATCGAGCGCAGTTTGCGATGCCAGCCTCTAAAGTCGATCGATAGAAATCGGGAATATTGGCATCCGAGGATACTATAGCAGAGCCTCCACTCACCGCCTCAACAACTATGTTGGAGTGCGATGAGATGATCTCGTTATAAATATCCCTGTAAAGTAGGTCCAGCGCGACGTTTTGGTCTTTCGTTATGCGACCAGCGTCAAGTGATACTTGTTGAGAGAGGACTTGTAATTCTGTCTCGAACCGGTCGAGCTGTGCCAGCTGAACTTCATCAGCACCATACAGTTTTCCAAGTACTGCAGTGTGAAATCGGCCTTGAAGTACCATAGCGTTCGCTGACTTGCGCGTCAGTCCGAGATGGCGGTACAACTTGGTAAAATGCACCGATCCATGATAAGATCGCCCAAACGCGAGATCTACGAGTTTGGTTGCACGTCGGGCAAATAGGGCTGACTTTGCGCGGGTGTTTGCAACAGCTGCTGTAGGCGATACATCTCGGCCGGTATCGGTATCGTTACGGGCAATGTCTAGGAACTGACAGAGACCCTCAAATTCGTCCTCGAAGTATGGAGTGATCAACATGTTGTCTTCGCCGATGTTCTGCTCCAGATCATGAATAGCTATACTGAGACCTGTGACAAGTTCCTTGGCATCTACTTGATTCTTTCGAACGAGGCTTAAGGAGCTAGCGACTCTTTCGCGTAGCTGTATCATCTCATCCACGCGTAGAGTTGACTGCCACATAACCGCATCAAGTCTGTCAGCTAAGCTTTCTAGTTCCAAGATAGCATTCAGCTGACTGTGGGTCGTGGGCGTAGAGGCTTTGAAGACGCGCCAGATATGTTCCATGCCCATGCCAGTGGTGAGCTGAACGTCAGACCCAAACACACCGATCTGCTTGGAGAGTGCATTGCTGATAGATTGTACGAGGTCACCTGATTCTCCAGCTATTGTGGGAGTAGCTGATGCCAACATCTTCAGATATGTCTGGAAAGTGGCACGATCGAACGTGGAGGCAGTAGTGAGAGCGTGGAAGGCCCAGAACAACGTCCGCAATGGCTTAAGGAAAGCGATGTCGAATTGATGGTCTTGCTGAAGCGCATTCCAAAAGCCTTCCACGACTTTGACCATACCTTGCCAGTATGCATGCAGGAACGCCGGCAGCTTCTGCCTCTCTTTGCGGCGTTCGAATCGAGCGGAAGGGAGGTCTTGGATAGCCTGTTGCATCTTGTACAGATCAAACATGATCTCGTACATGGACGCACTCAAGACATTCAGTGTCCTCGATTCTTCCGTATGATTGAGCAACAGCTCGTTGTTCAAGGGATGGAAAGAGCGTAGTCTTATCAGCTCCTCTGTTCCTAGCTTGTTGTAAACCTTCGTCGCATGTGGTTTCCATGTTGTCTCCAGAAACCCAGAAAATTGCTGAATTCCATGATCGATACTTGTTTGGACTACCACGGGTGATGATTGTGTGTGGTCATGGTCATTGGATCCATTCCGTAGCACAGAGGAACTCAATACAAGACCTTGTCGCGCTTGCTTGGTAAAACCTGCCAATAAGTCGTTGTCCTGGAGTCCCAAATGCTCGAAACGTTGTTCCAAAGTTGCCGACAGATGGTCTTCGTGTTCTTGGAATTGGCGATACCGGTACATAGTGGAGTCAAGCGGATATTGTACCACCGGTCGATCGTTTTGAATAGCCTTATCATCGCCTTCTAGCAAACATATCTCGACAGCTCTGTTCCGCATTGCTCTTGACAGCTCTCCGTATTTCGCATCCATGGTCATGAAAATACGGAAGTTTGGGTGTGGGCGCACGATGCGTGCTTCGCCATCATCTGTTGAATGTTCGTTGATTGAAAGGTAGCCGTTGGGCTCCAGTAGCGAGTTCAACCGATCCAAAACAGCGCTTGAGCACAGGTTTGCGTTGTCAAGCACGAGCCATTTGCCCTGCTCAAGCGAGCGGATAAGAATTCCATCGACCCATTGAAAACGTGCGCCATCGATTTGTTGGTGGGAAGCCTGAAGTGACGAGTGCAGCTTGTGGGCCAGCTCAGACGCTTCAGGGCTGAGTCCTGCAAGGCTTTCGAGAAACTGTACCGCACCACCACTGTCGCTCGCGAAGGAGCCATCCTGAAGATGTTCCAATAGTCGAAGATGCACGGCCAAATGTGTTGTGCTGGTCGCGAGATGTCTTCGTATGATTTCTTCCGCCTGCCCAAGGTATCGATGGACTTCTCGTGTGGGGTCCAACTGCTCATATCCACCAACAAGATCCATGGCGTCAACATCTGCGTTCATGGAGAAGGTGATCAGGTCCGTACCGACAAAGCTTGCTAATTGATTGATCATAGCAGTCTTACCCGAGCCCGGCGGACCAACGATGATGACTGGCCAATTCTGCTTGACGCTGACCAAAAGAGCTTCCATTGGACCTAGCTGCGAGGAGCGCAGAGTTGACATAGAATCTGGTCGGGCCAGTGCAGTGTCGCGTGGTAGCAAGCCTAGGCCGACCTGAATAGCCTGTGTGCTCAGATTGTGGAAAAGACTGATGCGTGGCTGGTGGACGCCATACTGGCTCTCAAATACCCTATGTAGCCGGACACGATCGCTCTCTGAGCGGAAGCGCTGGGCGAAAATAGTGTCCAAGAAGTCGCGTGCTGAACCTGGAAAATCTTTCGAGGTGAGAAGCTGCAGCCAGCGTAAGGTATCACGCAGGTTGAATTCCCAAGGTGCGCCAAGAGTACCGAATGCGCGTCGGTTGACCACTTGGTTGTCCAACTCTGCAACAAATCGGATAAGCTTAGCCACTTCGTGCTCCTCGATGCCAGGGAAAACCTTATGGCAAATGAGGGTGAGGTCTTCTGGACGGAAAACGTCGGCATACACGACAGTAAATCGGTTGACGAAGGATGCGGGTAGTCCCTTACGGCCACCGCCCTGGTGGTGCGGATTTTGCGCTGCAAAGACCCTGAAGTCTCGGTGCTTATAGAATGTTTGGTCCAGCTCGGAGATATAGACCTCACCACGATGATCAAGGACGGCGTTGAGGCCTTCAAGTACGGACTGTGACGCCAGGTTCATCTCGTCAAGAAGTACCCAATCACCATTCTTCATGGCTTTGAGGAACGGCGCGTCACGCCAAGCGAAAGTACCGGCGGCGCCTCCTTCGACAGGCACATCTGATCCAAAAAGATCCATAAGGTCCGTTTGTTCAGAAAGATTGAGACGCGTCAAAGGCTTGCCGATAGCTTTAGCCAGGGCAGTGACCAGTGTGGTCTTACCCACACCAGGATTACCCTCCAACAAGATTGGCTTTGGAAGCTGTAGGGCGCGGATTACACGCATCGCATTGGAACGAGTAGTCGGTGCTTCCAGCGCGAAGTTCGATGCCTGCGAGGCCGCCGATGAGAACTTGGGGATAGAAAAAGATCCCAAACGGAAGAAATGCTCAGTGCTCGCAATGTCAATGGCTCCAAAGTACATGGGTGCGACGTCTTGGCCCAGGAGCTTGCTCAGATGATGCAGACATGACGTCTTCTCGTCATCGATCGTGGCTGCAGAGATGGCAAGCAAGCCTGCTGGGTTGGCTCCAAGTGTATCGATGAAAACCATTGCCGCACCGTGAACGACACCGAAAATGGGATCGTCGTGCTTCATGTCGTTGATGAAAGACACCCATGCTAAAGTGTCACGGATCGATATCGAAGATGCGACGGAGGTGTTGTACTTGTCGTTGAACCACTGTGAGAATGAAACGATGGCTCCAGCGAAGTGACTTAGGCTAGGCTCCAACTTTGATCGTACGATTTCCAGGATGTCATCAAGATCTGACATTGCAGGAACCCATATCTCCGTGAAGCGATTCCGAAGGGCTGGCGAGAGCTCTTTCTTGCCATAATCTCCACCTGGGTTCATAGTTGCAAGGAACTGAAATCCGTCGCTAGCTGTAATGTGCGAGTCAACAGGACCCTTCTCTGCAAGCAGTAGACTTCGTGAGGGTTCAAGAACACTGTTCAGACGCTCGAGAACAGAGTCATCAGCTAGAGAGATCTCATCAAGGAGGAAGTAGTGACCTTGTTTCATCGCATGTACCAAGCTACCATCTGCCCATTCAAACAAGGCACTGGCCTTGGCTCGGCTGACCAGTATAGATTTGCGAACCTCATCAGGGAAAGAATCAGGTGATTCTTTCGCGACTTTATCATACAACGCCATAAGTTCTTCGGAGCCCAGCGAAGTCGGATCGCTTTGCAGGCTTTCTCTTGAGATTCCGGTGAGTGCCTGGAGCACCTGCTCCCTCACAGAGTCTTCGATGGCAGCTCGGTTCCTGATGGGTCGTTGGGCACCTATCAAATCGCCAGTCTCTGTGTTCTGGTGCGCGTTGACGATGTGAAGTCGATTGTTGAACTGATCAGCAAGCAATTGGCAGACGGTCGTCTTTCCACAACCCGTCTCTCCAATAAGTAGGACAGGTTCATTGTTACGGATAGCATGTGCAACAAGGACAGAAAGGCGACGCATCGCGCGTGTCCAAACAACAGCAGTGTTGACTTTGGTCACACCATTGCTAAGTCCCTCAATATTCGACAAGCTGTCGGGACTGAACAACCGCTCTTCGTCAATCGTCACTTTGGGGCCCTTCTCGCTCATCACGGTTTCCAGGATCTTCTTGACAGCGACTCGCTCTTCCTCTTTACGCACACGCTCTGCAAGAAGCATGTAACCATTGTTTGCAAGATCCTGCACGGTGTCTGCTTTCCGTTGTGCCCATCTAAACAAGTCTCGTAGCGTTGCGAAACTCTTCTGCTCAAAGATGCGATTCTCTTGTCGAAGTGTAGAAAGCTCCCGATAGACTTTCACAATCCGTTTACACCATGTTTCCGGAATCATAGTGCGGCGATGTAAAATCTCAGTCAATTCTTCTACCGGTATGTCGTCGAAGTGTAGTTCCAGAAATCGGTTACGGAAAGCTCGTGATAGAACTTTGCGTCCTCCATACAAACCAGCCGGATTTTGCGTGGCAAAGAGCATGAAGTCCTCATGCGGCCGAACAACTTCCTGTGTTTCCGGAATCAGAAGTTCCCGATTGTCGTCGAGCAGGCGATTGAGGGCTTCCAGAACGTCTGTGGGTGCCAAGTTGAGCTCGTCTAGGACAATCCAGTGGCCTTCACGAAGTGCTCGCACCAGGATACCTTCCTGGAATGTGAGCTTTCCGTCAGCACCAGAAATATACGAGCCCAAGTACTCTTGCAAGTCAGTATGCTCGTGATTGTTGATACGGACGAATCTGTTCCCTGATCGTTTGGCGAGATATTCGATCATACTTGTCTTACCGGACGAAGTGGGTCCTTGAATTAACACTGGGTACTTTCGTGTAGAAGCGGCTCGAATGAGGTTATTCATGTTGCGTTGAACAAAAGGGGTGATGATGTAGTGTGACTGCTCTTCCACATCATGTACACCTTGCCGAAGCCAATAGTGGCCTTGTCTGACGTAGCCTCGACCATCCGAAGGTTGCTGAAGGGGCTTTCCGAGCTCAGCCTTCATGGAAGCTTTTTGAGGGAACAGGTGTTTGGTAATGAGTGGCGCGACTAGGTCTTCAGAAGCCTTTCCTAGGAATGTCAAGAAACTCATGTGGAAACCTTCATACAAGGCTCGACGGAGGGTGCAGAGAGGTGCAATATCCCTGGCGTATGACAGTGTTCGTGTCAATGTTCGTAGACTGAAGTGAGCTTTTTGGTCAGCGCCATCCACGAGCATATTGGCTTTGGCGAGCCTTTGGATGTCGAGATACAGTGTAGTGACATCGCGTGCTACTCGTACTATTGCTGGATCTGTCCCATCACCACCCAGATATTTCTCCACAATATTGCGCAAGCTCTTCTCATCACTGTCTGGACTCTCAACAAAGAGCTCCGTGAACCGTGATCGGATGCCTGGCGGCAGATCCTTCTTGCCTACATCGGTTGCCGGGTTCATCGCGGCGAACACTCTGAAATTGGGATGCGCGACCACTCGTTCAACGTTGCCAGTCTCTGTTAACAGTATCGATGGGTTTCCGTCTGGTCCTCCGCCCAAAAGATCAGTAAGCGCCTCTAAAGTATCTGAGGACGCCAAGTTGATCTCGTCGAGAAGTACCCAGTCACCATTCCTGACTGCTTTGACGATATTGCCTTCCAGAAAAGAGAAAGCAAATGCCTCTGAACCGCCAGAGAGCTGCGCCTCTAGGTCATGGAGGTCGGTTGCGAATTTCTCCCATCGAGCCGTTGGAAAGTTGACAGGTAATGAGTCCATCTTCCGCTTCTTCTTTGGCTGACCACCGTCAGGATCTGGGGACGACGTCTGTGATTCGTGCGACTTCCGGGCGGCGTCTACCATCTTCAGTGCCTCGCGCCAGAGTGCACACACGCGCTTCCACTCGCCTTTTGCGACGCGTTTCCCGAGCATTTCCATGAACCGTAGATTTTTCTTTCTCGAGAACGTAGTATCGAAAATCTCGTCAAATTCGTCCTTGAGGGGAATCACTAGGCTGCGCACATTGACAGGCTTGAATCCACCAAGCAAGTCGCCACTCTCGCTTTGCTGTGACAGATTGAAAGCTACCAGTTTTCGGCCAAGCTGCTCAGCCAGATACTGAATGCATGTAGTCTTTCCGGTTCCCGTCTCACCCACTAATAGAAGTGGCTCCTGGCGATCGACTGCTACAGCTACCTTTTCGAGTAGCCGTAGGGTGTAGTCGTTGGTTGAGAACGGTCGCCCTGAGCCAAGTTTCTTCGAGGACTTATGCTTGGACAGTCTCGCTCGTCCAATTTGGATAGCACCAGATGCCGTGATCTTCGAAGGTACCTGAAGCTTGATTTCACGATTTCGTAGTAGGTGATCACGTCGCTGGGGATCGATATGTAACTCTTCAGCCACACATGACATGACCTTCAGCCGAGCGCTCTCGGTGCGGAGACTTCCAGCAAAGCAGTCGAATGCCTCCATGAATATGTCGTCCTTTTGTGCGTTGTTGAAAGATGCGGTTTGTCCAAGAAGCACTGCTATCCGATCGCACCACTTGAGCAAATCTCGTGGCGTCATGGCTCGAAGCGACGTACCGTTCTCGGATGAGAACTTTGCATCTGAGTACAGCTCCATCAATCGCGCATAGACTTCCATGATGCCGGAAAGGTGTTTCTGCAGGGCAGGATACTTGGCGTGTATCACTTGGCGGAATTCGTCTAATTGTGGCATTTGCACAGTAATTGGGTTCCAGAATCGATGACCGATCATACTCTGACGGGGTATGATCTCTTTGCCCCGTGGGTTGAGGGTGCTTCGCATGGTCGCGATGATACGGAAACCACGTGCCGCTCGTATGGTCTCTCCTCTGCTAGGTATGAGCAGCTCACCGCGCTCGATGAGCGGTAGCAGGGTGCTGATGACCTCGTTTGGTGCTCTATCGAGATCTTCAATGAAGATCCATCTTCCTTCTCGAACAGCCGTAGTAAGCACACCTGCGCGCCATGCGAACGTTCCCGGTTTGGCGCCGGTTGTGTACATGCCAATTAATAGTTTGGCGTCGCTCTGTTCATTCAGATGGAGGGTAACCATCTTATCCAGCTTGTTAAGTTGCCATGCGAAATGGCGGGTAAGAAGCGTCTTGCCTGAGCCTGCGAGTCCAGTGAGTAGGATTGGGCTAGATTCAAGAAGTCCATAGGCGATTTTCTTCAAGTTCTGTTCTGTAGTAGCAGTCGGAACCAGCTCAGTAGGCCTCTCCTGGGATGGTGCACCGTCTAATCGAGGCAACAGGACACCATTGACGTTGACCGTATATGGTGACAGGTCTTGTTGCACAGCTACTGCCTGAGTCACATCAGTGAAACTGTTCTGGCTCAACTTCTTTTGCAAGTCTTTCCATCGCTTCTCTTCCCATAACGACAAGAACCGGTAGTCGATTTGTTGCCCTTCCCATGGGCCTTCAATCTCCCCGTCTCCAACAAAGTTCTTCATAATCTCTTGGGTGGCATAATCCGCTGTGTGCACGTAGATGCAAAGCGTCCGTATGGCCAGATACCGCACAATGCGGCTCGAGTGGTGGAAAAGGCTCTCCAGAGCTAGTGGTCGTACAAAATGGGTAAAGTTCTTGCAGTCGTAGCTGAGGAGTCGGAAGGTTCCCAACAGAACTTCTATTAAATCCGAATCTTGAATCGCTGTGGCCGCATGATTTGAAGCGTTAGACCCAATCACTGGCGAATCTGACGTATGTGATAGAAATCGCTCCACGTGCTCTGCGAGATGAGGCGCAAATGGTAGTAATCGTCCAAAAGCTGCAACCTTCGCGTCGGTCTTCGCGCCAGACTGTATCCACCGCGCACATAGCTCTGTGAGAAGTCCGCCATGTTGAACGAAAATATCGTCCGTCGATCCAGGCCTCAGCGCTTCGGTAGCAAGCGCGTTAATATTGACCATTTCACCGGTCTTGCGAGTATTAATTCCTTCCATTTCTGCAGGGACTGATTCGTGATTCGCTTTCGGGGCGCCTTCCCATAGTTTCGACGCTTCAATATGCCCGGAAGGTGGTGTTGTGGCGGCGATGTCTGAGTGCCTCGAAGTTCTCTAACTTTTTTGCGGGTCTTCGAGAACGCCAAGACGGTAACCTGATTAGTCGTAATCCGCTCCGCAAAATCTCATGATGGCAGGCACGACCACAACGTGCACTCATCATTGATCCACGCCCTCTCGTCCCGCACAATGGCAGCACCAGCATCTCGCGCGCTCAGGCGCTGTATCTGCACCGCAAAGCAGTCCGCATACGTACGACCGACGATTGGCGCCACACAGCAGAGGATACAGCGGAGATGGCAATCAGATGCGGCAGCTCCGACCAACCCAAAGATTGCGACAATCGTGGACCAGATTAGCCAATTGACTCTGTTGGAGACTGCGGACTTGGTATCAACACTAAAGGTACGGATACATCAACGTGGGGCGGAGGTGGCGGTGGCAGACAGTCAACCGAATATTGGTGGCACGCGGTGGAAACCCAAAGCGATATGCCATAATAGTCGTTCTGTCTATGTCTACTTACTTGGGTGTTGATTCTGGAACATGTGGAATTATGACCGCCTCCACCAGCACGCCAAAGCTCTACACGCATACATGCTAACATTTCGACCAAAGACCCGCCTGAATATCCCCGACATGCCCATGGGCGGATTCGTCGCCGGTCCCGGAGGAGGCGCAGGCCCCGCAACCGCAGCTCCCGTCGAAGAGGAAGAAGCCGCACCCGCTGCCCAAGAAAAGACCCTCTTCAACCTCAAGCTCGAGAAGTTCGACGCTGGCGCGAAACCCAAGGTCATCAAGGAGATCAAGGCCATGCTGGGATTGAGCTTGGTGGACAGCAAGAAGTTCGTTGAAGGAGCACCTAAGATGATGAAGGAGGGTGTGCCAAAGGAGGAGGCAGAGAAGATTGTTGAGACCCTCAAGGCGCTGGGTGCTACGGTTGTTATGGAGTAGGGGACGGTGCAGAAGCGAGGAAGAGACGGATACTGTATCATAGCATTGCACATGGGCGTGTACAGATATGTTTGGAATGATCATGGATGTATTCAGTATACTCAAAACTCCAATAACAATGTGGGCGTCATAAGACGAGCCCGTGGTATCTCTGCCCTAACGCCTAGCTCATGCTGTGACAACACCTTTATGGATCCGATGAACGCCAGGAATGCGGATGAACTTCCTCCCACCTACTGTTGTAGGAGCCATTTCCAATTGACAGCGTCTTGGAACTCTCGCTGTCTGCATCATTCCCTGAGTCCTCCTGTCTTGCAGTAACTAGAGACTCCGCAGAAGCCTCCGCAGCAGCCTTGGCCTTCTGCCAAGCTTCAATGCTCTCCTGATGTTTGCTAGGGTCCTACCCAAAAGCAATGACCTTCCTCCTCTCCTCCGCATCTTCCCTTGCCGTGACATAGTCATCCTCGTTGATGTCGCTAGCCTCTTCCCACAGCTTTTCCAACTCCTCATACCCATCTCCAGGCACCGCCCAAATACTCTCCCGCATCCTCTTGTGTCTCTCTCTATCCTCCTCAATTCTCTGTTCAATCTGCCGTTTATCCATCCTCTGCCCTCCACTCCGACTTGGTAGTGTTGTGGAGCCATCTTTGGGATTGGATGAATCTGTTGCCATGAATGGATTTGCAATCTCTCTGGACTTTAGAACAGCTTCAAGTTCTTGAACAGTTTCCTTCAACAGGATGGAGAGGTTCTCGAGGGTCTTCAGGACTTTGCGCACAACGCGGATGTTTGCTCCTTCTTCACCCACTACGCATTCGACAACCGCTAAGATGTCTCTTTGCAGCATGCGGACGTAGCCCATTGCGCTGGGGTCTCCTGAGTTGTTGTCTTTTACGGCGTATTCGCAGAGGCATTCGATGAAGAACATGATGTTTGCGCGCGTGTTCATATTGGTACGTTCGAGCTGTTCGAGAATGCAGGAATGAAGGTCTTCGTCCAGTTCGCGATTCTTGAGCGCGTAGAACGCGGCTTTTTGAAGGGAGGTATGCGATGCGCTGAGGTGAGAGAGTAGCGTTGTAAAGCGTTGGCGGACCTCGAATGGGTCGGCCATGATGAAAGCTGAGAAAGCGTTTGGCTACTACAAGCTTGCTGGTAGTATTTTCGGTATAGTGGTCGGGGTAGTGTGGAGCGATGTGTCTTGGTGTGCGATAGCCTGCGTGGAGTGGAGAGCTTCGAGAGCTGCGCGCGCATACCATCGGCCATGGTCATAGCTCAGGATTTCTTTAAGTGGACGTGGGGAAGGCCGCCGATCTCGCGCTCCAGTAACTCAGCAGTCATCTTCCTTCGCATTTGTCCAACACCACCACCCAGCAACATATTCAGAAGAAAGTATTGAAGATGGCAAGCGCACAGGAATCCAAGCCTCTTACATTGACCGTTCTCGGTTCAGGTAGGTCGATGTTCACTGTTTTCATACGTGATTCCCAGCAGAAGACCACTCGGGCGCTGCGATTAAGTTTTGAAAAAGCCTATGGTTGTATCAATAGCACTGCGAGCCGTTTGTGTTTCTGAAATATACTCGCCTCACAGAACTCAACCCTCAAGCCCTTCGACGTCTAACGCGTCTGTAATGGTGCTCGAACCCCCACTAACACAACCCCAGGAACAATGGGCATAGCGATAATGGGCGGCGTTATGTCTTCCCTGGCTTCGGCCAAAACTAAAGCCTCCCTCGACCCCTCTTCGGCCACCAAAGACGTCCCCAACCTTTCCAACTTCATCGCTTGCGACCAATGGGCCCCCGCCGAACAAAACGTCCGGAAGGCCCTCGGCCACTACAACTTCCCTCTCCAGACCCTCACAAACCAGAACCTCAAGGGTGTTCAAGAGGCAGACATTGTTCTACTGAGTTGCAAACCGCATGGCTTCAAGACGATACTGGGTGAGGAAGGCGTGAGGGAGGCGCTCAAGGGCAAGGTGCTTGTCAGCATTCTGGCCGGTGTGACGAGAGAGCAGATTGAAGCGTTCCTATACCCAGATGGTCCTGAGAAGACGGAGAACGCTTGCCGTGTCGTAAGGGTCATGCCCAACACGGCATCTTTCGTTGGGGAATCCATGTCTGTGATTCAGACCTCGGATCCACCACTCAGTGAGGCGCAGTACAAGCTTGTCGAGTTCGTCTTCAGCTCAATCGGCCGCGTTACGAACCTTCCACCAGCGAACATGGATGCAGCGACTGCGTTGTGTGGTTCGGGCCCAGCATTCTTTGCGCTGATACTGGAGGCCGCGGCGGATGGTGCTGTGGCTATGGGCTTGCCAAGAGCGGAGGCACAGATGATGGCCGCGCAGACCATGAGGGGAACCACAGGACTTGTGCTGAACGGCGAGCACCCAGCTGTGCTGAAGGACAAGGTCTCGACCCCTGGGGGCTGCACCATCGGTGGTCTCATGTCACTCGAGGAAGATGGCGTGAGGGGCGCCGTCGCAAAGGCAATCAGGGAAGCTACTGTAGTAGCTTCGAGATTGGGTGGTGAACAAAAGGAGTTTGTCAACCACAGGCGGTAGATCTTTCGGGGTGGACTAGCTCGATATTGGCTTCGCCTCGAACTGGATGTAAAAGAGTAAATGATACCACGAACAAACCACATCTTCATCACGCCGCATCATTCCATTCGACTCGTGAATATCTTTTATTAGTACTAGCCTAAGCTAATGACAGAGCGTACAGCATCCGCACGCTCTTTCACCTATCTTGCCCCGCTCAGTTCATCAATGGGTATAATACAAAGAAGTAGAGAAGCAGCTCAGCTCAGCTTCAGAATCCCCCAGGTTATCCACATTACCACTTCGAATTGCTCTTAGCCCACACAAATGAGTTCCCTAGTAATGTCCGTGTACGCAGGATCAAAAGAGCCATACTAGCGCCTCTCCCGCTCTCGCTCCATCATCTCACGCTCAACGTCGCCTTCAGTCCTTACACCTCCGCGCCTGGCCTTGGCGTTCTTGCGCAGGCCGGCTGTGAAGAGGTTGGCGATGTTGTCATCACCAGTCGTTCCAGACTTCCTACGCTTGTCGCGGTGGGATGCAGGTCCCGTAGGGGGCTTGACGTCGGCTTTAGGACCCTTGGGAACAGGAGCTTCGTCATCAAAGTCTTCTCTGCTGCGCTTAGTAGACAGGGCTGAACGAGATGTCGAGGAGATACGCGAATGGATGGACTTGCTCGAACCGGAGGGCTTTTCAACGCGTTCACGACTGTCTCGCTCTCGGGCATTGCGTTCTCTTTCAGCAGCATAGTGGTCCTGGGAAGTTTCCTTTGCCTTTGATGAAGGGCCGGTTGGGATACTCGCGACCGAGCTCACACTGCTCTTGCGGCGGTGATCCCTAGCATCTCCACTACGTTCTTTATTGCGGTCGGCAGCCGGACCCTTGGGTGGCTGGAAAGCACGTGGGCCTGTTGGGGGCTGAGCCGGTGGGGCCATGACGGCATTCTTCGAGCGGCCTTTGATGCTAAAGCCATTTGCTGAAGGCCCGGTCGGGGCGTTCAGTGGTGGAGACACAGCGCGTTTCTTCATCATTTGACCAACAACATCCTCTTCATTCTCCGGTTGAGATGGCTTGTCTTTGCGTTCACGGTCATCATAGTCCCGTCGCTCGCGATCTCGGTCCTTGCGGCTACGACGCGAAGAGCGGTACTTGTCATCGTCGTAGTCACGCTCGTCATCTTCAGCTTCGCGATCGCGGCGCCGCCTACGCTCCTTGTCTTTGTCACGAAAGCGATCCTTTTCACGATCATAGTCATAGTCGCGGTCTCGTTCCTTACGGTCCTTGCGGTCTCTCTCACGCTCTTTGTCGCGTGATCGGTCGCGTGATCGGTCACGGCCACTCCTGTGTTTACGACGTGAGCTGCCGTCTGAATCCTTTTCGCCGTTGGCATACACCTCCTCGTCTTCGTATTTGCCTTCCTCGCGAGGCGACCGGGAGCGGTGGCGACGGCGATGCTCCTTGCTTCGGTCGCGATGTGATCGCGATGAACGGTGCTTGTCCTTATCGCGACGGCTGCTACGATACTTGGAATCTGCTGACGCAGTTCGCGTACGGTCACCTCGACTGCCCTTCTCATCGCGGTAGCGATCATCGTATTCCTCCTCACGATCTTCATAGCGTGATGACCGGTGTTTGCGGTCTTTACGACTCTCATAGTCATCGTTCAATGGCGTGACAGATCTACCACGGTCATCACGGCGGGAGTTTCGGTCTGCTGAACGAGACCGCTCGCGCGGTTCTTCTCTTTCATCATCCCTCACTCTTGATCTTGACCGAGAGCGTGATGGTGAGCGTTCCTTGACGCGCATACTCTCATCGCGAAGAGGAGACCGTCTGTGTCATAGTCAGTCATTTTTTATCATGTATGTTTCACACGGATCTACTCACGATCGAACTCTCCGCTGAGGACTACCAGCGGCTACATCTTGCGTAGATGCAATACTCTTGGGAGGCTGCGGTGGGGCATATCGCCCGCTGTTCATGCGACTCGAAAACCCAGTGTTGGGTCGGCCTTCTCTCATCGCACGTGGTCCAGTTGGCGCGCCCACAACGCCAACACCAATAGGCTCCATTGGCTGGCCTGTCAGAACCGTTGCAGCGCCATAAGCTCCGTTATTGAAACCGCCACGGGGACCGTAATTGCCATTGTATCCCATGTTCATGTTCATGGTGGGATCGAAAGGTGTATTGATGTGCTGATTCGGGAACTGATTCATCATTCCCTGGGCGAATGGCATGCCATGGCCCATCATAGACTGGTTGTACTCCTGCATGTCTGCATCGCCAGAGTCTACGGTCTGTATGGGCTTCAGACCACCGTCTTGCGCCTCATCATGTACAACATCGCCTGTGCTGTTAGTATTCTCGGCAACAGCTTCGCTCGCGACGCCAGCACCGACGCCATCTGCAGAGTTCGGCTGTTCAGTCGATACCGTAATACCGTCACCGGTCTCCTTACCTTCCTCAGTGGGCTCTGCGGACGCCTTCGGCTGCTCACCCTCGGCCTTGACCTCAGGGGCAGTGTCAGCAATTCCGTCAGGCGACTGGCCGTCACGCTGCGTAGGATGAATCGCGTCAGTTTTTGATATCCAAGTTTTGCCAATTCCCTTGAACGGGTTCGGTAGCTTTCGTTGATGGGTTGAACGTACGTTTTGCGAAGGACCGCCGCGACTACCCGGACGTCCAGGCGCATTCTGTGAACCAGGACCAAAGCCACCCTGGCTACCATTCCTGTTGTTTCGCTGAGGATTTGCTCCTCCTTGATTGGCATGGAAACGATTCTGGTTCTGGTTTGAGAAATTATTCTTGGGGAACTGGTTCATCATCTCGGGATATGCTCCAGATTGATTATAGCCACCCATCTGATTGGGCCCGCTGAAGTTTCCATAACCACCGCCCATGCCATTCCACCCATTGCCATAGCCACCGCCATATTGCATCATGTTCATGGCAGACATATCGTTCATGCCCATGCCCATGTTCCCTCCAAAGTTGCCGTACATGCCGTTCATGCTGTTGAAATCTGGGTAGATGTTAGTCGCCTGCTAGGTAGATGGGGGAGAATGCAAAAACATACCCATAGGACTCATGCCATTCCAGCCACCATTGGCCATCATGTTAGGCATGCCGCTCCAGGCCATACCACTATTGAAACCACCCTGATTAGGAAAGCCGAAGCCCATCTGGCCTTGCATGCCGTTCATCGCCGGATTGTTGCCCATCATGCCATTTGCTCCATTCGCGTTCTTTTGCTCGTCGGTCGCGCCGTCTACAGCTGCCTGTTCGGTGCTTTTGGACATGTTCTGGGAAGCCGTGCTACCACGTCGCTCGGCGTCGTTCTCAAGAGAAGCATTGTCCTAGCTTGGTCAGTAAAAGCAACAGGTGGAATGGAGGGCATCTCATGTCATTGGCACGTGTGGCAACCATGTTTTGCAATTGTGTGACACCCGACGGTCTCTCTTTTGCTTGTCTTTTTCTTCTTTTCATTGTACAGTACCAACAGATCCAAGTGAAAACGAAAGGAATGACATTGGGAACCTACCTCGTTCGGTTGGGCCGAGGCAGAGCCGGCGCGCTTTCCAGCCTCTTCCGCGTTCTCCGTAGAACCAGCAGCTTGTTCAGCGACGCCGTCCTCCGCCTTTG
The DNA here is from genome assembly GCF_013036055.1 of Alternaria burnsii. NCBI lineage: Eukaryota > Fungi > Ascomycota > Dothideomycetes > Pleosporales > Pleosporaceae > Alternaria > Alternaria burnsii. The sequence goes on from NW_024066111.1 coordinate 1,164,920, forward strand.
GTGTATCCTCAACACTGTCTACGGGTTTCTCTGCGCCATCCCCTATCGACTGTACATCAGGCGCGGCTGGTGTAACCTCCACGGGCGGGGTAGCTGCCTGTGCCGCGGCTTTGGCCTCTTCCTTCTTCTTCTGCTTTTGGAGCCACACTCGCATCGTATTTCTCAAAGACTTGTTCACAGTGCATGATTCGGCTTCGAGTGGTGAGTGGTCGCATGAGGGACACGTTGTCGGGAACTGAAGGCTTCCTTGACCTAAAACATGTCAGCACCTGTGATGGTCCGATCGCAGAGATTGTTATACGCACATGATGAGCATATTGACTTGGCGCAGCAGATTAGTTTGTATGAGTCGAATGCAAGCTGGTTGCAAAGGGCGCAGAAGAAGTTCTTAGGGAAGACAGTGGTTGGGAGCGAACTGCACATATCAGTATTGGTCGTGCTGATTGGCAAAAGGCATATGTACAGCGCAAGCTCTCTCAGCTCGTCGGCGAGCGGTGCCGCCTTGGGATCCGCCGCGGGGTTGGCCATGGTGAGGTCCTAAGAGTTCGCGACTTCGGGTAAGGCTGCCGTGTAAAAAGATAAATCGCAGTCTGCGCCGGGCTTTACTCCATTAAAATCGAAGAGAGAAATGACAGACAAGAAGCGACCGGTTTGATGTGATCCTTCGATGCGGGCGCAGGCAAGCGGGCGGTGTTGATTGCAGACGCTGCAGTCGTGTTTGCGGAGTGACAGCTAAGTGAGTCGCGGAAGTTTTCTGGAAGTCGCGACCGACCTATAGGTCTGTGCGCGGCGCCACTAATCCCCGTCACGTGCGAACTATCGTTTGCTCAAGGAAGACAATGCTCGGGTTTCACTTCTCACTGAACACGCGCCATTTGCGTCCAGCAGCGTTCGGACCTCTCGCATGTTTCTGGTCAAGGCTGGAGCAAAGGAAATCCGGTACCGTCGTGTGGCGCTAAGCGGTTGTGGCTTAGCTGGACCCTTGTCAGCGTCATCGCCATTGGCGTTTCTAGACACCGTCGCTGGGTATGCCATTAGCTGACATGCTTCATCCATATTCTATCTCATCAAGATGATACTGAGCCAGATCTCTTACTTGGACTGTGTAGCTTTCCTCGTCTTTCTTGCGCCTCAATTGCTGATCCAGATTGGCATCGTACCGCTCTTGACATGGCTCATCCCAGCTCTGCCTTCTCTCGGTAAGTCACATTACTCTCCATACGTGAGTATACTGATACTTATAGCTCCTAAAGCCATCGTAATTCCATATCAGTTCATCCGCGAACGCTTTCTTGTGCCACGTGAGAACCGCGCGCCCTTCGTCAGAAAGGCAACGCCATTTCAAGATCTAGTCATCCGCTTTGTTCGTTATGCTTTCGCCAACATGCCCGCCTTTTTAGGTCGGGTATTCTTCTCAAAGGCGGTCTCACTCCCCTTCTTAAGATTTCGCATGTTGAGACACGGCATTGTCACAAGTCCAATCAGATGGACTGAGATCAGAAGACCGAACTTCGGAGGGGTATGGATCGTGCACGACCGACAAGAGCAGCCAGATGTAATCGTATACTATTGCCACGGTGGTGGCTTTTCCATGGGCAGCAGCTTTTTTTACATGGAGTTTCTGCTAGCGTGGGTTACTTTGCTAAAGTCTGCCGGGTATCGCAACCCAGCTATCTTCGCTCTGGAATATACCTTGGTGCCGGACGCCACATATCCCACCCAGCTGCACGAGACGGTCGCAGGTTACGAATATGTTCTATCACTGGCTCAATCTTCGACTCGCGTAGTCGTTGGTGGAGATTCTGCAGGTGCAACCCTCATCCTGAGTTTCTTACTACATTTATCCGACCATACCGAATTGCGTCATCAGAAACCGGGTCTTGCTATCATGATCAGCCCATGGGTGACGATAGTATCGCGCGAAAACCGGAACACGGCGTCTGATTATCTGAACAGCTCATCTCTAGAGCTGTACGGTCGCCAGTACATTGGCAACAAAGTATCACCAGAGGATTCAATGGTTTCGCCTGGAAAGTGTAAAGATATTGAAAAATGGACGGAAGCTAGCCCCGAACAAGGGTGGTACTTTCTCTATGGAAGCGAAGAGGTTCTCGGACCAGAGACGAGGGACTTGATCAGTCTACTCGGTAAAACCGGAAAGGATGTTGATAGCTGGGAAGAGCCAGGTGGCATCCACGCATGGCCTGTTGCAAGCTTATATCTTGGGGAAACCAGAGAAGAGAGATTGAGTGGTCTGAAGAGCATCGTGGAAGCTATCAAGGCTAGGATACATTAATGGTACGAGTACACCAGACCAATGTACTTGAACCTTCATCTGTGGTAGCATCGTGAAGGTAATTCGAAACCAAGCTCCATTGCAGCGCGCTGCAGTCTTTCAATCCTGTTCATTTCTTCCATATGCCACAAACGGTTTACCAAGCGCGTGTCGGTGTTGTGAAATCTCAACACAGCTTCCGAAAGAGGAATCGTCTTAGTGAGGCTGTCAAGGTTATCAGACAACGTATAATTATGAGCTAGAATGTCCAACATGGTGGATGACGGCGCCATCTGACGAGCATCGGCTGACACATCTTTCTTAGTTGCGTACGTATCCTGGCCAGTCATTTCTGGACCATGCTTCAAAGTCGGATTGGGTGGTGAAAAATCTCTGGGTTGGCTATGTAGGTATTTTGGGTAGGTTTCAATTCGCAGAAGCCGGATATATGAACTCAAATTTGAGCGGATTTGCCTCAATTTCTAATATTTATAACCCCTAAGCATGCTGCTTATAGCGCCGCACTCAGTCTTACTCTTTCGCATACGTTCGACGTCGTCGTTTCCAATCATGGTGTTCAGACTTGTCGCCCAACAAAGCTAGCTTCTTACCCCGCCAGGCTTAGCCCATTTCTCGTTCTCTCATAGGGTAAAGCGCCCGTAGGATCCAGTTATAGACCCCCGTCTCTGCATGAGATGACCCTGCAATCTGCACCCACCCTGCCCTGCTACCTCCATCACCATGCTGCCGGTAGCGACCACCCGTGTTGCGCGAAGCACATGCACGCCAGCTGACACAGAGTGTAGAGCAAACCGGCCGACTTTCGATGCTCCCTCCCTCGGCCGAACCTTCATACTGTACGCCGCTTATACATACCTGGCCTTTGAAAATTGCTTTATCCTATTCAAATAAGATCGTTTCTTTGAACTGGTTTTGAGGAACTTAGGCGCGGTTGTAGCTCATGATGTCCTGCATCGGTCTTTGCTTGATTTGGTGTACGTATGATAACGTAAGGATTCTGGCCTGCAAAGGCTGAGTCGGTCTGTCATCCACGATTCGAATTTGGCAATCTTCTTCTGATTGAGTGTCATCGTGGAACGGAGGCTGTCGATTGCAATCGATGCTGGTATCCTCACGTATGGGAAGGGTGGATGTTCGAAACTATAGGGAAACGCATCGCCCGCTACCCGCACCAAATGAAGGTCAACATGAGATTATCTGGAGTCCTGGAATTTGACTCTTCTCCAAATTTCATGTATTCATGGTATACTTCACTCATCCTGGGAACATACTTCTACTGCGATGCAATACAGTGTAACTCAACAGCGTTGTGTCTGCGTCTTATCACCAGCACGTCCATCGTATCAATACTTCACTCATCTACGCAGTCATCTTGATCACGGCCCGTCCAGCAAGTTTTCCCGCATTCATATCCGCACAGAATCGATCGATGTCCTCTAACCCACCATGCGTCAAGATTGGATGTACTAAGCCTCGTGCAGTAAAATCAAGCGCCTAGATTCTCGTTAGCCAACACTTTCAGCATATCCAATCACAACACGGCACTTACTTCTTCAACATCCTTCAATGTACCCACTACACTTCCCACAACATTCAACTTTTTCAAACACATTACGATGGGGCTAGCACCCGCGACAATAGTATTGTCCTTCGGCAGACCCACACATACCATCGTACCGTTTGGCCTCAGCAGATGTGGTGCTTGCTCGTATCCTGCTCTCGTGGCGGCAAAGACGATGACTCCGTGAGCACCGTAGGTAGTGATCTTCATGATGTCAGATGTGATGTCTGAGCACGTCGTGTAGTCGATAAACTTTTCTGCGCCGAGAGAGAGGCAGAGCTCGCGTTTGGCGTCCCCGCCGTCAATTGCTATGACACGCATGCCCATATGTTTGGCGTATTGGACGCCGAAGTGACCGAGGCCTGAGTTATTTCAGTGTCTCTAGAGACTGAATGCGCATCTGTCTTCTTTTTCGAATACAGCAAAGAAGCATGTGTTTACTTACCACCACCAGCTCCAGGAATAACAAGCCACTGCCCAGGAAGCACCTTACTCCTCTTACACGCCACATACGCTGTTACACCACCACACATGATTGGACCCGCCTCCTCATCCTTGACGCCATCAGGTAACCTCGTCGCATACCTCGCATCTGTCAATGCGTACTCTTGGAACGTTCCAGCAATAGTGAAACCACTATTCAATTGCTTTGGGCAATGACATTCATCTTGGCCATTGGTACAAAACTCGCACTTACGGCATACGGACGCGATCCATTTGATACCAGCACGATTGCCAATCTGCCAAAGATCTTGCACGTTAGAGCCAACGGCTACGACAGTGCCAGCGCCTTCGTGACCCGCAATACCGTTTGTACATTCTGCCATCTTGAAGTCCCATTCATCGTGAAGCAGGGACTTGTCAGAAGCACACAGGCCGGTGTAGTTGATTTTGACGAGGATTTGATCGGGAGATGGTTCTGGAACGGGAATCTCCTTGATGGTGGTTGTTGCGCTATCACCAGTGCCTTGCTTGATAGCGGCCTTTTGTGTTTTAGGTAATTGCATTATGACTTCGTCCCGACGATGACGGTTGAGATGGAAGAAATGTAACTTAACGAGACGACCGTTTGAGTAGCAAGGTTCAGAAAGCGAGACGAAGGGGCATATATAATGGAAGACGGGGAATACGTATACGACCACAAGGACCCGACATTCAATGCCTATGTGCGGGGTTCAGAAACAACGCGCCCTTTCCTTGGCCTTCGTACGGATAGCTTAAATTGACCCATTTGAGTTTCGAATACATAAGCGCTTTCGACCCAAAATACGACGATCATTCCATCGTGGCTAGGCTTATGCGTTTGCAACTAATTGTACATCGTGATTAAGTTCTCGTGATAACGCGGCATCGCAATTCGGGAGGGAAGATCGGATAACGCACGTTTGTTTCGCAGCCTGCGGAGAAAATCCGCAGAATGCAAGAACCGAGGTTGAGGGGGACTGAAGACAGTGGAGTCGCGGAAAGAGTTAGGAGTTAGCGTCCAAGGCGGGGTACAAACGCGAAACCATTCGCATCAGATTGAGCCTCTGTTATATGGCCGTTTGGAATACCTCAAGAAACTGCAAGTTAAATTTTCTTCGATGATTGTTGATGTTGCTGCTGCTTTTCCACTGCAGTGTCTGGTATTTACGAGGGGTTGAACCTCAGCTCTTCTCGCCTTAGAGCATATCATAATCATACAGCCTTCTTTCAAGCATATGCCGAAAACTGTACGCCGACCAATGCAGTCCTCTCCTAAACCTAAAACGCCATGCTAAATTTCACATTGTCGTCCTCCTTACCATGCAGTGATATCCTCAACTTCAGCCTCACCAAATGTACTGGTCTTAGTAGCAGTCATACCAGTATCGCTCTTGACAGTTTCTACATTTGGCGTTCTGTTCATGATTTCTGGGAGCTCAGTATTCAAAAAGCCCAGTAGGTGTTTGTTTACCTGCTCAAATTCTAGAAGAAAAGCGTCATGACCGTCCGGGGAGTCGATGGTCTTGAGCGTGGCTTTCGGAATACAAGCGGCCAGCTCCTTCTGTTCGGCAAATGTGAAAAGGCCATCTGATTGTATACCCAAAACAAGGGTGGGCTGTTCGATCAAAGAGAGCGCATAATGAAGGGCCGATACTGGGTCTCGTGTGTCGGGGGTCTCGCCCTCAGGATAACGGTAACGAGATACGTCGTGTGTGTCCAGCTTTCTAGTAATGGCAATGTAGCAGTTGGCGTCGAAGCGCTTGATGAACTTGTCGGCTTGGTAACGGAGGTATGATTGTGCTGAGAAATAGTGAGGGGCTAAGGGTTTCGAGGAGCGAGGGAATGCGCTGTTACTACTTGTGGAGCTTGTCCGTTGCAGGTTCGGCGTCCCAGGGCCCGACGCATCGTGGAATTCGAGATCAGCCTGTGCCGCTGCAGAGCCAGGTATGGCGGTACTGCTGTTTGATCGTGACATAAGACGCGGCGATCCAGCATTCTTGTGGCCGTGATTATGTATAGCCCAATGTTCGTGCGAAGGGTTTGATGGGGTCGTCGGGCGCGGTACAGTATTGATGCTCTGTTTCTTGGATAGGTCTGGCGTGTTGCGCCCAAATCTCGATTCGAACGAATCGCGGCTCCGGTAGGTCAACAGGGCCGACATACGTGCTGCTCCAAGCCCAGTCGACGGAGGGTCTTCGTATGAGTAGTAGCCATCGTCGTATTTGGGGTCGCTGTAGATGCTCTGCCGTTGCGCCTCGCCCCAGCTGATACCCCATGCGCTGTAGCGAGCCGACGTGGCTATCGGGATGATGGTTCTGACATAGTCTTTTCCAAAGTATGCAAACTCGAGAACAAGCATACCGCCCATGGATCCTCCAATAACTGCAGCGATCTGCTTCACACCGAGATCATCCAAGATCAGCTTGAAGACACTACGCGTGTTAGCGCTGTCCAAGCATAGGGCTCGGGGCATGTTTGACTCACTTGACATCGTCTCGCACAGTTGTCAGTGGGAACTCGGGACCGTATGGGCCCAGCGACGCGTCGCCGTCCTTTGCTGTGACGGGACTTGCACTGCCGTATGGACTGCCGAGACTGTTCATACATACCACGAAGAAACGCGAGATGTCGAAAGCCTTTCCAGGTCCTCCTAGCAACGGACCCCACCAATCGCCAACATCAGCGCTTCCTGTAAGCGCATGGCATATCACCATGGCATTGTCTCCGCTGGGCGCAAGGGTACCGTACGTCTTGTATGCAACGCTGACATTCTGTAATACGACGCCAGATTCGAGCGTGACTTGCGGTATGACAGCGAAGGTTTGATCGGGAATGAGGTTGGCGAACGGGTTCTCAGGCTGCGACGACACCGTCCCTGTAGCCTGTCAGTTTGGATGATCAGGACCAGAACGCGACAAGAAAAGCCGTCTTTGGAGTCGGCATCATCGCCCGAAGCGAGTCACAGCAAGCAGCAGCCATTTGCTATGTTTGCGTGTGACGATATCACCATACACGAGACACTCGGATTGCACCGTGACACGACTACCTCGGAAGGATTGCGACGGTAAAAAAAAGTTGAAAGGATACTCACTGTAATTCTTGGATCCATTGGTGGTTTCAGCGCCTAGGCCTTGAGAATCCATGATGGCGATAATGAATACGTCCGAGCAGAGAAATCTGAGGCCTGCGTCGCAGGAAGTGGGGCGTGTTTATCACATGGCGGGGAGTCATCTCTCTGGTGTTGAGTGATGCTCGCGCATTGCCGCTAGACGAGGCTCGCCAAGACGATGACGTGCTTTCGGCAATTCGCGTAGCTTCCCCTACAGGAGGATTCTCTTGACGGACCGAACTTCAATCAACACTCTTTTGTTTCAATTCCACAAGAAGAAACCTCGCCACCCCAAGCTCCACAAAATGTCCAAGCTTTTCCGGTCTGTGTCACCAACCATCAGCCAGAACTCTATGCTAGACTGACCGGTAGAGATGTTTGCTAGTACCCACATTCTGTCTTGTCGCTTCAGTAGCCCTTGCCATGCCCAGTCAAGATTCAGGCTTTTGATTGATCCAACTTCGACGGTACTTTGTTTGACGACACTACTACACTGAGTTCCAAGAGATCATGTCAGCACCGCAAACTTAAGCCAGACACTCGCCGCTTAGCTCCACGTGTTCGACGACGCAATCATCATCATCTTTTTCCCGAAAGCGTCAAGACTGCCAAACAAATGTTGCGATTGTGATCAATCGTCCTACACACCACAGTAACCAACTCTACGTGCCACACGTGGGATGCAAACCTACAGCCAGCACTGGGAAATCATTCAAGATTTTAGACGGCGTCATGAGGGAGTATATATCTATCAGTGGCCCATCATAGGACGCTTAGATAAAGAGTTGTGAAGCGACTACCTGTAGTCCAAGATGGCACCTCTTTTGTCCAACCGAGGCCAGAACTTGTTTTCCACTTCCAAGACCTTGGATCACCATCCCCAACTGTTCACTCAAGTTCCAAGATCCGATCAGCATTGCCAACATCGCTTAGAGGATACAGCAACGCCCGATACGACGGAAATACCATGGCACAGGGAGCACCCCTTATTAGCAACCGACTCAAGACAACCTGAGATTATCGAGTGGACGAGCCTAGAGAGAACACATAATTCAGCCGATGGTTCGAGGTTTAACAAAGCACAACGCAAACGAAGAGGACTACTGCGGTCACCAACATCAAGCTGTGCTCAAGCCATCATCGCCTTCATTGTGCCTCCCACAATGGCGCGCGATGTTCGTCGAGAGATGGACTGGCTGAAAGCGCGCGTGCAACACGAGAGAGATCGAAAACGAGGACGGGTGCTCAACATCAAGATGAGCAACTATTTGTTCAAAACAGAGGAGCGAACCATTCTTGAGGTTGTCGGTCCTGAACGCAAGCAAATCACTTTTGTCAAGGAAGAGGATCAGGAGTGTATTCGTGAAGATCGGGCAGGTACTCCTCATATTAGCGAATTGCAGGCTGACGACGATTTGTTTCCTCCTTCCGACGTAGAAGAGCTTAGTATGGGTGGCGAAGTAGACACATTAGCGATGAGTTGGTACGATTGCAATGCTACCACTATACATGGCCATCAATCCGACAGGTAGCCTGGAGGCGCTGATTGTTCAGGGCTGTCAACTTGATGAGTTCCTTGGATTCTGTAGCGAACTTGTAAATTGACCGGAAGAGGATTGCCCACAGCTCAAAACTGAACTAATCAAAATGGCATCCCACGGCTGGCGTAAGAGTGCTAGGTAATAATGCGCATACAACAATTGAGCTCATTTCATTCATGACGAGACCATAGTATCACAAAAGAAGAATTCCCAGGCCTTCACCATGTGCATCTGACAGTGGCACCTATTCGTGAAAAGAAGACGATTCAGGATATAAGAAATGGCAGGAGCTGAACGATGACGCCAAAAACGCACGCACCTTACGCTAACATGCGCCACATGTAGTTTGCGCGTGGCACTAGCTCTTCCTGCTCACCCGAACGCGTCCTTACACCAATATCAACCATCATCATTGACATGCGATGCGACGGGTAGTAGTGACAGGCTTAGGGCTTGTAACCCCTCTCGGATTAGGTGAAATTATGTGGACCTTTTCCCGAGACTTTCCAGCTAAATTAGACAGGTGTTCGACAAACATGGAAGCGTTTGATCGACGGCCAATGCGGCATCATTTCCATCAAAGATAGGAGCTCAGATTTCGCATTACTACCTAGTCAGGTGGCTGGCTTAGTTCCTCAAGGCAGCAAAAGCGATGGCAAATGGAACACGAAGGAGCATTTGAGTCCTACTGTAATTGCCGAAGCCTGGCCATCTTTTGGTTAATCCTAATCATATTGTAGGATGAACGTCGCATAGCGCGCTTTGCACAATATGCCATGGTTGCATCTGAGGAGGCTTTGAATGATGCTGGCTGGTTTCCGAAGAAGGAAAACGATCTTGAGGCCACAGTGGGAGAATCCAACTAGACCTGAGCTTACATCTTACTAACACTTTACCAGGGAGTATACATGGGATCTGGCATTGGCAGCCTAGACGACGTGTACGATACCACAGTTGCTTATGAGAAAGGCGTACGTTGTTGCAGCTGCCTTGTCTGATTGTCGACTAAAAAATATCAGGGCTACCGAAAGGTATCTCCACTCTTTGTTCCACGGCTATTAATCAATCTCGCTGCGGGCCACATCTCTATGCGACATGGCTTCAAGGTGCCTGAACCCTATCCTGTATACTATCATCAATGCTGACTATGATAGGGGCCAAACCACGCGGCAACCACAGCGTGCACGACCGGAGCACACAGCATCGGAGACGCCTCACGACTGATCCAGTTTGGTGACGCTGATGTGATGATCGCTGGCGGAGCTGAATCATGCATCCATCCTCTGGCCATCTCGGGGTTCTCTAGAGCCAGGAGTTTGGCTACCGAGTTCAATGATCGACCGTTAGAATCAAGTCGGCCTTTCGATCGAGAACGGGATGGATTTGTCATTGGAGAAGGAGCTGGAGTTGTGATACTTGAAGTACGCGATCATCCTCTGCAGGTTTGTTTTATCTAACAAATTGTAGGAATTCGAACACGCGAAGAAACGAGGTGCGAATATCTATGCTGAGGTCGCCGGCTACGGGCTATCTAGCGACGCATACCACATGACGGCACCTCGCGAAGATGGTCAAGGACCACGTCTTGCTATGAAGCACGCACTGCGGCACGCTGGTATCAAGCCTAGTGCTGTCGATTACGTTAACGCTCATGCTACAAGTACCCCACTGGGTGATGCTGCGGAGAATCGAGCCATCAAAGAGCTATTGCTGGGCGAAGATGGAAAGGACGCCGCTTGTAGGATCAACATGAGCAGTACAAAAGGTGCAATCGGGCACCTTCTCGGCGCTGCAGGTAGCGTAGAGTCCATATTCACGATTCTCGGGATGCATCACGTAAGTTAGGCGTGCTAACATGCGTGGCACAACGATTGACAGTGACTAGAACACTCTACCCCCAACTCTGAATCTCCAAAACCCAGGCGATCCAGCGGATGAATTCGATTGCAATTACGTCGCCCATGCTGCTCAGCAACACGGCGTCCACGTCGCGCTCTCAAACAGCTTCGGTTTTGGTGGCACCAACGCATCCCTATGCTTTCGTAAGATCTGAGAAAAGGGTCCTATCATAATAGCCACTGTACAAGCTGTTGATCGTGACATCTGATTCCGAGGCTTTGTGAAGTTGCGATCATTAGTACATCGTGATGATAATTACCCCGCCAGGGTCGCGATAACAGCTGCTAGCCCCACTTCGCGTCATCTGCATCCCACGGTGCTTCGGCAGGAGCCGCATCCTCGATGTTTGTCTCACAAGCTTCGTCGTCTCGACTCTTTCAGACTCCCTTTTCCTTTCATCGGACCTAGTGTTGCCTTTCTTCCTCTTTGCATCACCGTGGGGAGCGTGCTCAAGTAGAATGGCGACTTCCCGCCCCTCGTCAATCGCGGGTAGCGATGCGGAAGCCAAACCATCATTCTTCCGCAATGCGTCGAACAAAGCATCTACATACCATGCGCAGATACCATACCTAAGGAGGCTTCCATTCCCCGCGATTGCAATCATCGTCACGCTCATCGTAGTGAACCTTCTAGTTTGGGCGGCAGTTGGTATCGTTCTGGTACGTCGAGAAGTCTAGTCTGGGTCGTGTTGACTGGGTAAGCTGATCATACATAGCATTGGCACACGCCTCTGATATCAACCGCAATTCTCTCTTATACTCTCGGATTGCGTCATGCCCTGGACGCAGATCACATCTCGGCTATCGATCTCATGACTCGCCGTCTTATTGCAGCAGGCCAGCGTCCAGTGACAGTTGGAATGTTCTTCAGTCTTGGACACTCTACCGTTGTCATCATCACGTCACTCGTAGTCGCAGGCACTGCAGCAGCCGTTTCAGACAAGTTTGGCAATTTTGAGCGCGTTGGCGGTATCATCGGAACTTCTGTATCTGCTGCTTTCCTGCTACTCCTTGGTCTCATGAACATCTACATTCTGTATAAACTCATCGTTCAGATGCGAAAGATGATCGCGAGTGATCCCGGAAGTGAGCACGAGGAGTTCAAGATTCAGGGCGGAGGATGTCTCTTTCCAATTCTGCAGAAGCTCTTCAAGTTGGTCGATCGACCTTGGAAAATGTATCCTCTTGGTGTGCTCTTCGGTCTTGGATTCGACACTTCCTCTGAGATCGCCATTCTGGGGATTAGCTCGATTCAAGCAACGAAAGGAACCTCCATCTGGCTGATCTTGATCTTTCCGCTGCTTTTTACTGCGGGCATGTGCCTTCTCGACACGACAGATGGCGCACTGATGATGAGTTTGTATACCAGCACACAACTAGCGCGCGACCCCATCGCCATTTGCTACTACAGCATTGTACTCACAGTCATCACTGTTGTTGTCGCGACCATCATCGGGACAGTACAGTTTCTTAATCTAGTACTTAACGTTGCTGAGCCACACGGTAAATTCTGGGATGGCGTCGAAAAGCTGGGTGACGCTTGGGACATAGTTGGTAAGTCGATCGGTCAAGTCAAGAAAGCGCTGTGCTAAAAGTATGTAGGTGGAGCGATATGTGGCACGTTCATCTTGTTTGGTGGTCTCAGTGTTTTGCTGTACAAGCCTTGGAGACGGCGTATCGATCGCAAAAGGGTCAATAACGCGCATTTCGAGCCACTACCGCAGGAGAACGAGATTGCTGAACCGGACGAAGAAGATCCCCGGGGAGTACCCGCGTCGATCACGACATATACAAAGGATGTGGATGTGAATGTGAATGTTGAGCCTGTTGGGGCTACAGACATTGCTGGACCTGCACACCGTTGAACGCCATCGACCCACGATGTGAGGAGAGTCGGCCAGCAGAAGATAGAGGAAACAGAAAAAGGGGTTAGATTCTTCTTGACTGTAACGCTTTCGCGCCGATGCCTTCTGGTCCATCCCATGAAGTAATGCTGGACCGAGCATCTATATTATCCAACCATACCTAGGCATGGTGTCTACAATGCGACGTTCACCCTACAAGTGCCCTGCACCAAACGCCATGTCCGATCTTTTATCCAATACCATGTTCCTCTCACATCTATCCATCCCCACCAACGTATCTCTCAGTGTCCATCGAATTGCGAGCCCATACACGTCAGGTCGATGATACGTCCGGCGGGATCTGTTCGAGGCGCTACTGCAGCCTGAGGGACATAGGAGACAACTGTACAGTCATGCTTTACTTGACCATTCGAGGCATCGGAGCACGAGCAGTTCGCCAATGTCCTAGATATGCGTTAGGAAGGCATAATACACGGAAAGGTACCACGTTTACGATCGAACATCCGGCTCATGAACAACAGTGGTAGGTCGCAACTGAGTGCCATGTTGTGTCCGTGCATCGATGATGTAAGGCATAATTGCTGACTCGCCGCTTGATAAAGGTTGGGGAAGTTTATGAACTCTTGGCTATAGAATGAAGATAACTTAGAAGGAGGCCACCGCCGCCCTCTATTTAAACATGCACACGTCCCAAGGACTCACTCTCACTACAAAACTCTCGCGCCATACCATCGACTAAAGCTTTCCCATTCTATTGCCACGAGCACGCGGAAGACGCTGGATGCAAAGCACTGACAGCACCAGCTTGCCCATGCAGCAGAGGCGCAACCAGGGTGCCGGCCCAGTGTGTAAAGAGAGTTGCGGGTGGGGGTTCACGGGCGTGTCATTTCGCCCCGCTTCCCTCTTGTTTGATGTGGATTACCACTTACGGCTGCATCTCAAGGAACCACAGGGTAACCGGCTGGTGCGGTCTGTGCGCATCGACCGTTTTCCCTCCCCATGAAACGCCGCATGGCTACCTGTCTGATCAACGTGGACCTAGTTCATGGCCGCATCCGCGTCGCCTGGCGAGTGTCATGCATACTACCCGACGCCCGCCATGCTTGCCCGCGTCATCTCATCTAGTGTACGGTAGGCGCAGATCCGCCAACTCAGGGGCGCAACCGGATCTCAACTGTCACGGTCAGAGCGGAGACGAATTGACTTGACTTGACTTGACTTGATACTTGGAAGTTTCTCTCGCAGAAAAAGGGGGCACCGTCTTCATGGGCCGGGCGAAGAAGAGACACAATCTGGACTGTTCATAAAATCAGCTAGAGTGGGCATGGAGTTGTGTTGATGATGGTTCTTCCGTCATCAAATGCCACGGTAGACCAGACGGAGTGTTGCAAAGAGCTGGGATATACCCTGGTATTGAATCAGCCGGCTGCGGTGCATCCTCCAGACACTCTTGACAGCAAAGCTTTGCGACGCACAAGGTCCGGACTGCCATGATGAGGGTGACAGGGTTGCACGCGAGTTCGCAGGGCAGGACGCGCGAAAAGGGCAGGGTGCGTGCGAAGGACAAGACTCTGCGTGACAGACAGGGTTCTGTGCGAGAGACAGGGTTTCGCGCAAAGGCCCGCAGGGCAGGATGCACACGAGGCCAGGGGACGGTGGCGGAACGCTCCAAGAGGCTATCGACACCTGGAAGGAGAGCCCACGTTACGAGATCAACCGCGGTGGGGCCTGGCTTGAGCTTTACCGTTGCAAGAATACCTAGAAGTGGGGAGTGTTTTCTTCTGACTAGCTGAGGAAGGGGAGGGCAAGGTGGTGGGCGGTGGGCGGACAGTTGCCTACAAGTTGAAGCAGGCACAAGAGCGGATGCACGACCATCTGCAGACAGGGTGCGTGAGGAAGCAGGGATGGTAGCGCTCGCTTTACCTGAATACGCCCCGCAACACGGTGCCGAATTTGCTCAGTGTCAGGGCAAGCATGCTTGTCAAGTCGCTGGCCCGGCAATATCTAGACGAGTACTGTAACCGCAGATCCGGACGTGGGCGGAGATGGGAAAAGCAATCATGATTGTGGCTTATCTAGACGCATACCTGAGCGGCCAGGCGCCAACAGTGCAGCAACGGCGCAGGTATTCTCCATTCGTAACGCTCATACTCTCCCTGTAATTACCCGTCCTTACTCCTTCTGCCATAATGGGGTCAACGAATACTCATGACGATCCTGTGGTGCATTCTGGCTGCTAGGCCAAACGTCCATGTATCGGAACTTGACCAAGGTTGCCAAGGGCATTCTAGTAGCGCGTAGGATTGTAGCGGCGTTGCGTACCCGACGCCCCGTGCGGTGCGCCATATGCCTTGCAAGCACATCTGAGAAAGGTTCAGGGCTGAAGGCATTCACTAACCGCTACTGAGCATGTGTGTCGGAACACATGCATTGCGAAGAGGGATGTAGCAACCTGTCTTCGATAGACCCCTAGGTTGCTAGAAGTTTACATATCCCCTTTGTCTTACAGTTAGATGCATCTGTGCCTGGAATTTAGACGAAGACAAAGGTACAACCACTCTGAACTTCGCTACTCAAGCGCCCCAGCCCTCTTCTCCAGTCCCGCTCAAAACTAACACTTACCACGTTCCGGGAAGTCCTTCGTTCTTTGCTCGTTCATCAGCCTACATTCGTACATTTGACACTGCGTAATGCTCAAGCCTCCCAGTCTGCGATGTGCAGGATGGCTTCTTCAGTCCCAAAGACTCGCAACGTATTTCCAAACTCATCCCAAAACTTGGAGTCGAAGGATGGTATCAGCTCCATCGACCGTCGCTTTATCTGCTCCAACGGCACCCATCCTGTCTTGTCCTGAACATGGACGGCATCTTCCCATGACCCAGCGCTTTCCTGAAGCTCTTCATCCCATTCGATAGATACGCCGTTTTGGGCAAGTTTGGCATCATCGTCTTCTTCAGTGGAGGATGTTTCGGTCTCCGGATCCAGCGTCTTGAGCGTATCAAATAGATTTTTAGTCTCAAATCTTCGTTCCTTTGCTGCCTTTTTCTTGGCTTTTGCCTTTTGCTTCTTCGTCTTTCTGGATTTGGGTTGTTCCACGGGGGGTAAGGGAACCGGTTCCTTAACCTTCTCGCGTCCATCCTTGATAAAGTCCGGAACGTCTTCACTCTGTAATACGCCGTTTGCTTTGTTGAAGGTGAGAGGATGGCTGAATAACGGTGCTGTGACCTTTTCTCCTCGTTCTGCACCAAGCTTGGCGGCTAGCTTGATCATAATGGTGGCAGTCAGAAGACTGTCATAACCTGCTTCGTGGAATCTCTCGGTTTCCTGATATTTGGGATGGTCGGCGTGGGTGATGATCTCGGGTAAAGGCTGTCTGCTTAAGCTTTGTGCAATATCTTGCAGCGACGGGGATGCGTTGAGGTCGCCCTCAGCATAAGTAGCTAGATACTTGGTGTCGATGATCTTGGGGAACAACTCGTGTATTGCATCCTGAAATCCTTGTAGGGTATCCTGGCCGAAGTTAGGACTGGCTACAGATAATCAAACTTTTCACATACTGGTAGCTCGCCCACAAAAGTGCGGTAAAAGTAAACGATATCAGTGAACATGTTGTGCCCAACAAGAACGGGCTGCTTGGTCTTCAATCTCTCTATGGCCCTATCATAGCGATCCCTTATATCATTGGCGTCAGCTGTGGAGAGCATGCCTGTAGTCCGTGCGGCGTACAGTGGACCCGTGCGATTGATGTCTCCGCCCTTGACCAGAGCCTCGAAGATCCAGCGGAAACCCGTCTGCCGTATGATGGAGTCTTTTACACGGTTCTTGATCCTGCGCATGTTGTCGGCTTCGCGGACCGGGTCCAAGTCGACAATACGAACACATTCATTGCGACCTATGGATACCAGCTCTGGAAACTCGGCACGTACGAGCTGGTGCACAAGACGCTTCTCAAATCGCGTAATTACCGGTATGGATGGCGCGGCAGAAAGTCCAGTGTGAGTTGTGATGTCCAGAGAGGAGGACGTGCTAGTCTTCCATTTCTTGATAGCTTCCCTCACGCGGCGCATGAAATCAAGAGACTCAACATCGCCCTCCTTGAGCTGCAAGTCCGGTATCGGGTTCTTGTTCTCCAGCCGATCCCAGGCCATCTGTCTCGCCCGCTCCGCCTCTTCTCGGGAGAGGTACTGTACGCCCTTGGTAAAGGGTGCGCCCAGGTCGAAACCGCAGCCGAGGAGAAAAGTACATGCGCCACTCTGGAATCTGATTTCGCGCTCAAAGTCCATGCGCTCGTCGAAAAGAGGGCTGATGTTGATATTGTATGGTCTCAGGACATATTTGTTCGCGATGTAGTCGAACCTGGCGCATGTAATACCTACCTGTAGAATCTGATAACGATCGGCGCCCATTTTGGTTTCAGCATAGCGCTCCTCCATGGTGAAGCGTCCTGGACCATGGGCAGGCTTATCTTGAATCCGCGAAGGAATGCCCGATAGTTCAAGATCGAAAGACACAAAGTCAGCCTCGGATATATGGATGAACATGCCCAGCAGGTGGTACGGGAATGTTTCTGCGTCGACGTCCATGTTGTAGATAACGACGAAGACGACAAGAAAGGCGCGTATTCATGTGCTGTTGGCCATGTGAGATCAAGGTCGCAAGCGCTGTGTCAACAAGCGTGGGCAGCGATGAAGGGTGCGATGTGTGTCAAAAGTAAGTGCAAGTGGCAAGCTGTGTGGTCTCGGGTGAGTAATGAGGTCAGTAGCGATGTCTAGCTCTTGACGCAGAGCTTGTCGCGAACAAACGTTTGTCAAGCGCGTCGATTGCGAGTGCAGAATGTCACTGCACGCGTCTTGAGGGCGGCTTCACGTGCCTGCCATGTGATGCAGGAGGTGAGGCGGGAAATTGCAGCGCGCAGAAGGCTGGAGGTCGTCTGGTCGGCAGGTGACGCGCCAAGGCGGTTCCGGGTGAGGCTCGTGGTCTGCCGAGGTTGGAATTGTTGACAACCAACGCGGAGAGACAAGGCACAAGACCGAGTTCCGTCTCCCACCGCCAGGGGCTTGTTGAGCTCACCGGACATCGCGAGCGACTATCGCATCCTACCGAAACATGGCGACCTTGTATGATGACATGAATGGGCCGCGCTACCTGTCGTCGTCCATCTCGTCGCTGTCAACATCGCGGCAACAATCGTCGCAGATCGCCAAAGCCTACCGACAGGCCGCCCAACTGTTCCTGACGCGACGTCTGCCCGAGGCTCTGTCGACCATCGAACCCATCATCACGCCGCCGCCCGTCGATGAGACGGCGGACGACAAGGGCGACCTCGTGGGCCACGCCCCGGTCGCAACCGCGTCGCGAGGGACCCGGGTCAAGGTGTGGAGCTTCTACCTCACCTTCCTCAATGCCGTCATAGAGCTGGGCGCCGAAGAGGGAAAGCACGCGTTTGGCAGCACGAGATGGAAGCAATTGGTGTCACCGTGCCGCGACGGCAGCATCTGGGACAAGGTGGTACGGGACGGCTATGCGGGCGTCGAGGGAGACGTGGATGCCGACGTCGTCATCAACCTGTGAGCACCCCGCTGACTTGCTGAGATGCTGAATCCTAACCTCGACCAAGCGCCACCCTCCTCCTCACCCATGCGCCCTCGCAGCGCCTCAACCAGCAGAAGCTGGAGACGTACCTCTCCGCCACCGCCAGCCCAACCCTCGATGTCTCCTCGCACATGTCCTCTCCAGCATACCTCGAGAAGCGCCCAGGCCACCGCAGGCAAAACACGGGCACAGACACGCCTCGCGACCTAGAGAAGCGCATCAAGCTGCTGGAGCTGTATACCCTGCATGTCTTGCCTAGAAACGAGGAATGGGACTACGCCCGCGACTTCATCACCATGTCCGAAATGCTCGATGAAGAGCGCAAGGAAGCATTCCTGCTAGCCCTGCACTCTCTCAAGGAAGAGAAGGAAGATACAGAAGCCCGCGAGGAGAAGCTCCGCCAGCAGCAACAAGAGCAAATGGAGGAGCGCCGTAGAGAGACCGAAGCCAAGCGCCTCGAGCAATCCCGCGCAGAGGACGAACGTCGGAAACGCGAAGAGGAAAACAGGCGGCAGCCCCGCGGCTCAGACGAGCGCTTTCGCAGGCCCCAGCCAACTCCTCAGCCCACCCCGTCGCAGTCCCGAATCTCCCGCACACCCGGCAAGAAACCCACCACTCCGCCGCCCGGCCTCTACAACCGAGCGTCCACAATGCTTGGCAATATACAGACCATGATATCCAACACGGCACATCACATGACTGCAAATCCCATGGCTTTTTTCCGTACCTTGCTTTTCCTACTCGCGTTCGGCTTAGCTTTTGGCAGACGGGACCTCCGAGAGAGGATACTCCGCATCATACGGAATGCGTGGGACAAGGTGAGACGCACCGTAGGTATGGGAGTCAAGGTCTCCTACATTTAATGTGATTGACGTGATTGGGTCGAGCTTCTTATGTCCATGTATTTCTATTCTCAAAGCTACTAGGGGCCATTGTGCTAACTCTGACAATATCATTATGCTCATCATCTTCATCACCATTACTGTCTGTCATAGACGAGAGCTATTTCCTTCATTACGATTCTGGATATACCCATACAGTGCTCCGTCCATGTCTGATTGCAACAGGCTTGGGTCTGGTATCTGCATCGTTGGATGCTTTGGCAGCGGCCTTGAACAGATCAGAATATTCCTGCACCGTCGAGGAGCACGGCCAATTGTTGAGCCCACCCTTTCGATCCAAAGACACGAATTGTACCCCCATTCCTTCGGCCAGCGCTCGCACATTGGCGTCTCCCAAACTCCTCAACGTTACTTGTGCCAGGTTTCGCAGTCTCGATACGCGCTTCTCGGTGAAACCCTGAAGCAACAGCTTCACAACCTCCTCTGGCTCCGGAGGATTGTCCATCCAGCCGTCGTTGTCCATCTGTACATCCACGATGCTGTCCGGCAACATGTCTCCCAAGCATGGAATGTCTTCAATGGTCCATGGCCTTTCCCCCTCTTCTACCTGAACAGCATCTTCTCCCAGCCTTTGGCCACTTGCTACCGATGGCCCACAGAAGGAGGCCAAGTCAATCTCGAGCATGCGTAGCTGGGGAAACGCTCGAAAAGATACCACGCCGTTGACTATGGCTCCCCAGTCTTCGGCCTTCTTGATTGTGAGTTCGGTAATGGTTGGACCGCAATGTTCAGCAATGGCTTCCACAAAACCACCAGGGTTCCAGTCATATCCGCAGCCGTGCCTAGACATTGGTGGATAGAGTCAGTCATTGTCTCGCTTGGGTTTGAATATGCATGTTACGCACCATTTGCACTCATGCAAGTATCTGAAGACCTCGAGGCAAGGTGTGTGTCTTAGGAGGACAGAGATTCCTTCTGCGTCCATGCAACAGTACGTCAGTTCCACTCTACGCAAGTTTGAGTCGATTCCTGGCAAGCGCCAATGGAAAGCCATGCCAGTATAGCCGTCGTCAATGGCCAAGCAGGACGTGCTATATAGCTCTTCTAAACTCTTCAAGCGCATAAAGGGTTCCAAGACCTGGAAAGGGTTCCGTTCGTCATATCCCTCTCTGGTGGATGGCAGGATGATCCTCAATTTTGCAAGCGGCTGGTCCCGGTTGCCACTGCTGTTAGAAGCTTCAACCATTTTTTTGAGCACAGCTTCCAATCTCTCTTCCGCTTCAGGAAGGGGCGTACGTTTGTTGTTAAGACTGTACCATTCGGGTGGCAGTTCTAGCGCTTGCAAGTTCGGTAGTTGATTCAGGAGTGTTACAGTCGCGTACGCGACCCTATGGCAGGATCGGTAGTCACTGTCTTCGTTTTCAGCTTCGTTTTCGAGGCCAAACCCTCGCAGCATGCCTTCCCACCAGAGCTGCGCATCAACTCCTGCGTTATTGAAGCACTCTAAATCCAAGACCATCTTCTTCATCGACGCCATAACTCTTTCATTAGATTTGAAACAATCATTCTTCGTATCGACGTTTGGGCCTCCTCCATGTCCACGCAAACTCAACAACTCAATATATTGCCCGACAAGAGGATCACAGGCTATCTCGCATAGTATCCGAAGTATGTCGCTCTGGTTTTTGGAGCCGCCAATAGTGGTGCACTTCCATCGTCGTTTGAGCAAGTTGTGTCGTGCGATTTTGGGCGCAGCGCGTGTATATATGGCGCGGCAGCAGAGCGTAAAGGCTTCAAAGCCGGATGGAAGACTGTGGCCGATGATCTCGTCGATAATATCAGCGGGGAGATCAAGAAGCTGCATGGTCGACAGCGTACGGTGTTCGAATGACAGTGGAAGTGAGCGAGCGCGTGTTCGCAATGAGAATCACTCAGCTTTATCTTAGTTTCGTAGAGCCTCGAGGTTGCCTAACATTGCCCCACACTGGTCGGCGTTGCAGCCTGCAGGTGGCATTGGTCACATTTCGACGCGTGAACAGGCCCGCGGTAAAGAGAGGGGACGGAGAATAGTACATGGTGAACTGAAGTAACCTGCGTCGCCTTCGAAATAGAAGAGTCTCTACAATGCGTGAAAACATTAAGAAGTGAGGACTTGAAGGCTCGTCAAGCCACGCGCCGACAAGGTGATCCCTGCTGCATCGCTCTCTATTGACAAAACCTTCAATTATAGAGTGTACAGTACGGGGCATAATCCTCGTACAACGATGGATGAGACAAACCGTCGTTCCGCGCTTTCTGATAGATGACAGCGTTTCCGGGATCAAGATCTCTCCCGAGACCCTGTACGATTACACACCCAAAGAGAAGGACTGTTTACGAACTTCCTCTGTTTCATGCATGGCCAGATATACCCTATATATTGAGCAAGCCATACACTCACTGAGTCTTGCGTGCTGTATTGAGCGTCTTCCTTCTTTGCTTGATCATGTATGTGTACATTGTATAAGAGCCTGAGGGAAATTAGATTCATGAGGTATATTTACTTGAGGACAATCCATACCTGGAATGTAGAGCAGCAGACAGAAGTAGAAGATGGGTGGTATTACCGGGCTGATCTTGGCTCCTGGAGCAATAGCCTGGTACAGTAACCACCATTCAGCCCCGATACCGATCGGGTAGAGAGGGTAAAACATAGTGTAGCTGAGACAATTAGCCATGTTCGAAGCAGCTTCTGATATTACAACAAGACATACCGAAGCCAGATCATGCCTTTCGATGCCTTCCCGTGCATGTTAAGCGCTAAGTACAAGTACCGAATCGTGTCTGCCACCGACCAAGCAAGCAATAACGCAAAGTAAGCACGTGAATATGCTGTGCTTTGTGGGAAGCTGTACCACACCATCCAGACCTGGATGACACGAGTAACAACTTGTAAAGCGGTTGTGCTGACTGGAGATTTGATAATACCTATCATCATGCTTAACAAGAGGCACAAGAAAAAAGGGGGATAGTGAACGAACCGAAAGCCGCATGGAAAACTTCTATCAAAGACGCGGTTTGTATCCATCGCGCATATGGTTCCGTCGCATCGAAGAGTTCAAATTTACCATTTTGGATATTTGAGATGGCTCTAACAAAGACAGACGCCCATAGCGATGCGAAGAGGACGTTGTAGGCAGTCAGATAGATTGTTCGGGGTTGCGATGCTACTGCGTCCGCAGTACGTTCTCTACTTTGGTTAGCCATTCTCGCACCTAAACCTCGATGTTTAGTCAATGTGTTTTGGAGGCATATGAGAACACATTGCGCAAGCAGAGATTGCTGTGGTTTCCGTCGGGCAGTAGGTCGAAAGTGGGTGATGAGCCGAGGCTAATTCGGTGTGATTCCATCGTTGAAGAGCACGCATCTTGTGCACATCCTTTTCAGGTCTCAGAGCACCCGTTCATCGAGCTACCACAGATGCGATCTGTCAGCTTTCGCGTCCTTCCTGATTCTTGGGTAGAAACGAAGATCACGTTCGAAACATAGTGCAGGGGGCAGTGACCAATCGAAGTCGCGACATCACTCCCCGGGGGCGCGAAAGTCTTTACCGTTTCTCGGTTTTAGCCATGCATAAGGAGGGGCAGCTTAGTTGGCCCCTGCGAGACGCTAAGCTTCGCTCGATCCACTGCCGATCGCCCAAGTAGGTTCTCTTGGATTATACATCGTCATCAGAACCACACTTCACATGGCTGAGGTCGCAGATAACAATTCTTGGTCAATTTGTACTGCTTCATAAATAGCAACATCCCACACATTAGGATTGAACTGGAAAACTCAATGAATGGGATCAGAATTCCTTTGATGATAAGCCAGTACCGAAGCCGACCCAAGACATCTTTTTGCACGACAAAAACTTCCTCAAACTCTTGATAACAGTATACACGGTGTTACTGGAAAGCCTCGAGATATTCGCAGACCTACCTTGCGGAAGATGAGACACGAAAGGATTCTTGTTTGATCAAACTGGGAAGGTACCATCGCGCGACTGCCATCAAACTTCCATCTCCCGCTCCGCTCCATCTGTCCAATTTCTATGTTGACCGGAAGATCGATCTTTGGAAGCTCATACAGATGGCTAACGAAGACTGACCAGTCGATGAGTTCGAAAAGATTTTTTTATGACACGAGCGTACGGGGCGTGAGAGACAGGATCATGATAGAAAACAGTAGCGGCATAAATCGCCAATCCTTGGACCACACCGTGATATTCACGCGGGGAATGCCTAATATTCGGCAACAATGCGACTAGATCTGTGAATCCTGCTTGAGACTCTCAACGGAAAGAGAGCATACCTACACTTCCAGAGGGGATGCCATGCCCGACGTCAGAGCTGAAGACATCTATTTTGACAAGAATTAATCAAGGTTTGATTAGATGTAACACAGAAACAGGGCTACAGATAAGTATCCAAGGCCGAGCTCTACAGTTCAGAAATGTCATTTGTTTCTAGTCGAGTTTACGTCCTGAGCACATGTATGATTCAAGGACGCGGAGGATGCATTCAGTCCATCACTGCTTGAGCCAATCTTGTATTTTGAAATCTTACTGCGTCTAACATTATGCTTAGACTTTCTTACAAATTTAATTCCATAACTCAAAGCTCCGTTGTTGAAGATTTTCTAGATGAGCTATGCCTTGCTTCTTGTCGATATGTCACACTAGCTAGGGGTCGCTCATCACCACTCAATGACGACGCGTCATCACGGCCTCCATTTGTATGCGTCGCAATGACGTTGCTATGAACGTCGTAGTCATTCTTGAGGCGCCTGAAATCCTGATTGCGTTTGATCCCCGTGCCGCCAATGGTAACAAGCTCCGTCTTTTGCGACCGGCCTCCCGTAGCCGACCCTTGTCCAGATCTGTTCCGAGTGCTGCTGAAATGCGACGAAACAAGGAGCATGAGCGGACGCATCGTAGGTAGGCATGCGCTTATGATTCCAGTAGCAACTTCCACGACACACCAAGTGCACGCTGTTGCTAAAGTTCCCGTTGTGTCGGCCATGTCAAATTGCATGATTGTCGTAAAGCGATATATGCTAGCGAAGAGAACACTGCGAACCACAGTCAGTAACAAGTACATCCAGATCAAAAAGGAAAGTACTGACAATGCTCCGAGCAAGAACATGAAGATCAGCGATGCGCGTTGGGCGTTTGACACTTGGAGTTTCAACACCTGAGTGACAGGCATGCACAAGATGACAATATCTGTCAAGATATTGGGCACGGCATTACCAATGAATGAGGCCTTGAGGTTGATGCAGGTACCGGCGACTGCGGGGCCCAACCAGGCTTTTTCGATAGGATTGCACTGGAAGATGCTAACGCAATTGATAGCGATGACCCAACCAATCGTCACGGATCCTAAGATGTATGCGCCGATTCGAAAGTCCTTGGTCGGAAATATGCGCAAGTACATCAGGAGGAGTGAGAGCTTGACCAGCCCTACCCCAGTGCAATAGACACACTCAAAGGCAACGAGAAGCTATGAAGATCTATGTTAACGGGGTTCTCACCTCACTGAGCCTT
Source organism: Alternaria burnsii (assembly GCF_013036055.1). Taxonomy (NCBI): domain Eukaryota; kingdom Fungi; phylum Ascomycota; class Dothideomycetes; order Pleosporales; family Pleosporaceae; genus Alternaria; species Alternaria burnsii. Next base: position 1,189,658 of record NW_024066111.1, read on the forward strand.
TGCTTATGGAACACTAACCTTTAGCACCATCGTGACATTATCGGGGGGCAGGGTGACAGCATGCCTTCCCAATCCCCAGTTAATCACTGGAAAGATGTTAAGGTGCCAAGCAGACTATTACAAGTGTAAAACCTACTGGCATAGTTGAGCGCTCCGGCAATGAAGCAAAAGACCTTGCACGAAGTAAGTTGTCTGGAGCGGACGTCAGAGATGCAAGGGCACATACTAATGAGACTACTATCATCCAGTCGTCTGCTCCATAGGTCAGCCCACGCTTATAGCGAGCGGCAAAGCGTAGTACCACGAATATAAACGCAAGAACCAGCAATGCGGTAGTGGTGCCTCGTAGGCTGGGGCCTGGATCTGACATTTCCGAGTTTGTTCGAGATTGAAGCATGCCTTCAAAACTTGGAACACTTCGTACCGCAGACGGGAAATGCATTGAATTGCTTCACTGTATATGTGAGAGTGAGAGAAGCTAAGTCGGCAATACGTGAACCCAGATCGGGGTCCTCGAGTGCAGAAAAGGAATCATATACATAAAAGGAATCATGATGGGGTGCCCAATCATAGTGACATGTGGGGCGGTTCGGGTGGAGGAATCTCCTGTTATGGCCTGACTCCTGATGATCTTCGCCTAACAAAGCCACACCTGGCGTAGGTGTACGTATCCTAGCAGAACGCCTTCCGTCAAGTACGCACTATCGTTGAAGTCTGAGTGATCTTGGGATCTTTCAGCTGCAAGAAGCACGGATAGAAAAAGCACTCACTCGGAGCTATAATCAAGAGCATCTAGGTGCTTACACTACTCATTTTTACTTTTCTGATAACTTCTAACAGAGGTTTACGAGAAACTGAAATTAATGCCCGAAGTAAAGCCCTTCCTCCAAACTAGTCTCAGACGCGTCTAGACTTCTGCTCTTCGGGCCGTTCCCTAACGCCTGGGACTGTGCCGTAGAGATCAGTCCTATCTAGGTAAGCTCGAAAGTTTAATAAGCCATTGTATTCCGTCCTGTGCATGTCTGCAGCCTCATCACTTCTTGTCAATTGAATCTCGTTGCGTTCTCCCTCAGTTCCATATCAACAGCACCGTCAACATGTCCAAGCCTATCATCGTGTTTGCTCCGGGTGCCTGGCACACGCCTGACTGCTTCGACATCACCCGCGAACAACTGCACCAGCGCGGATGGGATACCGAGGCTGTAGCGTACCCCTCCGTTGGAGCGGAGCCTCCCAACAAAGGCCTTGCGGATGACGCCGCGGTGCTGCGTTCTACCTTAGAAAAGATTGCTGATGAAGGCAAAGAAATTGTCCTGGTTGTGCACTCATACGGAGGTTTGGTCGGACAAAATGCTCTCATGGGCCTGGGGTCGAAGCAGCGGCAGGCCATGGGTAAAAAAGGCGGTGTCACCATCTTTGTTTACCTTGCGGCTTTCGTCGCTCCGAAGGGGGCAAGTATTAAGGCTATGCTTGGGGGCCAATTCCTACCCTGGATGCAGTTCGATGTTCGTGCCTACGATAGATGAGTTCTCTGAGTTTCTACATAGCGAGACTAACAACCAGAGCCAGGGGGATTACGGTTACGCCGCTACGCCCGAAACCGTGTTTTATCACGATCTCAGCGAGGAGGCACAAGAGACAGCCATAGCTAAACTGAAACATCAATCAGCGCGCATCTTCATCGACGAGGTGACCTACGAGCCGTGGCACGAGATTCCGTCCATGTACTTCTTCTGTGAGGGAGACAAAGCACTTCCGCTACCTATCCAGCAGCAGATGGCACAAATGCTAGGTGCAGATGCGCCGACCTTCAAATCAGTCGGTTCGCATTCGCCTTTTCTGAGCCAACCTCAAGAGGTTGTTGAGGGTCTGGAGTTTGCGGTTAAGGTTGGCGAAAGTAAGAAGTAGAAGAAAGCAGAATCTCTAGTATACAAATCCATTTCCACAGAAGAGTGGCGCACATGAGGTTTCAACCCATATTAGAGGATGTCCGTGCGCGTACTGCGCTTTTCTCGCTTCTGGTAAGCGCCACCGCCTGAATCCAGGCTGTGCAAGCAAACTTCCAACTCACCCCCAGGTGTCATTCATCTGTGTTTTCGAAAAGCCCATACAACTTCGCCTTTAATACTTTCCACGAATATGTCGCTCGAAACTCACGCCAACTCACCAACAGAACGAAACATCGACGCTATGACGCATGCTTTAGTGCTCGTACCGCCGGCTCAAAAAGCTTGCTCCGTTTGCTTTGAGCCCTGGAACACCAGGATCGGATGCGAATTTGGAACCATTGTTCAAACCCAGTGCGAACATGTCTTCCACCGCGCGTGTCTAGGGGCATGGTTTCACAAGCAAGATTTAGAGGCAAAGGAGAATACTTGTCCGTGTTGCCGCACTGTATGTTCACCTATTCTTCGTCAGCCTGCGTACGAACAACAACACTTGCCTAGACGCAACCGGAATCCTGAAGACACGGTCGCCCCACAGAGCTCGAACGCGTCTAATACAGGCTCCACGCTGGCGACCCCGGAAGATATTTGCAGACGATTGCAAATTTCAATGGAAGAAATTGATGCCCAGTATGTGCACATATGTACGATGGGTCGTTCGCAGATGGATATGGTGCCCGATCAAATCAGGATAAACAGAGTAAAGCTAGACAGGATACGATGATCCTTGAACTGTATAGGGTTGGCAGATTGGACATTTCTTATGTTTTTGCCATATATGTATATATCTGAGAGTCCTCCACTTGATCGATACCATATTCGATATGCTCCACGAAGCTATGAGTTCGTAAGGTCGTCGCAACGGATGTCTTCATGGTCTACAGCCGACCAAGCATGCCTTATGTGCTTCATGAAGCTATGAGTACATGAAGCGAGTACGTATTGGCCTACTGAAACTGGGCCGGTCATGCTAAGGTCAATCAGCGATACCTTGGGTCTTTACGCTTTCTTACTAGACCCCTGGACGTTGATCCTGCTATCATCTACACCTGGAGACGCAATTTCAGCGGCTCCTCTGACCTTGATGTCCCAGCGCTGACCTACGCCACCACTGCCACTCTGTTGACGGTCGTTCTGGCGAACCTTCCCGCGACCAATTTCACCGTGCGTTCGACTGTCACCACGTCCGCGACGACGATCATGACCTCTGTCATGCTGCTGGTTGCCAGCGTCATCTGATCTGAGAAAGCCCTGTTGAGGATGGTATGTGGCTTGGGCAGGAACGTACCGGCCCTGCGAAGAGTTATACCCGCTCAGAGAAGGAATAAACTGAACCGGTGGAGGAGCGAAGCCAGGCGTCGCCTGCCATTGTTGCGGCTGAAGTTGCTGCTGGTTAAGGTACGTAGGCGGTTGATAATTGCGGCGAAAAATGCTGAGCTTGAATGCTTGTGTCCGTATCGTCGGCACCACGATTACGCTTGTTTCTCTTTGAACCTGTAGGAGCGTTTTGTGGTGGAGCACCAGCCGCTGATGCTTCCCGAGATGCGCGATTGATCGCAGCTCGCTCCGCGATATCTGCCGCAGAAGCCTCGCAAACTACCGGCGCATAAGGAACCTGGAACTCCGACAATTCCTCTTTTTTGATAGGCGGATCGTCATCAATATGCAAAAAAGAACACTTGAATGTGTTGGGGCACTCTTTGCGCACCGTCCCAAAAGGACACATCTGACCTTCATGTTCGTGGGTATATATGCATCTCGAGCCCTTACTGCAACCCATGTTGATGTTCACAAAAGAGCACATCTTCTTTGGAGGAGGCCGGCTGTGGTCAAACATGCAAGTTGCTTGCTTCTTGCAACCAACACCGAATCTGCATGTGATGAGCTTGCCTTTGTTGATGACAATGGAGGGTGTAGTAGAGTGGGAAATCCGCGTAGAGGAAGTTTCGCCTGACTTGGAAGCAAAAGCAGTATTGACAGCAAACTGTGGGCATGTTTTAGTAGTCGGAAGAACGGTGTCTCCAGCACCATCAGCAAAATCGATCTCCTTGTTAACATTTGCTTCTAGCAATTTAACTGTGACTTGGATAGTAACCCCGTCGACCGTTATATGCCGAGTTTCTGTCGTTCCAACCGCAGCTAGACCAACCCACATCGCAAGGTCGGCGAACTGAAGACTGGTTTCAATCCCTTTGAAGATTATGTTCCTCCCCTCAGCAGAGTACGCATCGTTGCTTTCTTGCCTCTTGATCGCCTGATCTTCTTCAGACTTCTTCTTCTCCTTAAATGCGCCTGTTGCCACCTTGACTTTGGTGTCAGAGTCGTCCTTTTCAGCGACTTTTTTCTCCCGGTCCACGGCATTCTTAGTGAACTTCAAAACAGGCTTTGCAATTTCTGCACTGAGCTTATTACAAAGTAGTGGTTCTTCGCGGACGGGCTTTTCGATCTCGACCTGTTCGATGTCGTCCTCACTACCAACCAGTGTGATATCAGCTTCGTCGCCAGTGATGAACTCGATATCGTACTCAGACGCAGCTTCACTCTCAGGAAAAGTTTTCTTTGCAGCTTCACCGTCGTCTACGGTCTCGCACTCATCATCGGGCCAGTCGACGTCATCCTCGTGTTTCTCCTTTGTGTTAGGTTCGGTCGTGCTAGCGAAGGGTACGATGGCTTTTTCTGCTTCGACAGATGCCTCAACTGAAACAACGGCTTCGGATATCTCAAAAACATCAGGCTGAGGCGCGAAAGCCGCATCGTCCTCCTTGATGGTAGGCGACCCCTTGGTTTTGGTACGCTTGTCGCCCTGGGGCCCTGGGCTGTGCCTTGTTCGGAGCGGGTGCGCTTCTTGCCGGCCATGGTGCCGGCTGAAGACTTCAAAGGGTGAACGTGGGGTTCGAAGCGGTTTTCGAAGTTGAATTGTGTGGTCTGGTTGGAACCGTTGGATGTAAAGTGGATGGTTTGAATCTTCTCGATCCTGCAAAGGCTTTGGTGCAAACCTGAAGAGGGGATGTCTACTAGTCGCTCTGTTGGAAAAGTTGCAAGCGGCTGGCAGCTCGAGCTCCCGGAGGTTGACTCGCTGTGTGTAGGAGGGAATATGTGAGAGCTTTTCAACCAGAAGATTTGTATCACAAAGGTGCGATGATAGCGCATACGACATCAGTGAAAGATGCACAGGCTCAGTAGCTCAGGTCCATGTGATGTACAAAGCGACCGAACATGATGGCCAAGTATTTTTCACTGTCCGTAATATTGACGATTAGGCCTCGGGCGACGCTCTAGAGACAATGACGATGTCAGGCGTTGAGGGGCTGCTTTGTATGTATTTGCGTCAAAGAAACGCCTCAATAAGGAGATTGCAACACATTCTTGCACTGTCCTTACCGCTCTCGCAAAACCGATCTGAAGATTTATTTTGCTTAGGGATCAAACACTTCTACAGTGCCTAGCGCGTGAATCATACCATGCTCTTGATGCCTTCTTTTCCTTGTAATGTTATGACGCTATAGCAGAGAACAATTCGTCGTCGGCTACAAGCTCTGATACCATAATCGGCCATTGACGGTCGCTGGCAGGCAGACGGGAGTAAGCAGTTGAGCATCGTGTCTCGTCGCGCGCAGCATGCACATGTAACACCTGCGAGTGTGCGCTTGTCATGGAAGTAGCTAGAAAAGCATCGCAATATCCAAATCGCGCATTTCCCTCGTGCTGAGCACTGAACCTGTTTGATGAGTTCTGTGCATGAAAAGGTGTGAAAGGTGTCAAATCTTCGATGCAGGTCTATGAGTGTCAGCGTTTCAAGGTTCGCTCGAGTCATGCCCACGCGCTAATCGCGCCCTTTGACTGACATACGTATCAGTACAGTGAACGGCAATATAAGAATCGTAGCGCGCAGCATCATACATCTTATTTACCACTCCGAATATCGCAACAATGTCTGTTAATACCAGTCATCTCGTGCTGCCGCGCCCAGGTACAACAAATACACCAAAATTGCCTATTAGAGGTCCTTCAGAATCATTTTTCACATCTACCTTTGGCGCCTTGCTCCCACCGGCGCGACACCTTGAAACTGCCAATGGAAAAGCGGCGTACTACTCGATACCACCATCGGCGCCTACAGAGAGTGCACGAACAATCGATCGCGTACTCCTGATCCATGGTGTACAGACCCCAGCCATAGGAATGCTACCTCTGGCACGTGCACTGCACGATACATTCTCACACACGCATTTCGTGTTGGTCGATCTCTGGGGTCACGGCTTAAGTGATACACCCGTCATTCCACACGAAGCGGCTTTGTTCCACGGCCTGATTGACGCGCTACTCGATCATTTACAATGGTCTACCGCACATCTCATTGGCTTCTCCTTCGGCGGCTCATTAACAGTCGGATACACTGCATCGCGACCATCTCGTGTGAGCAGCTTCACGCTTGTTGCCCCAGCGGGACTTATTCGCATTGATGCTTTCCCAACAGAAGACCAACACCACCTGATGCACGGTGTTGACGAAGTCGAGGTGCGAAAGGTTATTCTACGATTCCTGGAAGGCGGAGAATTGATAGTACCGGATGACTGGCGAGAAAGAGTTGGAAGAGGTGAGATCGTTCCTCAAGCGGTGAAGGAGTGGCAAATGCGTGAACACCCTGGGCATACGGCTTCTGTTGTTGCTATGTTTAGAGACGGCGGTGCAATGTACAATCATAATAATTTTGAGAAGGCAGTGCGGACTGGTATACCTTCTTTGGTGGTACTGGGTGAGTATGATGATCTGTGTACGGAGGAACAGTTGAGAGGATATGGGTTCAATGATGTTTATGTTGTTCCACAAGCCGGACATGGTGTTGTAAGAGAACGGGTACCTGAAGTTGCTAGATTCATCACCAACTTCTGGAATGGGCTAGATTAAAGAAGTGTGCGCGATGATGGAATTGACGAAGAGCATGGAGAATTTTGGAAATTACTTTCCCTCATCGTTTGTGACTGCTTGCCAACTATAATCTTGCCCTAGCCGCATCGCTACCTCACGAACACCTAGACTCAACTATTCCAGCGTCGAGAACGAACTAATCATCAAATTGACATAATCGCACTTGACGACAAGAACAAAAACAGTCATCATGTTTGACGACGACACACCATCACGTCTCTCCTCGCCCGGGCGTTCAGGCAGTGATCGTCCGTATATTGTACGCGCACGACGCCCGCAAGCACGGGAAATGCCTGAACAAGCCATAAAAAAAGACTCTTCAATAGCCAGTCCGCCAGAATATTGTTGGATACTCATACTGAAAGGCGGTGAAAAGCTTAGGGCTCACTTGGCAGAGTTCAACGCGATAGCCAAGGCTGCCGCATCTACCGACCTTCAAAACCTCCACTTGGCAATTGGGGCGCAGTATTTGCGCTTCCTTCCCAAATTTGACGACATTCGGTACGATGAAACGACCGACGTTGGCGAATATCTGCCTATCATGGTGCAAGTTGGCACCTACAACACTCCTGCTAAGCCAAAGAAAAAGGGCCTCAAACCGGAGCAAGTATTGGAAGTGTGGGTCTACCATACACTTTCACAAAAGCCTACCGAGGAAGATCCAGCACCTATCTCTCTGATCGAGCTCGTCGCCTTCAACAAGGACCAACAGCACGTGCCCGATGTACCCGGACTGAACCAAGACGACCCCTGGGCCACGAAAAAACAGCTGGTCAACCTCCTCCAACCCTTCGTAGGCATTCGCAACGAAACAGAACTTCGTTGCTTGGTGTGCTACTGTCTTCTTCTTGCTGCCGCCGAGAACCACTTCTATTTTGACGGACTCTCTATATCTAGAGAACTAGGTTTCACAGGTGTACTGGTCGAACTCTGCAAGAGGGCATGGGAAGATGAGAGATTCCAAGCCTTTGAAAAGACAGGCGTATTGCCAGACAAAAGCAATTTGTGGGATGGAGTTCCTAAGTTGGACGTGCAGAAGGGAAGAGATGCTGAGCAGTATTCAACGTCGGAGAGTGAGGGTGAAGATAGAATTCCGGCAGTCATGCCCGAAGGTACGACGCAGCATCTCACAAAGAAGTCCAGGAGGAGAAGACGAAGAGATTCATGAAGGTCTGTGATAGAGCGAATGTTAGTGTGCTGCGCATTGCAACATCATCATGCAATCCAGACTTACACGGGGCACTAGATGGTACATTTATGGAACCCTGACAACAAACAGGCAATATAGAAGGGTGCAGTTGGGCACAGAAGCAGCTCTCGGCTACCACTATCTCTCTTCAATTAGCCTGCATGTGGGGCCATCCTTGTGGCGTACATATAAGCCGACCCCACACTGTATACACGGAAGAAGGAAGATCAATATACCTGCCACTGTAAGTTACAGTCGCTTCTCACATATCTGATTCGTATTCTCTGTTTGATCTTCTAGACCTCAATCCACACCTCGTTCCGATATGACGCGCTTCTCCCGTCGCCCCTCATCCGGCGTCAACGTCATAATAGTAGGCGCAGGCTTCGCGGGCATTGCAGCAGCGATAGAATGTGACCGAAAAGGCCACTCAGTCCTCCTTCTCGAGAAAGCTGCAGATGTAGAGGAGATAACGCGATTCGGGGATATCATCTCATTCGATCCGAACGGTGCGCGCAACTTCGAGCGCTGGCCTGGCGTCATCGAGGCAATGAAGAAAGTTGCACGGAAAACAACGTGGCTGGACCTGTACCACTGGAAAGGGGAGTTTGTTACAAGACAAAGTTTTGACGCCGAGAAGGAGTGGGGACCCAGAATCAATGGGCATAGAGGGGAATTGTACAGTATCATCCATCAGCATGCTGTCGACCGGGGCGTAGAAATCAGATGGGGTCAGCGTGTGACTGACTACTTCGAGGATGAGGAAAGAGCTGGTGTTGTTGTTAACGGGAAGCGTGTGTTTGCTGACGTAGTCATCGCAGCCGAAGGGGTGCGCTCGCGTGGCCGCAAGATTGTGCTTGGATTTGACGATAAACCTAAGAGCTCGGGATATGCTGTATATCGCTCTTGGTTTTCTGGCGACGCAATCAAAGACAACCCTATGTTGAAGCATCTTGTAGAGAGGGACAGTCACTCTGGTTTCATTGGCCCAGATCTCCACTTCCTGGTTTCGTCGCTCAAGGACGGCAAAGAGTTTAATTGGGTGTTTACTCACGTAGACGACGGCAATATCGAAGAGAGCTGGCAGTTTCCCGGGAGAGTAGAGGATTGTCTAAAGTATGTCGAAGGATGGGCGCCGATAGTACAAGAGATCGTGAGATCGACACCAAAAGGCGCACGTCTCATCGATCACAAACTCGTCTTCCGCGACCCATTACCGACTTTTATTTCCCCAAAACAACGCATCGCTTTGATTGGAGATGCAGCGCATCCATTCCTTCCAACATCCATCCAAGGAGCCAGTCAATCCATTGAAGACGGTGTCGTCCTAGCTGCATGTCTCGAACTCGCTGGCAAGGAAAGCATCCCACTAGCCGTATGTACATTCGAGAAGATCCGTTACGAAAGAGTACACAAGGCGCAGGCGACAGGAGTGACGACGCGTGAGCGATGGCACAAAGCCGACTGGGATGAAATCGCTAAAAAGCCAGAGTCGATTCACCTAGCACGCGAGGCATGGTTGCTGAACTTTGATGCAGAAAAAGACTGCTACGACAGGTTCCAAGTAGTCGCCAAAGACTTGCGGGGTGCACAAGCACGGTTGTAAGGTTGGGACGCTTTGCTCGGGTAGTAGCGTCGGTATATTGTATTGGTGTTATACGGACCAGGCAAACAACCTTGGAGGCACGTTATCTACACGTGGTATGTCAGCGCAAGGTTGTTTATGCATGTCTCGCGTTGGCTTTCCTGTTTGGCATAGTTTTCGATCAGGCTAGAAATTGGATCATAGTGGTTGGCATCATTGATGCGGATGAGCTCGCGCTACTGCCGTCTAATGCCGGACTAGCACCTGTTCCCGTCTATCACGTCACAGCCGTGCACCTGCCACTTGCAAACTAGCACGGGCAAAGGTGATATCTGTGTCTCTAAAGCAACTGCATGTCGTCTTTGCGCAGCCATAATAACCTCGTCATTTACCTATTGCGGGAGTATTGCACCCCATAGTCGCCTCCTCGTGTTTTGGAGCAACAGATCAAGAGTGATTGGGCTGCAAGATGCACCTTTCTACCCTATCCTGCTTCGTCGCCGCTGTCACCACCACGGCCGGCGTTCAATTCGGCGACGCAAAGGACCCTATCAACATCGTAGGCATTGGACGCAACGATATCGAAATCTTCTTGGGTATTCCATATGCTCAAGACACCAGCGGCGAAAACAGGTTCAAGCCTCCGATTCCCTATGAGTATGCTCCAGGCACTACTATCGATGCGACTAAGCCCGGGCCTGCTTGTCCTCAACCACTGGGCGTACTCTACCCACCTCTCGGACTGGGCAACATCACCGAGACTTCTGAAGACTGTCTGAACCTGAACGTTGCAAGGCCCAAGGCGGATGACAGGCAAGGAAAGGGGCCACTACCGGTGCTGGTGTGGATTCATGGAGGGTCTTTCTGGTGGGCCAGTAATACGGAGCCGACAACTGCGCCTGACGGGATGATCAAGCAGTCTGTGGAGAACGGTGACCCGATCATACATGTGGCCATGAACTATCGTCTTGGATTCTTTGGGTTTGCCAACTCCGACTCGCTGAAAGAGGAAGGAAGCATGAATGCTGGTCTGCGTGATCAGCGCGCTGCTATCGAGTGGGTCCGCACAAACATCGCTGCTTTTGGTGGGGATCCGGAGAGGATTACAATTGCCGGTCAGTCTTCCGGCGGCCTCGCAATCGGAATGCAGATCATGGCTTACGGTGGGGAGAAGCCACTCCCGTTCCAGCGGGGTATCGCCCAGTCTCAGTCTCTTGAGCCTGGTATCACCGGTACTTTTGCCAAGGATGCTATGATCGCATTGGTCGACTACGTGGGATGCAACACTACCGATGTGGATGCTCCTGAGACGATCGAGTGTCTACGAGCGTTAGACACTGACACGCTGTTTGAGGCCTCGAACGCGACATACCAGAGCGATATCGCCCACAATATTGGGGATATCTGGTTACCACAAGTGGACGATGATTTCCTTCCTGCACCACCAAGCCAGCTCATCGCAGAAGGACGCTTCGGTAATGCTACCTTCATGTCTGGATGGATGCAAGGTGATCTGAACGTCTACACCAACACTTCCATTGCGACCGCGCAGGATACATACGACTTTGTTCGCGGGTACCTCCCGGCCTTCTCGGAGGATGCCTTGACCAAGCTACTGGACATGTACCCTGTAGAGGAATTTGGAACCACTGTGAATCTGACAGCGGAATTCTACCGCTCAGCTCGCATCTTCCGTGACATCCTCATGGTGTGCCCGTCGCTACATCTCGGTGCTGCGGTTGACGAGAAGTACGAAGCGCCAGTCTACTTTTACAACTTCAACCAAACCATTCTCGACCCCATTCTCGAGTATGTTGACGATATTGTTGGGTTTGGAGTTGTCCACACATCGGAGTTTGCGTACATTTTCGACAGCATGCAGGTGTACAACAGGTCAGGCTACCCCTTTGACCCAACAGAGTATGATTACGAGCTTGCTATGCGAGCAAGTCGGTCGTGGAGCACATTTGTCAGCCATGGAGTCCCGGCGGAGAGTGGACCTCAATCAACTACGCTGCTGAATTGGGACGAGGCATATAGTCGGCCAGGTGGTCCGTACGTCAGGACGATCGGTGGAACCCATCCGAGTAACAGCGCGCTTGGCATGGCGAATGCGACCCAGGAGATGGCAGAGCAAAAGCTGCAGGAGCGATGTGCTTTCTTCAACAGCCCAGAGATCATCCAGGCGCTTCAGTATTGAGGGTGGTTTGGTCCGGCTAGATGGAATGTAGATGTCTTTGGCCAATGCAGACTATAGGATCCAGAGAGAAATAAATAGGCCAAACAGCGTCTAGGAGTAATGACACAAGGGGTATCTTGAACCCAATCTCAAAGTAATCACACTTCCTCAAGTGTTATCTTCCAACTCGGTCTTATCGTTCTTGTCCGCCCTATCAACCAACCCCATTATAAACTCCCACTCTTCCTTCCTCACCCTACTCACACTCAATCTAGAATTTGTAACGAGCTGCATATCCCTCAACGGCCCCTCCTTTGCATGCTCTTTTATTCTCGCCAAATCTACAATGTCATCGAACTCTCTCACAAACTCGACGCCAACACAGTACCACTTTGGGTTCTCCCTGACGCTCTTCTTATCATAATAGGGATCCTTGGGATCAAATGCCGTCTCGTCGACTTTGGCTTCTTCAACTACGCGCAGTATGCCTACAATACCAGAGGGCTTGGCATTGGAGTGGTAGAAGAAGCCTAGGTCACCTTTGCGCATGGCTTGCATGTTGTTGCGTGCTTGGGGATTGCGAACGCCGCCCCAAGGCTCCGGTTCTGTGCAGGCGCGCAGGTCAGAGATGGAGAAGGCGACGTTTACGCCATTCTCGTACCGGGGAAGAGGCTCGGCTTTCAGGAGCCAGTAGACTTCTTGGGCGCCGTTCGCGTCGCGGTTTGTGGGTGAGGAAGGGGCGGGGGGAGGGTTGGTCTTGGATTTTGGCGCGGATGTGTCTGGACTTGGTTTCGCTTTCGAAGCCTTCGCTTTGGTCGTGGCGGCTTTCTTGGGAGGCGGAGGGCTGTTGTCTACTATTCCTTCGTCTGCGTCTTCGTCTTCGCGATCGCGCTTGGGACGCGTCGTCTTTTTGGCGCTGCGCTTGGATTGTACTTCTGCTGTGGATGAATCATCATCTTCGTTGTACTTCGGTGCTGCTGCCACTGTTTGACGCGTAGATCTTCGTGTGCCAGCCATGACGAGGTTGTGGTAGAGTTGCAATGGTTGTGCACGTTGGTATGCTGTGCAGCCGATGAGGTCGGCTGCTACTATGACGCCATTGGCTAGCATCTAATCCCCCTCAGCCTTGTACACCCCCGGATCTATAAAATGCTCCACATGTCAACACAGCACATGCTGCCGAGCTGGGAACATCGCGCAAGCTGTACTAGATTGATGATCCTGGACACCACTTTGATCATCCAATAACGGTACTACTCGTCATGCTCCATAATAGGACCACCTAGTCGTCTCCCCAGATCAAGCCCATTTGCGTGGCCGTCCGCAGTGCGGATCAGAATTCCGCATTCACACGGTCCTTCCTGAAACTGAAGTACCTCGGCTCATTCGTGGTGGAGTGTTCAAGAAACAGTACTTACGTGGCCTTTGGCGTAATCATGGACCTTGAAGCCTCTTCGACCTTCCGAGTCTTTTCACACCGAGCACGAAGCACAATCCACAACTTAGAAACAAGCTACCAAGGGCAACAACTACCAATACTAAGCCGCGACGATGAGATAACTGGAGGTTTCTGTTGAGGTCGTGTACCAAAGACCACACTATGCATGATCTTAAATCGCCGCTTTCTCCCCTAGCGGCCGCATCTTTGCATAGCACATTCGGTCGACTACCTCAACATAGCCAAGCTCAAGGAACGGGGCCGGATAACTCCACTGAAGTTATGGAACCGCCTCCGCCACTCTGCCGCTACGGCCGCATGAGTTGACAAACGTTCCACTTGTCTCGTAGTAGCTACCTAGCAAAGACTAATACTCGGCCGACATGACCTCAACTTGTAAGGTAGAAGACCACTCTCGGAGGCTCCGAGGTGAACTCGATACGACTTGGCATTGGTATACATAGTACAACTTTCGCCCTTAGTTGCACATCAATCCTAACAAGAAATCCTGAATACATCACGCCGGATACGCAGCAATGGAAGCATTCACCAAAAAGACGCTCAAAACCTCTCGAGGAATCACATACACCTACTACACCTCTCCCGGCTCCGCTTCTCTTCCGACTCTCCTCTTCCAACATGGCTACCCCGACCATGCCGCCATGTGGGCACAAGTCGCGACGCCCCTGCGCTCTCTAAACCACCCCATCATCATCCCGGACATGCTAGGCTACGACGGAACAGACAAACCCACAGACCCTTCCGCCTACACCTGGGACAAGATGACCGACGATATGGTCGAAATCCTAGATGCAGAGAAGGCACAAAACTGCATCTCCATAGGTCACGACTGGGGTTCCGCCGCTGCTTCCCGCTTATACAACTACCATCCAGAACGCGTAGTTGGCTTGGTAAACCTGAACGTCACGTACACAGCCCCAGGTCGCAAGCCCTTCAATCTAGATGGAGCAAATGACATGATGGAGAAGGTTTTTGGATATCGGTTGTTCTCATACTGGTACCTTTTCACCGCACCCGACGGACCAAAACTTCTCAAGGAAGGTCTAGAGAAGAACTTCCACATGATGCACGACAAGGACGGTTTGAAAGAGTTCTTTTGCACACCTGACAGTATGCGGAACGTCCTTAGCGGAAAGACCGAACCTACTTTCAACCTCCGACCTTACGCGCAAGATGCTGAGTTCAAGAAAACTTTCATCGAGCGGATGCAACGCGATGGCTTTGAAGCACCGGTGTGCTGGTACAAGGCTACGACGACGAATTTGCAGCATGAGAGTGATGCCAAGTTACCTGAGGGGAGAGACATAGTCAACGTCCCATCGCTGTATATCGGATGCAAGCAAGATATTGTGTGCAGGCCTGAAGCCATGTATGAGAGCATCCAAAAGGGCTTGTTACCCCAATTGGAACAGTCGGAGATGATTGATGCGGCGCATTGGGTGACGTATGAGAAGCCTGCAGAGGTGGTGTCGAGGCTGGAGGAGTGGTTGAAGCGAAAGTTTGCGCAGTGAAGGATGTAGTATTGTGAACAAATTGGACGAACAATAACATCAGGTCGTTTGATACGTGGTTTTGCATTCTCTACATTGGATCATTTAGACAGCTGTGACATGGTTTGCAGGAAACAGTCTTCCAACACCACAGTAGACACCCCAATACCAGTCGCCGTTAATATCGGCTGCTTCTCTTATCTCTGCTCCTCGAGGGAAGGACAGTTCGTCTTCTACTCCTTCGTCTGGCAGGTAGCCCCATCTAGCTAGTAGTCTCAGGCCTACTCCGCCATCTGGTGGATACCGTTGTACTCTTGCCATCTCCTCTTCTTCTTTAAGCGCGTGACCGCCTACGAGATCGCGTACAACCATGCGTCTTTGTGCGCCATCACGGTCTTCGAATCCTACAATATACATGCGGTGGCTGCGGAGACACTTACGCCATCCGTTTACACCATCTTCCTTGGCGATGCGACCGCTAACGACGAGCTTGTGGTAGCAGCTCATACATATATCGTAATCCCCAGCGTTACACTTTAGACAGTGGTATCTCGTGTTTGACGGTGGAATGGGATAACTGCATATGTTACACAAGGTTGTGAACGTCAGAGGTCGGAAGATGGAATTCGCAATGGTAAAGTAGCCAGGGCCACGCATAAGAGATGCGGTCTTTGGTGTCAACGGAGGAGTTGTAGGCACTGTGTCGTGGTCTGGTGGTGCCAGATGTCCGTCTTGCCGTGGCGTCGAGGGCGCGGATGGAGTAGTATCCGTAATTGATTGCGAGTCCCTTGTCTTGCGAGCGACGGGAACAAGGGGATGTGTGCAATGATGGCCTTGGTTGACGCAATCATTGCAATAGCCCCAGTCGCCTTCGTTGCAGTAGTCGCACTTCCAGTAGCAGGCATTGGCGTATGCCTTGCACATGTCGCAGAAGACTCCAATCTCAACCCTTTCCCTGGGATTGTCCTCGCTCATAAGCACATGTGGCGGCGTTGTAGACTCTGTCAATGGTGTCATAGGCCTGCGATACCGATGTCCAACGAGGATATGGGGGTGCTCATGATTTGGCGGATAGCCACCTTCGGGTGCTTCTCGTTCGTATCGCGGCCAGGCAGTCCAGCCAAAACCATACCAATGCTTGCATCCTCTACCGAGACGGTAGCAGCGGAGGCATACATCATACTCTCCATCATCGCAACGTTCACAGTTGTAGTGAAGCTCATACTGTATGTCATTCTTACCACATCGTTGGCACGCTATGTGCGGCTCGTTGTACAGAACAGGAGCACCTGATGATGAGCCCGAAGCTTGTCTTGATCGAGACTCGCTCAAAGTTGGATCGGTAGTGGAGCGAGGAAAGGGGGGAGGTGACAATAACGGGGGAGTGCTACTGTTGGAGGATCGTGGCAACACGGCTCTGCTGGGATCTGTGGTACGCCTAGACGTAGGGGGCTGGAATGGCGTTATGGCTGGGGTGGAGGAAGATTGGGGTACAGCCGGAGTGCCGACTGTAGCTAGAGAACTCGTCGGACTGCCGCTGTTGGGTAGATCGAAGCCAAGGCTCTGGGGTGAGTTGGGGCTTGAGACTACGTTGATGGCGCTGGTGTTGGCGTGAAGGCTGATGCGAAACTGTTCGCGGACATCCAGCCTACTTCTCTGCTGGTTGTCGGACTGACGGCGTGGCCTTGGCCGCGCATGTTCTGATGACGACTGCCGCTCGCCACTACTATTGTTCTGGGAGGTCGCAGAGACAGGCGTAGGACGCTCTGCTCTTCTTGCCGATCGGGAGCTTCCCTGACTTGAAGATCGCTGGCGTGGTGCTCGTCCGCCTCGGTTCGCGGCATCGATGAGACCAGGTCTAGATATGGGCGGTCCTACTGCCGTCTGAGGTGTCGACGCGCCGCTTTCCGAACGGCCGTGCCTTCTTCTGCGTGCTGCTTCCTCGTCGCGCGTAAGAGGGCTTCGCATGGGTTGGGGCAACAGCGATGAAGATGACGAGCTCATCAAGCCCTCTCTTGCCAGACGCTCCCTCCTTTCTCTCCTCTCGCGCTGTCTTTCTGCATGTCGCTCTGCCTGACGTCGTCGCACAGCTTCGGCTATCCTCTCTGTGATTTCTTCCTCCTGTGCAGTGCCAATCTGGTTCAAATCCACGCCTTCAGACACCAGCTCCTCCAGCACCTGCCGCACGAGGTCCTCGTCGACGTCTTCTGCGTCGAGGTCGGAGGCGCTCAGCAAAGAACGCAGGCTGGACTGGTGTTCAATGGCCCTGGGAGGTATAACGGCTCTGGATGGCGATGCGCCGGGCGGGTTCTGGCTGGTAGAGCGCCTTTCGTCCCGCGCCCTACGAGACTCCCTGCTTGTGTCGCGACTCCTCTCCCTCCGCCTGCGCTCCCTCGGGGGTTCCAGACTGGTCCTGCTGCTGCCCGGTATGCCCACGTCTCTCAGACTCAGCTGCTGGGCCTCCTCGAGCATGCGCTGATCGACGTCATCGCGCTCATCGCGTCGTCTGAGCTTGGGCAGCACATTGTCGCCCGGCTTGTACTTGTTGCGGTCTGCCGTCTTCTCGTCGGCACTCTTGCCTCTCTGGGGATTCGACTTTAGGAATATATCAAGCAGCGTGGTGACGGTGGCATTGGGCTGGGTGGTGCGCACCGAGGCGCGGCAGGAGGGGCAGGTGTAGGGGTGTATGCATGTGGCGGTCGAGGCTTGGAAGGCGAACCATTCCTTCAGGCAGGCGCCGCAGAAGGTGTGAAGGCAGTCGAGGAGGGTGAGCGGCTGGTAGAGGAGGTCGGTACAGATCTGGACATGGCCGAGTTAGCAGGCGCATCCTCGTCGTTGAGCGGGCCCCAAGAACCTTGAAGAGACTCGGAAGGAGCGACCCAGTCTCTCATCTCAACATGCTCTCCAACTCGCCCACAGTCGTGAAGCTGCAAATCCTCGTCCACGCACCCGTCGATGCGACGACACCCCCACTCGCCAACACCACAAACTTGAACCTCGACTTACCGAGCACGTCAGTTCCTTCTCCAGATCGCCCTGTACTCCGCCAGCGCGCTCGGCCTCAGCCATGGTTCGTCGCAAGCTGTTGGTCAAGAGCCGTCGTCATTAGCTGCCTGGCTATGAGGTTGCCGTCTAGCTAGCTCAGCTCGTGCGGTCAGCGACTCGATGCAACAACCATGCACTTGGCGAGCCTCTCTGTTACTTGGAAGAGGCGTCATACCATGCCAGCGCATCTGCACCCTGCCCCTACCCAGCAGCAAAAGTACATGTATTCATCGGCCCGCTGCAGCCTCATGTTGCTTGCCGCAAAGAGCCCCCGTCTCTCCATGTCGGTACGTCACGCGCCTTGCCGACGTGTCACGTATCCAGAGTCGGTGAGAGACGGCGACGCACCTACCACGCCTCTCAACCCCACAGCACATGGCGGGAATGCAAACATGAATTGATATGTCGCCAACACTATAGCTGCCTCGCACGTCTATCGTCTCGAACCCTCGCATCTTGGCCTCCTGTTAAGCTTTCTAGCCCTGCAGCACATGACGTTTGATACATGGTTTCACCTGCGCTACAACCAATGCAACTACGTCCTGACCACAGCACACCCAAAACACGATCTAGATCAACGGGTCACAACAGGCAAGACGCCGTCTGGGATATCAGGTATCCACATGTTCATGCCTGAGGTTTTAAAACCTCAGGCCAATAGAACTATCCCAGTTTTGGCGAGATCGATTAAGCTTTATGGCTCCATCTCATTGGAGAGATCGCGATGGTAGTTATATCCACATATATGAGAGGATCTCAACGATCTGCTGATATTCGATCAACAAGTACATGACATTGCCATAAGTAGCAATAACGCATGCGGCTTTTGAGCAAGGTTGTCACGTTAGTCCAGAGCACAGCGGATATATATATGGGTTAAGAGGATGGAGATAGTTAAGAAGTAGTCGGTTTCGTTTCCTATCTTCCCGTCGCTTGCATCTACGACCTCTGGGGAATCCTCCTGTGCAATAATGTTCTTAGTCCACGTTCCAGCTGCGACCGTATCCATCAAATGTCGATCGGTTCAAGGCAGGCTCTACTCAGCCAACTTGGCGGGTACTACTAGTCTTCTTCGCCAACGTCTTGGACAATTGGCCGCTCTAGCTGGGAAAGTTCTGCAGCCTCTTGTTTCTTGACCTTGGTGATGATGCATCTCATATGTGAGTCTTTTTCTGCCGCAAGTTCTTCAAGAGGGTTGCGAACGCCCTTTGGCATGATGAACCTATGAATCCTGTCAATTTTGAATACCGAATGCAACAGCGACATGACATACGTGAAAGTAGGGGCCACTGTACAGTTGCTCATCGCGACGACGCAACCCGCATCTTCCACCTGTTGAATCAAACCGGGGAGACGCTTATGGTCCTTGTACAGGATAACCTACACTTGGTTTAGAGACTCACTAAGTGTAGTGGACGTCATGTACTGACCGTGACATAGTATTCCGGTTTTTTGTCAGCCTGGGCGGCGAGCACGCCTCCTCCGCCTCCGTCAGCGAGAGCGGGGATTTCTGTGGTTCGAGGTGCGTCCGGGTCGGCGTTGGAGGCCATGGTGGGTGGTTTTGTTAAGATGATGTGTGTATGTGTGTGTGTGTGTGTGTGTGTGTAGGAAAGAAGAGATGTAATGTAATTATTCTATGTAGTAGGTGTGACACTAGTGAGTAATGAGGTGGATCAATATCGGGGTGAAGGTGAGTAAAGGCGAGGCACAGGTGAGAGACAGTTCTCTTCGTCATGTCATCTTTGCCTAATATGCTTTTGTAGGCATACACATCGCCAGGTGAGAGAAGAGCGGGCAGACCTTAGGTGAAGTCGATTTGTCGGTCGCCATATAAAGTCAACGTCTTCATGGGTGTGTCCTCCACCTCTCCTCCACCTCACCACTGACAAATACTCTTACAGCTTCACAACTGCTCTTCGGTTATAATCATCATAATCATCATAATCACCATCATCATCATCATCATCAACATCATCATGCCTGCAGCATTCATCGAGTTCCCTCCCGTATACCCACAAATTGAGCCATATGTCCTCAAGAAGACGCTCGCGAGCATTCCGGAAGACAGGGTGTTCACCGTCAACGACAAGTACAATACCTTGATCGGCGGAGGCCAGCACAAGCCGGATCACGCAATGGGCGTTGCTCGCATTCTTGCCGTACACTTCGGGCATTTGCCTGATGGCTTCGCGAAGGAGGTTCTCGGCGTGGAAACTGCAGACCTCACGAAGTACGGACAGATCCAGAGGGCAATTATGAACGAGCTCTACGGCAAGAGCTCCTTCCTGTACGAGTACGTACGGGGAGAGGTCAGCGCCGATGCCTGCGCTACGACCATTTCGAACTGGGACCTCTGCGCTCGTCAGTGCGATTTTGCAGTCGATGGTGAGAGCAACGAACAGCGTGCCACTCGAATTTCTGACCGTGATCGCTATCGACAGGCCATCGTACAGCTCCAACAGGAAATTCGAGACACGTACAAGGCCGGCATTGTCGACGCAAATGAACTTATGAACAACGACAATGCAAAGTCATATGACAAGCTCGTTGCCCGCCAGAACGCGATATTTTGGGACAAGAAGAAAGATGAGGTTCCACAGTCTTGCTTCACTGGCATGGACCTCATCGCTAACGTCCGCGAGCTCGAGATGCTCAAACCCCGCCCACTGTTCGCTCGCAAGGACTCCGAGCGTGATTACTTTTGGAAGAATCGGATCAAGGGTGATCTCATTACCACAGTATTCAGATTGGCAAAAGGTATGGTCGATCTGCGAACGCTTATTGCCCGCAAAGATTGGGCTCGGGTCTGGATCGACAAGCTCATCTCGACAATGGACATCATGCACCGCAGCGTGATCACCCTCGAGTTTATCAATCTTCAACGCGAAACCTCCACAGACCCGGTAATACGCGCATCCTTCGAACTTGCACTCGACAGGGCCAGCATGAATGCATCCATTCGAGATCTTGTAGATCGCGTGGATGAACCAGCGGAGACTTGGCGCTGGAGGAAAGTTCCGGTGACTACGGGCCATAAAGAAGCACGCCGCGCCTGTAAATGTGCACGAGAACGTCACCAACAAGAAAAGACGAGTCATCCGGGATGACGAACTGGACTTGTGAGAATGAGAATGTCGGTGTGGTTGGTTAACGCATGGCTCGTCTAAGGATAGACAAGGACATGCTTCGAGGGAAAAGCGTAGGGATTCATGGAATTCAGCGGGATACTAGAAAGAAAATGCTTTAATGCTTCATTCTCTTCATGTCTTTCTGTATCAGGTTTCAAGACCGAGTTCTTGCTATCTACGAGCGTCATGGTTAACGTCATCACATCACCGCCAATGCATGACGTTAGCTCGTAGTAACGAAGCACGATATGGACAATGAAGATGCTACCCCGTTGCCCCGGTAGCAGCCAAGCTAGCATACGGAATGCCAACAGTGCTCATAGTATACATTGAAGCAGTCAAATATCATCATGGAATTCTCTCCAGAGACTCATGCCCATGTCTTTGTCAGATCAGTTCCATCCACTAGAGTGATTCCAGAGCCGCACGTCACTCTCATTTTGGGTTCAATTCTAGAAAATTGCAATTGAACACAAGAGCATTGCAACGGAAGCACAGTGCGATTCTGACTGTAGAATCCTATCGTTGACAAAGTCCACACTTTATAGCAGTAATTCGTGAATACGCTGATCAGTATTTACTAGCATGCGTTGCCTCCACACCTCATTCAAAGTATCCTCAAAGTATTCACGATGTTTTGCTTCCCAGCCTGAATATGTATTAGGTAGCGTATACATTCAGGGTGTGCTATAGAATTTCATCGATCAGGGTTCGAAAAATCGTGTTTCATGAATTCATTCTGCATCACACGACTCACACTTTCAAAAAATGGCAACAAACATGTAGTCGGCAGGCTAATACCTTCTTTATCTACATTTCCAGCGAATAACTCTCCTCTTACATACAATACTAAATACATGTTCCAACCATTAGACGTCTGACCTGATTTTTATATACAGAAAAGACTGATTGGCTAGTGACCAGCACATCGCCCTCGCCTTGCAAGCCATTAGACTCGTTCTCTTCATTAACTCGTAAGCGCAGTGCTTAGTTGTTGTTGCCACCCTTGGCCCCGTTGCCGCCGTTGCGGCCAGATGCTTGACCAGCATTCTGTCCCTGAGATTGTTGTCCAGCAGCGGCGCCGTTGCCAGCCTGTTGCTGCTGGTTAGCACCATTTTGAGTCTGGCCTTGAGTCTGTTGTCCGGCAGCGGCGCCATTGCCTGCCTGCTGGCCGTTCTGCTGAGTCTGCTGGCCGTTCTGCTGAGTCTGCTGGCCGTTCTGCTGAGTCTGCTGGCCGTTCTGTTGGCCCTGTTGGGTCTGCTGACCAGCCTGCTGACCCTGCTGTTGGCCAGTTTGTTGACCTTGTTGAGCGGTCTGCTGTCCGGTAGTACCCTGAGAGCCTTGTTGAGGAGCTTGAACACCAGTCGTTCCTTGGGGTGCTTGGCCGTTGGTAGGCGTGATGCCAGCGGCTTGCTGAGGAGTTTGTCCGTTGTTGGTTGCAGTGCCGGTGGTACCTGTAGCAGTTCCTGCGGTTCCCTGAGCACCTTGAGTACCCTGAGTACCCTGGGTTCCAGTAGTACCCTGGGTTCCCTGAGTTCCCTGAGTGCCTGTGGCAGCACCAGCAGCGCCAGTGTTCTGAACCAGGCCATTACCAGTTCCTTGAGCTAGAGCCTGAGCAGCGGCAAAGGCAGCAGCGGGGCTACCTGCAGGGGCGCCGGGCTGAGTAGCGCCAGTTCCCTGAACACCACCAGCAACACCGGTCTGGTCGCAGACGGTGGGGCGAACCGCCTGGGAGGTGGATCCAGTAGAAGCCATGTAAGCATCAATGTTGGGTAGGACATTGACACAGCGGTTTTGGTTGATCAAGTCGATGTTTCCAACGGCAGCCATACCCTGGACAGACATCTGCTGAAGCTTGTCGACGACATCCTGGAACGAACCACCAGTAGCGAGTGTGCTGTTGGCCGCAATGACGTTGGGCATCTGACCGTTGGCAGCATCGATGATGGCCTTGTGGTTCAGCTCATCGACCTCTGCGTTGAAGGCAACTGTGGCAGCCTGCTTGAACTGGACGTTGTTCTGGATGCTAGCTCCAGTGTTGAGGAAGTTGGAGACCATCGAAGTGTCGGCCATCCAGTTGGAGACGGCGGTGGCGAGGTCGTTGGCAGTGGGAGTTTGTCCATTTTGGATACCGGCACCGAGACCAGTAGGGGTGTTGGTGGCACCCTGCTGTTGCTGCTGCTGCTGGTTGCCTGTCTGCGCGCCTTGCTGCTGTTGCTGGTTGCTAGCCTGGGTTTGACCGCCCTGGTTTCCGGTTTGTTGGTTAGTTGCAGCGGCGGCAGTGTTACCGTTGCCGCCGTTACCACCCTGGACCTGGGCGAAAGGAGCAGCGTAAGCCGCGGAGGTGAGGAGAGAGGCGATGAGAATGTACTTCATTTTGACTGTGATATTGGTTCTGTTGAGTGGAATAAGATTATGCGTAAGGATATGAAAGAGAGTAAGAAATGCTGGAGATGCAGAGTAGAAGATATTAGCCTTAGTGAGCGAGGAACCAGTCCGATGAAGTTTATCTGGGTGTTGGGAGCTGTGGTATTTGTACCATCTCTGTTACCATTCCGGATGGCCTTGCCGTCAAGGCATGATGGTGTGCAGGCCTATGCATCGTAGCAGTCTGGGGATGGAGCTTCAAAGCTCCTAAGCCCTTGGCATTCAGTCAGGTAGCACACGAATAGCTTGATCTGGTAGTTTCGAAGTGTCCCATAGGGTGAATCAGGCGCCTCCAAATTGTCGAAACCCTCGAAACAGGCGAAGCCGAACTCCAGTCCCAAACACAAACGGGGCATTTTGCAGGGTGCGCCATGTCGTGCATGGAAGATGAATTAGTCATTGGTGTTTGGCGAGCCGATGTCATTGTTTTGGCGGCGTCTGGGAACCGGTTTCGTCGGTCTTGGCGCCCGAAGCTTGCGGATGATCATCAGATCTTGTGTTGAATCTTAGTCTAAACGCTCCACATTTGTCCCAGATCGACACAGGTTGCCGAGTTGCTGTCACATACTTTCACGACTTGATCGCGCACCATAGTGGTGGAGTGGATAGCTAAGCTTTCGGGTTGATCGTGCTCGATCTGTTGGGGTGCGGAAGCAAGTACATATGCGAACAACGTGTTGCAAGTATCTTCTTGAGACTACAACAGATATCGCATCGGAGCCTTCCAAGACGTGCCCGCGTTGCGAACTCTGGAAATAACTCGGAGACATGCTTTCAGTAACTGCTTCGTTTTGGAAATGCCTCCGAGAAGCGGAACGACGCGCTAGAACGCGCTAGAGCGCGCTGCAACAACGTCTGGTGTATCAGTGGCAGAAACGGCAGAGGTACATGGGAAGGTTTATGCGACTGTGACTTTTTTTCTTCTTACAATGTCATGCCAAATGTAGCTCACAGCGCGAGTACGAACCGGATAGGCTGAGTGCAATACGTGAAACTGCTCCTCGTGACGAGCAAGTGACTTGTTGCACACACGACTAGTGCACAGGTTAGCTCTCCATATTGTTCTGTTCACCGAATTTCATGTTCTTCTGTTCGGCGTCCATCTCAGTTTCGATCTTTCGGATGAATTTAGCTGGGTTACCAGCGACAACAGTGAAGTCTGGCACGCTCTTCGTAACGACACTCCCAGCGCCGACCACACTGCCTTTGCCTATCACGACGCCAGGCAGTATGCAAACATTGCCACCAATCCAGCAATCTTCTCCGATATGTATTTCCTTGCCCATTTCAGGCCCCCTAGTGCCGTTACGGACAGCTGGGTCGAGAGGATGAGTAGCTGAGTAGAAGTGGACGTTCGGTCCAACAAGCGTGCGTGAACCAACGGTAGTCAGGCAGGTGTCGAGGAAAACGGCGTTAAAGTTGATAAAAACGTTGTTGCCTAGGCGGACATTATATCCATAGTCCATGATAACTGGCGGTTCGACCCAAGGATCATTCTCGAACAGCTTGGCATCCTCGTCTTCTGAAGATGCCATTGGAGGAAGAGGGGTTTTGTCTTGGATGATGCTAGTTGGAGTATAAGAAGAAGCCTGCTGAAGAGCAATCAAATAGCCACACATACTCTCGGAAAAGCTCAGTCAGCTTCCGCCGTGATACGTCGACAGCATTGTTATAGCGAGTGCAGGCTTGTCTGCTTCGTGCACGCTCTGCTGTGAGCTCAGGCGTGAAGGCATGGTAGAGTTCGCCGCGGGCCATGCGCTGCTTGTTCTCCGAAATCTCCATGTTTGTCTCTGGAATCGTGAGGATCTAGCACTGGATCTTGGAGCTGGTGTGATGGCTACGAAGCTGACGTGGATAAACAAACACATGTCGAAGTAGAAGTTGCGAATGCCAGGCATCGCGACACTAGGGCACGCTTGGACTAGCGCGATGATCTCATCGGCTGACTCCGAGGTCCCACCTGGCAAGACCGGACGCGCAGGAGCCAAGGCAAAAGTGACTGAGTCGCCCACCTCTTACTATTGTTCAGCTCAACTTCCTCATAAGCCACACGGCTGGATGTTGGTCGCGTATTTAGGTCCCGTTGCAAGCCTTTAGAAACATGCCTTGAGTTTGTACGCTCGTCTTGTTATTCGACGCCAGAGTCCCTGCATAACCGATATCTACCTATCCACGATTGCCATGTCTTCGAACGGTTCGCTCTCCTCCGGTATCGATATCTCCCTACCCACGAATCGACCGAGCGAGAACGGGAAATGGACTCCAGAGCTTGATCAGGAGCTGCGCGCTAGAGAAGCATCGAACGTCCAGACCAAACCCCAGAATGCTATTGCGCCCGAGTTCTTCCGTCACGGCAAGCGCTCACTTTCGGGCATCGCTGTGCGTGCTTTCTGCCTAGGATGCGCTCTGGCTTTTGGTCTGTTCGGCACTGTTGTGCTCGCATACAACGGCAGCCATCTATGGCGACCGTTTTTGTTCCTCAGCACGCTCTCTCTTTTCCACTTCCTCGAATTTTACACGACAGCCGCCTACAACACCCCGATCGCATACATCGATTCCTTTCTACTCACAAATGGCGACCAATACCGGCAAGCCCACGCGGTGGCCTTCGTTGAGACGCTTGTAACATCGTATCTTTTTCCCGGTTATCAATCAACGATCCACCCACCGTGGTTGATCGCATTGGGCATAGCGATGATTGCGGTGGGACAAGCTGTTCGTAGTACGGCTATGATGCAAGCGGGCACCAACTTCAACCACCAAGTTCAGTCGCGTAAGAACGACGGACATGAGTTGGTAACTCATGGTGTCTATCGCTACTTCCGTCACCCTTCATATTTTGGCTTCTTCTGGTGGGGCATCGGGACACAGATTATGCTTGGCAATACTGTCTGCTTCTTTGGATTTACTGGTGTGTTATGGTACTTCTTCATGAAGCGAATTACTCGTAAGTCCCTTCTCTTCGTCGCACAAGCATGGTGGCTCACTCAATACAGATGAGGAAAAGTTCCTAATCAAATTCTTCGGCAATGAGTACGAGGCGTACAGGGCACGAACTCGCGTTTGGATACCTTTTATCTAATCACCTGTTAAATGATATACGGTCAGTGTGGATTGGTAGATGAGTATAATGAATTTCGTAACACGACAACGTCGTCTCATCACTAAATCCTTTTTCTTTTTCTTTTTCTCTTATCTTTTCTACCCAAACTCGCGGAAGCCGCAAAGTCTCTCTATATTTGTATTTAAACAAGGATACACGGGTAGATAGACATGAGTAGGCCTCCACATCTGGCACACTGAACGCGTAAATGGTGCATATCCTCACTTTCGTGCTGGATTCGCGGACGGAATAAGGTGAACAGTGCCATTGTACATGGGATTCGTTCTTCTTCTGAGCTCGTATCTATTTCTGTCACCGCCTGCGTCTGCTAGAGCACAGTCTTGCCGTTTACCAGCTCAATTCCAACTCATGAATGTTCTTCTATTTCATCATACCTAGCAAGAGTTTCCTATCTGTCATTGCTATATCAATATGTGCATGGGTGGTGTGTGCGCCCTTATGTCAACTACTACTTTGGCATCTCATTATGTTCATGTTAAGCTTTGTAGGTCTTCATGTTTATGGAACCAACCTTGCCTTCACGCTCAACTCAAACATTGTCATGAAGCAGATGCTACACGAGTCTATTATCGCGGGACTCGGATTAGGTACAGCACACTCTAGTCTCTATGAATGCCACTATCAACCGTTTTCTTATCCATGCAAAGATCTGAAAGAAACATCGAAGCGGCGGGGAACTATCTCAATGCAGAATTTTACATTGGGTATCATGGAAGACAAATGCTCATCCCGCTTTTCGAGTTTCTCGTCTTCACCGCTGTCGTCTCATTGGCCACAGGCTAACACCAGGAACGGCAACCGCATTGAGACACCCTGGACTGTTTACTTTCCTGGCCTCAACGATCCGACATCACCTCAACTCTTGCCTACATGCATGCCACAGTCTAATGCCTGGTAAGACTCCGCCACATTCTCGTATACGAAATAGCGAAGATAAACTGTACCAAGCTTGCCTCGATGCCTGTATAGAGGGAATTGCGAAGATAACGGTGGACAGGCGAATTGCTAGTGCGTGCCGATTCTCTTACCTGCTCATGCACTCTGCTCGACTAACCTTTGCCCAGCAACCTCCACTTCCACCCACAGCAATACCGACTCCAATAAGAGCAGCAACATTTCTAGTGCGTGCGAACCTATACCGGCCTCATCCTCCCTTCTGTCGCCTCCTCCATCACCCGCGCGCAAGCAAATCGCTCGATCGAAGAGTTTACCTCCACTGTCTCCGTTGCCGGAAATCATGGATCGTTCCAGGCACATGAGTCCGCCCTCAACAGCACCTTCTGCTTGGGCTTCTGGAGATGCCCGTAGTAACCTCGCCGTTCAACCTGCAGCCAATCTGGGAAGTATCAAGCTCAAGAAGAACGCTGTCAAGATGGTCGGCGCTGCGGGACCCATACCTAGTATCGCCTCGCGACCCGCAGCTCTTACCCTGCCAATGGCATCCTCACCTAATGCAGGTCCAGCCAAAGTGCAGCTGAAGGTTTCCGATGGGTACGAACTGCTACATAATCGTTCGAGCCTTACTGACATGCGTGCGTGTAGATTAGAATATGCTAGGCCCACAGTTGCGCCAAAGTCATCTTCAGTTGAAAAGAGTACCGTCACGTCCTCCGCAACTACCACTAAATCAGACGCAGCCGCACCACAGAAGGAGGATACAAATGCCACAAGCGATGCCTTCGAAGAGTCTGCCATGGACGCACTCTATGCTCGCCTAAACAGCAAGACTGTCCTGACCCCCCGCAATCCCATCGGCAGTACCTCAGTAAGGCCTGAGCAAGCCAAGTTCGCGTTTGGTGATCGTCTTGTAGAATCAAAGGCAGACAACACCAATATCGATGGCATCAAGTTTGCGGTCGTGTCACAAGAAGAACTGGAGAATGCGTATATGCGTAAAGCTAGCGACTACATTCAGGCTATACCAGACGTCAATGGAAACACGGCAAGTCTCATTAAGGCCATGTCGAGGAAGTTGCGTGGCTCGTATATGCCAGAGGTCAAAACCGACGTCGAAAAGAACGAGATCATCAAGGCACGTCTAGCCTTCGCTATTGCCAACTACATCAACAAGGTATTGAAGAAGCGCCCAGAGCAACCTCGTACACCCGAATCTATCAAACAGACGCTCAAAGATGCGAATGGTGATTTCCTCAGACTTTGTGCCAAGCTTGTCGAAGAAGGTCACTTATCTATAGAGACACTCGCTGAAGTATCGGGTATTGTTGCGGCCATGCACAACATCCTCCCCAAGCCCGAACCACCCGTTACCGCGAGCGTTATCGCCCTGACGAAGGCAGCACCTCCTGTTGCGTCGAGTACTGAAAACACCAAGCCTGTTTCTGAGGATCCGGCAGACGATATCAAAGGATGGCCGATCCAGGAGAAGCGGGAGAATCGTAAGTCTGTGTCTATATGCACGATCAGGCTAAAACTGACAAAACTTAGCGGCTGCTCATCGCACCTGTATTCTAAAAGGGGTTGCAGGTATCACCAGCATCAACCAATTGCAAGCCCTTGTGTGGGGTGGCAAACTCGAGTCTATCTCCTTGCCAGAACCTGGCTCTTCCAATGCCCTCGTCAAGTTCCTCACGCCTGAAGCATGCGAGAAGTATCACAAGGCGACTGCAAATGGCATCGAAATCGTTGGCGACATCAAGAAGGCGGTTGTGTTCGTGGAGAAGGCCGAGGGTCCGAACTCCATCAACGATGTCATTCGTAACTGCATTGACGGCGACGCATCACGCTGTGTGCGAGCTATTGGTGCAGACGAAGATAGCGATGCAGTACTCATGAAGCTGGCTCGAGGCAGAGGCGTTAACAAGCGCGATGTCGACCGCATCAAGAGCGGAAAGACTGCACGTGGTGTGAGTAACACTCACTGATTATCTTGATCAATGCTAACATCATCGCTATAGCATTCGTATGTGGAGTTCCGCTTCTCAAACATCTACCACGCCCTCAATTTCAAGCGCGAGCTCATGCACAACGACGACTGGGAGCACTGCAGCATCGGTTATGCACCTGATCCGTGTGAGTTGGCCAACGGTGTTCACTACAAGGATAAGGACGAGGAATAGGTCTACACATGAGCAGTGAGATATGAGCGAACGAGTTGGAACAAGATCAGGGCATGGCCATGGCGGCTGTGACCTACGATTGCGTGCAGCAAATGTTACAGCAGAGGAGTCTTTGTATGGAATGCTCTGCCCAACGAACCATACTGTTTCAGGTTCAAGTGATACGTTCACCCAAACACGGACATGATCATGTTCACCATAGCGAGCTTTGTTAATCAAGTATGCATGGAAATCTCGCCCTGCTTTGTGCCCACAATTTTGGTCGGTAGACACCTGTACTAATACAAAATCCCCTGAACCTGGGAAAGAAACAACAATTACAAACGTTGCATACAGATACCGAAAGTCTGTACAGAAGCTCAAATGTGCCCTAACGCCTTGCTATCACTTGGGTGTTTTCCTTGCCAACTGTCCAGCGTTATTACAATCGACGCCATCCACTACCCAGGCTATAACCATCCTAGCGGTTGACAACTGTGAAGCTTACGTCGGTCATCTCGGTGTCGCCGTTCTGCGGCGGAGGAGGCGCGGAATCGGTCGTCGGTGGTTGCTGGGCAGCACCTGAGTACGCGCGTGGACGGGCGGCTGGCTCCTCGTTGCTAGCGGGTGTGGGGCGTTGCTCGTCATAGGCTGGGTCGAAGTATGCGCGCTGGGCGGGTGCTGGCTGCTGCTGCTGCTGCTGCTGCTGCTGTGGCTGCAGCGGTGGGAGCGAGTGAAGGGGAGGAAGTGTAGGAGGTGCGCCGTTTGCACCGGTGTGTGGACTTGTCGCCGTGGGAGCGCCGATGGTACCGAAGTAGCTGTTCTGGGGACGCCCTGATGGGTCCGGGGTACTCTGAGCACTACTCATGGGGTTCATGCCATGCGACAGGGCTCCCAGCCCCAGTCTGCCCTCCCCGCTCATGGCTGTCCTCTCACCGGCTCCTCCCTCAGCACTGCCGCCAAGGGGAGGTGTGCCCTTCCTATTGTGGCTCCTTTTGCTTCTCAATGGCTTGTCTGTTGGAGTGGGCGGTGGGCTGCTGCTGCGATCGCTGTCGTCGACGTTGTACTCCATGTGTTTGTTGAGCTGCTCAAGAAGAAATGCGCGCTCGAGACGCATCTTCTGAATTCCGCGGTTCAGGCGTGTGATGCGCAGGCGCGTGCCGTCATTGTTCTCTTCGATGTCGGTTATGCGGCGGCGGAGGTCGATACATTTCCTGTAGTAGGCGCTTTCAACCGAGGGAGGAAGGTCTTTGGAGGAGACGGCGCGGGATGCTGGGGCAAGCAGTTAGTTGACTGGCTACTGGGCATGTGGATTGCGACGCGCCTGAGCGCGAAGGGAGTGCATACGTGGTTGCGGCATCTTTGCGCCTCGTGGTGCTGCGTCTGGATATGCAAGGGTGATTACTGGGCGTTTGTTGATGGAGCCGATTCGCAGGTTATGTGGGTGTAGTTTGGTGATACAACTTTGTTGGTCAAAGTCAGAGTGCTGGACGCGATCATGTTGAGCTCGGTCCGTGGGGCCGGGGTTGTTCCGAATAGCCTCATCTTACTATGGTATGACATTCTTGGCGCGTCGCGACCTTCCCTCTAGCCAACAAACACCAGTCATCGTTCACAAAGACATCCCTTAAGGTGACAATCACTGTATATACTCCGAAATCCTCCATGAATCTATCATATGACTCCCTCATCACGCCAATATGACGGAACCTGTCGTCCTCGAGACTATGATTATCATTCTACAAGTAGAACGTGGGTCGGTGCCAGTCATGCTCGATTGGCTCCTTAGATGCATCATTCCAGAGAATATAGTTTTATGCTTGATAGTCTTGGGAATGCACAGAGATCGCTAACGGGTTGTCTTTCGTATTGTACGCCGGTCTGGACAATATGGCTTGGGAACCAGCCAGTTCGTATACATACAACACTTAACTAGAGCACAGTCGCGATAGCGCTGGCTCACCTAGAGCCGGAATAGGATGGACATCCGATGAAGTATGACGCCATAATTGGGGGCCAAACTGATGAATGATAAGAAGTTCTCAGGGTTCCGATCCTCCCGAGGCTGTTTTGTTACTCTCAACTCAAGATGCTGTTGATTTTTCTGTCCCTGGTCTGCGAAGTAGTCTCCGCCGTGTCGTTTCCTCCACCGACAGGACCGTATCATGTAGGATATAAACAGCATGTATTCAACAAAACCACACGAAATGACCCCGTAGCCCCAGCGAACGCTTCGTCAATTCTGCTCGCGACATTTTACTACCCGACCTTGACTATCCCGATACCTGGAAACAACACGAGTCCTTACCTTGATCCCACTACCGCAGACCTCTGGGGCGATGCCCTTCAGTACCCAAAACATTCGCTCCAAAGCTTTACAACCTGGAACGTATACGATGCTGTGCCTCTCGATATGACAGATCTTGGTGTAGGACAGAAGCCAACCGTCATCTTCTCCCCAGGCGGTGGCGAGAACGCAATCATGTATAACGCATTGAACTCCGAGCTTGCCTCGCAAGGCTATACAGTGATCGCGCTTGATCATCCAGGAGAGACTCCCTATCTTCAGCTTCCCGATGGTGCAACAGGCATTTATGGTATCGATATCACGGAGACTTGGAGCTACGAACTTGGAGTAGCTGTGTACAACATGCGCGTTTCTGATACTATTGCGACAATCAGAGAACTTTTCCCCGCCTATGTCAAATCGACTAACGCTCCGTTCAATACGACACACTTCTTCGCTATTGGACATTCGCTTGGTGGTGCGGCAGCAGCTGGTGCTCTGGCTATCGAACCTTCACTCTTAGGCGGCATCAATTTCGACGGTCTCTTCATAGACCTTTCTGACGTGAAAAAACCATTCTTGATGCTGGCTGGTGCGGAACATGCTCCAACCGTTGATCCTTCGTGGGCACCTTTCTCTGCCAACCAGTCGGGATGGTACCAGTGGCTTAATGTCACAGGCAGCAGTCACCAGAACTTTGCCGACCTGGGCGACTGGGTCGATCTGCAAGGTCTGAGGAACAAGACGATTACACCCTCGTTGGACACGATCTGGGCCCCGAGGATGGATTACATCGTCAAGACGCTTGTAGAAAGATTTTTCGGTTTTGTGTTGGGTGAGAATGAGTGGTCAGAAGTACCCAGTCCAAGATTTCCGGAGGTTGAATATATGAACGGAAGTACCACCAGCAGGTAGATGGTTTGCTGCACCTACCATCTAGCTCATGGCAATGACGGCGGACAACAACAAGTATAGTCTAATTTGACGGTTGCATACCTTCATTCGCTATATGTTCTGATATTGGTCTTTCTTGCACATACCAACCGATCGGACACTAGAATGATAAACCAAATTCGAGATTGTTACCAAGTCAAGCTTATAGTGGCGTCTGCCTTCCACTGAAATCACTCAGTCATGATTCCCTTGTGTCTTTATCCGAAGAAAAGGCACTGCAAACAAACTAAGAAATGTTGTAACCGCAGCTGCCCAGAATACCGCTGCGAATGGCTCGTAAGGATCATTATCGTAATAGCCGGTCGATGCCGGGTCTGCAACCACACTGTTGAAAACTGCCGTCTCTACACCAAAACCAACTGTGACAGCGAGCTTGGTAATGGTTTGAAAGATTGAGGCTGCAATAGATTGCTGAGCCTTGGGCAAGGAAGAGAGAACGTACATCTGGATTCGTGGCGAGTTAGCAGTGGTCAGATTGGTACAGACATCTCCGACTTACATTAGCAACGTTGAAATGGAAATCAGCTCCGACCACAATGATGACGAGGGAAGGAAACGTAAAGGCCCAATATGAGTCCCCTGAGCGCTGTACGGCAACTAATATTGAGGCTATAGTGTATGCCAACGTGCCTATGCCCATTAAAATCTTGTTGGAGACTCGATGCAAGATGAGTCCAGCTACCACCTGCACCATGTGGTTAGTGTAGTTTACTTGTATCTTGGTAATGACCCACGTTGATTATGATGCCGCTTACAGCCATGGGAAGCATATGAACCGCTGTCAGCAGTGCCGAGTAGTGGAACAGCTCCTGCAGATACAGCGCGATGAAAAATGTCATCGGCGGAAAGACGAGGAAACCAGGCACTAAAACCACCATGATCTAACAGAGTTTAGCAAACAAACATGATCATCTATTGGCTTTTGCAAATGACATACCAAGCAGAACTCCCGGTCGCGCCACACATTCATCGGCATCAGCGGGAATGGGAAACGTGTCTCCCATAGTATGAACGCGACGATCAACACAACACCGAGTATGAGGAACACTAGTATGTATGTGGATTTAAAGCCTTGTGCGGCATCTGGCCCAGCGCTTAGAAGATCAACGTCAGTGGAAGATTGCATATCATAGAATGGTCGCCTACCTGAGGGCAGTGGAGAAGAGACCGATGCCTCCTATGATCAAAGCGGCCCCAATGACATCAAACTGTTTGAAGGAATCGACAGTGAGTGGCAGTTTATCACTGTCGTCCACCGGAACTGTGAAACCAGCTATGATGGCTACAACCAGGTAGATGATTGCAAGAAGCCAAAATGGTGCGCGCCAGCCGAAAAGTTGTGTTGCGATACCCGAGAAAATGGTACCAAAGACAAAACCCAATGGATTTCCTGCACTGAAGCTGGCAAAGGCAAGGTTCTTTCTCCTGGATGGCTTCTCATAGATGCTACCTAGTATACCCTGACACGGGGGAACGGCCAATGCACACATCAACCCCATCACTCCATTGAGGATGATAAGCGTCAGCGCATCTTGTGAGAAGCCGGTCCCGAGCGCGAACGCAGAGAACAGAAACAGGCTGGCGAGGAACATGCTACGTCGCCCAAACATGTCTGCGAGTTTGCCGAAGAAAAGCAGGAAGGAGCCCGAGGTCAAACTGAGATTGTGAGTCGCTGATTGAACCCTCATAGAGTAAACTGACTCACGCTGAAGATGCTGTCATCCAAGTGATCTCGGTTGTGCTCATTGATAAGTCCCTCTTGACGGATGAGGAGATGATGATCGTACAGCCTTGAAGCAAGCTCGGCATCGCCACACCCATTGTTGCAATAAAGACAAACAGGACTTCGTGGATCGTTGTGCGAAAGACTGCAGGACGAGCATTTGGCTTGTAGTCTGGTGGCACAGGCGTCGTTCTGGTCTCGTTCGAGACTTGCTCGACAGTGTTGTCCGAACTCTGTTGAATGGGCATTGCGGTAAGCTCATGCGAGCTCATGATTGCTAGCAAATGTAGGCAGTTGATGGGCAGCGTCGGAAGCAGTCAACCACGGACTCGCTAGAAGCTGTAGCGGCCGGAAAAGATGGTAGTCAAGCTACATCAAGAGAAGAGGTAAGTGTCGAGGTAGATTAGCGGTGGGTGTCCGGGAATGCACCTGGACGACGCTAGTACCGAAACAGCGTACGCCCTGTAGGGCGTGAAGGAACGCCGGCGATGAGTGCAAGTTTCTTGAAGGGCTTCCGCACCTGTCAACATGAATATAGAGCCAGCTTCAGTCTATCCGGGATCTGCAGATGCCATCAAGAGCTTGACCCATTCTGCGCGTAGCAGACCTCTGGAGCAAAGCCAGCAGCCAAACTATCCTCGTGCTTTGGACGAACGGTTTCGATAGTTCATAGACACCCGACTTTACAGGACACTGATTTGACGGCTTCTCTTCAAATTGAGCACTACTCTTCAGGGTGTGTCAATGTGCAAACGCATCAGCATGCTAGGTATTGGGTATAGCGCTGAGTCTAGCAACATGTCCATGATGTGGGTCCAACATAAGCATGCACAAACTGCAGTACATACTCTAGGTATGAGGTCCGGAGAAGGTAGCAAGGGCCGAAGGTTGCTGATGTGCATGCAGTACGTGTGGATCAGCTGGTGGAGAAGGTGGTACCTAGCGGGTGAGATTAGCGGGCCGGGGCGCGCGGGGCCGCGCGAGCTGCCGCGTAAACCACACTCTTGATGTTCTACGACAAACTCACCGCTTGTATACGCAGTAGGTTTCCAAAATTGCTAGAATGCCGCAAGGTGTAATCTTAGAGCAATTGTAGGGCGTCATCACGAGACTGCAAAGAGCTTCTAGACATGATTAGTATGTGACATTTCGATGAATTTTACTGATCGAACGATCTGGAGACTTATTGTCTACATCCCAGCTTTGATCTCCTGGTCCTGCAACGATACCTTGAAGCACCAACCAAAATCATCTGGCACCCTACCCATTTGACAGTCCCACAACCGCGCCAGTAGCTTCTGATGGACCGGTCCGCCACCCTGCTGCTGATCCGGCATGTAAGCAATAGTCTCGAAATTGCCGTCAACAGTCACACGCGGTCCAGGACCCAAGCCTTCTCCCATGTGCTTTCGCGTGATCGAAGCAATAGGCATCAATGCCACAGCTGTGCCTGCACCCATAACTTCACTAAAGTTAGGTAGTTCCTTATAGGATATAGCCCGCTTCTCTATGGTCCATCCAAAGCTCCGCGCAATCTTTTGAACGGTGTCACAAGTCACGCTCTCTATGACACATGGTGAGTCTGACACCACAATCGTCACCTCGTCGCCTGGCTTGCCATCTGCATCTGAAGCATAGCGGGCGCCTATGAACGCACTGGTGCTAAATTCATCGATGTCTTCATGTCGTGCACTGTCTAGGTGCAGCGTCACACCATATCCGGCAGCTTTTGATTGTTTCGCCCACCGCATCACAGGGGCATAATTTCCACCAATCTTAACATGACCAGTTCCTCGCGGCGCGGCGCGGTCAAAGTCATCAACGATCAAAGCCTTCGTTGCTTGTGCTTTCTCGTGTACTCCTGACGGGACAACAAAAACGCAAAAAGTCGTCTGATCCGTTGCCGTGAGTCCAAGCTGCGGACTAGACCCGTATAGCTGTGGTCTCACATACATGGCTCCACCATAACCATAAGGCGGGACAAATTCGGCATTGAGCGCAACGGCTGCGCGACAAGCCTGGAGAAACATGTCCACAGGCACGATTGGTAGGTCGAGTGCACTAGCAGACCGTTGGAAGCGATGGGCGTTCATATCAGGGCGGAAAAGGGAGATTGAGCCAGGAGAGCCAGGGTGGCGGAAGGCTTTTAGGCCTTCGAGGACTTGCTGCCCATAGTTAAGGGCAGGCGACATTCCATGAATTTTCACATGGGGACTGGGAACAAATACAAGTGGCGTCCATTCGCCCGTTTTCTTGGAGTAGGTAGCTTCGATGTGGCCGTTGACTATTGGTAGATACTGATTAGTCGCTGTGATTAAGCTGGGTAGAACTTATATACCTTCTTGGAGTTTGAGATCCATCTTCCCCCAAGGGACAGCGGAAGTGGGAGGCGGGGGAAATCCGGTCATGTTGTGGATTGTGATGACGTGTCTGGCGATAGCTTTGACCTTTATTCTCCCTATTGACAACTTTTGGAAACCCGACAACACTGACAACAACTTATATGCATAACTTGAAATTAGACTATCCCACAACGTACTCGTACCACTCCTTGATATGGCAGCAAATCGCCGCCTCTGCGGGGAGGATCTCACTGCTGGTCAACTCCAGACTGTACCTTTTACCTAGTTCATTCAAGTGCTTACTGAAGAAAGCATCACGATGCTTTCCGAAGCTGATAGATCATTATTTATAAGATGATGCGTAAAGTAGTGCTTACTTGGAGAACGAATTTGTTTAACCGTTTATAAACACTGGGCTTCTCGGTCACCGAAAACTGGATTTGCGCAGTGATGCCATACGCCATGACGAAAGCTATATAACAGAAAGAACCAGAAGGATGCTTCGAGACAGAGATGCTTTGATCGGTGTCGAGCATGATCGGTCTGACGGCTATAGATCATTAGGCTCAGCAGTAGCAGGGGCATACAGGTGCCGAATATGTCCTGTATCCACAGGAAAGTTGCAACTCAACGACGCGCGGCCTCATACCGCATTTTGTGGCACCACGGGCAGCAGAAACACTTAGTATTTGTAAAGTATGTCAGTCGGGCCTGACTCTGACTTTTGGTAAGCACCGAAGGGAGATCGACGGCGTAGTTCCAGAATTTGACGCTTGCATAATGGGCGGTTGATGCGGTCGTTGGAGGTATGAAGAAGATTGAGGGATGTCGAAACACATCTCATGAGAAGCGCTTATAAGCTCGTCATTTTTCTGCTCATGCAACGATTCAATCGATGAACCAAGCTTTCTCTTCCTCTGTCTCAATCATCAAGAGATATCCTCTTCTACAAGTGATCAACATGATCTGCAAAGCCGATAATGCCGACGCGCAGCGCGCCGTGGCCAACATCTACAACTCATACATCGCGGCCGCTGCAATTGGTGCTGCGTGGGAAGTTGGTCTGTTCGAAGAGCTGCGCCAGCACGAACACGTCCACATATCCGACTTTGCAAGTAAGCAGAGCCTGGACCTGAAATCCACTCAGGGGTTGGTGGTTTCGTTGACTGTTGTTGGCATACTCCAGCATGAAGGAGATATTGTCCAGACGGGCAGATTATTCGACGAGGCCTATACGCAGAAGTCCGTCTTCCACTGGCTGGCTCTCGGCTCAGGTACACTGTTTGCACGTATGCAGTACGTCCTTCGCAAGGAGAATCGGACTGGAGATTACTACACACGAGATAGTGTTGCTATCGGATACGCCTGCAAGGACATCAACACGGTTCATTTCGATCCCATATTCTGGACAGCGATGAAACAGCTTGATTTCAGTTTTCACAAGGTCGTTGACTTAGGCAGCGGCAGCGGTGAACGCTTGATGGAAATCCTGAACCGTTACCCCAACACCAAAGGTCTCGGTATTGATGTCGCTGCTCCTGCGCTGCAAAAGTCCGCAAACGACGCGGTGACACGCGGCTTCGAGGATCGATTGTCGTTCACCTTGGGTGACGCTACCAATCTGGAATATCGCGAAGAGTTCGCTGATGTAGACCTATTGACATGCTTTCTTATGGGACACGACTTCTGGCCACGGGAGAATTGCATTGCCTCGCTCCAACGTTTGCGGTCTGCCTTTCCCAAAGCTCGCCGCCTTTTGCTGGGCGACACTGTCCGAATCCTCCTGAATCAGACAGGGTCCTCCAAGTACGCAGTTACCGAGGAAAGTGTCCCCAGCTTCACTCTTGGGTTTGAATTTGGCCATGCGCTGATGGATACGTATATCCCGACAATGGAGGATTGGGAGGGCGTCTTCGCCGAAGGGGGCTGGCGCTGTGTCAAGCAGCATCTCATAGAGACGCAGTCTCTTTCCGTTATTTTCGAGCTTAAACATGCCTAGATGGCGCGCAAGTTCATATTTGGCTGGAGTTGAGATAGCCTGTCTATATGGAGTAACTGTACTCTATGTTATTAGTCAGCCAGTGGAAGTATCGCAGCTGGCGATGAATAAGAACTTCTCTGCAGTCTTAGTGCCTTACATATCGCGCCTAACGATTGCTTAGCAGGCTACCTCCGACTCATCTTTCTTTTACTAAAAGTGTGAAAAGCGTGACATTGTGTTCTCTTTGATACGAATTGACCTCGAGATCAAGGCGCAAGTGACCGCCTGTGTGATCCAGCAGCTGGGTACGATCTCCTAGACTGATTCAAGGTAGCGGTCCAGGAAACGACGTTCTTAGGAAATCTTGAACATGGTTGATAACTCATTCATTGAGAAGGCCTGGAATTTATATCTCTTGACCTTGACCGCGCCTCCTCTTCAATTCTATGCATCAGCCTGTCTGCAAGGTACCATATATGCTGTCTTGTTCCGCCCAGAAATCTGTAACTAGAACTAAGGAATCTTTGCTTGAAAACAACCCACAGTTCCTCATCAGCCGTCTCTCCAGTCCCCGGTCTTGGATAAAAGGGATCATTCCTGAAAAATGCTGCGCAGGCCTGCTCAACTCCCTCTGCATTCATCCGCATAGGCCGACAGCAGTCAAAATCGAGGATCCACATGCAGTGGGTACCCAGATAGTCAGACTGGAAAGCCATTGACTGTGTATGCT
Organism: Alternaria burnsii; assembly: GCF_013036055.1. Taxonomy (NCBI): domain Eukaryota; kingdom Fungi; phylum Ascomycota; class Dothideomycetes; order Pleosporales; family Pleosporaceae; genus Alternaria; species Alternaria burnsii. The sequence goes on from NW_024066111.1 coordinate 1,229,232, forward strand.
TGCTTCGTGGTGGGGCTAGCACGAATTCGACGTCGTTCGCATCAATTTCCGCACCCCAGTGCATCAGTGCGAGAGCCTCTGCCATAGTCTCTGCATATAATCCAGCGCACAGGTCTAAGGCTTCCATTTGATCGATGTGTAAAGGAACGTTCCGCAGACTGAAGCGCTGGAAGCGTGATTCGCTTATCCCCTCTTGTCTGTGCCGGCGCCGACGTCCCAGATATGGTCGAACAAGGCATGCATCATCATCTGGGTTGCCTTTTACGAAGGTGGATAGTTGAGCGTTGCCAGCGCAGAAGAGATCTACAATCTTGTTGCTGATTGGCCTTGGGATCTTAGGGATTCGTTCCGAGATGAGCGCTCTACAAGCAGTGTAGCCAGAAGGGAATCGATGTAGGTTTGATAGCCACCAGGCATCGTCGGTTTGGACGAGGTTGTGACAGTAAGGAATTGAAAGAGGCATCAATGGTGGCTGTTGGATTGCGCTCTGGAGAACTCGAAGATGCATGTTGTAATCATTCGTGACTGATCTACCAGGTCCGCCATCTTCGCGCTTGATGGCAACTTGCCCGTCGTCATTGTGTTGGGCGTTTCCAGGAGTCCAGATACTACCACAAAAGCCCCTTCCTATGCAGCGATATTGGATGTTAGACTGTAGCATAGTCAAATGTGTATGGTATCGATATTGAAATTGGTGTGACGAATTTCGTTGTGTACGGAGCACGGAAGGTACATGAGTGCTGGTATTTGAGGATTTTAGAGTTCCAGGTTATTGGCAAATATGTCCCGTGGTACAAACCCTCCGCAAAAGCGGTCGTCGTTGTACCAATCTCCCAGGACGGCATAGCGTATTGTGGAACCGAGGACGTGTCGCAATATTCGCTACGGGTGGATTGCTATTGGAGGATGCCTGTGTTTTACACTGTTCAAGTGTAGATAATTCTAATTTGACGAAAGCTAGCTGAGTAAAAGAATGGAATTTACCATGGTACTAATTTTGGTTTTCTGGACTTTACCCACACGCGTCTTACTGGTAGTCTGCTCTTACCTGCTGTTCACTCATCAAATTCAGCGACATTCGTTGTCGGCCATTTGAGCTGATTGCGTTCATCTTCACATGTGCTATGATATCGTTATACCGATGTTGCGCATACGCTGTACAGCACTACGCATCGCGTCTCGCGTGAAATCATCAATTTTGGTACCTCTGAAATGTCAAGTAGCCTCTTCTACAAGAACTCACAGCATTCGAATGGCCGGTCAAACTGCATCATCTCACCATGGGCGTTCGTGTGGCCCTAGGTAATGATCCGGCTCATCAAGGCTACCGTGGAGCCATTTGCTCGCAATGCGCATGTGAGATTCCGGCTTGAGCTGGAATTCAGCGTCGGCATCGCTAGCTGTATCACGTGCGTCATCGGCGTTAAACGACCACTCAAGCGTTCGAACCATGACTTGAAGCGCGCAATCTCCTATGCTCTGTGAGCACGGCGCACGATTATATTACAGAAGGTGGAGATCTCTCACACTTATAGATCCTCTGCGACGATGCAGCACGTGTTGACATTTGTCATTACAATATGAATTACAAATTATCTTTTCTCTGCACATACGACCATAGGACACTGAAAATTAGGCTTCCCGTCCGCTCAGCCATATACAAGCAGTGTACCGGCGGATTAGTAGTTAGGTGGGTGACCACTAGCGAATCCCCGCTGTTGTATGTTTTTGCTCACCTTGTTGATTTTTCATACGACATGTACACTTTGTATGATACGGTATACCCTTTGTGTTCTTCCTTTTTGCGCATGTTCTCATCTGGTGAGGTAGTCATACCTATAAGCCGACCGTATCTTGTAAGTCAGGTGGCTCTCTGTTTTACCTTGTCCAAGTGTGCATAGGTCTAATATGACCGTAATTAAAACACTATTAGCAGGTATGAATTGCTTCTCGTGCTTTGCATAAATTATTGTACGAATCTTTAACGATTTCGACCACGATTTCTTTTTACGTGCGACTATGAAACGTTGAAAACAAGTTTACCCGCCTGCTCTGCCTCGAAACAATCATCCAACTTTGGGTGTGTACTCTGCGCTGATTATTCATCAGTGGTGTCTCAATAATTATCTCGTTGATGAAACTTACTAATTGGTGGAACGCATGGCCACTTTAGTAAGCAGAGTTTGGCTTCCATAATCCTCAAGTAAGGAGGAGTCGTCATAACATCAATCTTACGGGTGCGTCGCACTTCAAGGGCATGTTTGCCAAGGTATCGCTCTGAGCGGAAGCTACAATATGCGCGAACACAATTTTAGCGGATGCTTGACTTTCAGAGTATTCCCATGTTACACAGTCAAATACAAGAAAGGACGCACCTCCAGCTGATGTTGGCCTGGACAACATTCTGAATGCCATCAATGTACCGGCGGACCTCACCGTCAATATCTGCGCCCCAACTGGGCAGATGATGGATTGCTTGATCCCATTGAATGTAACGCTGCTCAAGCATGGAATCCAATATATCGAAAGCTTCTTGCGCTGAGTGCCCGGCTAGCCGGCAGACAGCGGTCATATTAAAAGGACATCCCTCACACTATACATTTGAAAGGTCAGGGTGATCTCTCAATGACTTATACACCTATCTTCGAGCCAGGACTTACCTCTTCCTTGCGGTACGAGAGTATATCATTAGATCTGGTGCGCATACAATTAGTATCATAGAATGACATGGAAAATCAATCAAAGCAGCGTACAGAATAACGAAGTCAGCACCGAGGCGCTCTAGTGCTTGGATCACGGGGTGCTCGAAGATCTCATCTGGAAGCACAATCTCGTGCGCGTACTCAACGAGATGGTAGAGTGGCGCGACGCCGACCGATAGCTGCCGTGTCGATAGCATCTCCTGTAGGGACGGGATGTGATTGGTGGTGAAATGTCCGACGTGGTGCGCTACACCTAATGTGTATTGCTGCATAGCACGAACAAATCGTCTCCGAGTACCGTAGGAAGAGCCGTTTTCGAACCGTTTGTAGATGTCGTCATGTGCCTTGACGATAGGAAGCTTGTATCCGATGAAGGGATTGCCCATCATGTTGGCCATGAGGCTATCGAGAACACGTTCGGATGTTGAAAGGTCGGTCCTCAGCTCGCCTGAGTCAAACACTATGGTATTTTCCACCGTCAGTGAGGAAAGAGGTCATACTCGAAACACATCAAATTGTTATCGGTCTTGGAATAGAAGCTCACAGTCGTCGAACGGAAAGACCCAATTTCCCCAGTCGCATACAGTCTTTAGCCTGTCTGGAGGTGCGTCTGGTGCCGCGATGGAGATGAAAAAGGAGAAATCGCAGGCGTTAACCTTTTTGCTCATACTGGGAGCGAAGTCGCATGTTCTGATCGGTGCGGTTAGAGCGCAATGTTGGATCCAGGTATCTGGCAACGGAAGTCACTGACTTTGCAAGCCATCGCTCCGACTCAAGTTTAGCAACTTGGTAACCCTTATTTGACCTAGGTTCTTGTGTCAAGAAGCACTTGTATAGGTCAGGGATGGTAACAATGGTTCTCTCCTCCATAGCTGCAGTTATAACATGTACTAATATGTTGCGATAGCAATGAATGAAGATTCGTCATGAAGCTGGATAACAAGCAAGTCGAGAGTGAAGCGAGGGGCATAAGTCAAAGTAAACTGACATGGAAAGAGACAAGTGTATAAAGCAGCTAGCTTGAGTCAACAGCTAGATTGATCTAACGGAGTAACAACCAACACGCTGGAGTGTGGAAACATGATGGGACCAGTAGCGTGTTCCACAAGAGAGTTGAAAGGTCTAAGTTTACATTAGTGGTTCACTTCAGTGTAATCACTTATCCACTTTCGTGTATCGATAAGAAAGTGTAAGCACTTATGCATGGTGATTTTGAACTGTACGGCGAAGTAAGAAAGCTCACGTAATATCCAAGTCTACAGGTGTCAACTAGTATAGTCGGTATGTGGATCTATATAAACGTAGTCTCAGATAGGGATGACTTTTGGCCAAGAAGTGGTACCCAGTCATACCAAGACGATGAACACGAGGTTTTAGGAGTGCTGAGGGGCCTTAATTCTTGGCGAAATTACTACAAGATCCCGATGTATACTAGTGTCTCGTATCTAGATAATTGAGGCCCTTGGTATCTTCAATTGGAGCCAGCGCAAAGTGCGATTCTCGCTGCCTAGTTTCTTATACAAATCTTTCAAGTTCGCTTCAGATACCTGTTCCTTTCTCTTGAATACTAGTGTGCATTTTTGTGCAGCGCGGCCGATTGAGTAATAGTGGCATATACTAGAAACACACGAACATCAGCTTCAAACTTCGGATACAATTTTTCAACCGCAGTCAGTAGAGACATGGCCAGTCGCAAATATTCTAAAGCTATGGCAGAAGACCTTCGAACTGTTGGAAATTATTCTTTTCACTGGACTAAAGAACACACTCCTAAAGAAAAGACTGATCCCTTTCGCTTCGAGCACGACGAGCTGGGTGCCGCTACTGTCAACATCATCCAAAAGATCCACCAGCGCAAGCAGGAAGCCCGAAAGCAACGGGGAAAACAGATAGAACGACTCGACATGTTCGCGACACTCAAAGCCAACTGGCATCATAATGAGACACTCGAGAAATTCTGGACACAGGTCAACGCAGTGCCCGATTGGGTCAACTGGGAGCAGCTTGAACGTGGGCAGCGCTTTTTCTATCGCTACGCATTGGGAAACATCATTGGCTTCGCGCTCCAGGGATTTGTTGGCGAAAACTCAGCTTCAACAAGTGTAGTTGAGGTGTTGCTGCGAACAGGCGGCTTCAGTACGCGGTCTTTAAGAAGGCGGCTGTTGGAGACGTTCCAGCTCGTGCTCGAGGTGACACATTCATTGGATTTCATCAAACCCGGCGGCAAAGGTCACGAGACTACAATACGTGTGCGTTTGCTGCACTCGATGGTCCAACAGCGTATGTTACGTGTGGCTGAGGTCAAAGGCCCCTCCTACTATGACACCAGCATCCACGGCGTACCCATGAACACGCTTGACTCGATCCATGCCCTTGCCACTTTCAGTTGTAACCACGCTTGGCAGCAGTTGCCGCATATGGGCGTCCACCCACCTCAACAAGAGGTCGACGACTACATTGCGCTTTGGAGATATGTCGGTCACGTCATCGGCACCCCAACCGACTTCTTTGCAACGACATCTCAGGCTAAGGCTATTATGGAGTCTCTGAGCTACAACGAGCTGCACATCACGCCATCATCACTCGTCGTCGGACACAACTTCGTCGAGGCCCTCAAAGACCTTCCACCCGTCAACATATCAGCTGGTTTTATTGAAGCTGGCAGCCGCCGCCTGAACGGGGATGACATCTGTGATCAGCTGGGCATGGGTCGCCCAGGTTGGTATCATTACGCTTGTTTCAATGGTCACTGCTGGCTTGTAGTTGCCCTCGCGACTGCCCAGCACTGGATCCCATCATTCGAGGCTTGGTCTATCCAGTTTTGCCGCGAGGTCTTGCATAACTCCATTATTCACTCCAAGTATGGTCTCAAGGGCGGCTCTTTGCTCGATTTCAAGTACGTTCCAGATGGTCAAATTACAGGGTGTGAGAAGAACGATCGCCTTGACGGTGATCATATGTGGTTTTACGAGCGCCCACTTGAGCTACTCTACTTTATTGTTTTCTGTGGTGGATGCCTTGCCATGATCGGCAGCGCAAGCATCACGGTCTGTCTTTTGCTAGGGTTTGTGTCCTACAGTGTGGCTCTTCTAAGCATGAACTAAGACAAGTGAGCGAACGTGAACCATGGATAAAGCCTACAATGTAAGCTTAATTCCATGGCTTCCACTATACTATGGATGCTACTATGGGCCCCCTTAACAGCAGCTTCTGCCTATGCATTATGTAGTACCTGCTGGCTGTTACGAACTCAACCGAGTGTGAAAGGCTAGTGCCTGGGTTGGGACTCTTGGTTAAATAGCCTTGGAAGTTGGTAGGAAAGACGCCAGAGTTGGCCAAGATTCTCCCAACTAGTCAGTAGATTCGATGTGTCTGAAGTGTGTGGCGAAAGCTTCAGCCACTTGTTTCCAATGAATAAAGAACAACTACAAAGAAGGCACTCCTACTGGAGAGATCAGGGAAAAGAATACGAACACTACATGAACAAGATATTTGAGATATTGGTAGAGTGATTATGACAGCCCAAGACCTTGACATTATATCCTTACTAAGCTTACATCCTCCCATACAAGGCATAACGAGATACATCCTATCAGCAAACAGAATTGATGGACCTGAAGAATGTATTCTCAGGAGTCCGAGGTGTTCAAGCTTCTGGAACGATAAATCAAGGTATGTTGAGCCAGTGTCTACATTTATCGGAGCAATAGATGCGACTTGGAGAAGCATTTGCTCACGTTGAAATTCTACATAGCTTTCTTTTTATGACCACTTTGTAGTCCCCTACACCACTGCAATCCTGGGGGTCGGTATGAGATAGGCTGCGCTTCATTATAGGGGAGAGTTGGGGGTCGTTGGTTGGTGGTGGGAGCTCGAAGCCGACGAGAGTGGCGAAATCTCGGCCTGGGCTTGGAACACAGACCTTCCTCAATTAAGTAAGTGTACCGCTATAAACAATGGGGTTGGCGCACGATGGAGAATCTCCTATACATGGGATCTGGGAACATCTATCTACTGAGGCTATTTAGGTATCCATCTTGGAGCAGTTTCTTAGAAGCTTTTACTCTTTCTGAATAACTCATGGAGGTCTTCTCCCTACAAGCTGTCACTCGATGCTATTCTAAGGGCAGGCAATCTGCTCGTCGTGAGTGGGGCCGAGATGGTTCCGAACGGCCTATGACTCGCATGGCAACCATCGGTGCGCCGTGAAGCTCCTTGATCTTACACAGTCATGCGGCAACAATTGTGTCTACGACATTCGCATTCACGCAGGTACACTAGTTCTTGCGAAAAAAATTTAGCTGATCACAGATCGACCTTCGTACTACACGAGACTATAGGGCTCGTGAAAACAACCTTGGAACCGAGAATGACTGCTCTATTCCAAGGTTTCTTCGACGAGCACATGATTCCCGAGGTTATACCTTAGCAAAACGTACACAGCATCGAAGACGATGAGCTTCAGCACGGGCTCTGCATACATTGCAGCGAAAGACCGTGTGCCAAGCTACTTTATCCGTAGGTGTACTTGGCGCAAGTACCACGTCTGTTTTGTCTTCACAATTCTCATTCGACATGCGGTTACCTAGATATACCTAGGTAGTCAAATACTGCTACATGCCAGAGTAGTGTGTTGACGTTGATGTCTAGTACTGGCTCAGCCACAGTAGAATGGAATGCTGGGGTGGCAATGTTACCATGGAAAACGCTAGTGACAAGCATGAACCAGGTCGGGCAATAAGGGGCACTAAGCGGACGGGCGAGTGCGCCGCAGCCGTCACTAGCCATGGATTCGATGCTAGGAAAGAAGTTATTTTCGGAGATTTACAACGTCATGCACGACATCTGGTGAGTGATGATGGACTACCTCGGCCTTGTTGTGCAATTTCGTATCGTACACACGGACTTGAAAGCGTCGGTATATAAGACGATGTGAGAGCTGCCCGAAAAGCCTCATCACACCACTACAAGCACATCACACTACGATCAGTATCTCGATACCAAATCCAACAACTCACTCAACCAAAAACAACCACCCAACATGAAGTTCACCACCTCCGCCGTCATTGCCTCCACCTTGGCCATTGTCTCTGCTTCACCCATCGCTACTGCCGACAACTCTACCAACACCGACCCCTTCGCTGCCACCAAACCTTCTGGCAACGATGTTTTCCGCCTGATGTCTCTTCGTACCGGCACCCCTATCCAGTTCGGAAACGTCCAAGCTGTAAAGGGCGGTCTCAGCATCAACGCACCAAAGCAAAACTCCTCATGCACAGAGCCAGACGCCAACTACGCCAGCTTCTCGCTTACCGAGGAGGGCGATCTGTACCTCTACACACCCAACCCACCTCTGAGGGCTTACGTTGACCGTTCCGGCATGGGCCAGGGTGTCCTCCAATTCACAATGGGTGTTCAAGGCATCGGCAAGAACCAGGAGCGTGGTCCTTTCAAGATCGACGACGAGTCCAACTTGGTTTTCGCGGCAGCCAACGGCGTTGTTGGGTTCCAGGCTTGCCCGGGTGCGGAGGAGGACGGTTACAGCGTCTGGTTGTCGGGCGTCGACACTCCGGCTGGCATCGAGGGATGCATCCCATTTACTATGAAAGCGCTCAAGGAGGAGACTCCTGTCAAGTGCATCTACAACAACATGTGAACGTAATGGAGTACCCACGATAGAAAATGGCCTTCTATAATCTAGTTTTTAATGACATGAATACCAACAAAACATGTGCCCTTTCACTATCTGTGTTCTAGTATGACACCTAGGTATGTCAACCTTGCTGCGACTTCTTTGTAGCTGTATCAAGAATCTGGCTTAAAAAGCTGATCTTATAAGAAATTAACTCCGTCAGGTGGGAAGGTTTAGCGGAATCAAGGGTTGAGAAGCTTCAGGATGCTTAAAGAGGGCCGTTCATGTTTCATGTAGAGGGCGCACAGACGGTGCAACCTAAAAGCAACTTCGAACGAAGATGTTTAGGGCCGTCTAATGACGTCGCTCTCCACCCCTAATCTCCTACATAGCTTCTAGACCAATGCAAAGAGCCGATGAGATACCGTATGCACGAATACCTTGGGCATTTGACTCCCTGTCGTTATTCGAGAGTGACATCTTTGTTGAGGCGGGGTTAGCCGTGCCTGGTGCACTTGATTACCAGGAAGCAAGATCCAGAGTAATCCAGAATTGCAATTGGACGGACTAGACGGATTTTCTTCAACTCAATTATACTCATGAATGCAGGAAGACATTGATAAGGTGCTGTCGCTGTGGGCGGAATACATCCCTACCTAGGTATGGTTCTGTCGTTAGGTAACGCCTGCAGAGACATTAACAATGACTCAGTCAGGTTACCTACAGGCGACTATCACACACCGTATTCGTCTTATGGGAGGGCATTCCCGTTTTTGGGTTCATGGCTGCAGTCTTCATACATAAAAGCTCAATGGTACCATCGTAAGGAGCTGCATAATGATTCTGGATGTACATAAAGTAGATGTTAAAACGCCCTCCCACCACTCGCCCGTTTATGGCACAAAGTCAGCGCATCAGAATAATGCGAGCAAGTCTTTGAACGTCAATGTGTCTTGAGAGGCCAGGTCGAAGCTTTACTGGGCTCGAACGAAGCCAAATCTGTTGCTGCAAGCCGTTGGAACTGACCTCGTGCTTGCTCGATACCCGGTTGTGCTGTACCAAACGCATCATCTACCGTTGATGCGACCACGACTTCGTATGGTGCCGGTAACCTTCCATTCAACGCGTCCTCCGGCTCCTCCAGCCACGTGTATGCGAATTCTGCTAGGAAGGGCACCCAAGTAGCGAGCGTCAGGATCTGTCCAAACGTCCATTCGCTATCTTTGTTATGGGCTCCAGCACGTGCTCGTATCCGGATGGTTAGATAGACGAGCCAAATGTTGAAGAACAACATGGCGAAGAACGAGACGAGAAGTATGATCCATGATGTCCATGATGGGAACCGTACGAACACTGACGGCTGGCCGCGCAAAACTGAAAGAAGAAAGCCTACTACAAATACAGTGAGACCGATTACCAACAGAGCGGCGGTCGCCCAACAAAGATAAACCCAGGGCGCGAAGTCCATGTCTACACAAGCCTTTTGGCCTATTGGATCACCGCCAATTTGCATATTGTCTTCGGCTGGAGTCGTCACAAGCACGAAGATGCCGCGAATCACCAGTACCAGGATAAGCACGTCGATTACTCCCCATAGCATAAGCCTTCCTTTCAGACGCCGAAACGTGCCCGGTGTAGCCAGCTGTAGTATAATGACAGGGAAAACCGAATTAAGAGGCACCACAGCACTTAGGACGAACGTTGCAAGAACCGATGTCGACTCTTGTTGCGCCATAGTGATATTGGATGCCAACAGCAAAGCTATCGAGAATACAGCGGACGCAGAAAGAAAGGCCGTAGTCGATAGTCGCATTGCAAGCAAACTCCGTGAGATGAAAGACTTTCTATCTGTCCTGTTCGACTTTATTCCGAGACGGATCCTGATAATCGGGTACAGGTAAAGCGAGATGAGTACCTGTTGCATCAGGTACGTGACTAGCATCTTCGCGAGTTAGCTTGATCGACACGAAATCTCTTATGCTAGGTTAAGTCGTACCCCGATGCCAACCATGTCAGGATTGCCTTTCCAGCCGACCGCCCGGCACAGAGTTTGGACACATGTTTCGTAAGCGTATTCCGCAGCGGTTTGATCAAGCCTGCTATTTCTCTGAGTCCACGCCCAAAATTCGTCCGTCATAGGGGGTTTTTGAATAGAGTTATCTTGCAGATATCCATCAAGGCTTTCGATGATATACTCATAGATTTTGTGCGGGTTTTTGTAATCGTCGTTGGGTGCGATCATGTCGGTATCTACGACTGGCTGCAAGTATAGCCAGATCGAGACCGCCGACGAGCAATTTGTAAAATCGAAATTGGGCGATCCGAAGTCGAGTAGTGACGTGGCATTCATTCTGGCTTGTTTTCTTAGGCATGAAACGCTCCTCAAAGGTATCTGATGGGTAAGTTCGATACTGTTCCACAAGGCAACCCGTTACTTGTTTTCTGAAAAGGAAATGAAGCAGCATAGCAAGAGGTCATCGCTAAGCATTTGTACCAAGAAAAACGCCTCGTGACTCAGCTGGCCTGCCTATACATATCGTGCATAAACTCTCGTTCAGCTGGGATGCAAGCGCCAAAACGATAGCCAACCAACGTTGAGCTACGTGAAAGCTGAGCCGCCACCGAGGTAAAACCTAACAACTATTGGCATCCAGATTTAGATGGAAGCCAAGCCACGGGTGCTGGCCATATTTCTTCTACTCGGCCAAGAACGACACTGAGAAGGTCATGGTGCTGTGAGAAGTATTGCGATAAGCTAGAACCCCATGTGTTTGCCACCACAGTTGTTCCCGTCGCATGAGAAAGAGCACAAAGAATACCATATTCAGTGGCAATAACACCTCCTATATTCAAATGCTAAGCAAGACCATTTTGTACCCTTTGCCTGATTTATCAAGTGCGTGGCTAGATAAGAAGCACATTATTGGTCGCCAATTCGCCACGACTCGAGTCAATGGAACTCGCCTCTCCAACCATTTGCGTCCACAATTGCAGACTGCTGATTGATTAACACCCCAAGATCCCAGCGGGAAAAAACTCCATTTACTGGCTAGGTGTAAAGATGAAGGAATGGATGGTATATTCTATAAGCCCGAGGGGCGGACCGGTAAGCGTAGACACTAGTGCTTGAGTTCAAACTACCCAATCGTTATCTAGCCACGACTGTTGTGTGGTCATACAAGAGTCTTTTAACACAGCAGCTTAGTCGCATTGTTGCTGCGGCTCCCCACACGAAGGCTCTGCATCATGAATACTCAGCCCAAACATCGCCGTCGTAAGCTTTTGATTGATATCCGAGCGCCAGAACCTTGTTTCTTTTGTTTCTGCTTTAGAGTCGAACGAACTGCCAATGCGATTTGCCAGTGGGTATTTTGCTTAGCAGCCCATGTGCCATTTCTGAAGCATCCGAGCAGGTTTTTTGAAATTTCTCGGTCTGTTTCTGTTTCTTGTATAGTCGTAGCCAGACTGTGTCGGCGTTGCTGCACTCCAGCGCTTCGCGTACGTCGTTTCTCGCCAGTACGGGGTCTAGCATATCCAGTATCTCCTCGAGGCGCTCGTCGCGAACCGTCACATGTTTAGTGATGGCGCATAGCAGCAAAATCAGACTATTCCAAATCATGCGTGTAGGTGCATCGACATACAGCTCTGGTCGCGAAAGATCGCCACTAGATTGCGACTCCATGGACAGCCTCATCACCCCAGTTTCGATACCCGTAATCTTCAGTGACGTGAATTTGGAGCTACTGCCCCTGCCGCGATCGTCATGCTCCTTAGTTCGCTTGTAGACCTTTCTGAAGAGATCCCATGCGTTTTCGACCCGTGTCCTCATGAAGTCTCTCGCATGTTCGCACATCAAGGCTATGATGCCTAGCGCATTTGATACTACATATGCTTCCGGATCCTGTAATCGAGGTACTAACACAGGCCAGAGCGTATGGATGAGGGGAAGAAATGAGTTTTCGTGTTTTGCGAGGGCGGGTATGGTAGTGCGAAGAAGAGACAAGAGAGAATTCCGGAGAGTCGGCGACGTGGTAGTGAGATAATGTTGTGTGAGCTCGGAGATCTTCAGGAGGATGGCGAAGGTACGAGGCGCAGGGGGAGGAGGCTCTTCAGTCTGAGGTGGAGGTAGATGATCATCTTCCTCGTTTGGATCGTCTGGATTGGTATTTTTCGAGCTCTTTTCTTCCTTCCAGGGCTTTTCTGGGAACGGTATCTTCGGCGCTTGTCTCTCTTCTTCCTCCCGTCTTCGTGTGTCAGCATCTAACCTCTGAATCGCTTTGACTACGTCGTCCATGGTGGCCGTTCTCTTCGGTTGCTTTGTTTCTATATTTTCATCCCCAGCTGTCAATGCGAGTTGTGGCGCCTTGATACCTTCTTCTGCCATGCCTTGAAGTACAGAGAACAGAAGCTCTGCGAGTTTGGGATACCCATGGTATCTCTCCAAGGCGTTGAAAATGCTATCGACAAGATCATCCAAATATGGTAGGAGAGACGGACCGCAGAGCCTCATCATCATGAGAAGAACCTGCGGAGCCTGGGGAGAGACATCGCCATAGGCCAACTTTAAGCCAACAGCGTTGACGATGTAATCAACGTTTGCAATCACGAGCTCCCCTGCGTTGCTATATCCTGAAACCTCCGCGACAGTGTTGAGACAGACTAGAGCATGTTCACGTAGTGCACTATTCGAGCTTCCAAGATGATGAAGCACTGGATAGAGTACTTCGCTCAACTCAGGGCGAAATTCAGTTCTGTGCTGCTTCGCCTGTAGAGCTACAGTCTCCAATGCTAACGCATAAAACTGCCAAGGGTTGTCCGTATTAGAATCTCGCTGGTTGAGTAGTGATAGAGATTGTGAGTACAAGTCATCCAAGACTTCTTCTCTAGGGTTTGGTGTCCCCAAATCCATGAAATCATCGACGGATGGGTTAATCGTTGCTATGTCCCTTACTAAGTTGATTGACAGCCAGAAGCTTGCCAAGCGGACCTCAGTTGGTCCAAGATCAATGGAGCTAGTCAGTCCTTGAGCAACCGTTAGAGCCGAGTTCGATCGTGCGAGCTCCTGAACTAATACTTTAAACTCTGTCATCATGTCGTCCTGGCCTTTATACTGTAGGCTTATTGGAGGGAAAGAGGACGACTTCGTGGAACTCAACGCTAGTGTGCGATGGATGATCGAGCTTTGGTCGTGTTCGTTTAGCTCTTCTAGGCCTTTTGCATCGGAAAATACAGCAGAAACACCATCTCGAAGACTATCAGTGAGTCGGTCATCCAAGATGGTCGGATCTTGCTCAAATAGTCGAAGCGACACCGAGATTTGGTGTATGATTCGACGGCGGCTACGGTCGTCTTTTGATCGGATTAGTCTAGGTAGCGCTACGATCCATCCGTGCAGGCTTTCTCGTAAAAGGTCAGAAAGGGTCTGATCTGCGGACAAGAGTCCTTTTAATTGACTCTCGATCGCGTCGTCAGAGCCTTCATGTCCCGCCAGATTTATGATAGTTTCAGTAGCCATACTCGTGCAAAGTGATAATGATATACGGCAGTCCTGCACGATGCAAAGACATAGCTTCAAGAGAGCTCGCCGAACTTCTGGCTTATCATGGTCCCTCAGCTTGAAGACATTTGCAAGCGCGATCTTGATCTGTGAGGCAGTCGCTTGTAGCCACGAAGTCGATCGCGACGTTGTGGTGATACTCCCCGACTTATCTGATGGAGTTGTCTCGGGTAAGTCCTTGGTTTTCGCATCACTGAGCAGACGAACGAGAAGTGTCGCAAGTACCTCCAGGCTTTGCTCGACAACGCGAAAGCCGGGTCGGTTGCTGCTGCTCGGTGTCAATACCTTTATCAAGGACGAGACTATCCTAGGTAGAAAGCTGGCGAGAGCATCATCATCATCGATCGCGCTGACGGTGCCCTTGAGCGCACATGTAGCCTGGAACTTGACGTTATTCGAGTTGCTATCGGTAAGACTTTCTAGCATGACTAGTACAGCTTCGCCTAGGGCAGGTATATTGGTCGTCGCAGTTATAGCTTTTCGACCCTGCTTCGTGCGCGACGTCTCAGTCATCAGCTCGGACGCACATCTAAGCGCCAATGATTGCAGCTCCTCTGAAGTAGCGGAGATGCCGTTCTCTGTGGATGAAGGCTTGGCCAGGAACGTAAAAAGGATGAGGAGTTGCCCTGATAGAGCAGGCTCAAGGCCGCCTCCCCAGCCAGCGGATAGCAAGGTTGAAATGCATTCCAAGCAAAGCTCCAGTGCTCTGACTGGAACCTGTCGAGAGATTCTGAGCACTTGAGATACTGGGACGAAAGCATATTCGGTAAGTTTTGCGTCCAGTAGACCAGGGCTACCGGTTATAGACCGGAGGGTAGTAAGTAGAGTGTTGAGCGCCTGTACCAGCTCCTTCCGAGCGGCTGGGTTTTGTGAAATACTTGCGGTGACTTGTAGCAGTTGTATGCAAGGCTGCTTTAGCTGCAGGGGAGATCAGCGAAGGTTGGTAAGTTTAGAAACTCTGCCTACCCGCTGGAAAGTCTGTTGTCTCTCCATTCTGTCTTCGTCTCACGCAATATTAACGACTATGGGCTGATATGGATCGAGTAGGTCGGATACTCGTTTAGATTGTGTGTTCCGGATCCTTCCTGATATGGTTCAAGCGTGCGGGCGCGGTGAATGTATCGGCACTAGCATCGCTGACATGATCAGACCCAGCATCGATACCAATGCGACAAGGCAAGCCGGACGTACTTTTTTTTTTCGGAGTCCCAAGTAAAATTGAGGTGGCAGGTGAAAACAAGGCCAGTGGTGCGGGTGCGATGGTGATGCAGGTGGAGCACGATCCAGGCGGAAGTCAGTCGCGTATCACTGGCTAGCGCGTCACTGCTCAGAAAGTCGCTCCAACATCCCCTCAACACCGTCACGACATTCCCCATCACCGCGTCGCTAATCGACTCGACACCCGCGTGCGCCTCGGATCGCCTTCCTACGCGCGCAACCGTAGCGGTAATACATAGCCGGCACACCATCTCCACACGTCACGGCCCACGCGCAGCCACGCGACATGGCACCGCGCAGTAGGCGGAGCGCGGCGGCGGCGACCGAGGTGGTCGAAGAAGAAGAGCAGGAGCTGGAACAGGAGGAAACAGTGCAAGATGGGCTGAAGAAGCTCAAGTTCAAGCAAACGCTTGTTGGCCGGCCCGGCAAGCAGATTGGCGTGAGCGACCTCTTGACGCGACTCGAGGCGCTGCACAACGAACTGCGGACAATTGATCAGGAAGAGGCGCACAGGGACTCGCTCATGCCCGTCGCAGAGTCGCTGGCCCACCAGAGTCTCTTGCAGCACAAGGACAATGGCGTGCGCGCGCGGACCGTCTGCTGCATTGTCGACATGCTGAAGCTGTTTGCGCCGGATGCGCCCTACCCTGCATCCAAGCTCAAGGTATGATGCATAGCCCAGCACATGCTCTACTGCTGCTGACAATGCCACAGGAAATCTTCTCCGTCATCATCCTCAAGCTGCTGCCGCTCCTCGCAGACCCCACCCACCCATACAACAGCCAGCACATGTACATCCTCCGATCGCTCGCCGAATGGAAGAGCATCCTTCTCATCAACGAGATTCCGGGCTCCGACCAGCTCACCGCGGCCCTCTTCACAACCTGCTTCGACGTTTTGTCTGCATCGTCCAAGGGAGAAGAACTGAGCAAGAACATCGAACACAACATGACCGAAATCCTCTCTACCATAATAGACGAAGCACCCGCAGTCACACATGACGTCGTGGATGTCGTTGTAGCACAGTTCCTGTGGGCAGACCCCATCACACTGGGCTCTTCCACCAAAGGCAAGAAGAATGTGCACATCGACGCGAAGCAATCCACGCTACGTCGCAAAGAGGCACCACCCGCCTACAATATGGCCAAGAACGTCTGTAACTCTTTTCCAGACAAGATGGCTCGTCTCATTGGCAACTACTTCAGCTCAGTCATAGTAGACTTCACGAATGCTGGAACCACATACAAAGGCCATTCCAAGGATGACGACGACCTCCCTCGCGGCCCCTCCGAGGATGACATCAACGAGGCACACAAAGCACACAGGCTACTGCGTGAGCTGTGGAAGTGCTGTCCCGGTGTGCTCCAGGAGATTATCCCACATCTGCAAGATGAGCTTGCCACGGAGAACGTGCAGCTTCGCCAGCTTGCCACTGAAACATTCGGCGACATGATTTCAGGCATTGGCGCAGCCGGCCCACCCCCTCCGCCCGATATGGACCCAGTGGCCTATCCTTCACAGAGTCTATCACGCTCTGACTCAGCTCGACCATTCGACTACCTTACCACACCAGTGTCCATCAACTCGTTTCCAACCCAGTACCCTGTAGCATATCACTCGTTTCTTCAGCGCAAGAACGACAAATCCGCCATCATTCGCGCCGCTTGGACTACCGGCATCGGTCGCATACTGATGACATCAGCGGGCGGCATTGGCCTTGATCTTGAAGAAGAACAGAAGTTACTCAAGTACTTTGGTGAATGCCTGATTGATAGCGACGAGAAGGTGCGTCTAGCGGCCGTCAAAGCAGTTGCACAGTTCGAGTTCAACGACATCGTTCGTAAACTCGGCAGCAACGGCGGCATGGCAGAACCAGGGTCCATCCTCTCCAATCTCGCAGATCGCGTAAAGGACAAGAAAAATGTTATTCATTCCGAGTCTATGAGGCTTCTCGGCAAGATATGGGGTGTGGCCTCTGGTGCCATTGCTGAAGGCGATGACAGCATCAAGGCCCTGCTTGGCCCAATCCCGTCTCGCATTCTTGAAGCTTGTTACGTGAACGACCCTGAAATCAACGTGCAAGTCGATCTCGCACTTTACGACTCATTGCTTCCGCTTGCGTATCCTCCCATGAAAGCGAAAGCACAGCCAGCTGGAAACTCGCAAGTCGTAAAAGACAGCCAAGCAAACACCGAACAGGGCTATACCGAAGCAGATCTGGACAAGATCCGGACTGAAAGGCAGCTTGTACTTGTAAACGGCTTGGAAGAGAAGGCAAAGAAAGTATTCTTCGCCAAACAAGGTAACCAGGGCCCTGGTGCCAGGTACATGGAGCACTTCCTGAAGCTGTGTGAAGATTACAACGGTGGTGTTACTGAAAAGGGTGAGAAGGACGTCAAGACAAATCTCGAAGGCCTCATCACCTACTACGCAAAAACGTTGCCCGATCCAACTCGTGTTAGAGACGACCTGTGGAAATTCGCCAAAGCTCATGACCGCAGAGCGTACACCCTTATACGGTTCTGTATGGATCCAGCGAGTGACTACCGCAGAGTCTTCAGGTCCATTAAAGAGCTTCGAAAGAGGATCGAAGATGGGCCAGGTTCTCCACTGCTCGACACCTTGACCCCACTACTCTACCGCGTGAGCTTACTATGCTACAACAAGAGTCACGTTCCAGCTGTCATCGAATACACCCGTACCGATGACAAAAGTCTCGGTGCCACTGCTCACGAGCTTCTGAAAGAGATCTCTACCAAGCATCCCAAGGTTTTCTCAACTCACGTAAAGGATCTCTGTAAGACTCTTGAAAGTGAAGCACCCACGGCAACGAAGCCCAACCCTCCTGGTGCGGTTGATGATCTCAAGGCCTGCGCTGCATTTGCAAAGAAATTCCCTACAGACATCCCGATGAACAGCAAAGACAGTCGAAAGTTGGTACAAAGCTTCTTGAATTTTGCGTTCTACGGCAGCCCTCCACAGGCAGCAAAGCATACGATCACTATCATCATGAACAGCGACGACAAGAAGGAGATGCATGCGAAGGAGATACTTACCAAGAGCATCAAAAGCTTCTCATACGATGGTGCTCACTGGCTCACAAAGCTGGCTGCACTCAGTCAACTAGTTCTATTGGCCCAGTCAGATTGCGAAGATGATATGGATGCCATCGTTGAGATCGCCATTAAGGAAGTTCTGCAGAAACCGCATGCAGCGACGGCCGATGCAGATGCTGAATGGATGGAGGTCCCAGACGACGACATTCAAGGAAGGTCCTGGGCAGTCAAGATCCTCGTCAACCGCTTACGCTCCCTACCATCCGATGCCAACTTCAAGGATGCTGCGGAAGACACATATAAGCTGCTGAACCGCTATGTGAAGAACAATGGCGAGAGCGCAGCGGATGACAGCACTCCAGCAGGACACAAATCGCGCCAGCGCCTTCTTGCCGCCAACTCCCTACTCAAGCTTTCCTGCAACAAGCGCCTCGATCCTCTCTTGAGCCCCGCCGATTTTATACAGCTAGCCCTGGTCACACACGACCCCTGTACGCAAGTGCGCAAGGGCTTCGCTGATAAATTGATGAAGTACCTTGGTCAGGGTCGTTTGCCGCCCCGATTCTACACTATCCTGTTCTTCCTCGCACATGAGCCTGAGAAGACTATCAAAAACAGCACTATGACCTGGATCCGTGCACGCCGCGCCGCCTTTGCTGCACGAAAAGAGACCATACTGGAGACTGTGTTCGCTCGTTTATTGAGTCTACTTGCTCACCACCCAGACTTTGACACAGAAGACGAGACACTGAAGCTCATGTCAGAGTATATCTTGTACTATCTGAAATGCGTGGCGACCGAGGAAAACCTGTCACTTATTTTTCACGTCGCTCAGCGCGTCAAGGGTGTTGCGGATGGTATTGCGCCGTCGCGCCAAGCTGACGAGAATCTATATATCTTGTCAGATCTAGCACAGGCTCTCATCCGCTCGTGGGAAGAGCAAAACAACTGGACAATGCAATCATGGCCAGGGAAAATGAAGTTGCCCTCCGGTATCTTCCGACCTCTGGAGAGTCACGATCGCGCGCAGGAGATCGCTAAAAAGACATGGATTGGGGAAGATTTGGTTGACGAACTCGAACCGCTTGTGCGGAGAGCTATTCGAAGCAAGAAGCGCAAGGCATCAGATGGTGTAGAGAAGTCGCGCAAGAAGACCAAGGGCGACAGACCGATCAAGGAAAAGAAGACTAGGACAGAGCGTCCCGTCAAAACACCAAAGAAAAAGAGGAGAGCTGGCGACGATGATGATGCGAGTGACGTTGATGGTGGCGTCGCTCCATCAAGTGGTCCACGGAGAAAGAGCGATCGACGAAGTACTGTGCATAAGAGCTATGTCGAGGTATCGAGTGATGAGGAAGACATCGGAGCTGGTGCTCAAGAGGTCCAGGAAGATGAGGAAGAAGAACAAGAGGCTAACACATCAGACGCAGAAGGAGCGGACAAGCCTACTCCAGTTGCTGAAGAAGATGTAGAGATGGATGATGCAGGAGTCGAGGCTGAGAAGGACCCAGAAACTGCCGCTGAACAGTCTGACCTTTCAGATCCAGAGCCATCCCCAGAACTTGAGCCCGAGCCTACACCAGCGAAGAGAGCTACGAGAGGGAGAGCCGCTACTAAGACGAATGGCGCCAAGTCATCACCGGTTGTCCAGAAACGCAAAGCTGCCGAGCCGATCAAGGAAGCCACACCGCCCAAGTCCGTAAAGAGTGCGACCAAAGCAAAAGCGACCAAGGCAAAGGTCAATGGTGCTTCAGCGGTCTCCTCGCCTACTCCCGCTACCAACGGTACTCCCATTGTCCGACGCAGTGGTCGCGCTCGTGGCTGAGTCACAAAGTACTCGTCGCTCGCGGCTTTAGGTCTTCTGGATATATCTAGACATCGTGCGTAGAGTCGTTACTACACATGATCAGTCAAGCTCTCTACATGATACCACGGCCTCGGCCTTCCAAATTTTCTGGCATAAGTGTTAGTTTAGGATTTTGTTTAGCTCGGTGTTCTCGGAAGCGGGTGATTTTCTATGGGAGGCACGTCTATGCTCAGGCCACTCGCGGTGCTCTCCAATTGTTTAGCCTTATTCCATTCCATGTATGCATTTACTTGCATTCAAAGTGTACACGGGAGAGCAGCATACTGTTTCGCTTTCGTCGTTGCACTCTCCACCCATATCAGAGGATTTTCTACCATGTACGCTAGCGATGCGAAATGAGCGTTTAAGGGCCAGTACCTAGTGTAGGACAGAGAAATACATATGACTGTTAATTCAGCTCTGGTCCACTCGTGCTGATGTGACGGGCTATCGTTCGGTCCAGATCGGCATTGACCATGGAAGCGACATTCAGGGTTCTCACCACGCGATCTCCTCCAAATCGCCAGAATGGTTGTACTCGCTGCAGGTACGCCTTAGCTCCATAGGGTCGGGCCGCTGGAATCTACTTGTACCGAAACAATTCTAACATTCCGACATTCCATGGTTCCTCAGACCCTCTTCGCAACTGCAAACAGTCATGAATCGCACAATCTTGTAGGGTCATCCTTCTCATAGGCCGGCATTGTCTCCGCGCTACCCAGCAACAACGACGGATATGATGGCCATATATGGAGTACTCATGATGACGAAGATGTCCCATATCGCGATTGTGGCGGATGACCCGACCGGATTCCATACACCATGTTTTCCATGATATTCGGCGTATCTGCACAGCAGCCTTTGAGCAACGAACACGCGGTTACTTTCGCATCCTACAATATGTATTGCCGGTCATCGCACTTTTCTCTTTAGAGACGGACAACAAGAACGTGGACGGCCTCACAGCATATTCCTGCACCACCACGCTTTTTCTACAACATCATCACACCACCTGCTACTACGTCATGGAGGCTCGCCAGATTGCAGCTGAAGCTGCTGTCTTCGATCAAACAAACCTCCTCCCCCGCAAGAAGCTCCTTGTCGTATTTTCCGCACTCGCATTATCGCATTTCATATGTTTTGTCGACCAGACTGGTATCGGAGTTGCCCTGCCCACAATTGGACGTGATCTAAATGCCGAAGACACGATTAGTTGGGCCGGCACGAGTGCCCTGATAGCGAACACTATATTCCAAGTGCTGTATGGGAGGATGAGTGACTTATTTGGTATGTCCTCTGGCTTTGGCGGGAATATGAAGGAAGCAAAATAGCTAACAAGCAAACTAGGCAGGAAATCTGTTCTTCTCTCAGCACTTGCCCTTCTAACAGTCTCCGACCTCCTCTGTGGTCTCTCGCGCGACGCAACGATGCTGTACGTCTTCCGTGGTCTATCAGGTGTGGCAAACGGCGGGATAGCCTCGCTTTCTGCCATGATCGTCTCCGACATCGTTACCTTGAAAGAGCGCGGGAAGTGGCAAGGCATGATAGGTGCATGTGTAGGACTAGGAAACATATCTGGACCTTTTATCGCTGCAGCGTTTGTACAAAAGAGTACGTGGAGAGGCTTCTTTTGGCTCGTCAGCCCCGTGTCAGCGGCTTGCGGCATGCTCTGTCTTATTGTTCTGCCTACACCCAAGGAACAACCAAGAGCGGATATGAAGCTAGTGTTGAAGAGGATTGACTATGGAGGCATATTCTTCGGAAGTGCAGGGTTGATATTGCTGTTGATTCCTATTGCGGGAGGAGGTGACTACTTCGAATGGGAATCACCAATGGTTGTTGCCATGTTAACGATTGGAGGATGTTGCGTGATAACGTTCGTCTACATTGAGCACCATGTAGCTATATTGCCTATGATGCCATGTAAGCTCTGGTCGCCCTCTTACGAAACATATGCTCTTTGCGAATCATTGCTGATTCTAGACAGTGTCTCTCTTCAGATCCGGCCCCGTTTCCATCATGCTTCTCCAGAATTTCCTCTTTGGCGTGGTGGCCTACTCGCAAACATACTATCTCCCCCTCTTCTTCCAGAACGCACGCCGCCTCTCTCCCCTCATTTCGGCGTCCCTAATGCTGCCACTCGCCGCCTCACAAATGATCTCATCAATTTTATCCGGACAGTATATCTCGCGCTTCGAGCGCTACGGCGAAGTGATCTGGCTGGGGTTCTTCCTCTGGACTTCAGGTGTAGGTTTGACATGCATGTTCAACCGCGACACACCCATTTGGGCTATAGTCATCATACTTTTTGTCCAAGGACTAGGAGTCGGTGCCGTCTTCCAGCCTGTACTTGTTGCACTGCAAGCACATTGCACGAAAGCCCAACGCGCAGTCGTCATCTCAAACCGCAACTTCATACGCAGTCTCGGCGGTGCAGTCGGTCTTGCAATTTCTGCTGCTGCACTGCAAAATTCCCTGCACCGAGCTATGCCGAAAGAATTTCACTTCTTGGCACTTTCTTCGTATGATACGCCGGACTTTGCATCACTAGATCCGAAACAAATAGTGCAGATATTGCAGGCGTATGCGACGGCGAGCCGCACAGTGTTCATAATGAATGTACCTTTCATGGGACTGTGTTTATTAGGTTGCTTTTTTATCAAGGATAAGGGATTGCAAAGACCAGATGAGGTTATGGAAAAGGTGGAGGTGGTAGGAAGGCAGGATAGTGGCAGCGAACTCGTTGAAACGAGTAATGATCAGCAACGGGTGAGTGAACAGGTCATCCCGCTCCCACGGTGATATGGCGACTCAAGATCTAGAGGGGAGGTTCAGAGTCGGGGGAAACGTCACATATTTCCTGTCTTCTTCTGGTTGACTATGTATAATAACGTATCACATACCTCTCCAGTCATTCTCCCTCTCCCAGGCAAACGCCGCTTCAAAAACACCCACTTCATCCCACCACTTCCCAATGACCTGCATGCTGACCGGTAATTTGACCCCTTCCTCGACTCCAGGCCCTTCTAGTACCGGCAACATACCAATCGGCATGGCCAATACCGGATGCCCACTTTGGTTGAATGGCGCCGTGTTGGACGTCAATCCAATCTGTTTCGCAATCTGCTCGAGTGGTATCGCATCGACACTTGCATGACTCGTCGCTACATAGGGCAGTGTAGGCGTAAGCAAGATATCGTATCGCTGGAGCGCCGTATCGTAAGCGTCGCGCAATTGTCGAGACAGGTTAGTCGCCTTGGCGAGGAGATTGGGAAATTTTTGCGTAGCGTAGAGACCGTTTAAGTATATATTCTTCGTCGAGGCGTATGCTTCATTCCAGTTTTCTTGGCTCATGGGATGTAACAACGAGTTTAGATCGAGCATCTGATGTCCGCGGCGTCCGAACGAACCGGTGGTTTTGGCGAGGAAGCCGCCGACTTTTGATACTCCGGTCCATATCGCAGCGCCTTTGGAGTGAAGTGGTATCGAAATGTCCGTGATCGTGGCGCCGAGGTCTGTGTATTTGGAGACAGCGGTGCGGAATGTTTGTATCACTCGTGAGTCCAGGGCTGGTGTTAAGAGAGATTCGGTGATTATGGCGAAGCGTTTGCCTTGAAGTGGTTTGTGCTTGGAAAGATTGCTGATGGAGCTGTAGATGGGTATCTTGGATGGATGGGGCGCAGCGAAGGAACGGTCGTCGATGTTATCGGTGCCAGCGATGGCTTCCAGCAACACGGCATTCTCGAGCACTGTTCGTGTCATTGGGCCAACATGGTCGTTTGTGGGCTCGTTACTTCCACATCCCGTGTATGGTACAAGACCAAAGGTAGGTTTCAATCCAATGATCCCGCAGTTGGCTGCTGGAACACGGATACTACCACCTTGGTCTGCACCGATCGCTCCGTCAACCTCTCCCAGTGCTACAAGTACACCCGAGCCGCTCGAACTTCCGCCAGCGCTATAACCCTTGGCGAACGGGTTTTCCACAACTCCAGTGCCTGACGAATGACTTGTGGCAGAATGACACATGTTTTCGCAAACAGCTTTACCAAGAATCTGACCACCAGCTTCTAGGATACGTGTAGTGACCGTTGCATCGACATCTGGAACATATCCTTTGATAAAATTCGTGCCTAGCAGCATTGGGACATCTTTCACTGCAACATTGTCTTTCAGAGCAAACTTTTTACCATGAAGTTTACCATTGCCATTGACATTCTTGTCAACAATGTTGCATTTCCATGCCCATGCTCCATGAGCATTGTCAGATTTCTCCGGGAAGTAGATCTGTTCTCTAGAGAAGCGTTCTTTGTCAACTATTGGGACATAGTCTACAGACCAACGTCAGCTTCACTGTGACATGCAGAGAGAACAGTCATGCCCTACCGTCCATGGCCATCAGTTGTTCGCTTGCATCGTGGAATACAGCAAGCAAACGACGATAATCTTCCTTCTCTTTATCATCGATGTTGACCCCAAGCTGGGAGCACAGTGCTTCGAGTGTCTCTTTCGTGACCGGATTGCCGTGGCTTGCATCCAACGAAAAAACCGACATTTTGTGTAAGACAACAGGGACTTGGAGTTCTCAGTGACGTTCACATGTACGCGCCAGTCATGTCACCAAATAGCTAACTGTCTCGCGGACCCGTTTATCCATTCCAGTATCGGAGGCGCGCAAGCCCATCGCGGGCCATCAACCAGATGCTGGAACACAAACAGTCGTGACACATGATTCAGCATCTCCATGTACCGATAACGCATGCTTGCAATAATCTCGGCCGCGTTGAGGGTTGTTAGAGTGGGCTTCCGAAGTTGGAAGGAACGATAAGGGCAAAGCGGGGTTGGTGGGACGCCTATTTGACCGTCGTCGGAATGGCCACTTCCGATAAAGACCCAACTGACAGTGCTTTCTTTACCTAAAAATGTCTTGATTGTATTCTAATCGAAACGCCGTTGTTGATGGGTAATTGATAGGTGGAGGGAAACTCATCTAGGACGCATTCAGGATGGTGTGATATCAGTTCGAAGTCATGAGTGTGGAGTGGACCTTGAAACATTCCATACTTTGATACCACTCCCGAAGCTTGATATACTCTGAGCATATGTTCATTCTTGAGTATTAACATCAGGCTTTATCATTGTTTCGTGAATTTGTCCGCCATGGTCCACGTCGAGGAATCTCTACAACTCCCTAGAGATTTCGAAGGTGCGAGCCCATATAGCGTGCGTTCTCACACATACTGAGCATTCTTCCAGGTTTCGGTGAAGATGGCCATGACGCACAGTGGCCAAACGGTGCCCGCATTGCAGTCTCCTTCGTGTTGAATTACGAGGAGGGCGGCGAGCGCAACCCACTGGATGGCGATGGCACCAGCGAACCCTACCTGTGGGAGAAAGGTCCTTCTGGCGGCGGTAGAGAACAGCGGCACTTGAACGGCGAGCAAGACTATGAGTATGGCAGTCGTTGCGGTGCTTGGCGGATACTTCGCCTCATGAAGGAGTTCGGCTGGAACATGACTCTTTGGGCCATCGCTGTTGCCATGGAGAGAAACCCAACGTTCGCGAAGGCATGTGTAAGAGAAGGCCATGAGATTGGTGCCCATGGGTATAGATGGCTTGACATTTGGGATTATTCGCTTGAAGACGACAAAGCTTATATCAAGAAGACCTGTAAAGCTCTGGAGGCCGCAACTGGTATGTTTCGTCCAATACCGATCGTGCATGGAACTGATGTGACCACAGGCGAATTCCCAGTAGGAGCGTACTTTGGTAGAGGAACCCCGAATACCGCTAGCCTGCTTCCAATCATGTGGAAGGAGATGGGCCATAAGATGCTGTATACTTCGGAAGTATACAACGAAGACTCGCCATACTGGATAGATCTGCCATGGGAGAAAGAACTGCCTGACATGGAGAAGGAGGGCCTATTGATGATGCCGTACAACTACGATTGTAAGCACACTCCACATGTATGGTTATCCCAGATTAACAAGGTGGTATAGGTAACGATGGAAAGTTCCACATGCTTCCAGGTTTTGTAAGCTCGGCTGGTGCTGTCTATGAACAGTATCTCAAAGATACATTCGACTGTTTGTATAGAGAAGGCGGTAAAATGATGACGATTCCTCTGCACTCCCGAATAGCTGGTAAGCCAGGAAGATCGGAGAGTCTGAGGAACTTTATGAAGTATATCTCTGAGAAGGAAGGCGTTTGGGTCGCGACCCGCAGAGATATTGCAAATCACTATCGCCAGACTTTTCCGTACAAGCCCGGATCGAAGACAGGTGGTTCGTAGAACTTAGCACGAGTGCGTCAATGATATAAGTTTAATGGTACAACATCCACATACTCTTCTGGGTCCAAAGAACAGGATGTGCGATGATGCCATTGTTCTATGCTGGTTTACCCAATACATACCGAGACTCGGAGCTAAGTGCAAGGAAATGGAAGCGTGTTGAGCAAAGCGCAATGACGTGCTAGACTCGCTCGCGACCACGCATCGATGGTGCGCAAAGATTATCGCGTCGCGTCGCGTCGCATCACGAAACACCAGCCTTCTTCTTGGAGATGCACATCGCGCTAAACTTTATCAGTGCTGGTTAGTGCACTAGCTACCCTGCCCTGTCAATCGGCTTCTTTCATCCCGACGCGCTATCGCCTTATCAACCGAGTTCTATGCCGTCTCTCCAACACCCTGGATTCCAGTGGAAATAGGTGCCTAATTGATAGGATGGCTTGGCTATCATTGTGGCAAGATATACAATCTGTATCAACAATGAACTGGCTTATATGCTCCGGAGCTTCGCACGAGATGGGCATCTGGGCTGATCTCGATCTGGGATAGTTCTCACTCGAGCACCATGTCGCGCTTTCTGCAGCGAAGCAAAGCAGCATTCAGTTCTCCAAAATCATTCAAGGAGACATTGCAAACTACAAGCGATCATGGAGAAGTGCGGTACAACCAAGATCTCCTCCCCAGTCCACCGGGTAAGTCAGACCATATAATCCAACTCTGTGAGGCTTGCGACTGATAGGACGCAGCGGACAGGAAATGGAGATGGCAACATTACTTCGCCTACTACTTGACCATGACATTCAGCCCCTCCTCGTACAACCTTGGTGCATCTCTAGTCTCGATTGGTCTTCTCTGGTGGCACGGCATGATTGCTGCGGTAATCGGTTCAGCCATCCTCACCATTCTGGTCGTGCTCAACAGTCGTGGCGCTATAAAATACTTCATCGGCTTCCCTGTCTATGTACGTGCGGCTGCTGGTGTGAGAGGAGCCAGTTTGTATATCTTAGTACGAGCAGTGGTAGCGATCATCTACTTCGCGACCCAGACGTACTATGGAGGGCGCATCACTTCGGTTTTCATGCGCGGTATCTTCGGGAACGGTTACAACAATATTCCAAATCATCTTCCAGAGAGTGCGGGAATTACAAGTAGAGATTTGCTGAGCTTCTTCTTGTTCTGGATGGTGAGTGTCCTCCAAACTATCTATTTGAGTTCTGGCTCTAGGAAGCATGCTGATTTCGACAGGTGCAAATGCCGGTCATGTTCATTCATCCAACGGTACTTCGACATCTCTTCGTGGTGAAAGCTGTCTATACCACAATAGCACTCTTCGGTGTACTTGGGTGGGTGATCAGCGCCAACGGAGGCAAGATCGGAAGCTTCACCTATACAACTAAGCAGACACAGCTTTCGGGTTCGGATCTCATCTGGCCTATGATTCAAGCCATCAACTCTGTCATGGGTGCTCTAGCACCGGTGCTCATCAACCAACCTGATATAGCACGATACGGACATTCGTACAGCGATGTGACTTGGAGCCAGGGTGTAGGTATCCTTATCAGCAAAGTTCTGGTCATGTTCCTGAGTACCGCGACGACTGCAGCTGCAACACAAGTCCTTGGTAAAAGCTACTGGAACGTTTGGGATCTTTATGACGCCATCTTGGATCAATATTGGACTCCTGGAGCTCGAGCAGGAATGGTGTTCGCATCTTTCGGCATGATGCTCGCTGTACTCGTCACCAATGCCGGAAGCAACTCGCTCCCTGTTGGCGCCGATCTTACAGGAATATTCCCTCGCTGGCTGACCATCGTCCGAGGCCAAGTACTCTGTGCGGTCCTCGCACCTCTACTTGTTCCATGGAAAATCATCGCCTCCGCTACATCATTCCTGACTTTTCTCGGATCGTACACCGTGTTCTTGATGCCAATATGCGCTTGCATGATCGTCGACTACTGGCTTGTTCGAAGAGGCAATTTCCATGTTCCCTCATTATACACCTCTTCACCTGAAAGTCCGTACTTGTACCACAAAGGCTGGAATTTACGCATGCTGGCTGCTTGGGTTGCTGGAGTTGCGTTCACTGTTCATGGTGTCGCAGGGTCTTTGGATCCCGATTCAGTAGCCGAGGCTAGCAAAAACATGTACAAACTTGGCTTCATACTATCGTTTATGATGGGAGGATTGGTTTACTACAGCTTGTGTCTTATTTGGCCGGTGCAGATACTTCCGATAGGTACGGAGAGGCAGTTGGCGTTTGAAGGATTGGCAGCCAATGAAGGATTCTTTGATCACGAGAACGTGGGTACAATTACGGGAGTCCTGGAGGGCGAGGAAATAGATGCAACACAGCATTATGTCGCTGACAGCAAAGAGAGCAAGGTCTGAAACGGAAGTCTACATCTTTAGGATTATCTAGGGGCCCATCTCGATTAATGAGCGTTTCACAATCTAGCATTATTTGATATCAGATTCGACTGAAATCATGTATCGTAGCTTTGCTGTCTGACCATCTGCATGACCACGTGCAAAGGCAGGCAATCGCCGAAGTTTCACGAATATGCGTCCTCCGTCTCTTAGAGTTACAGCACATCGATCAGTAGGTTTCTTAGCCTTGTGAGACGTCCGCAGTCTCTGTCCGACCCTTCTCCCCTTCTTTTTTGGTGCGAGGACCTCTCTTATTGACCAAATCTGATCTTCTTGCACCAAACGTATGATCAACGTCTTGTCTCTCATGCCGACGAGTTTCCATTCTACTGTCAACCTACCTGGCTCTGCCTGAACTCTGAAATATTTATTGTTATCTATTTGTGGTGGCCTCTCTTTTCTCACGGTGCCATCTTGGAGTTGTCGCAGACTGGAACAGCAGGTGTGGCTGACAGGGTGAGCTTGGACCAGGCGCAACGTCACTGCCGCTGCCGTGAGAGCCTGGAGCTTCAGCATGCCCAAGCCGCACAAGACAAGATCCGCACTCACTGCAGCCTGAAGCCGCTCGCTTTACCATAGGAGCCACCATTGCTTGCCCAGAGTGAGCGCGACGACTACAGCAACGACATGTGGGACGACGAGGACAACAATCCGTATGGATCCTTTGCCCGCCATGATTCCAACACATCAGACATTCCCGGTTTAGCTTCGCCTGCTGCCCGTAAGGCTTCTACACACCCTCTGAAGCAATCGCCAGCACTATCCGCTGACATGATCAAGTCCCCTACCGTCCCGCGACTCCGCCCTCTGGGGCTTCGTCCCCCGCACAAGAGTCGCCCGAGTATGTCTCGCAGCGGGACATGGATAGCGTCGACTACGACGAGGAACAGCAGGACCATGCAGACCCCAAGGCACCCAAGAAGGGCGGTTATGACGCGCGCGTGGAGCAATGGCTGTACGAGCACCCAGACCAACTGGTACTGATCACGAGCGCGGGGAAGGACGGTGTCAACTACATACAGTACACCATCAATTGCGGCGTATGTTAGATTGGCAGACGGGAAATGCCTGAGATTAACACATGCAGGGCCTCGAAGTAAAGCGCAGATACTCCGAGTTCGCATCCTTACGCGCCGAGTTGGTCAGGCTGCACCCAACCCTCATCGTACCGCCGATACCCGAGAAGCATACCATGGCCGACTACGCCGCGAAACCGACAAAGGCAAAGGAAGACGCCGGCATCATAGAACTGCGGAAGCGCATGTTGGCTGTCTTCTTGAATAGGTGCAGGAAGATGAAAGATATTCTGGAAGACGGTGTATTCTGGAGATTCCTTGACCCATACACAAGCTGGGTAGGCCTGTCCAGCACCCGACCGAGTATCCCATTGAGCTAATAGGTTTCGATAGAATGACGTACTTACTAGCCCGCCCGTCTCCAATATACCCAAACAGATCCTCAAGGCACCTCCGCTCGACCCTGCGAACCCTTCCCAAGCGCACAGCTACCTTCCAGTTCCCTCGTCGTCCGCCAAGTTGAAGTCAGGCAGCGCTACATCCAGCTCTGGTACGCCAGTATCACCAGCCAACAATGCAGCCATGCCTTCAGCGGCCGCGCACACAACACCAGGTCCTGCTATCTTCGGTCGCTTCCCTCCCGAGACGCGGGACATGTCCGAGGAAGAGCTAGACCCATATTTTGTCAGCTTTGAGAACTCATCCAAAGACTTGGAGCACCTGCTGCAGGGACCAATGGAGAAGGTCAACAGACGCTTGCTTATGCATCTTGGAAACTGGGGAGAGGACATGGCGGATCTGGGCGCTCGCTTTAATGCCTTTTCGCTTTCCGAACAAACCCAATCTCTTGCTGCAGCCATAGAAAAGACGGGCCAAGCTGTTGACTCTACGTATATTGCGACGACCGAACTCTCTTCTTCCCTCAGCGCAGGCTTCTCTGAGCCCATGCGTGAGAGCGCACAGTTCGCCGGTGTTGTACGCTCGACACTAAGATATCGAGTGCTCAAGCGGATACAGGAGGATATGACCAAGGACGAACTAGAGAAGAAGCGCAATTTACTCGAATCGCTCGAACGTAGCGAAGCAGAATCGAAGCGACTGGAACAACATCTAAGTGGCGTTGGTCATCAGCCACCACGAAGCCGCGCCGCGTCGAACAGCTCACAGCGCAGTAGCGGCGATGCAGAGCAACATAGGAGATCGGAGGAAGACAGGGCGTCCATTGATTCTGACTTCCCACCCACACATGGTGACACACCATCTAGTGCACAGGGCGCTCCTGATAGCCATTCACCACCCACCAGTCCGCACAAGAAAACTGCGAGTGGTAACTTTGTCACTAACAAGCTCTTTGGGTCCATCACACACGCCTTTAGGGGCATGGCAGATGTAGACCCTGAGAAGACACGGAGAGATCAGATCGGCAAGACAAGGGACAGTATGGTACAGGTATGCTTCAGATGATAGATACTAAGAGACTTGGAGACGCTAACGAACCGGCAGCTCGAACAAGCGCTGACCGTCGCTGAGAAAGACACCAAAGACGCAAGTTCAGGCGTGATGAAGGATCTGCGGAGATTCCAGAGCGAGAAGGAGGACGATTTACGACGTTACATGGTATGTCACAAGCTCAACCTTCTTCCCTGAGCTCTTGCTAACAGCCACAGATGGAATTTGCTCAATGTCACATCGACTGGGCGAAACGTAACAAGGCCGCTTGGGAGGAAGCCAAGGCCGAAGTCGAAAACATCGCGCCACAGTCCTCAGAAGAATACCCCAGGCAACCTGAGGACTTTGAAGCACGGGAGCAGTAATGTCCGACGCCGTCAACTGTCGTTTGATAAGTGGAAAAGCATCACTTGGGCCACCACGTATCTGTATTGAATAAGAAGAGCAGTAATTCAGACCATCACAGCAATCGTTACTTGACGGCGTGATACTGAGTGCAGTCACCATGCTGTCCTGGTGTGTATGAATATCAGTCCGTGATGAAAAGGTACCCAACAATGCGCTTGTTGGACATACTGACTGAAGGGACCCAGATCCTCACACTACCCTACGGCAAAAATAGTGATGTTTGGGCGTGAGAATCATGTGTATGCACGGTGGCAGTTCGCTGGGCGATACAGTGTATTGAAGACTAGCGAAGCTCTATATACAACAGCCTCAGCATCTTCGTGTTCTGCCTTCTGTTGCTCTATCCATTTACATTGAGAAGCTTCGGCTCTAAAACGCGGTTCAAGTAAGCGTAATACCACACAGCAACTTGGAAACATTACGCTTACTACTATCAGAGCATCTCCAACAAGAATCCACCGTCTTTGAGCAACTCTCCTTCCAAAATGGGATTATCCTCCGGCGCAACGATCGGCCTAACTGTCGGTCTCCTTGTCCCCATCGGCTTCATAGTCTTCTACGTGTTCTGGTATTGCCTGATGTCTCCGAACCACGCATTCATGCTACGTTCACGCACTCCTTCTTCCTCTGCAAGTCGGCTTGAACAACTGCGCACACGGCAACGGGATCTAGAGGCACAGGTTGCCGCGGATGTTGGAATGGATGGTGCTCATGGGTTTGAAGGGTTGGGCAGCGAGAGGGACGAAGGGTTGGAGAGAAATGCAAGGGCTATTCTAAGTACCAGAGAAATTAGGGACAGGGAGTGGAGGGCTGCGAGGGAGAAGAATGGACGGCCCGTGGGGGTTGAATCGCCAGGGGTGGGTACTGTGGAGGCGAACAAGGCGACGGTTTGACTGATGGCTACGCAGAACAGAATGGAAAACCATACCGAAATTATCATGAAACGTTGCATCAAATATAATAGTAAGAGATCTGACCCTCAGGGCTCTTTCCTCCCCATGGTGTGCACGAGACAGGACAACAGTGTGACCGGAGAGAAACATCCGAAATCTTGGAGTGAGTGGCAAAATAATTGGAGGATCGTAAAGTCCATGATATGCATTGATGGTTAGCAGACAATTGATCTCAAACGCCATCCGTCTTGTCGTTCCCATCCGCAAGAGTTTTTCAGGCGCTCGTAGATATACATGCCGATGCCCGCAGAAGCAACTCCGTATCCACCATGATGAAGAACCAGGCGAACCAGTAGTTGTAGAGAAACCGCCAATCGACTCCAGCCATGACCTTCGTAGTCATCATCAGTGTGCACCCGCTTATTTCTTGTCCTTCTTCGCACCACCCTTGGTCTTGGCTGTGCCCCGGAACTCCTTCATCCTGTTCTTGCGCTGCTTGCCTGTTGTCCAGTCAGTATATGTTGTGTGCCATAGCCCATATCCATCGCCATAGTCGCGGCAGTGCTTGTAGACGCAAGGGAGACGTACGCTGCTGCCTGCTGGCCTTCTCGACCTTGGTGGCCATGCCGTAGCGTACTAGCCTGTAGCGGGGCTCGAACTTCTTCATGGCCTCGGCGCTGTCGTAGATGAGGGCGAAGCCGGTGCTCTTGCCGCCACCGAAGTGTGTCTTGAAACCGAAGACGGAGACATCGTCCTTCTTGGCCTTGTACAGCTCACCGAGCTTGCCACGGAGCTCGTCCTTGGAAACGTTCGCGCGGTTGGGGTGGAGGACATCGCTGTAGTAATCCCGTCAGACTCAATCCTCCGCAATTGCGTGCCCGGCAGTTCCTGCACTTACACGACCATCTGACGACGTCCGAGGAGGGGGTTGCGGATGAACTTGCGCGTGCGCAGAGTAACTTGAGAGTCGGCCATGTTGGGAAGATTCGACCTGCAACGCGGCAATTAGACGGAATTCACAAGAGCGACACGGCGACTTGGGTCGGTAGTGAACGTACTGGACAGAGATCGATCTTGCTGTTGTCGATTACCTGTGGTTAGCTGGCGGCAAGATGGAGATGTCGAATTTGCGTTCAACGTGTCGGCGGTCGGCGGTGCGCCTGCCTCGCTTAGACTGCCAAGCCGCCCCGCTGCAAAATTAGGTAAGCACGTACATGGAAATCCTCCCCCTCCATCAAGTGCCAGCGCTGAACTCGAACATTGTCACATTCGCCAAAAGTCAAGCTGGCTCACTAGAGATATTGGAGCGCTTTGCAAATATTAGAGATACGGTTTCGATCTAAACAGCATCCATCACCATGGACGACCCTCGCAATCTGCCGCAACTGCGCATACTGCAACGCCAGTATTTCCAGCTGGTAGAGCCTCAGAATCTCAAGTGGCCAGATGATGCAGCGTTGAAAGCGCCGGAAGTGCAGTCGTGGCTGTTTAAGAATCTGTTCGATACAGCCAACGTCACTTCACCACCTCCGGAGCGCTACCAGCTCAGGACACTAAAACAACTCGTCGAAAAACTCGAGAGGTCGATCACTGACCCGGAGGAGGATGTATGGTCTCCTATCTCTTCATCGTTGCTTCACTTCTACTGTAGCTCAGCCACACATCAAGTTGCAATAACCTTCTTTCAACGGCGAAGATACGTTCCAGCATGTGCTGACCTTTCATTTCGCTCTATTTGTAGGAAATCTCAGATGATATTATGGAAGCGATGACTACTCTGCTTATTGCTGATCTGCCCTCCGAGGCCAACGCGGCTCAGCAAAAAGCATTTGTGACGTACTCTTACCCTGAGCAATTAGATGACGACAGCACATCGCACGAGCGGGCAGTAACGCTGCTTGAAGCGCGATCCGTCATCTCATCGTCTGGAACTACTGGTCTTAGGACGTGGGAAGCCGCGTTGCTTCTCGGATCGCATCTTGCGTCCGAGACTGGCCGATCATCCGTTCACGGGAAGAGATTGTTTGAACTTGGCGCGGGAACTGGCATGTTATCAATCCTTTGCGCAAAGCACCTGGGAGCTGCTGGTGTCGTTGCTACGGACGGCGATGAGGCCGTTGTCGATGCCATCAAAACCAATCTCTTTCTCAACGGACTCGATGTCGATGACAAGTCTCAGGTCCAGGTACGGACAGCGGCGTTAAAGTGGGGCTATCCGGTTGATGCGACGACATTTTCCGAAGACTATGGCATGGAAGTGCCAAATATTGTGATGGGAGCAGACGTCGTAAGCCATTGCCATTGCATCGTCGTGGAGAAGTGGGTTTAACAACGTCGCAGACATACGACAAGTCCGTCATACCGCGTCTGGTCTCGACCCTGGGAGAATTCTTTGACATCAACCCGGCACTCGAAGTCTTAATATCTGCGACGATTCGCAACGAGCAGACGTTCGAGACTTTTTTGAACGCGTGTAGTGGGTCTCTCCGCGTCTTGTTTTCCTGGCCATGTTACGACATCGGGTGAGTTGTTGCTGACTTTTGTGGGGTAGAGCGGAACCGTTTCAGATTCGAGCAGGTCAATTGCCCACCGGTACCTGAACATCAACAGGAAGGGCCGTTTTATCCAACTTCGACCCCGATCCAACTGTGGCGTGTCACGAAAGGACAATCCATGGACGACCCGTTTTCTGTTTGAGGTTTGTGATGTTGAGAAAGAAAACTCTTGACCGACATATGAAGGCTAGACTTCCATTGCGGGTACACACACACACCGTGACGATCGTGGACTGCTGCACATAGTAAGGTGTCTGGTTTCAGGCCTAAGAGATTTTCTGATGATTCACGATCGTCGACGAGACGGTGAGGGCCCTTTAGAAGATCCGGTTGGCTCTTTCATTGCGCGGCCGCTAGGATAGAGTTACGCGAGTAGACAATGGACCCGCATTTTGCTTATGCACAGTCAAAAGTCACTCAGGCGGAGGGTGCTTCAGACATGCGAATTATGGACAAGGAACAAACACGATGTAGGGCGGCTCGTAAGCCGACTGGTGAGATTTGTGAGCTTGCAAAACGCTGTTCAAAGTCCGACAGCGGAGTGGTGAGTCTATTGCAGGAGGGGCCGCACCGGATTACCGGATGAAGAAGTGTGTGAGACACGCAATATGGCTTCATTGTGTTGAGAGAGCTCGCAACACAAACAAGATGGGACAATGTCGCATCAGCGATACGCACCCGAATGGACAGTGGTGTGTAGTATGGTACCCGCTGCGAGTTGTACCGAAGTGCACAAGAACGTGGACCTTGTGGTGTTTCCGTGTGCATGCTTCGGCCCGCCATTCGCTGCAACACGATGCCCACGACGTCTGTATGCACAAAGCTGCGATGCCTAATGATGCAGTATGGCCAGGCTTCCCCGCTGTGGCTGCAACGGGAAAAATTAAATTGTAGCAAGGCACCGTGGTGGATGCGGGTGGGGGTCGGTGGTGAGGAGTCAGCGCGCAGCGGGTGCCGGTATGGCGTGCTGGATGATATCAATGGCTCTATCTTGATGGCTATCACGAATCATCCCCACACGCGCAACCATATCCCGACCGCATATTTAGATCCGTCGTCGTCAACCGCGTTCTAGAACTGCACATCGGAAATCGCAGGCACCGGTCTCGTAATTACTTATTGACCACAGTCCCTCGCTCGTCTTCTTATCGATCCCCGATACATTACTTATTCCCCTGCCGCTGAAAGCCGCCTGCCTCGTGGAAATACTCGGCTTTGCTCTCTCTCTCTCACGAACTGCTGCTTATCGCCCCCAGCCCAGCCCGCGCATCGTCATTCCCCGGGAATACACTGCACCGCCTATCAGAAAGTACTGGCACCTGTTTTCATCTTCCCTCCCGACGTCGCACGTCCCTTATCTTGTCCTGGTAAGTTGCTTGTCTACATGTTCCGGTGTCGCATTGTTGTTGCTCTCCACCAAAGGGCGCCTGGTCCATCCATCCGTCTCCGTCCTTGTACATCGTCGCGATCTAGACATCCATTATAGTGTTCCTGGCTAAAACGTTGGCGCAGAACCCAAGCGATAAGGATTCTAAACAAAGCCACGCACGAACCTTCCGTCATATCAGCAGCAAGTAACTCGGCGGCCTGTGTCACCGCCTCTTCGCTGCCCGACTTCCAGCCCTGTAACAAGATCGTGCACCGTGCGCGATTATCAGAGTGAGGCTTTTAAAGTTCATCCACATCCATAATGGCCACGCATCACGTTCGTCACCCGTCCCATCAATCCAAAAAGTCGCAACCTGCGCACGCACGGCCTTCCAGGCCTCTGTCAAAGCGGACTCATTCCCACGGAAGCAAATCCGCTTCCAAAGTCGTTCATTACAAGGAAGTCGAATCCGACGAAGACGAGGACTCAATGGCGGTTAGCTTTCTGAACTACTGGTATGTTGTCGTCATCGACTCCTCACTACTGTGTGCTAATGTTTTGTTGTAGCACTGTCTGCGAGAAGCAAATCATTGTTCCTAGTAACTCTGTGCTCTACTGCTCGGAAAGGTATGGCACACACCCACTCAGCTATGCACAGACCATCCACTAACATGCACATGTAGCTGCAAGAAGAAGGACACCGAGAAGAGCCTTACCTATTCATACGATCATTACTCACCGCCAACTACGCCGTTTGCCAACTTCACCTTTGACGACTTTGCCTTCCGCGACATTGTACCTCAGCGCTCCCCCACTCAGCCTGAGTCAAAACGCTCATCATGTGCCTTCTCCGACATCTCATCAGACGACAACAGCGCCGACCGGTATCAGCGCTTTGATTCGGACGCGTCAAAGTACCTTCGCAAATTCCAATCACCTGCATACTTCCCTGATACCGTTCGACCCCGCTACAACCGTAACTCCACTTCGCAAATCAGCTTTAGTGCCGCTCCTTCGCTCTCACATACCCCGGCCTCGTCGGTGAGCTACTCGCTTCCATACACACCCGCCACTACAAGGCCTCTCCCACCTAGGACAAAGCCGTCGCATAGTGGATCTTATGGAGCCAAGTCCATCGACCTGGTTACCCCATTAACGGCTCCGTCGAGTCCAAAGTCATACTCGCACAAGTCAGCGGCATCCATATCAAAAACGTCTACTAGTACAATCGAAGGCGAGATTGTCTATGCCAAGTCACCGGTTCCTGAGCCATCGTTCGCCAGTGGAAGTCTTGGTCGATTGCTTGCTTCAACACCTCGTTAAACAAGTGCTGTTTCGAGGTGCTTGATCACTATCACCACTCAAGTTTTCTTGCAAATCCTATCTAATATCATGTCACGGGCGCATGGCTATGCGGGCGTAGCTTCGGTACTCTTGGGACATGCATATTTCGTTTCCACAATAAAAGTCCTTCGGTCATCTATCAGACGACCCTCCTTTTCGAACAGCGATATACCACCAAGTGTTTAGATCTCATAGAGATATGACGATTAACGTCAGTAGATAGAAATCATGAATGAATGCTCATGTCACACACTCAAACTTCGCAACTGTCTGCACGACGTGAATCGGCATTGGCCTCTGCCATGACTGTAGCTTCATCGAGGCCCGCTCAGTCATCTCGATTACCAGTTGTGTCCCTTCATCCAACCTCTTGACGATTAAAGTACAAGCAGTACCAATGTTCTCCGCAATATTATGGTATTGATCGAATGTGTAAAGCTAATTGCTTTCCTTCGTACACGACTATTCCAAGCCACATTTTCGAAACAAGGGAACAATCATTGTAATGTGAGTGTCTCAGTATATGCGGCAACAACACCAATTTCTGGACGACTAGCAGCAGTTGGAAGCCCCAATAACCCAATCCTTCTGTCGCGATTATACATTTGGAAAAATCAAGAAATGGCTCTGGTGATGAGAATTGTGAGACATTAACTGTACTTCTCGATACGGATCACAATGCTAACACAAGTGAACTGATGCTCATCCTGCCCTGCCGCAGCACCACTACGACATTTAAGATAGAAGAGTAAAAGAAAGCTATGAAGGTTGTGGGTCGTTGTTGATGGCCTCCGTGGATCACACAAGATCGGGAACCACACAGATATAGCATCACATAGGTAAGAATTCTCTTAATAGTAGGCAAGTCTGCCTTGACATCGACCATTACTCGATTAAGGAGTGTATATAAACGCCGCCGCATGCAAATAAGGAACGCTATGCTATGCAATACCCATCATGAAACCCATAAATAAACATTATTCGATGCTTGTCATCGTCCTTCTGATGGAATCTCAGTGCTTACAATCCGCAGTTGCTGGTAGCAACCTGGGCGTATTGCGCATCAATACGTCCAAGAGCCGCAGCTTGGCCGTTGGTAAGCTCATCCATGGCTGCCTTAGCGAGGTTGAAACCTTGGGCAGCATGGTCGACAGCGAGAACATAGACGGTCTTTCCGTTGTAGGTGACGCCGTAGCATGTTCCGCACTGGTATAGACTGTTAGACGATGAAGATAAAGTGGTGTAAACACTGCACATACCTGAGGGCTGTTCCATCCAGCAACACCCATGTATCCACCGATGCGAGGGAAACCAGCAACGTTGGCTTGAGTTTGCCAGTTGTACTTGGTGATGAGACCGTTGGCACCATCTGAGCAGGCGAGCGCGGTCAAGGAGCGGCTGCCATCATCGTAGCCCGTGTCGTAGCTGACAGTGATGGCTGAAGCAAGGCTGGCGAAACCAAGGATGGCAGCTGAGATGGCGGTGGAGAACTGCATAGTGTTGATGGTAGACGGGTAGAGGCTTGGAGAATGGAGGTGTGTAGCGAAACGGTGGTTGCTGTAGGAGATTGGGGAGTAGAAGCTGGAAAGTTGGTAGCTGATGATGCCCTATTACAGCTGCGAGTGTATCATCCTTTATACCGCTCACCATCACGAAGCCTCCACTCTACAATCCGAGGCTACCACCTCGTCTTTCGTCACAATGGCAGTTGGACAGGGTAACGAAGCGCGAGTGCGAGCAACATCCCGGAATCACTTACCATTTCCACAACACTAGCTTCAACGGTCAAAGCAGATGACCATGAAATAGCGGTTTTCACAGTAAATTAGCACAGATGAGCTCATAGCGTCAAAAGACACGAGAGTCGATGCGGAGAGTTGCGATATTTTTGGAAGACTAGCAGCGGGAGAGGCTTGCACTAGCTGTAAAGGGTCCAGCAGGCGAGGAAAAAGGTCCGGGCATTGACGGATGGTTACATTCGATGTGCCATAACAGGTAGCCATGGGCAGCGATCAATAAAACAATACTGCACCCCGCCGGAACTTGCGCACGATAAAGACATCTCACGAGAGTTAGGCCTGGTGTTGTAACCAAAAGAAGAGGGAGCACTGGGTATGGCCTCGGAAGGGGCGGTAACAACGCCACGTCGACGAACACGAGATTTGACTATAACCCGCTACAGCGCTGTACAATGGAGCTATAGCTGTTGCCCAGGGAAGTGCGCAGTCGAATTAGCTGGCCGTTGGGGTAGCGCTCACACCAGCAACGACAACCTCGGGTTAGCACATGGGCTGCCTGCTCACCATTGAAGCAACACTCGAATGTCACCACGTGACATCTAATTGTAGCTTTTCCTTCGCACAGCCGGATTATACTGTAGGTTCTGTTCATGGACCGCGACCTCGTAAGAGTGGAGATTCAACATAGCCACTGGGTAAAGCGTCGGAGTGCTGGAACACCGTCTCCGCCAGCGCTTTGACGTATTTCGAAGGCATGAAGTAATTAGACCCAAGTAAAGTTGTCGCCACGCTTTGCGCAAGTGGGAAGATGCCGGATGGTGAGTTGATGCAATGTTATGAGATCTATTCGACCGGAAGACGTGGAGTAGCACCATTCCGAGGCCCCGAGGTCAGCACCGGAAGCTGTAGGCGCTGTCGCACGTTTCGCGAAGCGTATGAGTTCGCACGGAGGTCCTCCTCTCAGCGGATACAACGGCCTGTCAGCTGTCTGCGCCCCAGACGTTGCGACGGTACGCGTCCGCTGTCACGGCAGTCGATATGGAGGCAACGGGTGACGGAGCGAGGCTAGATTAGTGTTCGGGCTCCGTGCACGCTCTCTAAAACACGCCGTGTTCCATCAACGCTCAACACTGAGTTTCATCCCTTCGCCAGAAACACGTTTGCCGTAGAGATCAGGGTCTAGTCTTGGCTCTCATACAGCCACAGCAACGGCCTAAGGCGAGAAACGGTCGTACGCGAGCGGCAAGTGGCTCAACAGAGGCGCCCACGGCAAACATAGCCAGTAACAACGCACTGCATTGACCGTCCTGTTTCCCCAGATCTCGCTTGGAAAGTTCAGGCGTCAAGAAAGCATGCCTTCGCGACGCCTGAAGTCTCGAAGCTGTTATGCCATGGGATGGGTATACCGACTCATCCGCTCGACGGGCGGCAACTGTTTCTCTCTTTGTACTATAAAACGCTCGCAAATGTGCTCACCTTTGTTCGGCAGGCAGGTCCACGTTCTTCACTTCTCACTACCAATTACACACCAAGACATCCCTTTGTTTCTTCCCGCATTATCTTAATTACCAAAACGAGCTAGTCTCTTTTCCAACCAAACCAATCATAATGCATTTCTCCACCATCTTCGCTGCTTCGGCCATGGCCAGCGCTGCCTTTGCAGCGGACCACAAGGTCCTTGTCGGTACCAAGGCCGGTGATCTTGTCTTTAAGCCAGACAGCCTCAAGGCCGCTGAGGGCGACACTGTCACCTTCTCGTTCTGGCCCAAGAACCACTCCGTCGCCCAGGCTACCTTTGCCAACCCTTGCCAGCCCATGCAGAATGGCTTCTGGAGTGGCTTCGTCCCAACGACCGACATGGAGGCTGTTGCGCCTACAACCTTTACATACGAGGTCAAGAACGCCTCGGCACCTGTCTGGTTCTACTGCACACAGGGCAAGCACTGCCAAAATGGCATGGTTGGTGTTATCAACCCACCGTAAGTCCTCACGAGTTCTAAGAACGCCTGCTTTGACTGACATTGTTTAGGGCTTCCGGTCCCAACACTATCGAGGCTTTCAAGAACGCCTCTGAGAAGGCCACCGAGAATGTGTCTCCTACATCGACCGCCGGCTCTGGCGGCAACCTGTCTGAGAACGGCACCTCCACATCTGGGTCATCATCATCTTCTTCTCCAGCAGCGACAGGCGCTGCATCTCATCTCGCTGGCAGCGCCATGTTCGCTGGTATGACCGGTCTCTTCACCTTCTTTATGCTTTAAACGATCGACACCGGAGTGCGAAGCAGATGTTATACCCGTGCAAAGATAGAACCAGAGATGACAAGAAAGACGAG
Organism: Alternaria burnsii; assembly: GCF_013036055.1. Taxonomy (NCBI): domain Eukaryota; kingdom Fungi; phylum Ascomycota; class Dothideomycetes; order Pleosporales; family Pleosporaceae; genus Alternaria; species Alternaria burnsii. The sequence goes on from NW_024066111.1 coordinate 1,271,073, forward strand.
GCGCAGTAGCATGATGGACAATGTTGAATTGGAGAGGCAGAGCAGAGGTATTATTGGTGCTAATTGTATATGAGTATTGAATGAACTAGTCAAAACTCCGACTTCAACTACGTCTTTGCCAATGCCTGGTGACCAGAACCTGGTGGTCAACATACTGAGTTGCCTAGGTCCTTGTCCGTAGCAGCATACAAGCGGGCTATGTTCGGGGACTAAAATGTCTTTTGGAAGTCAGCGAAAGCTCGTGAAAAGGCATCGTAACTGTAATGTAGAGATGGAAAGCAAATCAGACATCCAAGGAAGGTATTCGCGCTCATTGACCATCTAAAGTAGGTTCGATTGATGGCTAGCGTGGAAACTGCGAATGTGGAACGTTTTTCATCATAGTGCGGGGGAGGGTAAGGGTGTGAAAATGTGTGGTAGTACTTACAGGAACGACTGAATAACACGAGGATACTGTTGTCAGTAAAGAGGCGACGGATCGGCCAGCACTTTATATGCTGGCAACTTGAGAAGAGGAAGAATGCGAACTGAAGAAGAGGTGCAGGAAGCTAAAAACTTTAAAGTGGGCCCGTTCGGCAGTACCTTTCGCCGAGGCTGCGAACAGCTCCCCTGATGGTCAAGTACCAAGGTATGTGCTCGTAATAATTGGCGAAGTTTCCAGAAGATTTATTCGAGTGATATCACATGGGACTGCGCTTATGATCATGTTCGACCTGAGTTGATACCATGTTCGTTCTTTAGGCTAGCAGGTTGTCCTGTCCGCGAGGCTTACAATTCGATGACGACTTTGCGGAAGCTGACACCCTCCTTCTGCTTCTTGTAGCCCTCCGCTACCGCATCCAGTCCCTTTCCAACCACCAGTGGTTCTGGAACAGCCTTCAGCGTGCCCTTCTCTAGCGCCTCTGGTACCCACTGCGCCCAGACAACATCGCCAATGTACTTGTCAGCCAGCGCTACAGTTGGAGCGAAGACACTGGCGCCCTCGATGCCCTTGGGGAGACCCTCCGCATCGGGCAAGACGGAGCCGTAGCGTCCACCGAGCTTCTCGTATACTGGTGTCCAGGCAGCCGCGGCATCTGGCGTACCGATGGCGTCGCAAATACCCGCGAATTCTGTGCCTTGGAGAGCGGCCATGATGTCGTGGGCAACCTTGGGGTCCTTGTAGTCAAAGGCCGCTGTTGCGCCAAGGCCCTTGAGTTTCTCCAGGTTGTGCTTGCTTGCCACACTGACAACCTTCACGCCAGATGCAGCCGCTAACTGAATCGCCGTCGCACCCACGCTGCTCGAGCCGCCCCATACCAATACTGATTTGCCTGTAGATGAGGGATTGGAGGATGGCAGCGGCAGCCCGAGCGTCTCCTTCTTATAGAGACAGGCGGCTGCAGTTGAAATGGCAAGAGGCAGGACTGAGCCTGACGCGAAGCTCATGTCAGATGGAATCTTGGATACGACGAGTGCGTTGCAGGCAGTGTAGAGCTGAAATCCGCCGTGCGCAGGGTCGTTGGTAACGAGGGAAAATGCATGTCTGCACCATGCTGTCAGTATACTCTCTCGCTGGAGCTCATGAGACTGAAGACAAACCCTAGTACGCGGTCGCCTTTCTGGACATGTGTAACACCCTCACCGACTTCGTGAACCTCGCCAGCGACGTCAGTACCACAGATGTTGGGGTACTTTTGCAGGAAGATTCCATAGTCCTGGATTTTCCCTGCGCAATCAGCACAATTGAACGAACCGCACATGTGCAGATACTCACAATCCACGGGGTTGACAGCAACTGCGTGGTTCTTAATCACAACCTCGCCCTTGCCCGCCTTTGGCATGGGAGCTTCCTTGACCTGAAGCTGGCCCTTCGCTTCTGGGATCCACGCTGCTTGATTTGACATGATAATGGTGATTATTGATGTGGTTTCTTTTGGTGTGTAATGTACAAACAAGATGAGTTACAAGTGGCGTCTTGTAGCCCAATTGACGAGAAGAGAGTTTACAATATAGTTGTCCGCTGGCGCAACATGTTCGCCGATACTGCCCACCCACAGTCGATTACTGAGCCTCGGTAGATCTCCAGCCAACGTACAGAGATTGGCCCCCACATTATGCTTTTTCGATGGCAGCTACAGAATCTGTTTGGTGTGTTTATGGGGAACTGGTTGTACGGTGACGTTATCTGAGCAATGATGATGTCTAGCGCATGCTATGTCATCGTCAATGGAGTTAAGCAGAATTTGGCTGGCCTGCATGTATGGTTCGGGCCGGTCAACAACTAACAGAGACCAGAATGAGAGAGAAGATATTGATATGAATATTCAATAGACAATTCTGAAGGACTGTAGCTGCCAAGGAAATAGACAGCGTCCAGAGGTTTGGGCGAAGAAGATACCCAGAAGAACAGGCTGATGGACAAGATCCCACGTGTCTGTTTTTATCCACATATTGTTTAAGGGCCTTTGTCTTGCGTTAAACATGATGGAGGCTGCAACTCGATTGCAATCGGATCGATTTTCCAAAACATCAGAATGAAGTTGAGCAGACGCTAACCCTGGATCTGGGATCACCACGAGCCAACGTCTGTCTATTGGGAATTTGGACTGACATTACGATATGCGCCTTCCTGTTTAGAAAGAGGCCTACGACTTGTGTGCATCTCGTTTTATTTTGTACGAGTATGACTGCGAACTCCTTGCTCTTCCGATAGGTTAAACGTCAGTATGAGTATTGGACGTTCATGGTTTCTTTGTTTCCGAGGTTGTTTAGATTGCGGTCCGCAGCGAGCTCGACGAACAGCTACAACAGCTCCGCAGCACATGCACAGTCTCATATCAATGGGACTACATCTCAGTATCTGTCTAGCAGGATAGTGAAGAGCTTGGTGAGTAGTGGAAGGTCAAGAATGAGTTTTGGTACCTATGGGAGAACGGAAAACTGCCGAGTCAGTTGCGCCACTCTTCAAGCCACCATCTGATTCGGGCTCAGATGCACCGAACGGACGCGCAATAGCAACACCAACAAATGTGGAGTCGCATTTCAACGGCGCAGCGATAGCAGATTGCAGTGCCGCGTCCTGATTTGCTTTTGTCCTCTTCCACCTCAACGACCGTTGCTCTACGCTGACCTGCCTGAGCGCCGCTCCTCGTCGAAACACGCGCGTAATCCGATGCTTACTTGGCCTCGCTGATCCGCATCTCACAATCGGTCCTGCAACCAATCCTCAACGTTCTCACCATCCCGCCCATTCTCTCCCACCTTCCTCGCAATCATGAAGCTACCCCCGATCGCTGTAGCTTGTCTCTCCGCCCTCGCTATAGACTCGTGCAGCAACATTATTGCACAACGCCTCAAAGCATGGAACGAATCAAAGCCATTCGTCTTCGACCGTGTTCTCTTCACCCAGTTCGCCATCATGGTCGTACTCACCGCACCCATCAACTACCATTGGCAGAATTGGCTCGAACGCGCATTTCCGGGCTGGAAGACGGTTAGGCAGACTAGGGCTGTAGGGGAAGGTGAAGAGGAGAAGGGCATAATGCTGAGAGAGGATGGGGATGGAAAAAGCATAGTGGAAGAAGAGGTCAGAGTAAGGAATTGGTGGAATATCTTTAGGAAATGGTTCACAGACGTACGTGGCTCACTCTTCACTTTCGATCGTGGGCAAGGGCTGACAACAAGCAGTGTATTACCATGGGCGCCCTGCTGAATCAGTCCATGTTCTTGATCTTGATCGGTCTCATGAAGGGCAAGACTGTGGCATTGATTGTACAAGACTTCAGAAATGTAAGTACGCCCCTCCAATGAAGCGTCTCCATGTACATGACTAATACATGAGATAGGAGCTTTTTGGTCTCATCTTCGATTCATACAAAGTCTGGCCGATTGCCAACTTCTTCAGCACGACCTTTGTCCCCGTCGAGCGCCGCATTGTCTTCCTCAGTTTCTGTGGTCTGTTATGGAACATTTACCTCTCGCTGGTGGCAGCTAGATTATAGATATACGGACATGCAATGCATCTGTTCACGCTCGAGATACTGCCATCTCAGCATGAACATTACATTACACTGGTATCCCTACTAGCCAGTGGCTCTACTTGTCCCTTGGCCCCTTCGTCCAAGCTACAACAACCGCCGTCCAATATTTTCTTTGGTCCTCTCTTATGTGCCCACAATGCGGACTCTTCTCAAACTGAACCTTTGTCACATCCCACCCCTTTGCCTTGGCGATATCAGCATGTTCTTCTGCCTCCTCGAAACCCACCATCTGATCCGCCTTGCTATATAGATACACACGTGGCACCTTCGTATCAAACACCGACTCGTCATTCAGCTGCCGACACAAAACCACCATTTTATGCTCCCTTCCCATCAACTTATCGGCAATGAATGTACAAACAAGCAAGAGATGTACCAGTGCCCCACCAAACCAAACCCAAAACATACTTTTGGGAAGAGACGCAGATATCGCTGCGTGGCTCTTCATCCACGGACCTTTTGTCGGACTAGAATCGAGAATCTGTGCTCGCATCGGCAGTACTGTACCATACTTCTTCTTCCAAGCCTTCGCAAACTCATTGACTTGATTTCCGCCGCCGTTTGAAAAGCTGTGGACGAGGACTTCGTCTCCTGCAGTGATGTGTTCGGCTACAAGCTCTATTGCTGGCTGGAGTAAAGAGCTATAGGAAGAGGCGCTGCGGAACATGTCTTGAGTGAAGCATCGTACTAGTAAGATGCGGGATGTCGGGAAAAACTCTTGGTAGGTGACTGTATATTTGGCAATGTGCTTTGCAGCCGCGGCGTTCCAGGCGAAGAGGAGGATGAGTGGTGTTTGATCTTCAGGCTGAGTCAAGTATGGCGGCGAGGTCCAGAGGTATGTGTTGTGGCCTATCTTTTGGAAATTGGATAGTGGTTTTGCGATATCTGCTGCTGGTGGGGAGGTTGCTGGCTCCATTTCTGTATGTTGACTTCAAGTAGTGAGATCAGCAGGCCAACACCTCTTCTGCATCAGAGTTTATATAATATAGGCAAGGCAAAGGATGGCGTAAGGCGTTCTATATGATAGGCATGTTTGATCATACAAGTCGAGTCTACGACCTTGGCGTGAAGGAGCAACCGAGCCGAGGTAACACGTCATTAGTCACCTACTTCCTCTTCTCGCAACGCATACCATATCTGCTCCACGTCGTGCTACTTCAATGCTGGGTCATCCATTCTGATATATGGATGCCTAGACCCCAGTGCCGTTGCGCCCGAACAGCCATGCAGCTCCAGAACTCATCATCGCACCTGCCTGTGCTGCTCCGGCGGCAATACTCGCGCCATATCCGCCCATCGCTGCACTTTGAGCCGTCGCGTAGATGCCACCGGCGGGTACATAGCCGAAGAAGCTCATGATGGAAGTTGCTGCTGAGCCTGCGACATCATCAGTATCGAATACAGTGTGAGCCTCTGTGTACTTAGTAGGCAGGGACTTACCCGCGACGGGCCCGCCCGCACTTAATCCAAGCGCGTTGAAGAAAGGTACAGTAGCGGCTGCAGGCGTAAGAAGTACGACACCGTTGACGACGTGGAACACTGTTTGGTAGGGATGTGCTGCGATCCAGTCGAGAAGCGGTTGTGTAGCTGCCATCGTTGCGTTCATGTTTGATACTAGTAGTCGCAAGTGGCTGGGATCAAATGATGTGTGTGCGTGAGCCTTCACTAATGATTGCAACGCTGTCCGACTAATTGCGAGATAATGAGAGATATTCAAGACTGACTAGAGAAGACTTCAGCCTGGTGAGTGGTGAGGGGATCATGCGGCTGAGCTGGCGGAGCTGCTGCTTTTGGTTGGTTGGGAACGTTACATACAAAGACCTCATTCTTGTACAAGAAACTTTGACTATCATTTGTAGCTTTGAACATATTACAGCTGTGTGATCAAACAGATGATTGTAAAAGTTTACGATTCGGTAACACTCGTTGCTAATCTGTTCTATTCTGTACCGCGAGACCTAAATTCGTGACCGCATGTTCACGCATATCATTTATGTCTTCGCCCCAGCCTCTTCCAGGTCAGCGAAATCTCCGCTAAAACTCTCTCTCTGGCCTTGGTTGCTTCGAAGATTCAGAGGGACGATTCAATCACTTTTTTCTTCTATCACCTCTGCGTCCTCATGCGTACTCACCGTATTTGAGTGCTAAATGAAAGTCACCGCACAGATAGTGTTTGATAGATTTTCCAAGAACAAAAAAACTTGTAGCGGCTGAAGCTACGGGGACGTCAATGGGGAAACGTTGATGAAAGATTCATCCCTATAACTCGCTGCCATCCTCATCGGCCTTCTTCACCTTCTTTTTGGCTGGCGTCTTGAGCGACTTCTGGATCGGCTTCTTTTTCACAATCTCCTCGATTTCTTCCTCTTCTTCATCAGCACCTCTCTTTCTCCCCTTAGCCAGCGTTACTGCTTTGCTACCCATCGCTTTCTCCCGTGCTGCCTTTGCAACCTTCGTCGAAGTCCTCTTCTTCGTACTACCATGTGGCTTATAGTCATCTACATCCTTCTTCCCCTTCTTGCCTTTCTTTCTCTTATCATCGTCCTCAATAGCATGTTCACTGTTCTCGGTGACACTAACATCCGATGGGAACTCAAATTGCGGTGTAGGTGTTTTCGTTGGTGTCTGTGTGCGAAGTCGCGCGCTACGTCTAATAGGTGTGGACGTTGTTGATGCTCCTTTGTTAGGACGAGGTTTCTTGACAGGTTTTCTTTCATCGACAGTGTCATCGTCAAATTGATCAGGAGAAGGCTGTTTACGTTTAGTACCTTCCAGAATCTTTGGTGATTTTTCCTTGGGAGTCTTCTGCGACTTGGTCGGTTTCTCAGTCAGCTTGCCTGGAAGAATTCCTTCGATCGTTGGGACGATATCAGGAGTCTCTTCGTTTTTGGCGGCCTTGATAGTCGCTGCAGCTTCTTTAGCTTTGACAGCTGCTATCTCGGTAGTTTCTGCGATCTCATCGGCAGCTTTTTGTTCAGCTTCCTTTCTCGCAGCCTCATTGTCAACGGTTCTCTTCTTCTCGGCAGCTATGGCATCTTTCACCTTCTTCCTCTCTGCATCCGCCTGCTTCATTAGTTCTTTCTTTTCCGCAGCAGCTTGTTTCTTCACATGTTCTGCCTTCTGTTTGGCTTCTTCTTTCGTGGCCTTCTCGTCAGCGGCTATGTTCTTAGCAGCCGCTCCAACCTCTTCTACCTGCCTCCTGATTTCAGCATTCTGACTCTTTGCTTCATCTCTCTTCTTCTTTTCTTGGACAACCTTATTCTCAGCAGCAATCCTGGCCTCCTTCTCCGCCTCTGCTGTTGCGATGGCAGCTTTTTTCACTTCAATGAGCCTCTTCTTTTCAGTAGCTTGCTCTTCAGGCCTTCCTTTTTCTTCTGTAGTCCTTCCTTTTACTGTGCTCTGTGCGAAGCCAACGTGTTCAGATGTCTGGTGTGCGGCTTGATCGCTCTCACTCGATCCCTTGTTGGGTTTCCTCTCAAACTTGGGAATTCTCTCATTTTGCCCAGTAGCAATATCACTGGCTGACTGCTGAGTTAGCTTGAGCTTTCGCGTTGTATAGATAGCTTCGAAGCCCTGCTGAGCTGTGATAGTCTGAGTTGCTGTGATCCGTTTAGTTTGCATTGCAGGAGTGAATCTCGTCGGCCGAGGATCGTCCTCATCCGAGCTCGTGGATTCCGAACTAGATTTTTCTGAGCTGTTCTCAACAGGACTTGTCTGCGACTGCTGTGTACCGTGTGGAAGGGCACCAGGTCTCGTGTTTGTAGACGCAAATTTCGAAGTCGGCTTCTCTGTCCGATGTGCGTCCTCTTGCACTGGCTCTCCTCGCCGTTTACGCTCTTCGGCAGCATAGTCGGTCATGTGCTTCACAAGCTTCAAGCCGTTCGTATGTTCTGTGCGATCACATGGTACAAAGATGTCTTCTGGACGGAAGTCATGCATGCGTTTTAGCAGAAGATCTCGAGTATCCCGCAGTATGTCTCGTGCAATCGTAGCGTCTTCGACTTGTGATACGGCGCCCACTCGACGAAGACTATGAACAGTTTCGTCTCTTCCGTACACATCCTCATTCAGCTGTTCGGCGTGACCTCGCATTTCAGCGCGCCAGGTTCTCTGGGCAACACCACGAATGTGGCGACCGTAGATTCCTGTCAGCCTTCTTTCAATGTCTTCTGGCCTCGGTGTCACTGCTGGAGGATCTCTAACAAGATCTTCTGATGAGGAGAGTAGAAGTGAAGCCTCAAGTTCTTCTTCTTTTCGCGCTGTTTCTCGTGCTTGCTTGATGGCCTTTTGAAGCTGTTCTTTTTCGCGCTTATCTCCTGCCAGCTTGTGTGTTTTGTATAGGTCAGTAGTTTTGTTGCTCGAAGATGGATGCGATGTTGGACATCTCGCCTCATTTGTACCTCTATGCAAAGCAAGTTCAGCAGTGCCTGTAGGCTCAGGTGTCCATAGAATCCAACTGCGTCGTACAAAGCGGCCGCCAGGCCATATTTTTTCTTGTGCTGCATGCATGTGCAGCTTGAAGTCACCCGCGACGTGATGCAGGAGATCTTCTTGTGTCTGCATATGGCCCCGCTCGTCCGCATAACCAAACATTACCCAGGTCTCTTTTGGGTTCAGAAGTTGGCGGAGACTCCAACTACCCACACTATCGAAGTTCTGAGGCATTCGCAACCGTAGTTCCTTCAAGTTCGTCATTTGAGGTGCATATTCGGTCCAGAATCGGTGCCAACCAACGGCTTCTCGCTCAAATGCAGCACGACGGGCGACCTGGTGCAAGGTCTCTGGTATGGATCTGTCCGTCTCGGGGTCATCGTAAAAGTGTTCATCAGCGAACTCCCCGGCCGGAGGACATGAGTCGAGGTTGTTGGCCAGCGGGACGCGAGTTTTCTTTCCGATAATCTTTTTGTTCGCCGTCTTCTGGGTATTGCGCTTCGATAATCGCGATGGCCGATCTTGCCATTGCTTCTTGAATGGGCTATTCTTAGTAAGGTGCCAAGGGCCGTTTGGGCGAGGACAATATGCTTCGGGTCGTCGATACGGTTGCCTTTTATCAATCTCTTCCAATCGCCGCTCGTCCAGAGGATTGCGTAGGTCGTAGAAAATACTCAAGGTATCGATGTGAGCTGCTATTGTTCCCAAACCAGCATCGGGCGGCGCTTGAAGCGATTTCTCCCATGCATCTGAGTTGTAAGGCCAGCCCCAGTACAGGCTGGACTCATCAGGGTTGCGACGGCCCATGAGAAGATGGATTGGTATGCCGGCGTCTCGCATGATCTGTAATTGCCTAGAAACCTCACCTAAGAGTACCTCATTCGTACTCCTAGTTGTGTTGCCAAGTTTGTATTGTTGTTCCAAGCTGGAGAATGCAACGTCCAGGTTTTCCTTCGCACTTTCCATACCGGAACTTACAAAGTAGTCCCAGTCGAAGATTGGCCGCCATGCAAAAGTCGCGTTCAACCAAGTGTATGCTTCTTTGAGTCGATCTGTTGTCAGCTGTTTGTAGTCCCGACCCTGGTCCATAGATAGTGTAGGGACAGGTTGGTACTTCTGGATCATGGTGAAGGGATGTAGGGGAATCGTGCTATTGACCTGCCATTCAGGGTTCAGTGAATATAGACTGTAGTCCTGAGATGCAGCAATTCGACCCGCGTCATGCAGCTTCACCAACATGGATGGCAAAGAATTTACATGTGTCCTTTCAAGGCTACCGAGTAGTTCTTTGTGGTGGTTCTCGTCTTTGTTTCCACATTTCTTCCGGCTTTCGAGCTTGCTTCGATCACACGTGTAATTGCGGATATCTGACCCTCCCTTCGCTTTATATGGTTCGTTCTGAAATGTAGGCCTTGCGTCGAGCCTCTCGAATGCGGGACTTCCAGAAGAACTCGAAACATCTGACGTGTAAGGAATGTCTTCTGGCGCTGGTAAAAGCCATCTCGATGATGCAGATAGGAGCTTGTTGTGTTGTTGTTTGTAAATATCAAAACGAGCCTTCGAAGCTGCCTTCGAAGCTGCCGATATGACATCATTGTCTGATATTTCCGTGGAAGTATTTCTGAGAGGGTATGTCTGAGCCCAGGCTCCAAGATCGAGACCTATCTGATCTATGTTCAGCCTGTCCTCTGCATGTAGAGCGACTAGTAGCTGATGTAAGAAAGGAATCGAAAGCCGGAGTTCAAGAGCCGTGACGCTGGACGGTGTACGTATCTTGATGCCCCTGATGAAATCACAGACGTATTCGTGTCCACTAAGGCTCGGTGGTGGGATTTCTTCCCGGTATTTTCCGCGGATAGATAGCGTTTGGAGATTCGTACAAAGCGGTAGGAAATTATCGAGCAGGATCCGTGGAGCGACAAGTGAAACATCTCGGAAATCTGGAATACCAAGCCATTTCAGTTTAGGCGCCGTCTCTCTTACAGGACACACGCTGGGTATACGAAGAAAAAAGTATGCCCATGTGTCAGTCATAGTTAACGGAGGCTCATTTGCATAGCCCTTGTATGGCTGGACTGTGAAAAGTGCAATGTCGCTCAAGTCCAGGGCTTCAAGCGACGGCAGATTTCGGAATATCCTGGAAAAATGTCAGCAATCGGCTTCATAGTTGTACGAATTCGGTTGGGATTGCGGGAAGCCGAAGGTCTTTTTGTTGTTTATGATGTAGACGAACTAGAGAAGACTCACCACGTCAGATCCTCTATATTCATCCAATGCGCCACTGCCATCTTTGCAACCCAATGGCGTCTCTCTGCATGGTTATCGATTAGGTGTCGGAATCGTTGCCATGCTTCTTGAGGATACGGGTATCCAGCCTTTTCACCTTTGGCAGCTGTGAAGCCTCGTTGACGCTCCCAAACAAGCTGTTTCTTGTGTTTGGAGGCGCTTTCATCTTCAGCATCCACCCCATGCCAGTCCCAGTACGTGAATGGTTCGTAATACACAGCTCGCAGGGCTGTGTTTGCATCTTTGCCGCCTACTCTGTTCTTGTACAGAGCAATATAGAGCATAGCACTGGCCTGTCTGCCTGCATACCGACAAATCCGTGTGGTAACATGCTCGCTCAAGGGCCAATGTCCTGGGTGCCTGGGCGTGATGTAAAATGGGGGCCAGAATTTGCTTTTCTTCAGGTTCATGATGAGGAGTAAACTGCTCCGGTGTCCTAGAAGAATCCAAAATACTATGAAGGTCATCAGAAGCCCCAGCAGCACACGCAAAGCAGCATGAGATGTATAGACAGCCTCTCCAAACAAATTTTGGACTGCCAAAACATGGAGTCTTTGTTCAGCAAGACTGCAATGGTGTTCCTACCTTGCGCCTTCCGCATGCGGGCTACAAAGGCAGTCGTGGTTTCTGTCGAGGCACATGGCAATTGCCGTCTTTGTTGAACAGCCACGCGCCACTGACTCTGGACTAAGCATAATGAAGTTTGAACTTGCTGAACGGATCCGGCGATCACAATCTTTGGGCATCCACTGAAGAAGCGAAACTGTTCGACGAGTCTGAGCACGGTACTTGGAACGTGGACACATGTGTAGAACCGCCTGTTTGATAGAGAGTCATCGAAGGTTAGCAGGTACACAGTGAGACTGGACGGTACGAGGCAGCAATCATGATTTATCCATTTCTAAAAGAACGGCCCTTAGAGCGTCAAAGGGTGGTCTTGGACCCCCTGCCATAACCGCCGTTTTCTTCGGTGCCATACGCGACTCGTGCGCATGCTGGTTGATTGTCGTCTGGTTCTTATCGCTGCCGCCGGCGGGACATCTGGCACTTGTGGAGCGGCCGGCGCATCGTTTCCGCCTCTTCTGCTCAGCTTGAGCGATAACAGTATGAAGACAGCTGCGATCAAGATAGCCAACAGTAGCATAATCTTCCTCTTGATGGTTCGCTTTTGATATCCCGACGCCACTTTGAGTTCCTTGTCTGCTTCTTTGACGTCTCGCGACATGTTCTCTACATTGTAATCTATGCGGTCCAGCATGCTGCCTTGATCGATGACCATGGTCTGTAGCTCCTGAAAGATGTTTGCTAGCTCAATGATACCTTGGGCGATGTCTTCAATTTCGCGCTCGCGTTGGGCTATGATGGCTTCGTTGGGGTCATGGCGCATGCGCTGTTGCTTTGTCTGCAGAAGCGTGGATTGCGAGAAGGAGCGATCGGCATCGGACTCTTGCAGGGCAGGGTCGTTGTAGGGGTTCTGCACGGGTGTCGCAGAGCGGAAGGGCGAGGTAAAGCCGCCGAGGTCGCGTAGTTCTGGACAAATCATCAGCACTGCCCATGTTTTGTACTGGGCATGTCTCACTCTTCAGGTAGGCCGACTGCTTCTTGCGGAACATGGCGCTCACTTCGCCGACACGGGTAGCCAAGGAGATCTTGAGATTCTGTGCCATGACTTCTTCGCCCTGGTTGATATTGCCCTGCTGCTTGGCTTCGCGCACCATGGTCTCTATACGCTTGATGGCTAGCTGGCACTTTTGGAAGAGGCGTGTGATGCCCTGGGTGAGGTGTTCAATCTCGCGCTCTTCCCGCTTTTTGACGTCTTCATCGTCGAAGCCCGGCAGCACGTGCTTCTGGTGTAGCTGGTCGAGCTTGCGTGTTTGCTTGGCTATCTCGGCTAGGTGTTCGGTGATGTCGTCCTGGATGTCCAGCCATCGTGGAGGCAGCAGGTCCATTTCAATCACGGCATCGCCGTCGTCTTCGTATGCGCCGCTGGCCATGAGCCCCTGCCGCTCGTCGGACATGCGCCTGCTGTCGCCGAAGCCATTGGAGCCTGGGCCGCCATAGCGCGTCTTCTTCTGGGGGTGGTGGGAGTAGGACTGGCGGTAGGATATAAAGCTACGCAGCTACGTCAGCGAGGGAAGGGCAGGGCGGTCGGAAGCGGCAGCAGCAGCATACAGATTGGTTCGGTCCCGCCACATGCTGGGCTGGCGAGGGTCAACAGGGCTAGGTCATGGCAGGGCACACGGAGTAGAGTGTGGATAGTCGACTTTGGAGTGAGGCGCATTCGCAGCGTGGTAGACGTGTCTGGGCGGTGCAGCTGAAGCCGCCTTCCCGCTCTGGGCGGCGCTAGCGCCAGCTTCCCAACAGCAGGGCCGCACTAGATAGGGCCGTCTGACAGCCTGCTCCACTCCAGCCCATCTTCTCCAGCCGCAAACACTACTGGCATCTCCTTCACACCGCACCTGCGCCTCTGCTATATCTCAAACCCGGCCCAGCCCAACATTCGCACTCGACCAACAACCTCCCTCCCCCTTGCTGCCAGACACCACGCAAACAAATCATGGTGTGTAGCCCCGCGCCGTCCGAGCACATTCCCAAACATACCCCGCCCTGCAAAACACCACGATAGCCTGCCCGCCAGCACCAGAGCGCATCGCTAACAGGTCCATGCAGGCCGATTCTCTCACCGAGGAGCAAGTCTCCGAGTTCAAGGAGGCCTTCTCTCTGTTTGTAAGTGCCCTCCCCATCCTCTGCCATGCCGCGCGGCTGCCTGGGAGCCCTGGGGGGCCTGCGCAATCACCAACATGCAGCTGACGACGTCGTCTTGTAGGACAAGGATGGCGATGGCCAAATCACCACCAAGGAGCTAGGTACCGTCATGCGCTCGCTCGGCCAAAATCCCAGCGAGTCTGAGCTCCAGGACATGATCAACGAGGTCGATGCCGACAACAACGGCACCATTGACTTCCCAGGTGCGCCCCTCCATACCAGTCCAAAGTACCACAGCTAACTTTTGCAGAATTCCTTACCATGATGGCCCGCAAGATGAAGGACACCGACTCCGAGGAGGAGATCCGGGAAGCCTTCAAGGTCTTCGACCGCGATAACAACGGTTTCATCTCCGCCGCCGAACTGCGTCACGTCATGACTTCTATTGGCGAGAAATTGACCGATGACGAGGTCGACGAGATGATCCGGGAGGCTGACCAGGACGGTGACGGCCGCATCGACTGTAGGTTGCAGCCGCCTACATCACAAGTGGGATGCTAATACACACCAGACAACGAGTTCGTCCAGTTGATGATGCAGAAGTAAGCGTTTGAAGTTGCGGGTGCTGAATGAATACACGTATCATGACGGTGACACGGCCGAGGGTTAACGGCGACGAGTGACGGGACAATTTGAGCTTCTTGGCGTGTCTTTGTACGACGGATTCGAATGCTTGCAACCTGAGTCGGTTGGCTCATTTGTCAGCATCTCCGGAGGAATGACTCCAATACCTTATCCTCAATCCACATTCTCACGTGTTTTTGCTCTGCTCCTTGAGTATGATGAAAAGCTTCCCCTGAAAAGTGTTGAGCCACATTCAAAACTCCAGGGTTCGCAAGACATGCAGGGCACCACGGCTATGAGGCGGTGCACATACAAGCTTTGGCCGCTTAGCGTGTGGGTCCATTGCTGATCAGTCCCCTCACAAACACGAGCGCGCGCCCTGCGCTCGAGAAAAGACTTCACCGTGCCCTTTAAGGGTGAGCCTTTTCCCTTTGCCCAACACGTCTTGTGGATTGCGATCTTCAGATATCTGATTGTGATGGCCTGATGCCTCGAGCTCAACTAATGTCTCTGTGACCGAACACTGAGGCCAACGGCGGCTTTGCACAAGAGGACATGGTACCTACAGCACGTGTGGCTGTGCATATCGCTCTCCACCTCAGCTTACTGTAGGGGAGGGATTCGTATACTCTGTATAGTCGTAGTGGTACGTATGGCGCGTAAGCATGTAACACCACGAGTAGGCACCGTACCTGGTCCCTTCCTCCAGCGTGACAGGCAATATTCGCCTATACCTGTATTGCGTGCTCTTCAACGTACATATCCAACTAGCATCATCCCTAGGGCGATCTCTAGCATGCCTCTGGAGTTGGTTAGAACAGGAGGAAATGAGTATTGTATGACTACCGCTTTGACTTGTGGGTTCTGCTCAGGCATCCACTCTAGTCTTTGAACTCGAACAACCACCGCTTATATGCGACCCAGCACCATGGGCAAAGTTTTCCTACAACTTTATCAGAAGGATCAACAACTTGGTGATATCACCGGGCAGAAGTTATAGACGAAACATCACCTAAGACGGTAATGAGGATCTTCGTTACAACAAGTCATGTAAAAGGACCTCGGAACGTTACCTAGGTACCGCGATGGCAACTCCCGTTCGACGATATCCACCCACGAAACCCACTTACGATACCTGACTTGACAATCCTTGCTCGGGGAAAACCAGCCTGGTTATCTCACGTTGCTGATCTTGGCAAGAGTCGTCGTCATGTCGGACGGTCGCTTTACTAACGGCTGCGGATGCGGCTCACTTGGCCTTGGCCAAGAGGGAGCCGCAAACGCTGCGCAACGGCTTTCCTAGGTTCTTGACTAAGGTTATTTCTCCGACGGACGGGGCGACGTTTCGGCGCGCCTTGGGTTGTGGAGACACGACTGACTCTCTTCTCTTTTGTTCAAGTAAGAGACGAAAGAGGCCAGGTTTGGATTTGGAGGCAGAGGTGGAGAGATTGCGTGGTTTACTGAGTCATAATATCGCTGGGCTCGCTGGGGTAGGACAGAAATCGTCCATGTGTTGGAGTAGCCATTACACTGGAACCATGTCTAAGTCTTTGTAATAGAAACTGTCCTTGATATCGAAAGTTCGAGGAGGCACTTCTGACAGCTGACAATTGAAAATAAAAAAACGGTACAGCATGAGCTGAGATGACAAAGAGATTTGTGAAACCCATACTGTACCAGTTACACCTACCATTATCGGGAGAATACCCACGGCGGTAGTGTGATGCCGAATGCGGGGAGATTTGGGGGCAGTTCAACCATACGTTCGACAGTGTTTCAAGATTACTAATCCGCCGTTCGCGAGGCTGTCAAGTGTCTTCAGTAGTGCCTAACACTTGTTGTTGCTCTGTGCTATGGTACGAAGCAGCTGTTGCGAGCTGTACGTGCCGAGGATATGAAACTCGAGACCCTGGACAATGCCTAACGGGAAGTGGAGGTACCGGGTGAAGGCACTGGGTAGTATCGACTCTGGTGGATGTCAGAGGCGTATGGTCCATAGGATTCAGATGTGATTGAGAATAGCATATACACCATTCCCTTCATGTTGGTTTGCTCCAGCGACCAATTGTGGTAAACGTAACACTTTCTGTTAACTTCGATGCCATCAGGTATTGGTTGATCAGCTAGATGTACGCATAAGCCATCGTCTTTCATGTCGCAAGACTGCTCAAACAGTATGTCGCCAACTCGATAGTCCCTCACCGGCTTATCTGATCTTCGTTCTAATGCTCAGCCGAGAACAGTCCATGCAAAGTTGTCACTCGTTTTGTCTAGACAGCGACTGTGCCAGACCCTGCATGCAGCCGCGATATTCTCCGGAGTGACACCAGTAGCGCTTTATTGGCTCCTCCCGGCTCTTCGATACGAGAATAGGTTCGGAACCAAAGGCAAGCACCCGAGTGGTTCGGGTCTTTGGTGCGCGTGGAAGCTTAACTTGCTTCACTTGATGCTCTGATCGTAAAAAGGTTCTGTGTTTCTGTGATGATGACGCTGTATTTGGGTATCTACAAACGATTCAAAGTGTGTTAGGTCGATGGGACGACTAGCGCAAACACTTCTGACCGTCGATCTTGGGTACATATGCGTCCCTGGTACCATCTCGATGAATTCTATTTGTAAGCACATCTGGACTGTGTGAGGCAGACTCTCACAAAGGTTGTGCTCGAATAGTCTGCTCAGCGCGAGTTCGAGAGCGATCGGGTTCGTGAGTCGCCCACTCTGAGACGCATCTAAAAGCATGGGCCTTTAACGTACGTTCATCTCCAGCTACCATTCCTTACTTGTGCGCATCGAAATCCCGTAGACAAGCAGGGATTCTACATGATAGAGAAGTACCGAGGCTAGTGATTTTTAATATACAGTGCCGCCCAGGGACGGCTTCAATGCCATATACGATGTGTCTCCCGTGTGTACAGTAAAATGTAACGGAGAAAAGACCAGACCAAGGTTTAGCGAAAAGGTCGGTCTGACTGTCGTGCTATGTGTGTAAATTGGATATCAATTGTCTTCTCGTATAGCGGGAACGTCATCAACCGAGGACACTGTCCTTTTACTAGTCACACAACGCGTCAAGTATGAGGTGGCACTAGACCAAAGGCTTCGCGGACGCAAGGACGTCAAGTGTGATGATGATGTACGGCGCATGTTCTGTGAATAGCGTTGCCGTGTAGCAGTAGGTTGAACCCTACTCGATTGCGCACACAACGTGGCTGCCAATCGTGGAGCTCGGACCTTACTCCAGGGTTGGGTTCCCAGGAATCTGAAGCAAACAAACTGTACAGTCAACTCCTGACGCTGTTCAGCTGAGGCTGAAACGTAGACACGAACTCAGAGGCCGTGTCAGGATACGTCACTTTATGCCTAGTGTGTAGCTCGAGCTTTTTGAGCGAACGTGTGGTATTCTTGTACCCGAAATGACCATTCATGGGCGAATAAGGCGGAGTGTGTTCCGCCAGCACATACCGAGCTAAACGTTCCGCTTGGTAACATGGGAGACCCTTAAGTAGGTATACCCAATAGATACCTGACGGTGCAGGGTACGCCAGACGATGCATTAGTCGAACTATAGGCGTTCTTTGCTGAAGTGGTCAGTATCGTGTAGTCGTAGCTGATATATGCTGTAGAGGTAAAGATCTAGCTACAGGCGCAAGGAAATCGATGAGGGAGCATCGCGTTTGAGGTAGAGCCGTGGTTTGTCACGAGTGGGTGATAGTGTCGTTGTTGCGGACAATATTAGCTTGGGTGGTGGAGGGTCTGGGGAAGGGTATCCAGGCGTATCAGCGGCGCTGCGCCGAGGCAATGCAAGTCACAGCCTGTACGTCGCTGACCGGAGTTCTTCCGGTATTGCATACAGAAAACGTGTGGCACATACTTCAGCAAGGTTTCTTGCCGTCCTAACAGTGCGTTACGCCACTCACTCGAACCCCTTGAGTACCAAATAGGGCCTCGCGTCGGACGTATGTGTGCTATGCGCTGAGGCTCAGTATGACGACATATGTACGCCCAAATGAATGTAAGCAACCAGCAAAAATGTGCATCTCTATCGCTAAATTTCGACGGCTGTTATCCGCGCCAGGTTAATGATTCGGTACTGTGACAAATTAGTTGTAAGAATATGCTGAATGAATGGCTGGGAAGTCTTCCGCAAAAAAGGGGACCTTCTAGAAGGAGTGGGGAAAGATATCAGCACAAGAGGCGGGAAGGAGCGCACATGATCGTCATGGATCCATTGATAGATCTTGTGGCTTGAATTGGGCGTAAAAAAGGCCATGAAACCTGAGTTTGACGAGGTGGCTTCCGTAGTGGTGTGGTGGTTTTGCTGGCGCACACTAGATGGGAGGCTATTCGAGATCGCCAAAAACTAGCGCACTGCATTAGTCGCATTACCACACGTTGACTGTAGGCAGAATAGCTCCGATGGTCAACGGAAGATGAGAACCAAAACCTCGAGGGAGATCGTCGTGCTACCGTATCTCGTAGCAGGATATCCTTGGCACAGTTAGGTATCCATGGACTACGACGGCTACGAGAGATAGGGATCAGAGCAACAGTAAGGTCACCCAAGAGTCATTCATACCCAGAGCAAGCGAAGCTAATGCTACTTCCAGAAGGTCGACTTTTTAATGTAGTGGAGGTAGTGACCAGATCACCTACATGGAGCTCGCGATTGCAGCGAAAACCTTGGATATGCGGTGAGTACGACCAAAGGCCGCATCAGTAGCTTCGGAAAGGCGCTTAGCCACATGGCAACCAAGGTATCAGGCAACCAGCACCAGTCGGAGAGTGGAGAGGCAAGACAACCGAATGGTTCGAATAGTGAGGCGCCTGTCACAATGGTGACAGCACCTGTTCGCGTCTTCCGCACCTACTGATAACCATCGTACAGTACGACTGTACCACAGCCGTCAAAGGGAAAGGCTGTGGAAGGTAGCCATGTATGATTAGAAGACTGATATACCTAGGCTTTTCTCTTTTCTTTGCCTGTGTCTGCGCTTGCTCGGCTACACTATGGGCTGTACGAACGGCGCTCAGCCGTGGCGGGATCTGAGCGAATCCGTACATCTGCCGGCTAAAAATGCAGGGTAATGCAGACTTTGTTACTGACAGCGACAGGAAACACAAGTGATGAAAAGCTATTGTGCATAGCTCGTACAGTGCCTGCAGTCAAAGCACACGTAATGGCAATCTGCCGCGGAAAATTTGTGCATCCAATCCGATCACAAGATGCGCGTATCTTGCGGGTGCAGGAGACTGCAGAAAAGGATAGCCTGGATAATCTGGTGCAACAATTTCGTGCTGCATATTTGCACACACGAGATGCGATTCGCCCTACTGTAGATCCGGAGATCAAAATATTGCGATGGACGTTGCTGATTGAGTAGTTGGAGATCCCGCATCTCGAAAGTTCATCATGACGTTGATGCATCCACGTGCGTGCCATGTGCTGATTGCGCAAATACCCGCCTGGGGCCGGAAGATCCAAGGGACCACTATACCTACAGCGTCGTACGTCCGACACGAGTGTCTTTGAGCAACGTATCAAGTTCGGTGAAGCTCCAAAGATACGTTGAACAATAAGCAAGGTTCCGGTGGAAGAGATAAGATGCACCCAAGTTCGCGATGGTGGTGCATTTTCGTTACCAAGAAAACCTCAAAGATTATTGTGCGAAGGTAGTGTGACGCTCGCTTGCGCAACTGGAGTCCACTAGCCACGCATTACACGTGGAGAGAAATTGTTTCCCTCAAGTCACCCCTTCGTGAAATGCTCCTGGCAGGATTCGTGGGAGTTTTCTAGAAGTGGTGTGTTTCCGAGGCATCCCAGTTGCAGCCAAACTTTAACGGAAGAGACTGACTCAATGTTGAATCCGTGACGCTGGACAGTGGACCGTGGTTTAGGAGGGCCAGTGGAAAGCGCGCTCTTCAATGGGTCCAAACAGAGCTTCTAGCGCGTTCCCTATCTGGAAGAGGCAGCATGCAGGTTTTACGAGGAGTAAGTATTGCGGAGGAGGTGCAATGTCGTCACATTTGGGAAGAGGAGCCTCTTCTGTCATAAGTGTTTCCCCTGACGTGGAGTGTCTGGATCTCTCCTGATTCGACTCAGCTCGCCAACACTCAAGCGGGTATGTGGGCTGCCTCCCTACTCGGTTCGACGTGCTCACGGACGCAAAAGTTGAGGATTTGCAATGCGAACGGTCTCTGGCCCGCCATCATGGACCACTTTGCAGACTGAATCGCGGTGTAAAGTATTGGCGAATGATAGGCGAGGTGGCGCATGGCAGTCATTCCCAAGCCTCCCTATTTTCGAATGCCCTTCCGGTCGGTCGTTGCAGGGGACCAAGTGCGTCCGTCACGCCCCCGTGCAGGGGGTCGCGCGACATGCCTGCAGCCATGCATCGGTGCTGCTTGGTCTTCCCTGTAAACGGGATGCCTGCAGTCTTTCGGTCTTGTAGTGCAAGCCCGGGTGTGACAAAAGCCAGGGCATATCCTGCAGCTCCTTTTGAGTCCCTAAAGAAGCGTTACTTTATTTCAAGGACACATCCTAACGGGCCGGCGCATCACATTCTCCAATTCTGCACAGTTCATCCCAGCCAGGTCCGTGTTGCACGGCTCGAATCGCGTCGGGCACAATACCCCGGCTAACGCACTTTGCCGGTACCTGGTGCCTCTAACCTAAAGGTCCACCCAGCCCGCGGGCTCTTCAACGATCCTCCGTGTGCTCTCTCGATGCTGAAACGTGCTTGAGGCGATCCAAAAGTGAGCCCTGCTCCAGCCCCGGCCCTTCCATGTCGAACGGTTTTGAACTTTCTTTGTCTGGACGCCGCCGTCTTCACACACCCCACAGTCAGCCCAAGGACACCCTACACACGAACCTATACCAGCTCGGACTGTTGGGCGACAAGTACCACAAACAAGACAAGAAAGCAAAGAAAAGTGTCGAATTCAGTCCGGTCGTGGGCTCCAGCGATAGTACTGCTCTCCCTACTACCATTGTGACCTGTCTTGGAGCTCAGGCCGCTCATGTCTTTCCTAGGACTCCGTCCCCATTCGCGCAGTAGTCATACGACGAAGCCCTTCACCTCGCATACTCAACGATCCGACGCGACTCTTAGTTCACAACCCCCTCCTCGCTCCGGCAGGGGTATGGCAGGAGTAATGGATATCGAGCGAACCCGGACGAGACGAGACCGGACCTTCATTGGGAGCGAATGCTGTGTCTGTGAGGAGAATCTGGAGTACACATTGCGGGGCGAACGGATACTGCAACTCTCATGTGGTCATGTTTCCCACGAAGCGTGCTTCTATGAGTACATTCGCGAGTTCGAGTCGCAGCATTGCCCCACGTGCGATGCCACACTGGGCCTGGACACAAGCAGAGGTGGAAACGTTCTCGATCTTGGTAGGCAGCCCTCCGAGACAGCGCTGGCTAGCCATGCTGATGTGCGCGCAGAGAAACTGTCGACCATTGTGCGGTCAGTCCAAAATGAGCCGTCGCCATCGCAAGCAGCTGAGAGTCACCGGAGCGCGGCCAACACGCCAACACCATGGGATAACCAAACCGTGGCGTCAGAGCGACAGCACGACGACCACATGACCACTGGTCGTTCTCGCAATGGAAGCAACGCGTCGTCGGCGCGCTATCCACCCACCACCCACACACGCCAACGAGACAGCAGCCACAGCCGTGATCGTGGCTCCGATAGGGGCGCGTCGCTATCCAGGGCGCATGGACGTAGTGATTCTGGAGCGACGGGACTCGCTTCTTCCAACGACTATGCCCCAACCCACGACGGTCGGCGGCACGACTATGACGTGCAGTCCATGGAGACCAGTCTCAGCAGCCCACGTGGCCTACTCAAGAGCCCAATTCCTGCGCCAATAGTAACTGTCCGAAGTGAGTTTCCAACTCTAAGCAGATCGCGGCAGCAACAAAGCCTGACGTGTCTGATCACCGTCGAGGTGGTCGAGGGGAAATGGCGTCCGAACCTGGATGACATGCCTCGTGCATCGCCGCTACCTCCACTTGCAAGCGTTGCAGAGAGCGATTACGAGCGCAGCAAATCGCCCGCCACGAGCAGGCCTACTGAACCTCAATATGAGCCGACTGAGGTGCTGGATGAGATAACTGAAGACCTCCATGCCCGTGTCGACAATTGGCACGGTCTTGACTTTTCGCGCTTCGGGAAGCTGCGACTACACGGTCACATTCGCGTCGGCAAGGACCGACAGTCATGGCAAGAGCTCGAGTGCTACCTCTTCTCCGAGATGTTGATCTGCGTAAAAGAGAAGAAGATCGCGCCGCAACCACAATGGGATGGTGCAGCCCCGATCAAGAAGACAAAGTGCACCCTCAAGGGTTCTATCCTCATCAAGAAGCATCTCAACCAGGTCGAGCACTCATCGGACAACTTCATCCTAACCCTTAGCCTCTCTGTGGCGGAGCTGCCCGCTTTCCATCTGCAATTCCAGGATCGTAGCCAATTGGAGTTGTGGCGGCGCGCACTTATGGACATCCGCTTGGATTTCCCCACAAGCAACCGCATGGCAGAGTACGACCAGGACAATTCTGGAGCTGAGGAGGACGACTACCGTAGGCCTAAGCGGGTCTCATCAATCAACTCTTCCTATGGCGCCGCCAGGTCGACCATGACAGCACCTACCGAATACAGCGCCTCGCGTGGCGGTATGACAGAGCCCCGTATGTCTGCTTCAATACACGTGCCTGTTGACATTGTCGTTGTCATTCCAGTTTCGTCATCGATGCAGGGCTTGAAGATCAACTTGCTCCGCGACACATTACGTTTCTTAGTTTACAACCTGGGTGAGCGCGATCGCATGGGCCTTGTTACTTTCGGCTCCAGCGGTGGTGGTGTCCCCATTGTTGGCATGACTGGCAAGGCTTGGAGGGACTGGCCCAAAGTGCTTGACTCCATACGTCCTGTAGGACAGAAGAGCCTGCGTGCCGACGTGGTCGATGGAGCAAACGTAGCCATGGACTTGCTCATGCAGCGCAAGTCCAGTAACCCCCTCTCTAGCATCTTGCTTATCAGCGATTCTTCCACTTCCGATGCCGAGAGCGTTGATTTTGTCATCTCTCGCGCAGAGGCTGCCAAGTAAGCACTTGAATAACATCAGACACATAATCACCACTAACGCTCATCTAGGGTTTCTATTCATTCGTTTGGTCTTGGGCTTACACATAAACCAGACACCATGATTGAACTTTCTACGCGAACCAAAGCTTCGTATACATACGTGAAAGACTGGATGATGCTTCGCGAGTGTGCCGCGGGGTGCCTTGGTTCACTCCAAACTACCTCGCATCAAAATGTAAAACTAAAATTGCGACTACCAGAAGGCTCTCCTGCCAAATTCGTTAAGATTAGTGGTGCGCTACAGATCACCAAACGAGCTACTGGACGTGACGCTGAAGCAGCACTGGGCGACTTGCGTTTTGGCGACAAGCGAGACATCTTAGTCCAACTAGCCATTGCACCGGATACTGGCTCCCCAGAACAGCTTCCTCAGGACCCCTGGGAGTCGATCGTGTCTGGTCTGGAGGCTCTCGGTGGGCCACTCGACCAGGACGAGTCACGCACGCTCAGCGTCGAGGAAGTACCTCTGATCCAGGCAGACCTCACGTACGGCGATATCCTAAGAGAAGGATCTCTTTCACACCTGCCACGGCCATCATTGCTGGCCATTACTCTGCTACCTTCCGGGCCAAAGAAGAGCCCAACAGGAAGACCACCAACACCCCCTATCCCACCACACCCTCATGTTGTACAGCGACGCATGGAGTTGCTCACATCAGACATGCTTACACGCGCATTGACGCTTGTTTCGCGCGGCCAACACGAACGCGCACACCACCTCCTTAAGGAAACACGCAGTATCCTGAAAGGACTCGGCAAGGGAGGTCTTCCACCACTACCTCCTCCTGGCCACCGACGTAACGAACCATCAAGTGCAGCAGGCAGCACTGGGTCCGCGTCACCAACAACTCATAGCGCTAGTGGCGATTTACGTGCACGAACGCCCTCTCCCCACGCAGATAGCCCGTTCACTCCTGCGGCAGGCATTGACGTGAGGACTATGTATGCTCTTGACGCAGAACTTGAGTCCAGCCTTGAATGGATCAACCATCCTGCGGTCTTCGGCAGAGATTCGCGCAAAGCAGTACTACAAGCAATAGGTGTCATCTCATCACAGCGCGCGTACACATTCAGATCGCCATCCGAATCGCTTTGGGCAGAGCGCATTGCAGGCGTCAAGCGCCTGTCTGAGCGTGCGCGCGAGTGGCGCGAAACCGGCGACCAGGAAGCATTGATGGAGGAGAACTAATTTCGCACACGACCCTTCGAAGTCTTCGCATTTGCTTGCATATACCCTGTATCATACCGCATCCTTCTTTGGTATTATCTTTCCTTGCTTCTCTTCACGGCCACACTGTTCTTCGGCGATTTCATCACTAGGGCTACTTCTGGACTCTTCCCACTTTGGGCGGCTTCTTTCACTTTACATATCTTCTTGGGTTTATGATACCAAAACGGTCTACACTTTCTTGTGTTACGCGGATTCCCCTTGGCTTGCAAAAGTAGGAACTGGGGCGTCGCCATCATCACATCTATGCTTTAGAGGATACCACAGCTGCTTAGCGATTGATTAGCTACACCCACTTAGATGCACGAATATCACATCCTTGCCATACTTAGTACTGCATCTTTTACGCTACTCGAACAGACCAGCACGTTTACGCATGTTCAATAGCTCCACTCGGATACAAGCATCCGCATTTATGCTTGCCCTGAACCTGATAACCGTCATGTGCATCTTTCAACAAACGGACTATTGTACATCTCCACTTGCACTTAGTTAAGGCTGTCTTGGAACTCCACTACGGTGAATTCCGCTAGAGGACGCCATCGGTACGAGCCAAAGCCGGCAGAGCTACTACTTCGGTGTGTTCGGCGCATTACCCCTCACCTTAACGCTGTACCATTATATGTCTATAAGCCTACCACTATACATTCATACACGCATAGTTCATCTCAGCATGCAAGGGGTTCTATCGTCGATTTGTGCACGTGTGTATATGTAACTGCAAGAGCACTTTTCCTTCACACAACCTTGAGTACTCGGACCGAGGAGTGATTGGCAGTGCTAGCTGCCTCTGTTTCAGACGACCAACAATACATGAAACCCCCCCACCAACTGTTCACCTATGCATCGGGTGCAACTGGTTTTGTGTCACACGGAGTGAGAATAGTACTACCACGCAATCAAAAGTAATATCGAGACCTGCATCTCCGGGATGAGCGCAGTTCGCCCAGCACTCAGAGCCGGCGATTACTGCCTGCGGCAACGCACCTTCAACACGCACGTTTCGTGCTTTGCGCCATGAGCTGAATGGTCTGCAAACATGTACATACAGATTCCCGAGACACTTTGCAGAGTGCAGGCTTCCAGCATTGTGGGCTGTACCTGACATGTAACGGCTTCCGCCAGCATACGCTTGCCGCACCTGCCACCCGTTACAGAGGCCTGTTGACGTCAAGTGTAGAAATAAGTTCTGCACCAACAAGTAACCCACTGTCTAGATGTCCCACTTATGCCTTTCAAAGATGACCCATCGCATACTCCTCCCCACGCGGCACATGTTGAGTGAAGCAAACAGCAAGGCGGTACTGCCGAGATGACCAGGATGCGAAACGTCTCCATCCCGTCTCATGCCCAACAGCAGAATGAGCTCCTTAGACGTGAGCACAATGCAGTGCGACATGAAGACAACCACGCATACTTCAATATATTGAGTCTTATTCTAGTACTGGATCGCCAAACGTATGTCCAAGCGGCGACCCTTGGGTCACGGAAAATACGCAGGGACGGGTCGCAGCTGGAGGGCGCGGCATAGACGAATGCAGTGGAGACGTCTGGCTACATACCGCATGTCGCTGCAGATACAGATCAGATGTAGATGCAGATGCAGATGCACTTGAAGAAGGAAAGGTCCAGCCTACACCTTGCTTTTCACATCTTGTTCCGCTGCCAGGACTCGTTGACTACATGGAGTACCCACGGCGCACATCAGGTCGAGAAGCAAGAAAAAGCAAATATCAGTACCAAGTCCATGGATCCAGATCTGGACCCAACAAGCCAATGAACCCTCATCCCCGATGATAATACGTATCAATGTCAAACTGGAATAACCCCGACGTCGTTCCTCAACCCATGTTTGATCGCTCGTCACGTTGCACGCGGGAATCACTGTCTCAACTTTGTCGCGATCGCGGCGCCGGCCGTTGGTGACTCGTCAAACTTTCCCCCCTGTTCACGAATGCCCAACTTTTGCAAGCCCTTCGCATCTCGACGCACGTGCGTTAGTCGAGACCCTAGTATGGTGTTGGTGGACGATGGACCAGAGGCATTTCCTTCGCGAGGCGAGCGGGCGGGATTTCAGTTCGATCCCTCAGCCACCTGACATCTACAGGGGTTTATCATACCTTACCCAACGGCTATTCCAGTGTAATTGCGCCAACCACCTTCTTCACTGGAAAGTACCATCTCTTGACATGGATGTTAGGCGAGTTTCAAGTTCCAAGGTGCGTCAACGGTTGGGCTTTTCATTTTCCGGCGCCAACTATGCAGGGAAAAGAAAACGTTGGTTACGTAGAAGTATCGTAACGGGCTCATCGACACCGTTCCTTGTTTGACTGTAACTGTTCATAGCTGATCATGCAGATTTGCCCTGTCATTGCCGAGATGATTGCTTTTCCTCTCCACTTCCCTCCGAGGATCACCAGTTTTTGCACTTTCCTTCTTCATGGTCATACACCGAAGCGCATCACCGCTGCCGATCAGGCTTGCCACGCTATTGTAAGTTGCATGCAGCGGGCGTCAAACTAGATCCATGGTTCTCCCGCGGGTCTTGCGTCGTGACGATGCCGTCCAAAAGCAATCTTTCGAACCTGCGGACCAATTTTACGAGTGTGGTATGACAGCCGTTTTGCCGTGGGCTAAGTCCAAGTGCCAGATGTGGAGAGGGGTATCATTCCGTGACCCGCGCAAAAAGCAAACACCAAGAGCCGAAATAAGCGGGGTACAGCTGGAATCTGTGCTGGGATGCGTCATAGTCGAGGATAAAAAGCATCGCATCGCGTGTGTGTAAGAATTCAACATCCCCGCTCCCTACCACGCTGATATGCACAAACATACACGTTCGGTGATGAGTGCGTAGAAAAGAAAATAATTCAACATCTGCGCATCATACTTCGTCTGTATCCAGAATAGACTCACACGCCAGCTTTGCGTCACCGGAGATGTTCGTTCGTGGTGGGTATGATACAATCTTGCCGCTCGCCTTGCCATCAGATGTGACTATCTTCATGCGTCTCCTCTTTGTTTATTCTTACATCACCTCTGCCTCTGAAAGCGCATATGTTGAGATGCTACAGTCCGATGTGCGAAGCGAAACGAAACTCATTAGGTATCATAGACATCCCTTTTGGAGTTACTACGCTGTCACAGGCTTCCATGCTTGTGTTTCTTATGCCGTGCCGTGGTATTGCTTATGCTATGTAAATAGAGAATAATCTCAAAGTTGCAATACGTTCCTTGAGTATGGTAGATCTTGCGAGTAGGCTTCGTAGATTCCTTTCAACGGTATCACAATACCACAAAGAATACCGTGGTTCCGTTGGCATTTCAACATGACCATCGAGAGCACATCTAGGAAAACTGATGTCATGTGGTTGAATTGCGCCCCAATTTAGAATAGCAGAGACCATCAACTAGCTTCCCCAACTATCTTTACTTGCTATACTTCTTCACGAACGCAATAACATGCTCATTGACTTCCTTCGGATTCGACGCACTCAAGAAGTGCTGTCCACCCTGAATAACCTCCAATTTGGCATCAGGCGAGTTGGTAAAGAGTTTAATCTCCTCTTTGGCATTTGCGACCGAGTAAACAGCATCGCTAGTTCCCTATGTCGATCGTTAGTTCAACCTTTGCCATAAGAGGCCACTGTTATAATGCACTTACATGCAGCCACAACACTGGACAAACCACATCACTCAACCTCAAATGCAAACCGTCCCGATCTCTCAGATTAATCGCACACATCCTAATCCTCCGCCGACCTTCATCTCCCTGGTAGTTCTTCTTGATCTCATCATTCCAAAACTTTCGAACATCTTCTGGGCATTCCTGTTTCCCAAAGCCCACATCGATGAGGAAGTTGCAGAAATCGGTACTAGGAGTGAAGTCGGGTGTGGGCTTGTTGGATGTGGTGCCGAACTCGCCAGTGATGCGCTCGGCGAGGGGCTCGACGGAGTGCCAGCAGCCTAGGTCGCGGGAGCGGGGTGACTCATAGTCTAGGGATGTTCCTAGGGGGACAATGCCGAGGATCTTCGACTCCGTGTTAGTTATTCCAGTGCAAGAAGCTGGAGCACTGTACTGGCAAGGCACATGGGTTGATTCTCCCAAGATGCTGCTACAAAACAAAAGACGACGTACCTTCTCAGGCGCCAAAAGCGCCATCCTCACAGTCACCCATCCTCCTTGGCTTGTACCCAGTACAAAAGCTTTCTTAATTCCCAATTTCTCCATGACCTGTAGATTCATAATCGCAGTATCCCAGTACGTCCAATTCTCACTCTTGGCCCGTGTTTGTCCATGACCTAATAGCTCGATAGAGACTAAATTCATCACAGAAGTGAGTGTCTCATTCTTGTACGCATCGCGGTATAGCTCTGATGATGTGGTGAAGGAGTTTATCAGAATCAGAGTAGGCTTGGACGAATCCACGGGACCGGATGTTTGGTAAGCGGCTTTTATGCCACCAAGATGGGGGACGTCGACTGTCTGGGTGTTTGGCATGATTTCTGAAGGCTCAATTTGCTGCTCTAAGAGATGGGAGGGCTGGTAAAAGAACCTGGACACGTTGGACACGTTAGACACCCGAGGTTTATGTGTTGTCTTTCTGCAACGACGTCAGATGACGATCGTATTTGCGGGGAAGAGTGGGCCTAGGTCAGGCTTTAAGGGTAAGGCGCTTATAACCGGGAACGTCAATATCGTCGTGCTATGGTGGGCGGGCAAAGAAGAGGAGAACGTCATGACATGCAATCGCTTGTTCGGCGCGGAACCGCAAAGTCAACGTCACCGAAAATCAGAACTACCTCACGCAATGTGAATGGCGAAAATCTTACACATCCAACGCTGAATTCGCAAAAGACACTTCGAATGGCTTGTATTCAGTGAAGAAATTATGTTGCTATGTGTCTTTCCTCTAGTTCTCGAGGACATACCTGTACCTAGCCTTTCCAGCCTCCATATCCACAATGGCAGAGTTAGCGTCCTTCATCGGCCTCTTTTGGATCCATGGCTTAATCTTCTTCTCAGCCGCCAGCTCCAACATTTCCTTAATCTCCCATGGAGCACCAATTCCAGAGCCTCCAACCTTGAGTCCACTCATCAAGAGGGTAAAGGCGTTGATAGGAGGAAGCTCGCCACCGTCAGGAGCACCAACCTGGATGAAGGTACCATGGGTCTTAAGCAGGCTAAGATAGCCGTCTAGTGGCATCTTAGCGCTGGAAACTGTGCAGATGATGAGGTCGAGTGTTTGTGCGTTGTGCTTTTGCCAGTCCTCGTCTTCGTCGGTTGAGACGTAGAGGTCAGCGCCTAACTTGAGGACATCGTCGCGCTTCTCGGCCTTGCGGCTAATACCAACGACCTTGTCTGCTCCGAGAGCTTTGGCGAAAAGGACACCGAAGTGACCCAGGCCACCTACACCGACGATTCCGACGGTCTTGCCAGGGCCACAGCCGTATCGTTTCAAGGGAGAGTAGACTGTAATTCCACCACAGAGCATAGGTGCGGCATCAGCACTGTCCAGGCCATCGGGAATGTTCATGACGAAATGGCCATTTGTGCGGTTGTGTGTGGCGTATCCACCGTAGCTCTTACCCTCGTCGCGTGGGTAGACGGAACCGTATGTATTTATTGACTCACGATGGCAATGGTTCTCGATGCCATTTGAGCAGTCGGGACAGTCGGGCTGAAGGCATGAGCGTGCTTGCGCGCCAACACCGACACGGTCGCCCTCCTTGACGTGCTTGACATTCTTGCCGACCTTTACAGCCTTGCCGATAATCTCGTGGCCGACGACACAGGCTGGCAGCAGTCAGCACGACAAAGCTGTGACAGGAAAAAGAAGAAGAAAAAACGTACGATATGGTGTTGGTCCCCAGCCACTGCTCAGCATGTGCAAGTCTGATCCACAGATACCGCAATGAGAGATCTCAATGTCGACATCATCCTCAGTCCACTTCTTGGGCTCGAATTGACCCCACTCCATCGTTCCCTTGACGCTCTCCTTGTCCTTGCCGAGCCATCCTTCGAACTTGGTGTCTGTAGCCATTGTGTTGTTTGTTGTACTTTGTCGTTGATGTTGTTGTTGTTGTTGTTGTTGTTGTTGTTGTTGTTGTTGTTGTTGTTGTTGTTGTTGTTGTTGTTGTTGTTGTTGTTGTTGTGGTGGTGGTGTATTGGGTATTTATGTAGGTGTTGATGTTGACTAAAGTGGCAGGATGGATAGTTGGACCTGCTGTGTTAGTGAACAAACACTTATATATCAGCAAAGGCCGTTAACTCCGTCGATCTCCCAATATGACGTTCATTACAAGCTTCGGCCGTCTAGAAGAGCCTCAACGCCATCTGTGCAAATGAATTACGGAACTGAGCTACTTTGGTAGGGCCCGTCGCCACTCCTCTCAATCTCATTGGCTACCATACTCGGGTAGACCATCATAGATGTCTACACGTAGCTTGTACCGTGGCGGGAGTGCCGGTCTTGTCTGTTGGTGCTGTACGTCATTAGCAGAAAAATTATCTACCACGTAGATAGCGGGAGTGAGCTATTCTCCTATTGGTTGCGTTCCTTGCGCTAGTGCAGCGGCCGATGGATATCGGTCACCGCCATAGATTATCGGAAGGACCGACTGATGCAAATAGCTGACATTGCTGTGGGGGTTGGTCTGGTGATATCGGGGTTAAACATGGAGAATTGCAACTCATCCGCAATGTCGTGTCCTGTGGGTACGGACGAACGCGGAATGCATGTGGGGTCATCGCAGAGTGCAATTTTGCGGAAGCTGTGCAACAACATGATGAGTGTAGTGAGTATTTTGTTTTCGTGTATCGTACGTTACCTGAAGCGTTGGAACTTCTCTTCCTCTGTCATTCTCTCGTTTACACGCTTAATCGTTTCAGCGTCATAGACTTCCTCCAGGCTCTTTTCACCTTTCAACACTTCCTTTTCATGCTTTGTCACCTCTTCCTTGGTCATAAGGACCAGGTCCTTCATTTGGAGGTTACTGCTCTTTTGACCTGGTGTGCTCTGATTCATAAAGCTCTGGGTAGGCTTGTTCCATCGTGTCAAGGCTAGGCGTGTGGACAATCCACTGATGATGCTTCGGCCATTGAACACTTCTTCTACCAGGTAGCCCACGTCGTCCTGTGTGATGGGGATCTTGAGGCCCAGTGGATCCTCGCTGAAGACTGCTCGGGCTAGCCGTTCTTCGGCACCTTGCAGAGCACCCAAGATTCCGTCGTACATCTTGTCGCGAGACTTTGACGGCAGGTATTCATGAGGATAACCGGCGATAGAAAGAATGACGTGATTCGCGACAGCGAGGCCGAAGATGGCTGGCATGGTACCTAGAACGGGCAAGATTCGTACGCGGAAGTCTGCGAGAACACCCAGCTCCCCAACGTTGCCTTTGGCAAACTCCTCCTCTGAGAGAGGCTGAAGCTCAGCCTTTCCAGGACCGGGCCTCTCAGTAGAGTAGACGACTGGTATGCCATCCTTGACGCCCTTCAAGCGCAACTTCCTTCTTGTGGACTTTGACAACGGGTCGTCTGTGCTTCCGGAGATGTCGCCGATGAAGATCCTTGTAGGATCAGACTTGCAACCTGCACCCATGGAAGATATGACCTTGATGTTGTTCATGTAGCAGTATGCTAGAAGTGCAACCTTACTGTCAATGTTGTCGATGGCATCGATGACGAAATCCGGCTGCTGGCCATTTAAGGGTGCTAGTTGTGCTGCCGCTGTTTGCTCTCCAAATAGTTCATTGCGACATTCGAAGTGTGTCCATGGAGTAACCTGCTCAAGTCGTTTTCGGAGACAGTGTACCTTGGGCGTTCCAACGTCTGCCAAAGTAGCAACTGCGTGGCGGTTGAGGGAAGACAGAGTAACCTGGTCAAAATCGATAAGCCTTAGTTTCGAGCATCCCGAGCGAGCGAGTGCAGCTGTTGCGTGTGACCCGACGCCTCCGCACCCGACTACAATTACAAAAGCGCCCCTTAACTTTGCGAGTCCAGGGTCTGTGAGAAACACTCTATTTCTTGCCAGTTGTTCAAGGATGAGATCTAGCACACTGGTCAGGCTTGGCTATCAGGGTTATGGAAAGGAAACAATACCATCGTCATAGTCGCCTTTTCTTGCTCTTGCGGCTAATGCCATACTCCGTTCATCCTCCTTACTTGGAGCAAAGACATTCGAAGCAGCGCCATATTCGGTCAGCTGGGGTCTGTCAGCAAATACTCAGGCGGCATCTCAGTGACTAGATATGCAGTCGATCAGAAATCTAGGTACTCACTCTGGATGCGCGATGATCGTCACTGAGATCTGGGATCGATGCTTTCAGATCCGCAACCCTCGTCATGCGTCGAGCTTTCTGGAATCCAATAATGGCACTTCCAACGACGAAGCCTGAAACGGCAGCAGTCGTGATAAGCTGAGCATTGTGGGACTCGGTGGCTCGCGATATCCAGGAAGGCATGGTGGCGGTGTGGTGGCACGCTTTATGGGACAATGCTCCCAATCTAAACCCACGTAACCATGTATGCACTGCAGAAGAGGAACGATGAAGAGGAAGGGCCAAAATTTAGGAATTCGCAAAACTGCTAGACTTGATGACTTGTCAGTGATGTCGAATATCCATGCAGGTGCGGCTGTCAGGACTAGCGTGCATCTGGTAAGCGCCAAACCGTCGTGGTGGAAAATGCAGATGACCACGAGCGAAAAGGCGCCAGCGAACCATACGAAGACGTGTAGACGCGTCCGAGACATTCCTCACGCGCCGTAAAGGACGCTGGACCCGTGAGAGTCGTCCGTAGCTCATAAGAGGCCCCGACCCACGTCCCTGAAGCCCCAACTACATCGCCCATGTCTAAACTCACCTTGGGCTTGATTGCTGCTGGTGGCGCAGCCGCAGGAGCAGCAGCGACTGCCGCGCTCTACTCGACCAAGAAGGACAGCCTTCCGCCCACACCGTCCATCACCACCACTACCACAACTGTCACTGGGCCTGGCCGGCCGGCACCTGTACCCTCGGTGCCCGCCATCCCCTCGCCCGCTGCTGCTGCTGCCGCCCGGAGAGCGATAGTAGACCCAAACGGTCTCTTCCAATATGGCTTCCCCGGCCCTGTCAACGATCTCCGTCCTGCTGCCTCTCTCACATCGTCGTACGACCGAAGAACACGGAACCCAGCATGGGTCGCCGAGCACATCACGCCCGAGTCGCTAGCCAACAGCAATGCCGACCGCAAGCACAGCGTCTTCGTCGAAGACATTACAATCCCAGAAATGTTCCGCGCAAAGCTCAAGGACTACTTCCGCTCCGGCTATGACAGAGGGCACCAAGTCCCCGCTGCCGATGCCAAGTGGAGTCAAGAAGCCATGGATGACACGTTTGCGCTGAGCAACATGTGCCCACAAGTCGGCGACGGCTTCAACCGCGACTACTGGGCGCATTTCGAAGACTTTTGCCGCAGGCTCACACACTCGTACCCCTCGGTCCGCATCGTGACCGGTCCTCTATACCTGCCCAAGCGCGAAGCCGACGGCAAGTGGCGTGTGTCATACGAAGTCATTGGCAACCCGCCCAATGTCGCTGTACCCACACATTTCTACAAAGTCATCTTCGCCGAAGACGGAAAGCTGGGCGGCAAAGTTGCGCTGGGCGCTTTTGTGCTGCCCAATGCCAGGATTGAGAACCACAAGCCATTGACCGACTTTGAGGTGCCTGTTGAGGCGGTGGAGAGGGCGAGCGGACTCGAGTTTGCGACTAAGCTCACACCAGAGAGGAGGAAGAGGCTGTGCCAGGAGGTCAACTGCAGCGTCATTGTCAAGGAGTATGCGCAGCGGCAGAAGACATTCGCTAAGAAATAAGCGTTGCAACCAAGGACTTTACCATATGGCAATATACCAATTTCATCTTGATAAAATCTCTTCTTGCTGGTGGTACAGTCTATAGTACATGCTCATCATATTCGTACATGACTCTTTAGATCATAGATATCTTGCAAAGGCGCCGCCTCGAATCCTTCCCCTCTGACGTCAAGCAAGCATTTACACGTTCTGCACCGCACCGCCTTGTTCCCGCTGTATCCTGCCGACGTATTGCTTGCTGACTGTGTTCCATGCGCTCATGTACTTTTCCATGCATGCGCTCATGCAGCTCTCCTCGCCTCTCGAGAGGGAGGCACCAGGCTTGGGGATGCAGCGCTCGAAGCAGTGCTCATTGAGTTTCTGTGGATGCATTAGTATGTTTGCTACTATAGTTCAGGTGCAGTAGGTAGCAAAGACGTACCTCGACCAGCATGCGCGCGTTCTGCATAGCAGCTTCCTGCTGTACTTGACGCATGACCGCTGTCTTGGGGTCGCTGGGGGAAGAAGACATGCCGCCGAAAGAATCCATGGTTTCAGTCTTGTGCGTTTGATGTTATGAAGGCGGGTGGGGGTGTATTATGGCGAGTTCGGCGGTCGTGGGTGGCTGCGTCTTGAAAAGTTGTCGACGTCAAGAGCGGCTTTCTCGCTAGCGTAGTCGCTGCAACCCAAGACCCCTGCATTACACGCGGAGGTGATAGAGTGGCCTTTCCGATCCCCAAGATTCACTCGCAGCACTCCAGCACGTTCAAGTCGCCCGACCCGCGTCACTCTCCTCTTCGACTAGCCCTCACCCCCCCCCACGAGGCTTTTATTCTTCTCCCCCAGATTACCGAAGCCCAGTCTTCTTACCATTCTTTCTAGCGCACGAGTACTCCATTGGTAGCTTGGGGATAGTGCGACCATGTTGTTCGCAAGGCCATGGACGAGCCTGTGCTTGCTCGCGGGGACTTGGACGGGTGCTTGGGCGCGGCAAGGGGGGCTGAGCGAGGATCCTGACATCAAGGCCATCTCGGTGGGTTGCTGCCCTCTGAGACCATGGGGGGTTTAATGCTAACGAGCGCATAGCTACGCACACATAGCCTCGAGCCTGTAAGTCGCATATTCTGCGCCAACACACCTGACCACAGAAACAATGTCTGATCCACATACAGCCATACCTTGATTCGGACATGCAAAGCCGTTGGTGGGATTTTGGCGGAGACACTATTATTCGAACTGATAAGTACATTCGACTGGCTTCGGACAAGCCCTCGCGCGATGGCTGGCTGTTTTCGAGAGTGCCTCTTACGGCTACCAACTGGGAGGTGCGTTGCACTCTACAATGTCTAACCTCCAGAGGCTCACGCGCGAGTAGATCACTTTCGAGTTCAAGATCCATGGTCAAGGCAACCTCTACGGCGACGGCTTTGCCATGTGGCTCACCAAGCAGCGGGCGCAGCCAGGAAACGTCTTTGGCCACACAGACAAGTTCGAGGGGCTCGGCCTCTTCTTCGATACCTACAAGAACAACCGCCCCGGTACCGTGTTCCCATACATCATGGCCATGAACGGTGATGGAAATACGCTATACGACAAGGACAATGACGGCAAGGCCAACGAGGTCGCTGGCTGCTCGGTATGTACCAGTCGTATCATCGTGCTGGCTAAATACTGACATAACTAGGCCCGTGGAATTCGTAATGCCCAGATCGCGACCAAAGCCCGTCTCACATACTTCCAAGAACAATTCCTCCGTCTCGAGCTCCAATACAAGTCAGAAGGCGAATGGACTCAATGCTTCGAGATCCCCAACTTCAAGGTGCCACCCGTTGCCTACCTAGGCTTCTCTGCTGAAACCGGTGAACTTTCCGACAACCACGACATCGTCTCCGTCAAATCACAAAACCTCTATAAGAAGAACCCAAGCGCCGGTTCGTCCTCAGGAAGCTCAGGCGCCAAGACTGCTTCGTCCATGACCCGGGAAAAGAGCAGCAGCGGTGGAAGCTGGACCTGGTTCCTTGTCAAGTTTGTGCTGTTCGGCCTGGCCCTGACTGGTGCCTACGTTGGCTTCACCATCTACAGGACGAAGCAAAGAGATCGTTTCTAGGTGAATAGCTCGTACCTGCGGTTCAAGGGCAAGAAGAAGCTTATTTGGAGAGGTCCACCGATGTTCCAAATGGATGGGTGTGTCGAAGTTGGCGACAAGAACGACTGGACGGCATTGTATAGGGTCGAATGATGGAGTTCAGCTGGGAAAAAAGATGGCCTTGGAAGGCCACGCGCATTGTTTTTAGTTCACCTAGCGCTTTCGCTGCTCTACACCTAACATATATCAAACCGAAAACACTTCAGCATGATTTGGTCAACATCAGAATAATGTCTCCGCAAACGTTAACAGATCATTGCATAGGATTTTGCAAAGGCTGCCGATAACGCGGAGTTGGGTTGAGGGTTGTTCTGGCATCCGATTTAGGGGCTTGGCTACATGGAGTATGAAAGCGGCCTTGATGTCGAATGCTCTGTTTATCAAAGAAGAAGGAAAAAAAAGCTACAAAAGACATTGCTTCATAATTGGAAGCATCGTCGACTCTATGTATATGTCAGTGATGAAGATTCCCGTGCCCATGTTGGCGTATGAGCATGTATATCGGGATGTCCATCTTCCTCAAGATCACAAGAGGCAGAGTGAGAAGTTTCAACAGCGACGCATGACGGTATATAAACGATTCGGATGTGCAGACCGCTTTTATGGGGCTATGGGGACGCCAAGACTTAGCTTCCCAATCAAGTAGGTTCGAGTTTGGGTGTAGATAACGGGAAAGTGCCGGCCCAGCTTACGTTATTAGCTTACCACTAGCGTGGCCCGTGATTGCGCGCTGCATCTTCGAGACTGCGCGTCGGCAACTTTCTCTCGTCACCCACAACCCGGGCAGCGAGTAAGTACACCCCGATCGCTGCCAGCTAGCCTGAATCGCTCAAGCTACCCTCGCGCAAGAAGCAAAACGGTCAGGCAATAGCTAACGTCCTATAGATCCCAGTGAACGACAAACCTTCGTCACAAGGCGATGCTAGGGACTAATCATCCCCAGCGTCTCACTGCATGACAAACAAGAACGGAAAGCAGAGGGAGTGCGCCATCATACTAGATGCAGCCACAACGCCCAGTCTATCATTGCACAGCGATAGCCACGGGCGATTTCGCAAAGCTACTGGGTTCACCTTCACGAGACTACAGCCCCAACCTTTCCCACCGCGCACTGAGGAAGAAGTAAAAGAGTTGAAGCGCCGTGCTGCCTCGCCTAACAAGCTTGGAGGACGATGTTCGCTTGTGACGTCTAACTATGTAGTTTTCAATCCGAGCGCCTTTGCCCTTGGTGGCATCGCTATTTGTGGGGATGCGTGGTCTTTGTTGTTGGGTGTCTGTGGGTCTGAGTGCTGGTGCTTGTGTTAGGTGGGTCGTTTTCTTTACAAAGTTCTGTTTTACAGACGGGCGCGAAAGAGGTCCAGTGATGATGTCCCTGTGGGGGCATTAAAGCCAAAGTCGAGTTGAGGAGCCCGATCGTTGCCTGTTGAGAGGTCGAGAGACAGATTAACGGGGAATGGACGAGGTTCCTTCTGAGGACAGCAGGAGAGCTAATCTGAGGACCATTAATATACTGCATATTGCTTTCGAAATATCCACACTTCTTCTGTGCACAAGCTGACCTACGTCAAGATCTCGCATGCAACTTGGTATATTGTAAGCCATCCATGGATGTATCTCGAAGATTACGGTACTTGTCTCATGACAACCTCT
Organism: Alternaria burnsii; assembly: GCF_013036055.1. NCBI lineage: Eukaryota > Fungi > Ascomycota > Dothideomycetes > Pleosporales > Pleosporaceae > Alternaria > Alternaria burnsii. Next base: position 1,309,151 of record NW_024066111.1, read on the forward strand.
CTCACATCGATACCTAAACCAGCACATATTACTCATAGACGTAGCAGAACGGCCCTGCAACCGTACTGACCAAGTCCTTGATCTTGTATACCTTGCCATCGACATTCAACACCTCCAAATCCACGTTATCCTCCAGGCTCTGTGCCCTCCCACCACCCATCATCGATGTACCACCCGCTATAACCTGCTGCCTGTTTGCAAAGTCTTGACTCTGCCAAATAGACCATACACGGTCTACCATGGAGTGGTGGAGGTAAAAGTATGGATCTACCACAGAGCATCAATTAGCAATGACGCGCAAAGAGTAAAGGACTATACGCACCACCAGGTGATGTATAAAAGTCACTACCAGGATCGCCAGCAACGGTGAAGTGTCCCGCACCGTGTGGGCCATTCGCAGCTTGCATGGTATCCTGGAACGATGCAATAGTTTTGCTGTTGTTGATCAAACCAACGATCTTGTCCGTTGTCGCGTAAAGCTGCGTAAGGTAATTGCTGATATCGCGCTTGATACAGCGGGGGTTGTATCCATATCCGTCTGATCGTGGATTCCGTGGAGGCGCCGGACTATCGATTGCTGCGACCGGTCTAGTCAAAGTTAGCGCAAGCACGCAAACAATACTGACAAAATTAGTGCAGTATGTGCGACCACGCCAAATAGGAAGATGAAGAAGATGAATCATACCCAAGATTAACCATCATTCCCTTAAATGGCCCACTGGCAATGCACCCACCTCCATTTCCCGCTGGCTTCAATCCGCTACTACTATGCTGTACCTTCTCTCCTTGACCGCTCATACTCGTCTCACTCCCATCGAAGATTGGACTCGTCTCTGGACTGGCTGCCCAGCGTCCCCAGTCCCAGTACGGCTGCGTGCCATTGTATCCACACTCGACTCTCAACGCGTTCTCATATGCGAATGTATAGTATCTATGCCAGGATAAGAAGTTGCCTGTGCCGTGGATAGACAGTGTATTTTTCATGTGGATAGCTACAAAGTCATCGAAACGCGTTTTGGCGCCGGGATATTGAGTGGGCGAGAGTTTGGAAGGCGCTTTGGTTATGCATTGGACAGCAGCGATGTAGGCGCGTTTTTCTGAAGCAGTAATGTCGCCCCTGGTATATAGGTATCAAATTACTGTGTATGGCAAGGGTGAGATCGTTGTGAGACATACCATTCACGGCGTACTCGGAGTTTGTCTTTGGTACATGAGGTTGATTTGGCAATGGCGGCGTCGACGGCTGCGCGGCCTTTGGTCTGGAGATCATTCTGTAGAGGTAAAGACACGAAGTCAGTGTATGTCTCACATGCATTTCGTACAGTCATGACTTACCACTGCGTCCGCAGCGCAGAGTACGTGGAGTAGCGAGAGGGAGGCGAAGAGCGCATATAACGCCCTAAGGTTGAAGCCTGCCATCTACGACAGGACGGCAGCGATCACTGACTTGTGTTTTGATCACTGAAGAGGAGGCTCAACTTATAGACAAAATCCTAGGCTATAAACGCCAAGGTGCGAACGACATGCTACTCGGTTCTTTCCAGCCGTGATTTACAAGGTAGGATGCATGCCAGAAGCGAATGGATTACTGTTAGATGAGGCTTTGATTAAGTTGCTAAGAGCTTCGAAGTGTGGAACTCTTGCATGCTGGGAGATGAAGGAATGCGTGGCCGGAGTCGGCAGATGCATCTCAGACGCAGAAGCTCATATGTCAAGACCTGTAACGGGTGTGAATTCTATGGTAAGAGATATTGCGTCGCTGTGTTCGGCTATAGTATCAGCATCTTGAACATAAGCAAGGCGTCCTGCACAAAGGCCATTTGAGTTTGACTACGGATATATCAAGCAAACGTAATTGAGATTGGAGCAGATCTCAAAAAAGATGTCATTCTTTTCAAGGCTGGAGTGAAAATCTGAAGAGAGTAAACTAACTCAGTTACGTGAGCAGATCGACAAATTTGACATGGTAGTTGATCCACCGACCGTGCCGCTCTATTGCCAAGACGGCGTGGACGAAGGATGCCGTCTAGACGAGACATCTGTTACGAGCCAAGAATGAGGCTAATATGGACGACTATAAAGTTTGGTGGTAGTTTTGCACATCCTACGTATTCTTCAAGCACTTGCATGGTCCGAAGATGTCTATCTTCCTTGTAACGAATGGCGGACGGCTTTCATCAATCTGCGTGCAGTTACTGTATGCCATTTCCTGCTGTGTTGGCTGTTTTCGCTCCTCAATGTACTCAGCAATGTTTTGGTGACACCCAAAGGACTCAAAAGTAGAGCGGAGATGCCCGTTAAGCGATGTCGTAGGATCATCTCAGAATGCCCTTGCACAGCATGCCCTATGGATCTGCAAATACATGTAAGAAAGATGCCAGGCGCCGGTGGTTTGTTGAGATAAAAGCGTAGTCATTTAGCCGGAAACAAGTCCCTCTTGTCGGAGCTTTCTAACCGATTGGACAGAACACTATAAGATGCAGTGAACACGAGGTCCATATTTGACGGGGTCTGACTTTGAGGATCCTCAATCTCGGCCATCGGAATCGGAGGTACTTTGTTTGGTTGCCTCGACGTGGGTATGTTTTGTTCACCATATGGAAACCCTACCCCTTGCAATACACCCTTGTCGCCTTCCCGCTGATACCTTTCCACAAACAATTGTCTAGACGACTTCTAGATCGCGAGGTGTATGGACGTCTGAACTGCCTTGTAGCAAGGTCCTTTAGAGCCAAGACTCAAAGCACCTGCTGATGCCGCGCTTCCTTTATCAATCAAGCATCTTCCAAGACTTATTGGTCACTCGGAGACTACAAAGCTTTCCGCGTGGTTGTCGGCGATGGATGTCGGTAGTAAGTGCCACACCTTCGATAAGGCGTACCAAGGATATGGTTCGGCGCATAAGCTCCGATGGTTACTGATAAACATCGCTTTCCTATACTATTCGAAGTAGTTTACAGTCCTTCCTTTATGTCTGGCCCTCTGCTCTTTCTCTAAGTGTCTTCATCTCTGCACCGTGTGACCAGGTAGCTCGGCTGGGCGCTCACTCGTCGGCGCTTCTGACACAACATTGTTGTATGGCATCTCGTACGTTGTTGTTGTAGTATCGTGATTCAGCTCGTACTTGTTCAGTGGTGGAGACTGAACATGTGCCATGCTCTCATGGGGCAGCTCTTGCGGCGGATTTGTGTACTGTCTTCTCTTTCGTTTCCGCCAAAGGAAAAGGCCAAGTACGACGAGTGCTATGATCGCAGCACCGCCAACTCCCACTCCAATACCTGCTTTTGCGCCAGTAGAAAGGCCTGAAGAGGTGTTCTCGTTCACTTTGGCCGTGGCCGAAGATGAAGAAGGTCCTGAGGTAGCAGTTTCAGTACCGGTCACACCACCTACTAACTGGTGATATGTTAGATTGTACAAGGTATACCATCAGCCCAGATATATCTTACGTTAACGCTTGAATACCGCTCATCGTCGATGGCTGCTATTTCCGAAAAATTCCGTTTTTGCCCTTTCTGTGGCGCTGTAATGTTCGAGCTCATTACGATATGCCCCAAATTCGGTGTAAGGGTAAGATGATAATCGGTCTTGTTTGCCAGGTTGGTCAAATACCATGTTCCGTCGCCCCATGTGGTAATAGTCCAGTACGCACTCGCGTCGGCGATATCACCTCGAGCCATGTATGCGAACGATTTGCCCTTCTGTTGCTCGTCATCGGAGTATTTTGTGGACAAATAACTGTTTGGACCAGATCCTTGTGAACGCAGCGTCCAAACGGTTGAGTTGGATTTGCGCAGCTGCCATCGCTGCTCGGTGTTTGTGTCGTTTCTTGTCTTGATGAATACTGCGCCCCTCGATCCGTCCCCGTTATAGAGTGCTGTGCCTACCATTGACTGTGTGTGGCTTGGGTCTATGAACATTGAATACCACACGTTTGGATCGATATCTGGTTCTCGAGCCATCGCGAGAGTATTGTGAGTCTATAATCGTAACGGGAACAGTCGCGAGTCTTGTAAACAGAAGGCAGGTGTGCACACAACAGTGTCTCGTGCGATCAGGGGCACATCAGAACTACGGGCGAGATGGCTACTTGAGTAGATCTCATTCAGCCTTTAATCGCCCCCCACCACGGGCGCAGCCTAGCGTGAGGCCTAGGACGGGCTGGTAGAGATGGTGGATGTTAGTGCCAATTAGGGAGCGGGATGAGGAGCAGATATATAATCGTAAGCGCCGTGCAACAGGTTGCGCAGTGTCTGGAAAAGCATGTTGCAGTACCTTGCTTTGTAAAGTCTGGCGTGTAGCTTTGGTGAAGTCGATAGTGACAATGCTGCATTGGTCAATCGTGGTGCGCTAGTACAGATGGCCTGGTCTTGCTGTCATGCCGACAACGTTCGTAGAATGTTGGTTGAATATAACCAGGCATCCAACGTATCCAGGGTCGTCCAAGCTAGGAGGCCGCCTCTTTACGCCACGATCGACAGAATAAGCCTCAAGCTGCGAACGAGGCGCACGCTGTGGTGTTTCAATCGTTGTCACAAATTTCTCCACAATCAGAAGCAAAAACGCATTTTGATGTAACGACCGTCGAGGTGGCAGAGATGCCAAAGCTATACAAGGCGTGTAGAGAAGGGGACGCGGACAAAAGGTTAAAAGATCAAAAGGCGGAAAGCAAGTCGTAGCCGAACGATCGGATTTGCTATTCAGACATCCAACACAAACAATCCATTTATTTACTAGCCTCCAGAACATTCCTCTCCACACCACTGACCGCCTCCCTTACACTTGGCGCGAAATGCTTCCTCAGAATCTCTCCTTCCCAAATAGTCCCCGCGAAAGGATTGCTGCCCTCAATCTCAGGTTTCAGCGCGTCAAACACTCCGTCGCCTCGCCTCTCCTCTGTATTCCACAGAGGTGCTACTTTCTTGCCGTGCGTCTTAGTCACGCGGTTCAATAGACCAAGCATAGCGGTACAAGATTTCTCAGGGAGATGCATGGAAATGGACATGAGTTGTTTTGCAAAAGCCGCTACGCGGAGGGGCGGGACGGCGCGAATTGATGTAGCGGGTAGGAGGACAGAGGATAGAGAGCGGATAAGTAGGACGATGGTGGTTTGCACGTTGATTTTTGCGGTGTCAGCATGAGATTCTGCGGCGTTGGGTTCGGGTAGGTGGAGAGACTTGGAGCTGAGCTCGATATCTGGGTTCAACGCAACGGGGTGTAGTGTGCGGTAGAGATGGGTGATGAAGTAGCTGAGGTCCAGTTTTAGGGCTGATGCTGTTTTTGCTCCATCTTGACCTTCAAGGAGTGCAAAGGCAGTGATGACGCAGAGGAGGGATTCGCGGGTAAGGTTGCGCTCGGGTACTTCGTTGTCATCTTCTTCATCTGATGCGTCTTCATCTTCTTCGACTGCGGCAGCAGCTGTAAGTTCGGCCGTCGCAATGATGTCTCGCAAAGCTTCCAGGATATCTCCGAAGAAATCTTGGTTAATCAGATGGGCGTATCGTGCCAGACCTTCCAACACAGCACCCATCAGTTTCGGCGAGCGAGCTTTCAGGATTCGGAAGTACGCCACAAACACCATCTTCAGCGTCTCGGCCTGCATCCTGTCACGCTCCTCGTGACTGACAGCTGCGTCAGCCTCCTTGAACTCTTTCTCGATGGCCTTTTTCTCTTTCAGCTCCTTTCGTAACCTCTTCGTCCTGAATTCGCGCTTCTGCTTCTGCTTCTTGCCGTTGACAGTGGGGTCCTCCGCCTTGTCAACGGAATGATATGAAGCCTTCTGCGCAAACTCAGACAGCAGTCGCAGATGCAAGAACGTGTTCAACACACTTTCGTCGAAGTGGTAATTCCGGCTCTTCATCATCTTAGTCAACATTGTAACAGCTTCCAGCGCAGCATTGCCGTCTTCGTCGTTCTCAAAGAGTGTTTCCATGGCCTCTCTGCATCGCACAAAGTCCGCATCTACCCTCCTCGTGCTAAGCTTGCCAACAAGAATCTTTATAAGCTCGCTGCGGAAGTTGAAGTGTGGTACGGAATTCAAGAGATTGCATGCGCAGCTAACAGCAACCGATGCAAGACTCGCCATGTGCTGCTTATCCGACCCACTATTCTTTGCCAGTCTCGCCAAGTACTTGACATGTGCTTCGTAGCTCGATACCAGCTTCTGTTCGAATTGCCGTAGCTTCTTGACTTCCTTGGAGATCTTCTCCTGCATTTTTTCTTCCGATAGCGGCCGTATTCTGTACCCAGGGATGACATCCTTGAAGATGGAGACCTGTGTTGCCAATGCCAACTTCCTCACGTTGAAGTTCTCTGATTCGGCCAGTGCTTGTAGTGTCTTCAGCGCTCCGATATGCTCTTCGGGATCTTCGTTGATCAGACTGGCTATGCGCGCTAGTTCTTCCTTGGCCTCGAGTATCATTTGTCGCGCTGGTATCTTCGGCTTCTGTTCCTCTATCTCTTCTACATCCGAGGCCTCGGCCGCTTCATCCTCGCTCCCAGACCCGAGAAAGCTGTCCGACTCTTCCTCTTTGATATCCTGCGCATTGGGCGGCGCTGCTACCCATCCTTCTGTCGTCCTGACGGGCAGTTTCTTGTTCTCTTTCTGCTTCTTCAGTTTGCGCGGTCGCGTTTCGTAGTCTTGTTCGAGATCCCATTTCGCAGCATTCTTCAGAAACTTGGCCTTGTGATCTTCGCTCGCACCATTCGCACGCTCGCCGTCTTCGGGTGGTGAGAGCCTTCTTCGCTTCGCGACTGGTACGCTTCTCGACATATTGGAAAATACTCGTGGGACGATATGGGCGACAAGGATCGGTGTTGGTTGAATGCTTGACAGGATTTCTGAAATTTTGGCCGAGGCCGCGGCGGAGACTAGCCGCATCCGCTCCACATTTTTTTGGCAGCAGATCTCGACTTTGCGAACTTGCGCCCAGCTTCAACCCCAGCTCTGAACTTCTTCACACGCATACACAATGAGGCCCCTCACAGAACCAGAGACCAAGACTCTCTTCGAGAAGCTTGCGACGTACTGTGGAAAAGGCATATCGAACCTCATCGCCGACCCCACGGGCGGTAACGATCGCAATGTCTTCCGCGTCCAGGTACGAACTGCTTCCAATCCGTTGAGCCTCTCCCATCACTATGCACATGCTAACCGTTAAATCAAGGGCTCACGTGTCTACTATGTCCGCGAATCTCTCGCCAACTTTGCCACATCTGTCGCACGCGACAACCTACTCTCCCTCGGAATCTGCCTGGGTAAATTCACCAAGACAGGCAAATTCCGTCTGCACATCACAGCGCTGAGCGTAATCGCCCCGCACGCGCGATACAAGGTGTGGGTTAAGCAGAACGGTGAGATGCCGTTCTTGTACGGCGGCAACGTGCTCAAGGCGCATGTGGGACGGTGGAGTGAGGACTGCCCTGAGCACCAAGGTGTTGTTGTGCTGAGTATGAATGACACGCCACTGGTAAGTTGCAGCCATGGACATGGGGGCGGAGAGCTAGGCTAACATATGTTTGGTAGGGTTTCGGTGTGAGTGCACGATCGACGGCCGAGGCGAGGAAGCTGGACCCTACAGGTATTGTCACGTTCAGGCAAGCCGATATTGGGGAGTACTTGAGAGAGGAAGATACATTGTTCACGACTTGAGCGATGAGAGGCTTGTGCGACAACAATCCTGCTCTTCAAAAAGAGCTTGTTCCTTCTAACGAAGAGAATCAATGAGCAAAGTCAGCGTGGATCGCCTACGCATTTGCTTCAGTATCGCGCGCTTCCAGTGAGTAAAAAGAAGAGAGGCGTAACGGGGCTGCATACCGTAAAGAAGACTCTAGACGAACGAACGAATGAGATACCCAACTACCTTCACTGTCATGTCGCGTTTGGTGTTGGAGCTTGCAAGATGAAGTAGTCATTCCAATAGCATAAAAGCATGGTACGACTAAAGTGTTATTATGAATTGCTTCTATTGTCTTCGCGACTCGGACGTGCTCTTGCTTGTCCTGTTGATTCTGATGTACATTTATCTTTTTGTAGCCGGTTGCTCGGCAAGGGTATCAATCTTTGATCCTGAAGTCGCAGTCTGTTGATGAACAGTTTACCGCCAAACTCCACAAGGCAATCCTATCAAGCGCCACCAGGCACTCAACCGAGCTTCTCAAGGAGCTTCCTCCTTCTGCGCTCTACCAGCTCGTTGTTCACCTCCTCGAGTGTTGGGACGCGCCATCGTATGCCGTCACCCGCATCTCCAGGCAATTCCATCCACTCCTTGTGCGTCTTGCTTGGCTTATCGTCCATGTCATCGCCGAGCACCATAAAATTGTCCCAAGCTTCTCTCTCTTTGGCTTTTTCGTATGCTAGCAACGTCCCATCCTCTTCGTCTAGGTTGTAGCCGTAGTAGCCCGCATCCACCTTCTGCCTCAGCTCGCTCCTCTTTTCGCGCCCTTTATCCATGTCGTCTTCCGGCCTGCTCTGCCTCTCGAACAGCTCTTTGACTCCCGGCAGGTCCTTCGCTCGTCCAAAGTATCTATACCCCTTTCCGCCTCCTGGCACCTCCCGCCCTTCCTCATCCAGCACTCGTCCGCCTCGCATATAATTCGGCCCACCCAAGCCTCTTATCTGACTCTCCCACATGTGCTTCTCTCTCATGAGTTTGTTGATCTCATCGTTGAGGTCGCGGATCTGGTAGTCTGAAAGCGCTTCGTCCTGAATCTTTGTGACTTTGCGGGAGATCTCCTTTAGCACTTGACCGCGCCATTTCTCACACACAGGAATCGAGTTGACCGAGGTTATGAGCTTGGGGCGGCGAGTGCGCGAGATGTCGATGATTCCAGCTTCGGCGGCCTGCGCAGCGCGAAAGCGGAAGAGCATCGAGTGCGCCTTTTCGGAATTACGCGCCATGACTGCGGTTCTGATTCAATACTACGTTCCGAATGTTCAAGAGTCGCAGCGACGACGATTTTGCTTCGGGGCGGCGCTGATCTTGGGTCGGGAGCTATATGGCGTGCTTCGTCGCGCTCTGGCCTTGCGGTGGTGATTTGTATTATGCGCTGGTTGCGAAAGTCTATTAAAGGTATACAGAAAGCTGCCCGCAGTTGCAGAAGTGAAGGTTCGACGGGAAACGGGATGCGCGATGGATGGTTGATGTTGTTGTCGAGGAAAGATTCAAAATGACAGGCGCGTTGGCTGGAGCGAAAGTTTGGTGTTTCGACGCACGCGGCAGATCTTGGCATTAATGGGCCAGCAAGGAACGCCTTTCTGTGTGCATGAACTTCATGCGAGCATATCCACTTCGATCTGCCATGCTATTTGACAAACATATCACTGCCATCAAACCTTCATCTCGCTTTGGTAGGTCTGTTATGAAAGTCGTAATATCTCTTTAGAATGATAAGCAAGTACAGCATCTATGAATAGAATACTCACTCAGACTTGCTTCTTCCCTCGTGCTCTCCTGTTCTACACACAGGCTGTCTTTCTTTGCACGAAGAAATTATATGCATGGTCAGAAAAGCGCTATTTGCAATTTCGATCTTTCTTGATTCATCTTCTATCAATCTGACTACAGGCCGTCAACACTATCTTCTAAACCCAAGTAAAAACATTATGTGACGCCACCATGCTAGGGATACGACTGAAACAATAATGCATTGTCCAAGTGAAAGAAGAAAGGACAAACGAGTTACAGACAGTAGAAAAAAATACTTCTAGTAGAATGGAGAGAAACCGGGAACTAGTCCGTAAAGGAAGCGTCAGGTCGTCTCAGTGTACAGCTCCAACGTACTGTGCAAATTGTACAGAAAATGCATCACCGTCGAACGCCATGCACAAAGCCCCTTAAACCTGAAATCAAGTTTGAGTTTCTGCTTCATCTGGATCCAAACCGAGATGTAACGTCCAAAAGCCGAGAGATGGATTGATAGATACATAGGAAAATGGGAACGGTTCCCATATGAAACAACTAATGCTAAAGGAAAAGAGACTGTCAGTCAGATCAAGTGACTAGTGAGGTGCCGCTTAGAACGAACACAAGTGATAATATAGGAAAGAGTGTAGGCGTGAGGCGGAGATTATGCACCAGCTCCATAGTTTGCTGCCTCCATCTCAGTCTGGTGGCGCATCTGCTCATTGCGCATCTCAGTTCGCGACTCAGTCCGTGATTCAGTCCGTGACTCAGTGCGTGATTCTGTGCGAGACTCTGTTCGGGATTGTGCGCGCGAACTTATGGAACCAAAGAGCGAAGGCCTGGAAGCTTGAGAATTGACTTGTCGACCTTTGACTGAATGTTGGTGAAGGTGTCCAACGTCGTGTTTGCCTTAGACATGTTAGCTCTTGTACATTGTTGAGGTCAAAGAATCCTACCATCGCAGCATGCTCGGACATTAGGCATGAAATCCTGGTCGCGCTCTACGTGTTCATGGATGTCCCGACTAAGCTCCATATTCGAGACGCTAGGCTCTTCGTACATGGCAGACTCTGTAGCGCTGGTCCTGCTGTTTCGCCGGCTCGTAAACGATCCTCGCAGAGCAGAGACGCTGGGTCGGAGCATGCTGTTGATACGGCTCGAAACAGATCCATGCACCAGTGGCTCGGTTGATGTTGCACGATGTGGTGTAACATGCGACTGTCGAATCGTAGGTACTTGGCCATAGTCGCGAGACGACGTCCTCCGGGTTGCATATGACGCCATGGAGCCTCTTGAACGCCCTGTTTGCCGAGAGGAGCTGCGGTATCCGCCATTGAACTCGTCCTGGATCTCATCTTCGGTGGCTGCCTTGTGCTCTTGATCAGACTTTGCAGGCGACTTCTGCTGTTCACTCTCGTCGACCCGTTGGCATAGATAGTTCAACGCGTTATACCATGTCTCGTGCCTTTGACCTGTTGTAGCAGTAAACTTCATGGATCGACCAGGCGTGATGACGAGTAAGCTCTTCTGGTGAAGTCCGGGAGGTAGAGGGTTAGGATCATCAACTTCTTGAACAGATTCGATAGCAACGCTTTTAGCCTTTAACGTCGTTTTGTCAGCACTCTGAGGATCTCGGTCGCTCCAGTACAGCGTCCTGGTATAGGGATGGATCCAGAAGAAGCGTCGATGGCGGTTCTCAGACATGCCTTCACGTCCGGTTTTGCGGGTGTACTTCCACAAGTACTCGCCGATCATGGTCTGAGTGATGGCCTGTATCATGCGCGGATCTGTCGCGCCAGGCGGCAGTCCATTTGCAGCAAAAGACGGGCCGCCTGGGATGTTGAAGCGCTGGTCAATCTCTGAGGTGAACGACGACAGTGAGGACCTCCGGCTAAGAGGCGAAGAAGCTCCGCTACGCTGCGATTGTCGGCGTACGCGTGGTGTGGTTCCGCCTGTCCTGGGGGTGAGAGTGTTGCTGTTCGTCTTGATAGTAGGCGTATGCGGTCGCTTTTTGTAGGCAGATGCTGGCATTGTAGGCGGTCCCATTGCGCCCGGAGAGATTGGTTTGAGAGTCGCTGCGGCGATGACTTCCTTATGATCCGAAGGCAGTGGTGGCGGTGTTCCAGCACGAGAGCGCATACTTCCAGAGCTACCTGGACGCTTGGGTGTTCGGCTTGGCTCATTTGCGTACTTTTTACCAGGCGACTCAGGTGGAGACAGTGACTTTTCTAGCCCGGACGTGGTGATCAAACTACTCCATCGCTGACTCCGGGCGAGCAGTAGCTTGTCGATTTGCTGGGCAGACACCATTGTCTGAGTGCCTCCGTCTGTCATTGGTGTTCGGGGCGTTTCCCTAACAACATTGGCATTCACAGGCGTAAGAGGCATACGACCATCCGTGCCGTCGACTCGTGGGGTGCTCATCTCTGATGTGACATCCTTATCCGAGGGTAGTGTAGCGTCAAAATAACCAAGCTTTGGCGTGAATACTTGCTTGTTCTCCATTGCTTCTGTCTGGGAAGAAGCACTGGTAGTTACAGCAGGCGCGACGGCCCGATGAGCAGTAACAGGTCTTGACGGTGTCAATGGTTCAGTGCCCTGTGTAGCAACAGGAGACAATGTCATGGTGGGAGCTGAAACACGATTCGCTGTGGATGGACGACTTGTCGGAGTTGGCAGGAATGCCGGAAGCGTCGGCGACTCAGGCTGAGTATCCCGGACAGTTCGCACATCGGAAATATTGTGTACAGAAGCCGAAGGAGCAGGGGGTATGACCGGTTCGGTCTGAAGTCCGCTAAGGACAGACAATTGCAGAGGTGGCTGCTTTGGCTGTACGGGTTCAGTAGCTTGAGACGAGACCCCCGAAAAGTTGGCAGGAGACGACTTCTCTGCTACGACTGGCTCAGTTGACCGTGAAGACAGTCCGGAGAACGAGAGTGGTGCTCCTCTCATAGGCTCTACAGGATGGGATGTCTGGAAGGACAGCGACGAGAGCTGTGGCGGGTCTGCTTTGGGGATTTCCACTGGGTCAGTAGAACGAGCAGAGAAACTTGACAGTTCCAACTGTGGTTGCCGCAGTGCAGCAGGCTCGGTAGCTTGTGCGGAAAGTTGGGAAAATTGCTGCTTGCTGGGTCTCGGCGCCAGCGGTTCTGTTGATTGAACGGACGTTATAGAGAACGCGGATGGGACCGCACGAGGTAGATCCTTAGGCTCAGTCGTGTGAGACGACAAAGAAGACATCTGCAGCAATGTCGGTTTGTAGGGTACATCCCTAGGCTCAGTCGCGTGAGCAGACAAGCTTGACATCTGAAGTGGTGCAGGCTGTTTGCTGTGATCAGAGTCTTGTGCAGTATATGCTGGAACGAGATCGGAGATTGACCTCGACTCCGACGCCAAGGTAGATTCGTCGTGCTGTGTAGGCTCTGTCGCCTGCGCATAGATAGCAGACGTGAAAAGGCCTGCTGGAGCCAGTAGCTTGGGGGCCGGAGCTTCCCGGGGTTCAGTAGTCTGCTGAGAGATAGACGACACGTCCAGAGAAGGAGCAATGACCTTCTCCACCGCTGGTACAATGGGGTCAGTACCTTGGGATGACAAGGTGGATACCCCCAGAGAAGGAGGAGCAATATGTCGAGGCTCGGTGGTATTGGCAGACACCGTCGACATCTTTAGAGGAGCGATAGGTACAGCACGTGGCGTTGTATCTTGTGCGTTCAGCGAAGAAATTGCGAACAACGGAGCTGAAGGAACTCTTGGCTCGGTTCCTTGACTTGAGAAAGATGATACAGCCAGCCGGGGTATCTTGGGGGTTTGAGGGCTGGTAGCATGCCCAGAAAGGGTAGAGAGCCCAAGAGTTGGCGGAAGCACATGCCTGGGTTCGGTGTCTTGCGAGGAGACCAAGGAGACTTTGAGGTCTTGACGGGGTAGAGCTTGCGGGCTTGTATTTTGCGAATGCAGGGCAGAGACTCGCAATGTAGGCAAGGGAACGGCTTGCGGTTGAGTGTTCCGGCTTGAAATGGAAGATATGGAGATGGGTTCAGGAACATCTGCTTCTGTCATCGTGCCCGAATCCACCATAGTCGGCTTGGGTGCATCCGACTGAAGAAGGGACCTTCCAAGAACGGCCTTCCTTAAGGGATCTGGCGTGGCATGGCTGGAATACACGACACTGGATCGACTTGGCGAACCCTCCACAGAACTGGCATCGTCGTCGTCTCCACTCAGATCGTTCAACTCTGCTAACAAACTCTTGCCTTGGGCCGGAGTGTTCTCGTTGCTGCTGCTAACATAGCCGGCAGGAGAGTCTCTTGACGCGGGTGGCGTACCTGCGAAGAAATCCAAACCTCTTGGCGTCGATCTCCGCGAACTGCTGTCCCGAGCCTTCAACCTGAAGCGAGAACTCTGGTGGTGAAGAGGAGTCCTGAAGTCTGAATCATATTCGTCGCCAGAGGCGGACGCTGTACTTCGGTAGGAATTGATGCGACCACCTTGTGAGATGGATGGTCGACTCCGTCGCGCACTAGACTTGGCAGGTCCTGCTTCAGTCTCAGTCAGCTGATCGCTGCTATCTCCATCAAGGGTCTCAGCTCCGGTTTGGAAAGCGTCAGATTCAGTCGCCATGCCATCACGTTCGTTGGCAGTCTCGAAAGCAGCATCCGATGTTTCGTTAGCAGTATCAGCGCCTTCGTATGCGCTCGTCTCTGCGGCGGAACTGAAGCCGCTTGGGAAGGACCCTGGTACAGAGTTCAAGTATTGTGATGGCCTACTTGGGGTCTCAGGTACAATGTCTTGTTCTTCCCATTCGTCGTCTTCCACAATCTCTTGTGAGACGTTACGCAATGCTCCAAGACGATCAGCTCGCGGAGGTGGTTTCATGGAGGCAGCCTTGTCACTCTTCCGTCGCCTGCTTGCACTACCAGGTCCAGCCAGAGCGCGCTGAGCGTCAACCTCATCACGGGCATCCTGAAGCATACGTTTCAGCTCGATCTTTTCGGTCTTTTCACGGTGGATGTTGTTCTTGAGCTGCTGGATCATACGGTGGGCGTGCTGGAGCGAGTGTTTGAGTGTTTCCGATTCGAGCATACCATGGCGTGGTGTGGCCTTGCTTGGAGAAGGCTCAGGTGAATGTTCTGGGGTACGAGATTGGAATCTCACGCCACGATCATCGTCAGACGATCCCTCAGATCGACCACGATGTTCTGATCTTGCGCGGTAAGCAATAGCTTGAGCTAGCTCCTGGTTCTTGGACGTGAGTTCTTCGACCTTGCGTTGCATTGCACCTTTCTCCGTCTCTGTCATGGCTGCAACTCGCCGCAAACTAGAAAGCTCAGTCTCATGCTGCTTGGTTTTGTTGATGTGATCGTCATTGAGTTTCGTGTACATCTGCTTCAGATCTTCCAACTCCTTCTCCAAGGTTGATCTCTCAGTACGTGCTAGGTCCAGAGCGTGGTTGAGACTTCGCTCCTTGTCTGCCGCTGACTTGAATTGTGTCTCCGACTCGCGGACCTGTGTCTCAAGGTTCCAGTTCACGTCTTTGAGCCGCGATTCGCTTTCGTCGAGTGTCCGTAAACGTTGCGACAAGCCTTCGACCTCAATTTCGAGCTGCGATCGATCCAGATCAGCCGCCTTGAGGGCTTCATCCTTCTCAAGGAGAACGGCCTGGAGGTCCTTCAACTGAGAAAGCAAAGACGTAGAGATTTCTGTAGCCAGCGCGATGTCATTGATGCGACTAGGCTGCTGGTTCCTCTGCTTTCGCGAAGGAACGCTCACTTTTGTCGGTGACTGGATCGCTTCGCTAGAGTAGATGGAGCCGCCAGTGGGATCAGTTTCGCCACTGGGGACGCGAGACTTTGGGAGAAAGGCGCGAGCCGTTTCCCGACCAACCTCGTTGAACTCCTTCTCTAGCTCGGCTAGCCTCTGGCGCAGCTCTGGGCCGATATCACTGTCTTGTTGTTGCTGATCAACCTCCTTCAGTTTGTCCTCTAGCTCCTTCCTTTGCTGGACAAGCGCGCTGCCCAGATGCGACGTCTCCTGTAGTCTGCGCGTTGTCTCTGCCAAGTGTGCCTCGAGGGCGCGCTTGGCCTGCTGGGGCGATCCATTAAGATAGAGAGAGAACTGCGAGTTGTCGAAGGCAGAGTATCGCTGCCGATGGGCGTCGTGCGGCGCCGCGAGGAAGGGGTCGGAGCCATTGTGGTGCTCCACCGAGAGCGCGCCCGGTGGAGGATTTGCTGTAGCCATTAGTAGTCCCTAGGGTTGTTTCTTATTGTGTCATCTCCTGGACAAGATTCCCCACTTGCACGTCGCTGTGCCTCGGAAATGGCGATAGGAGATGGGCGGAGTAGGCGAAAGGCAGGATTAAGGAGCGGGAAACGTGCGCGGAATAGAGCAGCAGGTGGTGGCGGCGTGTCGGGGGAGTATTAGAGACAGGAGCGCGTAAAGGGTACACTCCGTCGGGCGGTGGGCGGAATAGAATAAGGGTTTGGATGAGAAGGACGCGTGGGAAAGCGACTGGGGACACGGCAGCGGCTGCTGGCACTCGGTCGCGTTTCCGTCACACTAGGGAAAAGAAGCAAAGGCGCATCACCAGGCTGAGCCTCGGGATGGCAAAGAAGGAAAAGGAAGGGAATGCCGAACGGGCTGGAGGGGCTACAGAGGCGACAGAGGAGGGATGACAGCAGCGCGGATGATGTTGTGCAGAAGAGCGAAATGAAGCGCACCGTGCGCGGCTTTTGACGCTTTCACGCTTTCGCCATCGACCCAGCGCGCACACCCATCACGCATCCACAACATCAACAAAGCTACACATGCCCCTCGCTCCCCTCCATTGGTTCGCGCCGGCACTTGCTGCACGTCTAATCGCTAGACTATGCAGACGACGTGGTAGTGCAGCGGCCCCCCTCACTACTGCAGCTCTGCTAGGCCGAGGGGGGCTGTTTGTATGCGCGATTGGATCACCGCAACAAAGATGCGCATTGCATTACCCCACGACCACCATGTGCCATGTCAACATGGCTGCGTGGAAAGGGGTGACGCCATGTTCCTGGTAAACACAGTGAGACGTAACATCCATAGCAAACACCGCGAAATGCATGAAAAGAACATTTCGTTGGAAGAACGTGCTTAGTGAGTTTGCAAGGTTATCTGCTATTGGGTAGGGTCACACCATGTACAACAACACATAGAAGCCAACTATGCTCCCACCTGTAAATATCACTGTTTCTATCGTATGTCTGCACGCGTCTTTCTGCATGCATCGTTATGCTCGCTAGTCCAGGATCCACAGGTGCAGGAATGCCGCAACCTGCATATGAACTGGTATAAGACCATACCTAAAGGATCTGCCTTCAAGTCCCGAATACAACCTCCACAAAAAGCTCAAGTGCCGGTCACAGACATTTTACGTCTACGTAGGTTTGATTGCAGGGTTTAGCTTGCCAGTCCGTCCCTATCCGCTATCTACCTACTGTAGACAGTCCGGGACCTCCGAAGCCCTGCGCCACTACCCCGGATTGCATCACGTGAAACTGGATTTCTCAGCCACAGCTTGGCTCGAACTTTCTGCGGCTCACTCCTACAACACTACCTGATCTGCACCTCACTTCACACTCATTCACGCATATCTGACCATGGACGCGCCCGTCGTCAAGTTCAAGAAGCGAGGTGCCAAAGCTGCGCCCCGGAAAGTCGCCCCGCCACCGCCTCAATCCGATTCGGATTTCTCGTCAGGGTCAGACGCAGAGGGCGAAGATGGTCACGTAGTCAAGCGACGGAAGACTAACGGTAATGCGCTCAAGGCTTCCACCGCAGACCAAAAGGCGACCACAGCCGTCGAGGGCACAACACAGTACGCAGCGAATCGCTCGGCCGTAATCGAAGCAAGCAACGATGCGACCAAGCAGTCAAACTGGTACGACGAGAACGCCGACGACGCTCTCAGCTCAAAGAATCTGCTCGGCAGCACGCGAACGAAGCCTCAGACCTTCATTGAAAAGAACCCCGACGCGCCCAGCCGCCAAGTAGGCCCTATGAAAGCATCGACAAACATACGAACAATCACCGTCACAGATTACACGCCGGATGTGTGTAAGGACTACAAGCAGACAGGGTTCTGTGGTTTTGGCGACAACTGCAAGTTCTTGCATGCGCGTGAAGATTATGCGGCAGGCTGGAAGCTGGACCGGGAATGGGAGATGTCGACCAAGGGCAAGAAGCCAGGGGGTACAGTTGTCGCTTCTGCGAACAGGGACGAAAAGGAAAAGGATGAGGATGGGGTTGATCTTGCGCTTTTGGAGAAGATACCGTTCGCCTGTATCATCTGCAAGAAGCCATACAAGAATCCCATTATCACAAAATGCGGACATTACTTCTGCGAGGCTTGCGCCCTAAAAAGGTATCGGAAGGATCCTACATGTGCGGCGTGTAGTGCAAAGACATATGGTGTGTTTAATGGCGCGAAGAACCTCCAGAAGTTGTTGGAGAAGAAGCAGAAATGGGAGGACAAGAAGAAGGCAGAAGCGGAAGAGAAGGCAAAGGAAGAGGAAGGCGGCGATTGAGACTAGTAGGCAGCATTTGGTGTCGAGATATCAGGGAGGTGTTCAGTAACATATACCAAGGCCGGTGATGGAAGCTGGAAATCTCTTTGCTTCGCTCCCCCGCAGCCATATCCGCTAGTCCTCATACATGCCTATGCTGTAGAGGCAATCGGACACATTACGACGGAACATGGCATCACTCATAAGGCTCTCAATGTTGACTAGCAGATGCCCGCTTAAGACCATTCCAGCGCGATCTCCACAGCCACCTTCATACAGGTTAGCCATTACCATCTCAAGAGTTGCTAGTCAGGTAGCTATATATGACAGGAAGAGGAGGCAGTTCATATGCCTTGTAGAAAGATCGATGGCTTACACAACGCCGGAAGGAAGTACGGGAGCTGAGCAAAGGAATAGAAATGCATAATCTCTTTCTATCAGTGTACATCGAGTCCATCCTACGCGTCAGCATTTCTCGCTCGAACCCAAAAAGCTCTATCTATTAAACTTGAAGTCCTTCTTCTTCTTGACGTATCTACCACGTGCTTGTCGATTGCAGACGACATTACCGCCAACAAAATGAATTTCCGGTCACCCCAGCTCGCTAATGTCTCAACCTGGAATAGACTAAGAAACCTTTAGTCTAATGTACCTAGGTAGACTAGTGAATTGAACAAGACGATTGTATGTAACCGCAAATTACAAACTATGAAGAACGCTAGAACAATTATGTGAACAACAAATAAACAGACGTCGTTTTCTGTTATCCATACCATACAAAGTCGTGTTTGCGCGATCTTGAGAGGATTACCACTCTTCCAAGGTTATTTCTATATGCGGCTAGCGCCATGATCTTAGCGCGTACCCGCTTTGCTCCCCTCGATTCGCATCTGGCTCATCTTCAGACTGCCAGCCTTTCGTCACTCGAAGCGTTACGGACTTCGTTTATGCTTGTCGAATTGAAGAAGGAGTATTTGCTCGGAGTCGTCAACGACGTTTATGAGAAAATTATGTGTATTAGGTAAGGGTCTGGATCGGTGTACTTTCCGTCAGTGCTATGGCTTCAACATGTCGTGCACGGCTGCTATCAGACTTGAGTGCGCAAACAGTCTGTGACAGAGAAGCGACTTCATTGGATGGCAGACTCTGTGCATTCCACTCTCGACAGTGCCATGGTAAGCAAGCTTCGCTCTTCGCCTGTTAATGCTCACATTTGCAGCTCTGTACCTAGGTTACAAAGGGCGAAACGCCGTCCTCGATATACAGGAGTTGCCAGCGTACTTGGCTGGAAAGAAAGCTTCTATCGTTGTTCAAGACTTCAACGATGTCGACAGCGAAGCAACACTACGGGAGTTACACGACTATCTGTTCCGAAGGTACAACTTGCTTGATCGCGTAATTCGAGCACGCAAACTGCATCATAGTCATTTCTTTGCAGTTGATAACGACTATGGCCACGAAAAGTACCTGGACCGACTACAGAATGAGCGATACAACATGGTTAAAGCTCTCGAGAAACTTGGCAAACGTGCTGCGGAAGTCATGTACGAGCAGAAGCAGTGGTTTGGTTGGATTAAACAATGCCAGGAGAAAGAGGCGGAAGAGGCGGAAAGTGAGGGGAGGAAAGTGAAACTGGAATCATTACTCTTCAAACGACACCAAAAAGAGATCGATCGTCATCAACGTGAAAGAAAGTCCAAAGAGAACAAGAAGCGCCAAGAACAGTACCTGAATAAGATGTATGCCAAAAGCCTCGCGCAGATGTCAAAGGAAGAGCAAGAGGAATGGGATCCTATCCAAGATGTGTACGGCTATGAAAAGGATAACTACATTGAGCTCATCAAATTCTTTCTCATGCTCAACGTGCAAGAGCATGACGAGCTTCCTGTACAAGCGGAGCCATCTCAGCTTGACGGCCCAGCGAATTCAAAGCCTGCAGAGAAGGCGCTCTCCAAGAGCGCGAAGAAGAGAGCAAGAAAAGCTAACGCAGAGACAAAAAAGTTAGAAGATCCAACCACACAAGACGATGGGGGCAAGGGCTTCATCGAAATGGAGACTAAGGAGCAGATGCGTGAGAGACTACGGACGCCTGTTCGGTTTGAACGCGTAGCAAGCTACTATGTTCATGGCAACGAGGGCGCTGTCGAGCCCAGGACGACTCCCATACTTCCTCACGATGAGATCGAGCAGCTATTGGTCGAGATCGGCGAAATTAAGAATCTCCTCTTCTGTAGGCTTCTTTTAGCATCTAGCGCACTGCTACCCATTGCGATCCAGACCAACAGCATAGAGGATTTTTTACAAAAGGACGATGTGACAAGAGAGCATTTACGAGATCTTTGTCTCAAGTTGGAGCGTCCTAGTCTTCAGGATGTGCGAGATGCATGTGCAGACTTCATACGCGAGAGGGATGGCGCTGATGAGCCTGAGGTACCAACAGACTTGGCTGAATACCCTTTCCATAACGATGTTACGGACGACATCATGCTACAAATGCATAATAACAGTGGTCAGCGTTCTGTCCTCATGAACCGATACCGCACCAAACACGAAAGAGCGACAAAGAAGAAATCACAACAGCGGCCGCCCGAGTCGGAAAAAAATGGCCTTGTAGACTTTGGTAACACTTCTGGTGAGAACACATTCATTCAGAAGCGAGTCAAGATCAGGGTTTGCGGTCGTGACATGTACAACTACCGTAGCGAGCAAGCTCTCAACCGCAGCGGTTGGTTCCACTTCTCCATCATCGCCAAAGACTCCAACCTCGCTGATGCCGTCGCCTTGTGTCGCAACTGGGACGAGTTCTTCGAGCTCAACATACTGACCACATATCACTATTTCCTGGCTCCAAAGTGGACAAGATTCACTGGGGATGCCCATCGTCAACAACTCGCGCTTGTTGGGTTCATACCTTACTTTCAAATCGATAATGCCGAGGCTAAAACAAAAAGATCTCAAACTGGCGGCCGTGGGATTGCAGGAAGATCACACGAGATCAAAGAATCCCGCAATATCATTTGTGGCGTAAGTTTCTCTGTACAAACTGCATGAAAGACATACACTGACTTCGTACACCCATTGCCCAGTACATCAAGCGTAACGATGTCTTCAATCGTCGCTTCATTCAGTACCTGACTATGGAGTCTGGTGAACTACGTGCTTTGATTCGCGATCCAGTAACTGGTTATGTCATAGTGCAGCCACCCGAACAGGAACTCTGGCTAAGCCGTGAGAAGACTGGGATTGGTAGAGCTAGCAAACGCGAATACAATATAACTAGCGAAGTCGGACCTGCCTTTATCGAAAAGGTCGAAGCTAGGAGGTCGTGGCAGGTCAATTTCGATGATTACTACGATGTTTACATTTGGGATGCGGCACCCGGTGGAGGCGCTCACGAGCTGCAGCAGAAGATTGAAGAAGTACTCCATACACAGCTATGTCTATCCATGGATAGCTAACGAAAATAGGTGTTTGCGCATGCCCTTCAGTTTCGGACAGCCAAAGACATGTTAACCCGGGTTCGCCACATCTTCCAAACTGTGACAGAAGAAGATGATACCGGGCGTATTCGCAGCGTTCATCCAGGAGAGAAGGTACAGACTATGGCTGATGTGCTCGACAAGAATGCGGAGATTGCTAGCAACCAGTCCGTTTCCGAAACACAGAAAGCAGTAGATGACATGGTTAAATTGCGATACGAGTTCACAGAGGCGGATGAAGTAGAGGACGCCATCCTGTTTCCAAAAGACGCGGAAAGCGACATACCCAACCGGTCTCCCCGTTATAAGACCGCCATAGAGAAATTCCAGATGGGAAAGCTCAGAGCCTGGAAGATCAGTTACGATCTCAGTACTGATGAGGAATCATCGGGTTCCGATTCCGATTCTAATCCTGATTCTGAATCTGAATCTGAATCGAACGAAAACGAAGACGAAGACGACGCAAGTATGGAAGAAAATGCACAATTACAAACGGACTTGAGTCCCAGGCGCGCTCCAGGTCAAGCTTTGAAAGGAGATTTTCATAAGCACTTGTTCGAGGCAGATCAACAAGCACACAAGCAAAGATCTGGTCCTTTGGTCCCACAATATGAGTGGGTGGCTAAGACAAAAGACCCACACTATTTCTTACCTCTAGTACACGATCCCGAGCATGCACGCATGGTAACGGCCGGACTCGAGGTTCCTCCTGCAGATTTCATGTATACGCTAAGGACTGCTCTTCGCCGTCAGCGAGTATATCTTAACAAGGCGTATGATGTTGGGGAGATGATTGAAAGTCATTCCCAACGGTCAAGTGATAGAGGTAGCTTAATCGTCTCCGGTGTTGACAGTAACTGACGATTGCATTTTAGTCGCGAAGGAGTGTTGTCATCTCGGGGACTTGGAACCTGGCGGTCTTAGCAGGTATAACGAGTACCAGTCTATGGTAGCGTCCATGGACAATTTCGTCATGAGCGCTATCAACCCGGGTCCGTTCGAGCTCTGCAAGTTTATGGGGATGGCACCTCTCTTCCGCAAAGAGCGCCGAAACGTTGACGATGCTTTCCAGGCCTATGCTGCCATCGCCATGTTCTATGAAACAAAAGACTTTGTCGCTTCTGAATATGGCAGACCATTCAGGTCATCCTTACTATTTGACCAAGAAGAAAGAGCCAAGCGGATTCCAGACCGGAGAACGCATCACAGCAACATGTATATGCCAGCGAAGCTTTGGGCCGATCGGGACAAGCTTCTGAAAGACAACAATCGAGGGGTTCTTGAGTTTGTAGAGGACATTTACCCAATGGAATGGCGCAAAGCGATACGTTCCGTGATCATTCCTTTGTTCAAAGCGGGCGTCATTCGACTTTCGTATCACCCGCGGGTCAGTGGTGTTGTAACAGCCGCGGCCGAACCCGGCCGCCCGCTCGACCTCTACGTTGATTGCCGGCACCAGAACCATTCAACGAAAATGATTGGGGAAATGGTAGATCCGACACCCTTGGACCGCGACTACATGGTCAAGACGGCAAAGCAATTTCGAGCTCAACACCCTTCAGCAAGGTTTTCAGCGCTGCGTATGTGGTCTGCTCCGCACTTCTACCCAATGAACGCCAGGGAGGGAGACAGGTTCTTGGACGACAGAGGCAGATTCTGGGAATGGAAGTACATTCCCAAGGATATGCCAATGAGCGAATGGAGCATACACAAATCAATGACTATGACGCTGGGTCAATATGAAGACATGTGGAAAGGTCAAGTGGTAGTTGCCCGAGATCTGTTCCTGGTGATGGGTAAGAATGCAGACGATTGTCGGAGATTAAGTGAAGGTGTCACGTGGGCCGTCCAAAAGAAGCCCAGTCGGTGCGAGATAGACTTTTGGCGAAGCTTTGTTAATGTGGATGCCGACTTCTTGGAAGGATTGCATCCCACATGGCTTTCGTAGCGATGTGTGGAGGCCTTGGGAGATTGTTGTGGGGGCTGTGGTGGCTGTGGTAGGCTAGAGAGCAAGCTCAGCAGCGTGGGCACGTGTCGAGGGTGAGACGCAGACGTTGGATTAGCCTATGTCTGGTCATATACTTGTTTGGGTCCCACAGCATGTCAACTGCAGGATCGCGGGCTACTTGGCGGCTGACCGATGACGAGCAGTTCGAGGGAGCGATGGTGGTGTGGTGGCAGCTGCCGCAGAAACAGGCGTGGACGCGTGGTGAGGCAGTAGGGCGGCTGGTGGTGGGATAGCAGGTCGACGCGAACCCTTCTAGAACCGTTGATCTCTGCAACGCCTGAGAAGCCCCCACCGCGGCCTGGCCAAGTTAGGCAAGGCGTGTATCCGAAGAGCAGCCGGATAGAAACCGTCAGATCACAACCTTGAGCGTGCCCCTCTGACCAGCGGAGGCAGAGATTTTGCAATCACCGTCCTGACGCCTCTCGAGCACGCGATTGTGCTTGCCGCGCCCGTTGCCCGCGTGAGAAGCTGCAAAGGCTGCAGTTGCAGTCTCGTTGGCTCGGTGAGATTGACTCTGGTACAGCGCAGCGCGGAAGCCACAGCAAAGCCGTCCTGTGACCTCGACGCCGGCCAATCGCCCGTCAGCCTCCGAATGCGTCACTCCCCGATACCAGGTACGCGACGGGCAATCCGACCATCGCAGCCTGTGCTGCATATAACCGCCCGCCATGAGTGCGACGACTGACGCTGCTCAGGTGCCGCCAAGTATCTTTTCCCGCCATATATAACCACCTGAAAGGCCGCAGAGGCCTGCTCCGGCCCTCGCCCAAAGCGGAATCATCCGGCCGATCAGAAGACTCACATTCCAGCGCAGTCCATGCTTCTTCACGCCGACCCGAGCCTGGCCGAGGTCCCAGGCTTCAGAAAAGAGCAATTGGACGCCTTGGCCCGCAGCGTCGAGCTGAGGAGGCAGCAGCTCGAGGACGACATCAACGACTACATAAAGGCCAAGCAGGACGAGCTGCGCAGATATGGCGACGAGGTAGGATTCTGCGCCCGCTGCATCGACTCTTGTGCGAGACTGATTTGGGCCTAGCTTGTAGACCGGTACCGCTCAATGGCATGCGACCAGCAATCCGCCTCTGCAGAACAAACCATTACCAGTAATGCTCAAAGCATTGCGTCACCGCTCGACCCAGAGCCCGAAGAGAGGATCAAGCAGAAGAAGCACACCAGAGTCCATAAGCGGGAGAAGGAGCTCTATGGCCTAGTTACGCCTGTCTTCCTTCCCCTGCTCGACGCACGCGACACGTCGCCGGAGAAGAAGAAGAAGAAGCCCAAGACTGAAGTCGCGCACGGCGCAAATACCACCTCCAAATCAGCCCAGCCAGGAGCGTCAAGAGATGCTGAGCAGAGCAAAGACGGCCGGAAGTCTAGCAAGGACAATACGAACATGGAATGCGCTGCCCCGGAGGAGCCAGCCAAGGAGAATCACCCAGCCGAGACAGTCAAAAAGGCCAAGCGCACCACCATGAAGAAGTCTGCGCTGCGACACAAGGACAAGCCTCGATCGCAGCGGAAGCGAGTCAGTCTGGTCATTGACGGCCAAACCGTCCTGCCCGCAGATACCGTCGAGGAACCACCCCTCACATCGCCCAGCAGCGAAGCAACGTCCGCCTCAAACTCAACGGCATCGCTCGACGACATGATAGATCCGCGACTCACCACCCCAGAGCCACCAGTCTACCTCGAACACCGCGACGCCGTACATCACAGCCTGCCCCTTCCCATGACCAACGCTATCAACTCGGCTGCAAAACCCCTGTCAGAGGCACCAAATACCATATCCATTGCCGCCGAACACTCTCCACCGTTCACCTCCCCACGCTCCCCCAGCATACCTTTCGGCTCTGCCCAAACCGCAACGCGCACGTTTCTCGACCCGTCCCCTTCACTCCCCTTACAAGCCGCGCATTCCATCCCCGAAACTGCTGGTCCAGATCCCATCTATTCGACCGCCGCAGCCACAAGCGCCGAACTTGAAATCGATGACCTCTCAGACGACGACACCAATTTCGATACCTACGTCGGCGGGTTACACGGTAGTGGTGTAGATGACGTGGATCAGGCGGGGAGCTATGGCTACCCCAGTAGTCTAGGCGCCAGCTACATGGAGAGCTATATGCAGAATCGGCCATTGAGCGTGAGGATGCAGGCTGCGAATAAAGCTGGGTTGGGTGAAGAAGAAAAGAGGAAGTTGCTCGAGGAGAAAGTTGAAGACGAGGCTGCAGAAGATGACGACTTGGATGATGATTTCAAGCATAGTGGGAGTTTGAGGAACAACAAGGCGGTGGATACGGGTGATGATAACTTCATGGGAGATATGGATGATTTTTGAGATTCGTTATGGGTCAGGGAATTGAAATTGGAGTTGGATACTGGATCATCGACTCCAAATCGCTCTCAATGAGTCATCTTGGATATAGATGATCACTGGAGCAGAGACGTTGGGCATGGCGGGAGCTTTCAAGCTCATTACGCTACAACGACGACTAGACCACGACTACTCGATGTGCACGAGTAATTAAATTCGCGTATGAACATTTATCATATGTCAGAAATTTGTAGGTCTACAGACTCAGCACATCACGACGACAATAGGACGAACGATCAGACACGTTTCGACCGAGCTTTGGATACCGCATACAGAAATGCTTATAGCTTTCTTTTGTTAAGAAACTCTGTACATATGGGCGGCCTTTTTTCTTTCTTATCATTACGCGGTTCTGGATTATTAGATACTGAAGATTTCTTGTATATCATGCCACATGACCTTCAAATATTAAACTTCGACCCAACCCAACCCACATTCTCCTCTATCGAATGGTAATCGTACATGTCAATCTCTTTGGCTGACCTGCTGAACGCGATTCACTACCCGATCCAGCAGACTCACCATTTCGTCGCTCACGAATCTGGGGTCGTCCTGCTGGATAAAGTGGCCACACCGGACAGCTGTTATGGGACCGATAGCCTTGCCTTCATCTGTGATTCGGCAGAGACCTTCATTGTAGCGGCGCCAAGCGGGGTTGGCATAGGTCATAGTGAGCACCTTTGGAGTCTTCATTGTGCCCGTATCTATTTGCCGAGTTAGTCTCTGAAGTCCAAGAGTCGACTTGGAAAGAGACATGTACGTACACGACTGCTCAGCAAAGGTCTCCCAGTCATGGCCCACGACTGTGAGATACGGACCTCTGCCCAGGTAGCCTTCGAGCTTGGGTGCATCCGCGTACGGTAATAATCGCGGGAGATTTCTTCTTGATAAGCCCTCTTGACTGGGGACATCGGGATGGAACATTCTTCTATATTTTTCTCTTGTCGAGCGTACTTCATCCTCAGTTACGCCTTCGGGTAGTGTGTGTGGATTGAAGTCTGGCGCATCTGGGTCCGGCCATATATCTTGGTAGTCTGAGTTGGCCATGATGCTGTCTAGAAACAATAAGCCAGACACAGTCCCTGGGTAGCACTGGGCGAAGAGTCTTGCAAGTGCGCATCCGATGCTGTTGCAGACGAAGATGAGACATGGATAGTGAGTAGGTTTATTGATGTCAAGGTGATCCCTCCATATTTGAAGTGTGAATTGCTTGAGTGCTTTGACTGCAGATATTGCGTCATGTCCGTGCGATGGTGGTGGATGCTCGTCGTCTGGATCGGGATCTGAGTCTCCTTGGCCGTATCTATCGTAACTCAATAGAGCGGGATACGGTAGACGTCCAGCTATCCGTTTCTCTAAGAAACTGCGCATTGCCGGATCCCACGAACTTCTTGGCATCATGAGTCCGTTTAGGAAGACGATCAGTGTTTGTGAGAAAGGGTTTGGGTGACCTCCGTGGGGCTTGGATGCAGGGTAGTACGTGTAGTGCATTTGGGCACCAGGCTTGTTGTCGAGCGCCAGTGAAGACACCTCGGCGTCGGGAAAGGGTGGTGTGTCATCTTCAGATGAGTTCATGCTTCCAGGAAATGGAATCGCATAGCTGCGATTGTTCATGGATTCATGTTTCCTGGCCGCCTTGGTAGGGTCTGTCTGCGCCGACTTTGTACGTGGAGAATTAGCCTTGTTCATGGTGACGGGCTTCTCCTTTGCTGGCAGACCCTCTCTTTCTTGCTTGGTCAGGCCCGAATATTTGAGTTGTGGAGAGATATAGGGAAAGGCTTCCATGATCTGGCGCAGTGGGGACCTTTGTTAGACAGGCAGCGGTTACTAGTCTTCCAGATTGAGAAGGGGCGATCTGCAATCTGGAGCGGAAGACGTCGGAATGGGGTATGTTGGGGGAATGAAGAGGGCTAGAAGATTCAGGAACGTATATGCAGCTTATGCGTCCTTGGTTGTTAATTCGAGTGTGTACTCGAAGCTGCGAGCGCGTTACCCCTCTTCACAACCAAGGCGGGAGAGGATGGCAGGTGCTAGGTGTCGACCGGAACCAGGCCTATGCTGCCAATGAGCTCTCACGTGTGTAGGCGTATTGCACGCCGCCAAGGGCAGCGATGTTCAAAGTGGTTACCAGGTCGACGGAAATGGAGAGCACGCGGTGTTTCTCGAGATAATGATGTCGCAAGATGACGCCGGTCAGGGCCAGGCGCTTCATGGCGGCCAAGAGGGGCTTCTCATCATGACACGCCGATCCACACCCCAAGCGCGACGGCGGGTGGCTTGAAGGATTCTGCAGGCCTAATGAAGCGTGAAACCAGAAGCGAGGGCAGCAACATCAAGAAAACAAATTCCATGGCGTTTAGCTCGACTGTGCAGTCGGGAATGATGGCGCTGGGGGGGATGTGTGGCCGGGGATGATGGTGGGGGCGGACGTGGGCAGCCAGGAACCGTCGTGCCTCCACGGCTATGACGTGTGACGTGTTTGTGGTGATGCAGGTCGCTGCTTCGCTTTCACCGCACCCGCGTTCTGCGTTGTTTGTTGCACTTGTATCCACCCGCTAGACTCGTGCCCTTCATATGAGAGCAACTTACCCGCGCCGCCTTTGCCAGTCCCTCTCTCTCCCCCCACCGCAGTCTTACGTCGTCGACTCCCACATACGCATTGCATTGACCGTCGCCGCCCGGTATCCTTCGCTGTAGCATCCTACTCCCCCGGCATACATTCACCACGCGACACTCTGCCCTCGATCCCGAAGCCACGGCGCACTTTGTCTTCCCGCAGCCTGCATTAGGTGCGTGTGCTGCCTCTAGAAGGCGTAGAAGTCGACTAACCGCCTTCTAGCGTTGATGCAACTTGATGATGCCATACGCCGACGCTGAGACGCAGACGGTCTGGGCTGGCCTCACCAGGATGGATGTTCGTCCTGACATCCTCTTCACTGCCCCCGACACGACCACTCCGCCCGCCGAGATGATAACAGACAAGCTGCAGGGCCTGGACAATGTCATCACCGGCGCCCAGCTGGGTACCCTCGATCCCAACAGCTCCTCGTTCCAGACGCTGCTTGCGAGGCGACACAAGCGCCCTGACATGCCCACGCGCATCTCCCTGCCCACGTCCGATCTCGACGACGAAGTCTTCCCATCCCCTCCTCCGACCCATGCTCTGCTCTCCCCGCTACCCGAAGCCAATAAGCGCTTCGCCGGTCACACTCCGCTGATTCCACGCGCCCTGTCTCCGGTCCAGGACGAGCAACCCACGGTTCAAGAGCCGCCTGCTCACGAGGAAGAAGCACGGTTCGGTACACCACCAGAAGATCAGCCCTTGATAGGTCCGCTCATGCTACCAACCAATCCCGTCGATGGCGCTAGCGACCACATAGCACTGGACGTGCTCGATGATGTGCTCGACAAGGTTGCCAAGGACCAGGACAGGTTCAGCAAACTCAAAGACGCCCCCGAACCCGCCGCTCCCCCGGCCACCGCAGACAATGCTGAAGATGGCTTGCCACTGAGTCGCAAGGGATCTGCCGAATCTCGCAATTCATGCGCCACCGAAGTTGTCGACGGAGTCAGGCTCAAGAGTCCCCCGCTCAATTTTGGAGTACCCATTGGACAAGTATAGACTACTTCGCAATCACAGTCCCGAAAAGGGTCTTCTTCAGAGCCCGGGGCAACTGCCCCGTCACCTCATAAGAGCAGCCTGGCTCAGATTCCGAGGGACATTTCCCCAGAGTTTGGCTTCATCTAGTGCATTCAAAGGGCGTTTTACAACGGATTGGATTGGATCAGGACATGGCGTTTGAATTTCACCAAAGACATTACATCACCCGGGAGCGATACCCAATGACATGCATTCATGCAGCGCATCGTGGTATTCACCGCAGGCCATAGACTACCGGCCTAGCGTCAAAAATAGAAGAATACCATTACAATCTCTTACCAACGCGTGCTTTCATATCTCGTCAAGCATCAACCTACTTGATCACTTCTTCCCCACAAACCTATCTTTATCCTCCAGGATTCCCCGTGCCATCTCCAATTGCTCGTCCGTCTGGACGATCAACGTTTTGTACCTCGCATCCCCGGCACTAATGTCGGTAACCACATCCTCAACCTGCTTCGCATTCTTGTCTTCATCAATCTTGAAACCCAAGCACCTGACTCCTTGGACAACAGCCTGTCTCAGCTTTCCTCCCTTTTCACCAATACCCCCCGCGAAAACAAGAGCATCGACCTCACCATCCAACTTGGTAAAGTAGGGAGCCACATAGTTCAGAATACGGTCGACGAAGATGTCAAATGCCAATTTATCCTCCTTTCTCTCCGAAGAGCTGATTTGCCCAAAATCAGTAGTCCCAGTCAGACTCTTCCAGCCACTATTCTTGTTCAAGATCTCTTCAGCCTGCGTAATGTGCAGTTTCTCGCTAGAACTATGCGAGGGTTTTCCTGCGCTGTGTGTATAGTGGAACATGAGAGATGGATCGATGGAGCCAGAGCGTGTGGCACCTGGTAAACCTGCGAGGGGAGTTAGACCCATGGTCGTATCGAGCGACTTGCCGCCCTTGATACAGCATGCGGAAGCGCCAGAGCCTAGATGTAGAGCGATGATATTGATCTGATCGAGCGGCTTGTGCAGGTGCTTTGATACGGCGTTTGCGATGAACGAGTAGCTTATGCCATGGAAACCGTATTTGCGCAGTTTGTTTTTCTGTGCGACCGTTTGGTCGATTGGATAGGTGCATATGTACTCTGGCAGTGTGTTGTGGTACGAGGAGTCGAAATAAGCGATGTTCTTTGCGTGTGGCAGGATGTCTGCTACGGCTCGAACGATGGTCAGCGCAGGCGCGTTGTGTAGGGGGGCTAGATCCGAAAGCTCTTCTATGTGGTGGTATGTTTCCTTATCTATGACCTGGCTTTTGGGGTAGTCACCACCATGAACGACGCGATGGCACGTGAAGCGGATGTCTTCTTTGTGGTTGAGTTCAGGAAGGCCTTCATCGTTGGTCAGGTGATCTAGGATGTAGCGGAACCCGTCTTCTTGTGAGGTAACATTCTCTAGCTCCTTTCCCTTGATCTTTTCGTCTCCACGCTCATACTTGAGCTTTGCAGGCGGCGCAGTTAGGCCTTCGACAGTTGCTTCAGCAAGTTGTTTCGGTATCGAGGCGCCATCCTCCGGGGTTTTGTAGACGGAGATCTTAACGCTAGAGGATCCTGCGTTGATCGAGAGGATGATTTCAGGCATGGTTGCGACTCGTGGGGGTGGTTGTCGGGGGATCTGACCAAGATATCTTTGCTCTGGTGGATGCTAAATGTACCAACTAAAGTTTCAATGCTTGTCCAGATGTCCAGCCCAGCTAGGTAGTTTCGATGTGGAGTAACAATGACGTCGTCAGAAACCTGACGGGAAGCTTGAGAAGTAACAAGCCTTTGGAACAGATTCGGGAGTACAAAGTGGTTACTGTAGTCAGTTTATTGTGCTATATGCATATATATATATATATATATATATGTTCAGTAGATGTCATGAGTTTCAGCTTCCACGTGTAGGTAACATCAGGCTCGAACCATCGGAAGTCGCGGAGCTCCAGACCCAACATTTTCTTTTCTTCGTTGAAACTTGTACATCTACGTCCTCGTCATGCATGCGTTAGTCTTCTTTTAGCCTCCTCTGATAGGTCAACATTGTGTCACGGCTTCCCGTGACTGCATGTGTGTATCTCGCGATGTGCCAGTATGCGAGCTCAAGTGAGCAGATGATATGACGTCACTATCATCGACCCTCCAGAGGTCCCAGCCTATGTCAACACCTCTCAACACCTCTAGCATAGCTATAGAGTACCTTTGGTGGTTGAAGAAGCCAAAATATATGCTCGTATATCAATTGGGCTTTAATTCCTGGGGGGAAACATATGATTGACGCTCCCGAGGCTAGCTTGACACAAACATCGCAGGCATACTTTCTAGAAGTAATCTCAAATGCTACACTCACAGCCATCATGTCAAACGCACCAAACAAACAGAGAGTATGCTGGATATGCTTTCGATTGGGTCTAAAGTCTCTGGCACAACCCCGCATCCTCTATGTGCCTCCCGACTGCGGGGAAGCTTAAAATGACCTACAAATCGCATATATGAACAGCGTGCTAATCTTACACCTACATACGCTCCTATCCTCTCACAGCCAACTAATAATCATAAAGAAGAGCTACACAGGGATATGGGTGATCAGCCCAAGACGGCATACATAACAGGTACTCCATGCTGCTCCCCCTTAAATCTAACACATCTTAACCAACGTTCACAGGTGGCGCAAGTGGCATAGGTCTCGCCCTATCAACCCACCTCCTATCCAAAAACTACAGAGTGTTCATAGCCGACCGCAACACGGCTGGCGCTATACACCTCGCCGACCAGCACAACACGCCCAACAACACCGTCCTCTACTATGCTACCTGCGACACGTCAAGTTGGGAATCTCAGCTCTCTGTCTTTCAAGCCGCACTTAAAGCTCTCGGTGGACGCATCTCCTGTGTATTCCCTATTGCAGGCATCGGCGAGAAGAAGTGGCTTCCCTTTCCTTCTGAGAGCTGCAAGCAGCCCACCGATTCATTTACGAGACCCGATCTCTCAGTTATCGATGTAGATCTCACTGGTGTTCTCTATACCATCGCGTTAACGATACAGCATTTTCGACGTCAGGATCTTGTTGTTTGGGGGGATAGAGGATCCGAAGACCCGTATCTCCTGCGCGGCACAATTGGTCTGGTAGCAAGTGTATGTGGGTTTTACTGTGTACCCAGTCTACCCATATATACAGCAGCAAAACACGCTTTGATCGGCTTAACGCGATCTTACGGCGCATTGCTCTGGGAAGAGGGTATTGCCGTTAATGCCGTGGCGCCGAATGTTGTCAGGACGGGAATTAGCGCGGAGGAGTTCTATCATAGTCTGGAGAAGGAGGGTTTGTTGACACCGATGGATGTGTTGATGGAAGCTTTTGATGTCATGTTAGAGAGAGCAAAGAGTGCAGTAGTGTACGAATGTGGTGCGAAGGGCTGGACAGTGAGGGAAGGTGCAGAATATTTGGATGAGGAGAGTGGGAGATGTTGTGACTTGCTCAAGGAAAGAGGAAGGAAATTGCATTATGGGTTGGAGTAACGAAGCAATCCTGTATTTTTTTTTGGAGTTTTCTTTGCCTCTTACCATATTCTCTCATACACTTCAATTGCGCTTTGTTCCGTGTCTACGAACTCGCTTTTCCCGCTGCCCGTCATAGCATGATAGTATGCTGAAACACAACTAACATAGCGAGGCAAGGCACCATGATAGAGTGGACAAGGAATTCTGCGTAAGTGTATTGTCGCATCGTCGCGCTGTGTGGGGATGAAGCGTTGGGTGAATTAATCTGTTTGTTGGAAGTCACGTAATTTCGAAGTTGTAGGACTTAGATGAGGGCGTATCAAAGCTACATAAGCCGGGGGAAAGCATCAAGTGCGAAGAGGCAGTCACTGATCATCGCTCCCCATCATGCAAATGAAGTGTAGACGCACGCTACAGCAAACATCGTCACGAGCCAATATGGTTCCTACACACCGTCATTCAAAGAATCTTGACAATGGCTTTTAACAATTTCTCATTCCTCTATCTCGTCCCAGAGAGCCCGAACCTCGTACAAATCGACAGGCACGTTCGCTCATCTTTTATCTATACATGCCTCAATACTTTCCATGTCCGTGTTCGCAACCAGTAATAAACATCAAAATGAGCCAGCCCATGACAGAGTTCCGCAGCCTGCGACCCAAGAGAGACCAGAGAAAACAATGCTGTTGTGTACCGAGATATTTGTGAACCGAAAGACCGCATCCCAGAAGAAAACGATAGGGAAATTAAACTCCAAGATGATGCGATAAAATGCATGTCGCGCGTAGCAAAACAATAACGCCGACCAAGTGAAAGAAACACAAAGCGCTCTGCGCGAGCGCGTGATTCGCGCCGCCGAGTGTAACAGCAGAGTCAACGACATATTGTCGATGTGTGTGTGTGTGTGTGTGTGTGTGACGTCCGACGGGTGATTTCCCTTCTTTTTCTCTCTTTTCAGTGGCATCTCACCGTTTCTGTCTCGTGATGGCATCGTACGAATTGGCCTGCCCCACCAGTTGGAATCCGGCGTGCAAATGACCCCAGGCTGCTCAACTTCAAAATGCAATTTTGTGACGTGTCTCCGCTATTCAAAAGCGAACCAAGCGAGCAACCGGAGAGCGATCTCTATAGTTTTCAAGTCGACAGCAACGACAAATATCTAGCCACCCTTGCGATCAGCGGCATTGACAGGCAATGGCTCGCCCATCGACTTCTGGTCTGGAGCTCTCGGCTTCTTGTTCTTCCCCTTCTTACGAGGAGGCTGCTGTTGCCAAGTATTGGGACTACTGCCTGTCGCGCTCGGCTTGTTCGTCCTCTCATTGTTCGTGTTGTTCTTTTGCTGTTGACCGTTACGATTTTCTTTGGCGTTACCATTCGATCCACCTGTAAGCGATGCGCGACGATGTTGTTCGTTGCTTGGCTTCACCTGCGACTTGTGACTATTGTTACCATTGACGAGCTTGTTGAGATCTGCAGATCTGCCGGCAGTAGGCGAAGGCGTGCGCGTCTCGAACACAGGCGATAGCAGCGGAATTGTCGCAGATTTTATCTCTTGAGGATGTGCTCGCTGCACATTTGAAGTTTCCAGAGGAGGTAGGCCGTTATTGTACGCTGGTGCGCCCCACTGATGGGGAACCGAGCGAGTTGGTGAAATGTCATCGCTTCGGTCGCTTTGGTGACCATTAGTGGCATCATAGTTTACCCAGCCATCCCCGAATGTAGGAAATGCTTGCTGGCCCTCGCTTGGCACGCGCGTCAAGCCATTTGTCTCCACTGGTGGGGCACCGTTCATTGAGCCATTCACAATGGGGGGACCCATGTTTTGCACTGCTTTTTGTCTTTCCATCTCCTGAAGAACCAACTGCTGCCGCGCTTGAAGCTGCTGGATCTGATGGATAGCCTGATCATTGGCGTATGCCCCAAGTGAAACTTGAGGTGGCATCTCTTGCGGTACAGTCTCTACCGTATCACTTCTAGGACGAGGTTGGCTTGGAAACGAGCCATTAACAATGACTGGACCGTTGTCGACAGGTGGACGGACAGAGTCAATGCGTGACTTGCGCTGTTCAGTAGGTGGCACATCATTCGGCTGAGTAACACTTGTAGAGTAACTACGCATATGCCCAAGTGGCGAAGGAGATCGCGTCACTCGTCGTAAAGCAGTGTTCAGAAGAGGCTGGGTGATCTCTGGCGAGACGCGTCGACGACGCTGAGCCAGTTCGCTAAAGGATGGAATCGATCCAACAGCGTATTCTTGTAGCGGGCGTGCCTGCGGTTGTTCTGCAACGTAGTAGCCAACATATTCCTTGGGCGAACTGTTGTCAGAAGACAGACCGGACTCTGGCTGGGACGTGTTGGGCTTCACTGGGATGTCCGACGTCGTCTGTGGTCGCAAAGGATCTTTTGATGATCGTGCGATTGGATAACCAGCAAATTGTGCAGGATCAACGAGCTGAGGTACAGGTGGGTATCCCACAATGACAGGCTGTTGCCCCGCACTGCGAGGAGGCTGTGAGTGCGAACGAAGAGAGCTTGTTTCGCTTGCATTGGATGTACGATGCACTCCTCCATGTACGCCGGGTATACTACTGCTCAAAGAAGGAGACGAAGGGTTGGTTCGTGATCCATCTTGTGAGCCGTTAGGATCAGACTGAGGCGAAGTGAAGAAGCCAGGGTAGTGATATAGAAAGCCCTGAGGAAGCGAGTTTGGGGGTATTCCACGTTCAGCCAAACGAGGGCTCTGTCGACCGTTGATGTATGGCGACTTTTGCGGCGACCCATTTGTACTGTTAGACGCTCTACCTTGCGCCTGTGCCTGGGCAACGGCGTGGGCATGCATCTGCGCGGCCCGTACTTGATGTGCTTGCTGAGCGTGTTGTTGAGCAGCCAACTGCGCACGTAGAGAGTTCGACTGCATCTCCAGCATTTGGTATTGCTGATACAGCTGGTCGTGTAGCTGATCGTGAATGCCTCTTGGGAAGCTGAAATACTCCGGGCCAGCGCTCGCTGGGATCGGCGGGCTATGTAGGAAGGGTGGTCGACCCTGAACGTAGTTGGAGCTACCGGAAGATCGCCTGCTACCTCCATGCTGACCCTTCAGGTTAAAGCCTCCTCTGCCTCCACGCGTATTTGGACCTCCTCGTCCATTCCGGTTTGGTACACTAGAGGTAATAATGGCTTTCTGCGACTGAGGTTTCTTGAAAATCGCGTTCGACTTTTCCTCCGGTGGATAGTCGAATTGCTCGCATGCTTTATCGAGCTGCTGACCGTCTGCAAGGAGGTCGAAAGCGCGACGAATCTCCAGGTGTATACCACGCCAAGCGTAATCGTCTGCAGAATTTCCAAGATTACGCTCCGTGTTGAAAGGCTCTTCCACACAGAGGCGATTAACCCCCTCTTTCTGGCCACCGCCAGGATGCCAGCCCTTTTCTTCTCGCGGTATTCGCTTGCCCTGTCGTACCGATATCGTGTCTTTCTCATAATCGATTTCGTGTCCGTAGAGACGAAAGAAATGAAACAGCAAGTGGCCCAGACTTTCTTTGTTCTTGTCTCCATAACCCCTCAGCTTGTCTATATCGTCGGCGAAACTCGATAACGAAGGCTGGCCGGTCGTCTCGTCTAGCGCTCGATCGGAAAGATCATGCAGGGTAGGAAGGACCGGCGGATCCCGTGTCTGGAGGAAGTTGATAATCAGGCATATCCATGTGTACGAGCTGATTGTGCCACCAATACCTGGGCGATGTTAGTCGGGAAGGAGGGTAAGTATGTAGCAGACTGACCAGCATCGTTCAGGATACGCCTCTTTGTCCAGTGCTTGATAATCATGGCGAGCGGTCGAACACGATCGTCGAGCTGTATATAGGTCTTGATCATGCGCGTATTCTCGATTGCGGCGACGTTGTTCACGTTGATGTCGCAGGCGAGTTGCAGCTCAGGGTCCCAGACTTTTACTATCCGGACCTTGGCTGCTGGTATGCATACCACGCGCTCCATGCCATCTAAGGAGGTCAGTCTCAATCAATCTGATTTGTGGTGTTTCATACGTTTGTCCAAAGCCTCGGCTATTGGATGCATCTCTTCGAGCCTTTTCATGGGCGTCTGTATGCAAATATCGACTGTTTCTGTTAGTGTGGATCTCGAGATGCCGCGTGGCACTTACCATCGCTCTCAGATGTCCATAACATGTTGCCAGAAGAACCGAATACATGGACCATGATTTTGGTACCAGGAAACTCAGTCTGGAGTATGCGCTCCACCTTTCTTATAAAGCGCGCTCGAGTATCTTCGTCTTCCTGTTTCGGCACTAACCGATCGTACAGCTCCCGCATGTCTCCACTCAACTTGTCGTCCTCGTTGGGATCCAAGCTCTTCTTTGGCTCCTCCTTAGCCTTTTCCAGTATCTCGTCTGATTGGTAGGGCATGCGTCTCCGACCCAGCATACCAACATTGGTCTCGAATCTGCACTTGAAGGGGCGCGCGGGTCTCAGCGTAGGCATGGTGCCGTTGGCTTCGGACGAGACGGAGCGTGGCGAATGGCTGCCCAGTCCGCCGTTGGGCGAGGGGGAGCGCGAGCGCGTGCTGTACTTGCGGGCGACCTGCAGGGGCGTCGAGGGAACGGAATTCGAGTGTTGCGAGACGATAGACGGGCGCTGGGCGCGCGTCTGGGCGCCCGCGTCTTCCCGTTTGCTCGACATATTTGGCAGACGGTTTGATGTCATCGTGGGCGCGCTGGTGGGCACGCTACGCTGTGTATCCTTATTCCCATCTGTGTCATCTGTGTGCGCCTGTGCCGTCTTGACGGGAGGCTTCTTGGAGAGGGTGCGGCCTGAGTCCCGCTGGGGAGGCGGGCTCAGCGAGTGGGGAGACACAATTACGGCGGGGAAGGGCGTGTGCGAGGCGGGTTGATGCACTTCGTCGATGCGCGCGAG
This sequence comes from Alternaria burnsii, assembly GCF_013036055.1. Lineage (NCBI taxonomy): Eukaryota > Fungi > Ascomycota > Dothideomycetes > Pleosporales > Pleosporaceae > Alternaria > Alternaria burnsii. Next base: position 1,347,009 of record NW_024066111.1, read on the forward strand.
CTGCAGAAAGGGATGCAGCAGCAGGTACGGCGGCACGTGGGCGTACTGTAGGTGGTGGTGGTGGTGGTGGTGCAGAGGGTGCTGCGGAGGGAGCGGTAGGGGTGAGTAGGCGGGAGAATATAGGGCGGGCGAGGGCACTTTGGTCCGGCGAGGGTCCGAATGAATGGGCTGGGGGTGTTGTATGTAGAGATATTGTGGGTTGTTGTGGCGGCGGTCGCTCATAAACTTTAGCGGGCGCTCGCTGGCTATGGCAATGGCGGTACTCGGGGAGGGGCTGCGGCCGGCGTAGGGCTAGTGCAGAGGGCCTGGGGGAGTCGACAATGGGGAGATGCTTCCAGAGCAAGTGAAGGCAGTGGGTGGAATGCGTGAAAGCACACGGTGAAGGAGTATCGGGGAATTCGGCGTCGTGAGATGCTGGTGCGTGAACCCCTGCTGTGAGAGCCTGGTCTGCACTCGTCGCTGCTAAATGTCTCCGGCGTCGACTGTGGTTCCGCCCGTCAGCGCTAAACAATGGCTAGAGGCAGTCGGGAATCGAGGCTCTGCGGACAGCGAAAGAAGAGGAACTCGACAGCAAGAGGTTATGTGCGGTTAGTTGCAGTGCAGCGGCATGCATGGGCTCGAGCATTTGGGCCACGCCTAGCAGGTCCTAAGGAGGGATGAACGCACAGGGCTGCCTCTAGGGCGCTTTGGGACGTGTGACTGCGACAGGGGCGCCTTCTCCATGGACAATATAACACGCAATTCAATAGATTCAGCGCTGCAGCATGGCGGGGTGCGGCCGTATTTGCTGCACACCTGGCTTCCTCGAGCCCAGCGGACAAGACACGACTACCTTCCTTCTTCCACCACCATCACCACCCACCGCGCCTGTGACGTTCCCCGCGCCCAGGACACAGAGTAAGGGAAAAAGCACTGCCCACGCCACACCGTCAGCCGTCATCAGCTCTGACCATGCTGACCGTGCGGAGACGGTTGTATGCAACGGGCCACTCCGTCGTGCGCAGTACGCTATAGACATGGCAGCTTACTACGCTGCAGAGACAGGAGAGTCGACTTGCTGACTGACTAGCCGACGAACTCCTGGTAGCTGGAGAACTCATGTCCAGCTAAGCATGGGCGCCTCCTGTCTCGTGCAGTCCATGTCGTAGGGGATGACGGTCGCTCGTGAGATTGTAGGGGCATCACAGTCAGACCAGACCGCCCGCCATGCCTTCTTGCTCCGACTTTGTCCACCACCAGCAGCGATGCTGGCAACGTCTATTTCCCGTCTTGTCAGATCTGTATCTGGCCGGTATATCACCGCGTGAGCAGACGCAGGGACAGCACCAACGGCGGTATCTCGTAATGGACAGGGTACCCGCGCCTCTGGTCCCAAGTACAGCCTCCTGGGTACTGATGTCAGAGGTCGGACATTCTCGCGTTTGGAATGATTTTGTTTCGACGCGGTAAATTGGGGCTCAATATGCAGGCAATTGTCTACGGGCGGACTCGTTTCAGATGCCCGGCATTCTGCCTGGTCACATGATGACATTGGTACGGCAGGCGTATTGGACAGATGGGGTAGCGACCATGTCGTTCCTTCTAGCCGAGGCACGTTCGCATGCGGCTTGCATATGCGCATCGACTATCATGGCATCTCTCCTCCTACGCGTTGCACAGCCAAGTGTGTCGTTCACCTGCCGTAGAACTGCTCTTCGAACATTCTCTTCAGCCATGGCTCAGCGACGCATTGGTAGGCGGCTCAGCAACATCTCGTGCGACAGTGGGCTGATGGACCATAGCGAACCCCGCCCTCTTGTATGCCTTCCCGCGGCGACTATCATTTCCCCTACTAATACCATCGCAGTGTCTGCGATCTTCAAGAGAAGTTCCGTCCTGCTATATATGAATTCCCCAAAGTCGTTTCGACTGCACAGAAGCTGCTCAAAGCAAGTGCGTTGCCCATCCCATACCAACACCGTCTTTCAAAGTCCGAATAAGACACCCAACATGGCATCTCCAGCCTCTTGAACCCCCGGATTGTCAGCCTAGAGGTCTCAGGCTGGCTTGCCCATTTTCTGTCGCTACACACTTCGCCCCACGCGCTTATTGCTGACCAACACCGTCAGGCAAACTACTGAATATTCCCGTATTCGCAACAACCCAGAACAGAGCGCGATTGGGCGAGACATGTCCGGAGCTGAAGTTGGATCAGCCCGATGGCATCAAGACAGTCTGTCATCTTGACAAGACACTCTTTTCTATGATGTGAGCTACAACATGGATGATGTATGTCCCAAGTCATCTGCTGACTGTTGTTAGAACACCAGAAGTCAAGCAAGCCCTCGACTCACTCAATGCCTCCGGTCCACTCTCCTGTATCATCGTCGGCATCGAAAGCCACATTTGCGTCACCCAGACCACACTCGATCTCCTCCGGTCCGGACACAAAGTATATGTCATTGCTGATGGCGTAAGCTCCTGCAACAAGGAGGAGGTGCCCGTCGCTTTGGCGAGGCTGAGGCATGAAGGTGCCGTGGTCACTACGAGCGAGAGCTTCATGTATGAATTTGTTGGAGATGCAGGAACGCCTGAGTAAGCAAAGCGGGCATGCTGTTGTTCATGTTCGTGCGCTAACATCCGACAGGTTCAAGGAAATCATCAAGGTGGTCAAGGAGACGTCGCAGAGCACAAAGGAGGCAATGCAGACACTCTGCAAGATCTAGATTAGCTGTATCTTGGCCTTTCACATGCGATTCCATGATCTTACAAAACTAATGTCTTTGCACGGACTATGTCATTGAACATACGCTAGTGCTGTATCATACTCACCTCTGTTGCTCTCTTCAATTCCTCACCGTCATCCGTATCCTCTGCATTATCTTCGACCCCATAGTACATTTCCTCCTGATGAAGAAGCGATCCCACAATCACTTCAGCGATTGGACTAAAGCCTACAGGCACTGATCATGTTCTGATTGAGGTTGAGGATGCCGCCCATTCAATGTTGATAGAGACGCCAAGGATTGCCCAAAGACACAAGACTATGCTAGTTATCCTGACCATGGCCATGCTGGTGGTTGGTTGCAGAATAGATGAGATGTGTGGAAGTTGAGGCCTGTATTGATGTGACTGTTATGAGTGAGATACATCTTTGTTAAATTATCATCGATGGGCTTTACACGATCAATCTCGTTTGCTTAATTATTTAACACGCATTTTGGCTTGCTTGTCTTGCATCGTTTGCATTGCTTTCGAGACAGCCGGAAGCTGTCGTCACATTATGTGGTACGCGTCAGGCGTACAATCACACAGTGACCTGAAGACATTGCCTTAAGTTCGCATGATATTACTTGCCATACATTTCCTCTGTCCTTCCATTTTTCGTCTGCTGGACTGCATCTTCTAATGTCGCACTTTCCTACATGTGGAGCATTGATCCTCTCTAAACCTAGCTACGGCTTCTACGGCCCACACTTGAAGAACTATGCTAGGAAAAATTGGTCAATACTCTTTCGAAGACATTTCGTGATAACATACAGGTGACGCTGAAGTTGGACATAGAGCATGTTTGGATAGGTAAAGATAATAGGCGCTGATTTCATGCCCCAGACAGCTTTCACACACCCATGTATTTCAAAGCTCCGACCAAGGGTGGAAGGTAGAAGCTGGTACTATGCAGGACGTGTATCGCAACTCATACATCACTAGGACAGCTGATGTCCGTATACCTTCGTGATCCTAAAAAGAAGGCTTCAATAGGTTTTCCGATCTTGAATTCCAGAACGATATCAGCGGTGTTCAGCTTGCTACATCCCGGACCTTGCGCTGGGCTCAGATCTACATGTGTCGTTCAATGCCGAAGACGATACCCTTGAATAATGATCGCGCTTTCTTATCTTCTAAACCAAATTACGGTCTAAGATCGCTGGATACTACTTGGAAGGTCTAGTACTAGTAGTCCAGGATTCAGAAAGACATCAACGTGTTAGATCATGATTAGGATCTGATGAGAAGGAAAAAGAAGCTGATAGGTTACTGCATCATCTGAGAAGAGAGCTAGGATCGCGGTCTAGTCTTTCAATAAATGTGCTCACTATTTCCAGCTCCGACAATACGCATATGCACATCGTGGTGGAACCGCGGCATTGAGAGTGTTCTCTTTCTTGAAACGTATCATACTTTTGTTCAATCAACTTTCATGAATGACAAAAGTCTCCCCGACCTAGAGAACAAATCCTTTACACCCCTGAATTAGATGAGTGTGTCTCGTTCTTGCGCTCGAGATACAAGGCGTCATCACCATAGCCCAAAATCTTCTCCCTAAGTTTGTCATCGATTGTCTCTGGAGCTCTGAACCCGTACCGCCCCCAGAATTCCGCTGTTCCATAGACAGAAACAAGACTAATCGTTGCATATTGCTTTGCGACAGTCCCCAGAATCTTGGTGAGACATTCATGCGCTAAACCAGACCCACGGAATTCAGGAAGAATTGCCAAATCGTGAACGTAGTATTGGTTTGCGTCTGGAGCGATTTGTCCAAGGAGCCTGTCTAAAGCTGGCGGTTCGCGGTACAGAATAGGATGGGAGATGATATATCCACAAAGCTCACCGGCCTCATCGAACAGACCTTGGCAGCCTTGCGGAAACAGTCTCGCACGCTCTGCAAAGACTTCGTCGCTCTCAGGAAGATCGGGATGAATTTTATCAGCTACCTGAACGAGGCTGGCAATATCGCTGGTGGACAGCGGACGACAATCAGCTTTGATGTTCGACGAATTCTTTGGTTGCGCCATGTGTGGCTCCGTTTTAAAACGGGATTAGTGAGGTAATGGTATGTGTTGTGAGTGCAATATTTAGTGGGAAAGCATCTACCCCACCAACGGTGAGCCTCGTATATTTGGGCAGTCATCGCCTATATGTAACGCGGGGCTGTGCTTGCCGTATATAGTATCGCCAGCCGAGTAGATGCAATACAACATGTCTTCTTGATGAGGCTCAAACCACGGCAGACTACTATAATGCCAACAGTGTGGTCTTCGAGGGACCAAGCGCGAATTACGACGCGTCAATCCCGTAGTTCGAAGCACAGACCTCGGTGATTGCTGGCCTTCACGCCATCATCACATCCAACTTCAAATCATGCATGCTTCCCGAGATCACCATCATGCACCTTTCCTTTGTGAGCTTTGATATTTGCAGTTAGGGCAGCAGTGTCGTTCGTTGAGGGTTTATCGGCTGGCACTGCCTAACCAAGCCGCATGCTGCTTGGCGGCTGATCTGGATGGGTTACAAAATAGTCGAAATGGCTCGCGGTCCACCACATTTATCATTCACTCTTACATCATCTCCATCAGTCTAGGGCCTCTTTTTCTATCTCCAATTTTCGATCCTAGCAAGACCACGATGGGCGTAAAACATCCAATCTTCGGAGCCATGAGCGAACAGTTTGCATTATCGGAGCGGGCATCAGTGGACTACGAGCCGCTATACTTCTTACCAACGTGGGGTTCAATGTCACGATACTCGAAGCAGGAAACCGTGTTGGCGGTCGTATCCACCAAGATCACCATTTTGGTCAACCTATCGATCTTGGTGCGAGCTGGATCCATGGTACTCAAGGCAATCCTATCGTAGAGCTTGCAAGAAGTACAGGGTCAACGACAGTTGCCTGTAGCGTGGTTGAATCCATATGTGATACGAACGGAATGCGGTTCGACCGGAAGAAGGCAAGACAATACTATGAAGAAGTTTGGGAAATTCTGGAGTTGGCGATGGAACAGAGTCACGCGAATGCAGCAGCGATATCTGACACAATGAAGATGATGGATTTCGTTCGTGAAGAACTTCAGAGGAGATGTTCGCATCGCAGATGTCAAGAGCCTGATGCGTCACTTCTGGCGTATATTGCTGAAATGTGGGGGGCGTTTATGGGAGACGAAAGCGAACGTCAGAGTCTCAAGAACCTCTGGCTAGACGCTGGGCTGGAAGGAGGTATAGATGACCCAACCCAATTGCAGTATTATCGCTAACTGTTTACGTAGATAACCTGTTCCTTGCATCGACCTACAAGGACATCGTTCATGACATGTATCTCCAGATTTCGAAGAAAGTCAATGTTCAGCTGAACTGCGAAGTGACTGCAATTTCGAACTTACAGTCAGGTTCGCTACAGATCAGTTCAAGGAGTGGTTTCCAGGGCCAATTCGAGGACGTTGTCGTTACTGCTCCTTTAGGGTGGTTGAAACGTAATGAGAACGTCTTCTCACCACCTTTGACTCCCGAGATTTCGACAGCAATTCAAAGTATTGGATATGGGAACCTAGAGAAGATTTTTATCAAATTTCCAAAACCCTTCTGGGATGATCCGGATCTTAGAAACAACGCCGGATCAGCCAGAGGTCCCGCGTTTCCGATCGAGTCTCTCTTCTTGCGGCCAGAGTACGCAACCGATACAAACCCGTCACGGTGGCGAACTGAGATCGTGTCTTTCTCTGGTATGCCAGCAGAATTCTCGCAACCAATCATCATGTTCTTCGTATACGGTCAATGGGGCAGACATATTTGTGGGCTTGTTCGAGGTATGTCGCAGGACTCCGCAGAACGCTATCGGATCTTGGACGACATATTCCATCCGTACTATTCCAAGCTGCCAAATTACGATCCCACCCGCTCTGAATGTGCTCCTGTGACCTTTATGTCAACAGATTGGCAGAATGACGAGTTTGCAGGGTTTGGATCGTTTGCCAACATGCCAGTGGGTTCTGGTGATGGAGATTTTCATTTCAAAGTACTTAGGGAGGGTATGGGCCGCAATCGTGGAATTTGGTTTGCTGGTGAGCATACATCACCACCAGGTGGACTCGGCACTGTAACCGGAGCTTACTGGAGTGGGGAGGAAGTTGCCAAAAGAGTCGCTCTTCACCATGGAATTACGCTAGATATCTGATACGTAGGTTGGTAGGAGTACTACAAGCTCCAGTAAACTTGAATGAGGAAATCTGTACTTCTGTAGCACAAACTCGATCTGACAAGTCTTTGCTCGTCATGTACAATTTGAAAGAGTTTTCCCTTTGGTTATTTAGTCTGAACACGTGCTTAAATCGATCGAAAATCCCTGTCTTCCAGGTATCTAACGATTCTCAAAAGGGCTTTTGGGTAAGAAGGTTGGATTCTCTTCCAATGTGACGGCGTCCATGTGCTCTGGATCAATGCCTTTGAGCAGCAATAGCTTCTTCACCTTGGAAGAGCCGTTATATGATGCCCAGTGTAGCAGTGTCCATCGATCGTCATCTACATCCTCGGCGCCATAGATCCAGCGAGGGACCTCAGCCTCTCCAGTGTTAGGAGCTGCCTCCCAGAACATCTCCTCGTCTATACCTTGTAGATCTGCATGACGACCAGTTTCGACGAGGGCTTCCATGAACATTCGATATCGATTTGGCCCGATGTAAAGCGCAATGTCGCTTGGAGACAGCTCTCTGTATGAGAGTTCTGGGTCTTCCGGCAGTGGTGATGGGAGAGACAATTGATTGATGTTCGTACCATTTTGCAGGCATAGTCTCATGATTCGTGGAGCCCCAAAGTAAATGCAGCAATGGAGAAGTGTCCACCCGTCACCATCCAAAGACTCGTACACGTCCGGCTCTGAGTATCGAAGGATGGTCTGGAATGTGTCCAGGTTATCGTGAGATGCCGCGAAGAAGAGCGCCGTCCAGCCATACCATTGCGTTCTCAGCTCAAGCGATGCACCAAGTCTCAAGAACGTCTCAACGTCATCCGATGTACCGATGGCGGCCGCTCGGTGAAATGCTGACCAGCCCCGGCTATCGCATGTGTTGACTTCACCAAAATCGTTGGCGAGACAAAAGCGCATAAATTCGGCTGACTTCTCCAAAGGCTTGTCGACTACCCAAAGGTACGAGATGATCGAAAAGCCATCACTATCGATGTGCTCAATGTCTGCACCTTGGTTCAGCAATACCCTTCCTATATTCAGGTGCCCATGAAGAAAGGCAGACTGTATCGCCGTCCTGTATGACTGATGTCAGCAGATCGTCCAAATGTTCGTTGCAACAGTCAAAGTAGGTTGTACTCACATGTTATGTTCGCCGTATGCTAGGTTGGGAGTTGCTCCATACTCGAGGAGTAGGCGAACAAGCCGTGTAGAACCACTTTTGATGGCATACTGTATAGTCTGTTAGGAAAGGAAGCGGTTCTGAAGAAATTTGACTGACATCGAGCATCGGCCAACCGCCAGGTGTAATATCACTCCCTTGCGCTTCCCCGCGCTCTAGTAGTCGGTGGACTGAATCGAAATCGCCTGTCTTGCATGCGATGACCATTGCGCAATCCTTAGGAACGATGTTGCGAACGTATAACATTCGATCAAAAGCAAACCCTGGCAGAACCACTTTCATTTGGAGGGAATATGTCTTGCTAAGTACCGAGACGTGCACGATAGCTCGATAACTGGTGGACTCATCTTTAGGTAGCATGGTCAATTGACCGGAAACGCCCCACTGGTTAAATCGTGCAGTCCATGGTAAAAGCTTGGTAGAATTTTTTGCAAGCTGATTTGATTGCTTCCGCAAAGCTCTGGGCCCAAATATTTGGGCCTGAGCAAAGGTTGGGTTAAACGAAGGACTAGATTGGTTGATCACCGTTACCCCCAGGACGTTGCTGTTCGTTGCCCTACTTTTCTCCAAACGATTCAGGGCGCTCTGTTGTTGGACAAGTAAGCCGTACATCATATGGCTGACTCGCCTATGGTCTATAAGTTGTTGGCTCGAGAGCAGATCTGAGACACAACTTACAATTGCTCCATCGTTGCAATTCCTTGTAGTGTGCTTTCAGCAGATTTCAATCGCTCTTGCAACTCTAACAGAGTTTGCTTATCTTTCAATGCCCATCGGACCTTGCTTCTCCATGTATGTGGTTCGGACCGCAGGGGGAAAGAACTCTCGATTGTTGAAAGTAGATCATGAGCGGTAGACATTGCCTTAGTGTACGGCCCTTCTTCCATGACCACATAACTCTTTTGAGATGATGTACGATAATCCGGTCTGTTATCCCCTGCATGATGTAAAGCATGAGGGAGACCAGCTTTCCTAGTTTCCAGGGCTTTGATCTCTTCTCATAGTAGCAACGCATGTTGTCGAGCATTATCGAGATCTTCGTCTGCGCACCTGTAGTCATGTCTCAGCCGGGTTCTAAGTGAACCGAGCTTTGTAACTGAGTCAGCTATGCCTACAACGCCCGCAGTTATCGAAAACTGATCCATGAAGCCGTGTCAGAGGGTTTTGATGTACTGTGCTTGGTGGGATGCGTGCTTTGAGTGAGGCTGCTAGATGCAGTGGTGATTGATGATCGACGACGAGAATATATATTGTGTTCATAGCACTCATACATAACTGGCTGTCAACTTTCGCAAATTCCGCAGATGGCCAAGTATAGCTGAAAGTTTGCGAACAGGTGATTCGAAGTGTTATCGTTCCTGAATAGGTTGAACCGTAACTGCATGCCTGAGTAAGCCATTCACATATAACTCTTCAAAAATAGCTGCCCCTGGTATTATGATACGCGCAAGCAGCAATAGAAAAGACTTGGGTTTGGCAATGTGTCCAATTTCACAGCATAAACAGAGACATACTGCTTACGAGACCAGATGCGGCGTACTTCCGAAGCTCTTTATACTACGTTTGGCCCCAATCATCCCGCCATGCAGCCACTGCTTCCGCATACTTGCATGACTGTTGCGTTGTCAGCAGACCAGGCTATCACCTCCACAAGTAAGTCAGATAGCACGCCCTTGCCCATGATGATAGCGATTTCTGCGTCTTCCCGCTCCCGATGAAACGCATACCGCCCTTCCGTGCTCAGAAACGTTGCTTCAGGACGAATCGTAGGCTATTCGAAGATGTAGACATCGTCACCAGCGGCAAGTGGCAGTAAAGCCAAAATGCATGCTACTATCGTTCCCAAGCGTTATTGGCCGCCATAATCCGCCCCGCAATCCTTCTTACAGCCCGCTGGTCCTGGAAAGCCTTCTCGTTGGCACGTCGCCGCCTTGTTATCGTAGATCGTTCGCTATAGGATAGAAGGACGCATCGTTCTAGACCCGCTGCGATAGAACACCACCTCGCGGTTAGGGGTTCTGACGCAATACTTGAGACTACCAGACATTCAGTTGTGCATCACCGCAACCACAATGAGGTTGCTGGCGCTACCTAGACAGCGAACATGAGAGAACTTCCGCAGATGAGCTCCGACAGCTATCTAATAGGGTGGCACGTAGACGCGCAAACGCGAGTTGAGTTTGGCTGTGCTAGATTCATAGCAATGTGGTGGCTGAGAGGAAATGTCTGGGGTGTCAGGCTTAAGAAGCGAAACGCCGGCCGCACCCCGGAACTTCCGCTCTCTGAGGCGAAAGAGTCGCGTACCCCCGCCCCATCCCCGGTTTTGACGTCAAGCGATATCGCTTGCTCAGTCCGGTGTTGTATGGCCTGCGGAGTTTCCCAACTGCGGAATTGGGGTTGAGATTAACTACCCCAACTGTGCCCAATACCGCGTTGTCAGCATTCAGAACTGCGGTGGTGAACGCTTAGTCGATATCTCGGATGGCTCATCTTGCCCACCGCCACCTGGAAGATAGGCTACTGCAAGATAAGGTACTGTTTAAGCTAAGGTCTTTTTTGATCCCTAGAATATCTATGTCGAAGGAAAGGCTTCCTACTAGAGATTGTCAAAAGAGGGGTATTTTTTTTTTGGCCTTCGCATTTCAGTACTTGTAGACTAGCTAGATAAGACTTTCTATAGAACCAATGACGGCGCCGTTACAAGTATCAAGGCACAGCGTGAATGTAAACGACACAAGCACAAATGATGGCGAAAGTATCGCTTTATTGATTTTCTATCCAAGCCAGCTCGATTCAGTGTTTTCCAAAAACAAAGAGAAGAAAGCATGCCTGCTGAAGTGTCAAAGCTATCAAGAGTCAACTATTGACCCTGTTTTTTCTAATGCCACATGATTGAAGGAAGGAAAAGGAAAGCATGAACCCGCTGAAGCAAACGCGTAGGCGCAGGCGCCACAACGGAAAGGATAGCCGATTGAACGACATTGAAAGCAAGTATAACCAGACAATAGAAGCGAATAGGTATGGGATATGGGAGGGATATCAATAGAAAAACGAACGTGAGAGTGAATAGTCGTGAGTAGAAAGGAAAAGTAGGAAACCTGGGTAGTTCCGGAAAGAGCTGCGTGTGCAGGTTTACCACGAAGAGTGTGATTTGATAGTCTGTCCCCCTCATTTAGAGCTTTCGTGCTCATGGAGTATGGGAAGCTTGGGCGGACTGAACGACACACGAGAAAGTCGTTTGGTAGCGTCTCGAAGCGGAGACGATCTATCATTCAAGTTCAGCAAACCGCGCATCTCAGCTCCTCATTAACGATCACCTCGGCGGGGTCTGGGCCGCAGCGATCTCCGCGACCTCGTCTTCTGGCCTCATTCTTAGGCCCCCCTCGACCTGAATGCCTTGCTGGACCCATTCCAGTTTCTCAATATCTTCCAAGCTCTTCCGACCGCGTGAGACCTTCTTCAGCAGCCCTTCGACACACTCGCGAGCTCCTCCCCACTCCTTGCCCTTCTCAGCATCCCACTCACCGTCTTCGTCACCAAACTTGACCCAAGACCAGTCGCATCTGGCGATACGGTGAGCAGCTCTGCTACGAGACGCAGCCTTGCCCGGTAGGGGATCAAAGGGTAGTCGTCCCTCCATGAGAGCATAGAGAAGGACACCAAGCGCCCAGGCATCCGTTGAACGACCGTCATATGGCTGACCTAGTAGAATCTCCGGGGCTGCATAATCTTCACTACCGCATCTTGTTGTCAAAAGGGGCGATTCGGGTGGAGCTGGAATACGTCGAGAAAGACCAAGATCCGTGAGTGTCGCTATGGCATGCGGATGGCTCTGTGGGTTCTTGAGTAGAGGCACAGTAGACACAGGAATGTTGAGAAGAACGTCTGGATATCATTAGTACAGAGTAGAATCGAAGAAACGTACCACTTTAAGCGCAGCAAGATAAAGAGAATGGAAGCAGTACTTTCTAGCTTGATGTCGCGGTGCACGATAAGTTGGGTATGTAAATAACGCACGGCGCTGACCATTTCGGCGAAGATACGATGGACGATATCGACAGTCAGCTTGTCGCGATGGTCACTGGCTACATCAAACAGATCACCACCGGGACAGTACGTAAGGACAATAAGAGCTTGGGCGTCATCGTGATCGAAGGCTTGGAGATGTACGAGAGACGGATGTGATACTGATCGGAGCATCTCAACCTCTCGCTTGAGGCTTAATTCTACGCGTTCTTCATCGGCACCCCCGGCCGGGCCATGCTCGACGACTTTGATGGCGACCAATTTCCGCGGATCCAAAACGTTCTCATCGAGAGGGTCCTTGGCCTTGGTCTTCTCGCAGGTTGCCAGGTAGACTTTGCTGAAGGTGCCCTGACCAAGCTGCCGGACAGGGCGCCAGAGCTTCTTCGTCTTCTGGGGTCCACAGCGCACCACTATGTATTGAGTCTTGTCATCATCTGTCACGTCCTCTTCCTCGGTGTCGGTAACACTGCGGTTGCTTGCGTTGCTCGCGGGTGGAGTGGGAAGCCCGGCTGGCACCTTAGCGGGGACAAGGCCCCTCTGCATGGCAAGATATGTCTCGCGGTTCATGCGTTGCTGCATGTTGGGGTCCGTTTCTACCACCGAGACTTGTCGGGGACGAGCGTTGCGCATTGCATCTGGAGTGTACTCGCTGATGCTTCTGTTGCGCTCGCGGGCTGCCTCGTTCCTCTGCTGAGAGTTTGCAGCGGCCGCTTCGATGGCGGCCGCTTTCAGTCCCGAGTATCCTTTCTTCTTGAGCGAGGGCGAAGGAGAGAGGGTGCCCTTGGTGAACATGGCGAAGGAGTCGTCGCGAGAGGCGCCTGATATGCCTCGTGAGCGCGGGCGATGGTCGGCTCGCTGCCATGGTCCCGGTGAGTCGCCCATCACCAGTGGTGATGGAAGTGGGGTTATGTCTCCCAGGGCGGCCAGTGCTGGCGACGAGATGGCGGACGAGGGCGACAGCGAACCGAGACTAGCAGTAGACCAGGCAGTCCTCAGATAGCCACTGTCTTGTATCGCAATCGGCGCAGTGGCCGACTGCCGCAGCGCGTCGCTCCCGTTGGCCTCCAGATTGGCGGGGTGGAGAGAGCGTGCAGAGTTTGGGTTGGACGAGGCGATGGCGAGGTCCGTGTCAAGCTTCAACGCGGTGGACGGGGCGCGGACGTGGTATCTGGGCAGCGGCAGCGAGGGATCCGTGAATCCCCTTCCAATCGACAGGTCCGAGTTGGTCAGGGTCGACGTCGCATTTAGGTTCGCGGGGGGCTGGAGGGCAATAGTGTTTAGCGTGGCATGCGTCTTTTCCGGCGCGTCGTTGTGCGCGGCCGCCCTTTCGGCTCGAGGGTTGGAGGACGCGAGACCCGTAGAGGATGACTCTGGGTCCTCCATGGTGTTGTATCACTGCTTGGGCGGGACGCAGTCGTGTGGCTATCCAGTAGTCGTCGGTCTGCTGTCTGCGGGTGGTGCTAAACATGGACGTGCGCCTTTCCGGTATCATTAGCGCATGCCTGGACACAAGCCACAGCCAGCCTTGCGACTAAAACAAGCAAGCGTGCAATTAGGATGTGACCCGTCGCCCGACCTGATAACGTTTACAGGCAATAGTTCGCCGTCATGGCTAGCTGACCATCACCGCCGTGTCCTTGTTGAGAAGGCCCATCCTCTTTCGACTGTCATCCGCAACCACGACCAGTCATGGGAAGGCAGTATCGACGTTTGGCCTATGAGCATGGCCCGTGGAAGCACACGCTATCGCTAGGTCTAGACGCATGCGCTTGCTTTCCCTACCTCCGGTACCGTAAAACAAGAACCGACAGTCTAGGTACTGCATCCATCAACACCGGATACGGCTCTGGGGTCCTTGGGGCACGTGCGACTATACGGCTGAATCAACATGCGCAAAAGTCTCTGTGAAACATCATCCAGCAACATACAGCCGAGCCTATGTGTAGATGTCATTTATGACGTGTTTCTTCGGCCCATCCGCGGATGTCGGCAGAGCTACGAGAGCTGGTGCCTGGCACTAGACAGAGTATTGTAAAGCAAACGTCAATTGAAGGCATCTCGTGATATCGTACAAAACTTCCAATTCGTCCCAACTAGATACCCTCCGGGTTATTATGATACAAGATGCTTCGATGTGAAACTGCTCAAACAGAATGTCGTGTGTTCGTAATGCTGTCTCCCTGCAAGCACAGCAGGTCATTCGAGTTCCTCGTAACCATTTCCCTTCCAAGATGAGTCTGGAATGCATCTTCATCTATTGGCTGACTTCACTTGGTCTGTCCCTGATTACCCTGGTTGTTGAAAGTGAAGTGCTGGTCGGGAGGGCTGAGAGAATGAGGGGGATAGGCGTAAGAAGAGTAGCTGCCATCGTAGCCGTTGTTGTATTGACCTGCCATGTTGTGGTAGGGGTTTGTAGGGTAAGATGTACGATCTTCCTTGGTGTTGCGGTTAGAATAGGCAGGACGCGTAGTCCACTGGTTGTTGGCCTGATAACCAAAACGAGGGTCGTCGTGATTGTCTTGAGGAGATACCATGTTATGCGGCAACACCGAATGTCCATCGCGGATAACTTCAGAATTGCCCCCATAGTAGCTCTGGAAGGAATGCTGAGAGCGTGGATTATGTGAAGGGAATGGGGCCTGTGAGATGCTCGCAGCGTTGCCCTGACCAGTGGGAGTGTACTGTTGAAGAGCTTTGGCCTCTGTCGCCTTTTGCTCTACCGACTTCTGCAAAGCCTGAATGATCTGCTTCATCTCCCTCAATTCCGCCTCCATGCTTGTCATCTTTTTGTCTTGCTCTGCAAAGGCCTTCGGTATGGTCTCCTTGACACAGTCGGATATGCTGTTAATACTAGCATGGACGTTCTGCTGGTTGTCTACTATACAATCGTCGATGCGTTTGGCACTGTCCTTGACGGCTACCAGTTGGGATGATATCTGCTCAAAGCGCGTACTGACCAGCGCCAAGATCTCCTCCTGTCTTGCATTCGACGTGCTCTTCTGCTTCTCGTTGAATGTCTCAAGAAGATCCCAAGTGGTCTTGCCCACCACATCGAGGTGCTCGTTAGTCATGAAGAAGTGGTCATCGATGGTCTTGGGCGGAAATAGTGGAGGGAAAGCATTGCATGATCTGCCAGAAGGTATCATCAACTGCGCTGAAATTTGGGGACCAGGAACCTTGTGGAGCGGACTGGGAACGGCGCTGGGGCAGTAAGGCTGGAACTCGCCGTGGGACTCGCTCCGACCTGGACCGACAGTATTGAGCATATCGGTAAGCCTCGAGGAAGACTGATCAGGCTGAATCTGGCTAGAGTCGCCATTCTTCTGAGCCAAGTTCCCGTTCTTCTCTCCAATACGCAGCTCTTGCATGACGCGAGTGGTAATGCCAACGTCGGACCGCTTATCACCGGTCTGACTGCGCTGCTCGTTCTCGTCTATTTCGTGTGCAGTTGGGGATTGCGGATCAATATCCTGGCGGTCTCCCTGGAAAATCATCTTGATTGAGCCGTCGTTTGATTCTTCGCGAAGATGGAGGACTGATAGCGACCTTCCGGGAAGTGAGTAGAGAAGACGGGTGTTATCAGACTGACAAAGTTGTTAGTAAGTGTCACTAGTACGGTATCAGTAAAAGCAGGGTGATGGACGTGGATCCGAGCAAACGCGTGAGCGGAACATAACAAAAAGCTAGGTGAGCGCCCCTCTGTTGTCAAAAGTGAGAGGGAAAGAGCGAGATGCGACATACATTCTTTGAAGGAGTTTCACCTTCAGCGAAGCCACGAGCAGAGAGGTGAGTTGGAGAGTAAAAGCGCGGATGTAGAGGGCTGTATGCATCTACGTTGTTATTGTTGTCGTCGTCTAGCATTGCACTCGTACGCTCTTCACTCCTGCGGTCCGGATGAGGAAGTTGCAACACAAGATTCTCGCTTGTCAACGGAGTCAGGCTCTTAACACCTATCTTACTAGGCGAACCGTTACAGTCAGAATAGGGCCATTGCATGGCTTCACCTCCTATAAGCTTAGAGTACTCCTCTGCGGTATACGGTAGGAACTTTGTAGGGCTCGTGCCACCATCTTCCGGCAGAATACCAGTTGAGGAAGAGGGTGACAGGTCAAAATCTGGAAATCGCACAACTCCAATGCCATTGGTGAAGGTAGAGTAGCTCTCACGAAGATCGCGCAATGGCACAGCCCTGCGAAGTGGGCTGGCGGGCCTCTGACCCGCTGGAGGAGTGTCCTTTGCGGGTGGAGGAGGTGGATCGAGTGATTCGAGTGAGTCACTGACTTCGGGTGCTCGAGGAGCACTCTCTATGTCAGAGGACTGCTTCTTCGGACCACCCTTGGCAGATGAGCCACGACCACTCGAGCGATTACGGCGCGATGATCCATTGTGATGGCGATGGGCATAGCTATCCGGATTAGCTATTTTTGGGGGCAGCGAGTTTGCCGTCTCCGAGCGCGGAGCCCTCGTTGGCGTTGTCTCTATGAGGCGCGCTGGCTTGATGGGCCGGACTGGGATGACGCGAGCCTGTCGTGCTGCTGTTCCAAGAATCTGTGCAGCTTTATTTGGCATCGCTGGTGGCGGTGCAGCACTGGAAGATTTGGAGAAAGTGTTGCGAAGGTTCTGGAATAGCTTCTTCTTGGGACTCTTGGGTGGCTCGTCACGGTCTGGCTGCTGCTCTCCATTTGCAATTCGGCACTGTTGTCGCAGGTCTTGAGTCCTGATATAAACGTCATCCTCATCTGCAGAATCTGTAATATTCAGTACCACAAGATAAACATGATGATATGTACTCACCAGCTGTCGGTGTAGGCGGAATTTGACCTGTCAACTTGAATAAACTCTTCTCAGCGCGAGATTCCATCTTTCCCCTAGCTGTTTCTTCGTCGAGAGCTTCAAGCCGGGCCTGCGCAGCCACAGCGTCGTACTGGCTGCGCCCGGACTGCCTCGAGCGTGCCGCAGAACCAACATTGCTACCTGCCCAGGATCCATGTTCCGACTTGCGGGGAGACGAGACACGTGCCTGATCAATCAAGTTGGTGAATGTGGCCATGGCGTTGCGGCTGCGGCTTGAACCCGAAGCTGGATGATGCGACTCTACAGGCGAAAGTAGTGGGGTGGTACTGGTCGAGCGCTGGCTTTTGATTGAAGTGGACGCGTTCCTGGTATGTTGCTGCTTCTGCTGGTTGCTAGGCGCGGCGTCTGGAGGAGGCCGAGGAGGCGGCAACGAGCTTGGGATGACAATCGGTGGCGGGCGTTTCCTATCGTCGACGTTTCGGTGTGACATAGTTTCAATACGTCGTCCAAGTGTGTGATGTGCTCCAAATTGGTGGAAGTTAAGCGGGTGAAAGGGCTTAGAGGTGACCACCCGGGTTGGTAGTAGCTCAACAGTGTGAAATGCTCGAATCGCCTACCTCGACACAGAAGTGTTAGCATTCGAAAACTGCAACTTGCAAGGGTCACGCAAAGTGAGCCTCAGATCCAGAAAAAAGAGGAGGTTTTGACGTTGGGAAGCTGTTAAGGCAGAGAGTCGTCTACATCCATAAATCTCATTGTGCAGCAAGGGACCGTCGTGATAGCCATAGGCAACGACAACAGTGATGACAACAAACGCACTTCTTGTTCACCACATCTTGAAAGAGGGGTAATCCATGTGGGAAGCAGATTTGCAAGCAGCGTACAGAAAATAGAGCAAGACATAGTATCCGCTGTAGTTAGTGTCGATACCGAACGTACAATGCCTCGTTCTAGCTTCCGCACCGTTCGCTATCTCTCATCAACAACTACGACGTGTCTGCCTGCTGTGTGCTGAACGTTACGTTGCAATTGGCCGAGGCCGAGAGAAAAGACGTATAGTAGAAATGAACAAGTTGATAGTTGATGAAAGAGAACGCTACCCACAATGGCGCCGGAGTTCGAGAGGTATCCAAAAGATTCACGCCTAGTCAAAGAATATCTGCAAACCAATGCTCCCAGCATGCGATCGTACGAACGCAACGGCCGGTCAAGCATCTCAGAGGACAATACATTTTTTGCCCTTCTTCCTCTCGCCGCCCTCTTTCTTTGCTGCTGGTGGTTCAAGTGCTGCCACGATAGCCTGTGAAGATGTTAGCATATACGGGAGTCCATGTCGAACAAATCTGCGTACCTCATCAAATACATCCTTGAGCTTATATTGAGTCAACGCCGAACACTCGACGTACTTGACCGCGCCCAGCTCTCGCGCCATCTTTTCACCATCCTCCTTCTTCACGGGTGCCATCCTCTGTTTTGAGAGCTTGTCTTTTACTGCAGCGTCCTCCCTAAGATCTACTTGTGTGCCGACAATAAGGCAGGGCACGCCCGGGCAGTGGTGATGTACTTCGGGAAACCATTTCTCGCGGACGTTCTCAAAAGAAGCGGGCGAAGTTACGGAGAAGCAGACGAGAAAGACGTCGGTTTGGGGGTATGACAGAGGTCGCAGGCGGTCGTAATCTTCCTGTCCGGCAGTATCGAAAAGACCGAGGGTGTATGGCTCATCACCGATCCTTGGAAGCAGTCAGCAGCTGCTCCACCAATCACTATTCCGACCTTGTATCCACCGAGGATACGCCACTACTCCAAATCTAGGGAGAGCAAAGGGAAGCTCACATGACGGTCACGGCGTAGTTGTCGAAGACAGTAGGAACGTATTCCGAGGGAAACTTGTTGGTGGTATAACTGATAAGAAGACATGTCTTTCCGACCGCACCGTCGCCGACGACGACGCACCTGTAGGGCAGTAAGTATTAGTGTACAGAGAATTGCTGTCGCAAGACAGGCGTATCGCATACTTGATTGTCGCAACGACCATGGTGAAGGTAGACTGGGACTTGTTTCGCGGATATGGATGTTTGTTTGGAGAGACAGATCCGAGGCCACAATTCAAGTAGATGGAGCGAAGATGAGGCGGAGATGGAGCTACGCAGACCCAGGGTCGTTGGTAGTGCGGAGATGGGAGCTATGGGCTCAAACGAGGGGTTCCAATGAGCGGGGACAGTCTGGCAGACGGATCAGTCTCGGGATTTTTGGCTCTGGCAAAATTGATAGACTCGGGCAGGCATACCTATGAGTCCTCGTGCAGAAGGCGGCGGCGTGTGCTACGTGGTTTGGAGCGTGAAACACCACCCGTTAGACTTGAGTCCAGGTTCTAAGCGGCCGGTGGGCGAACAATGCGCGAGCGATTGAGGCAGTGCTAGCGACGAGGCACGCGACTGGACAAAGACAGCACAGGCGCAGCAGCGGCCAGCGAAGATGCGAGTATCACAGGAGGGCGTGGAGAGGTTTGAGAGGGCCTGAGTGAGGTTGCGATCTAGCTACGGTAGCGGAGGCCCTTGAGCTGCGAGGACGCCAATCAATCAAAGCGGCCTAGGGCTGTTATCACAACCTTGCCCAGCTGCATCGGCTCCCGCCTGTAGCTCGGAAACGGCTCATTATGTAGGGTCTGCACAATTTGAAGCCTTATTTTACTGCGCGGTCGCTGGCCAGACCGCGATGGGGGCCACATATTAA
This sequence comes from Alternaria burnsii, assembly GCF_013036055.1. Classification (NCBI taxonomy): domain Eukaryota; kingdom Fungi; phylum Ascomycota; class Dothideomycetes; order Pleosporales; family Pleosporaceae; genus Alternaria; species Alternaria burnsii. The sequence continues at coordinate 1,366,679 of NW_024066111.1, forward strand.
TCCAACGCGTGGCATACCCATTGCTGCAGTGCCGCCGACACCCCACCATCTGCACGCTGACATTGGCTTGATAGCCGCAACAGCCAAGGCACGACGCTGAAGATACACCTTCTCTGGGTTCCAACGCCTCGTACATGGCCCCGAACAATCCCTGACAAGCTCAGTGAGCCCCAGATTCAGGGAGGAACGTGCACATGAACAACGTGGCTGATCGTCCTCTAACAGTATCACCGGCTAGTGTTTGCGCAAGAAGCCGGCTTCCGTCATTCACAGGAGCCGACAATGCTGCTATTTAGCATGATCTGCACCGCTCCCTCAGCTGTCTCCAGCCAAAGCTTGTACATTGAGCCATAAGCGCGCAGAGCCATATGTACTCGCCCAGGAGAGAGCTCATTTACTGGATATGCGAGGCATGTGCAGCTTGACCCATTGCCGATTGAATCGAATTTTAGAATGCTGCAGGGCAGCCTTAGCACTGTTAGCAGAAGACATGTGCCCAATCACAGCCTAGCCCCGGTGCGGAATAATTCCCATCCCGGAAGCTTGGACGCGTCCTCTCCATCTGGCTCCATCCGTCTCGTCTCACGACTGGATCACGCACGAGAGCTGCACCACATATCACTCAACAGTCGTGCCCCAATCTATGGCAGAGTTGCCATGGATGACCTCGAAGATGAACTGGATCTTCGATTTCACAAGGGCCTAGATCCCGATGTCTACTATCGCTGTCCTACATCTGAAGTAATATGATCTTCACAACCCGTATAAGCGTAGCTAAGTCGTTATGTAATAGTCACTTGAGGGAGCTCTGCGCAATGAACTGGATAAGAATGCAGCCAGCTTCATCCCCACAGACGTGGTCACAGAGTTTATCTTTGCAACAGCCTCTACCATCACCATCCCCGTGACGCAGCAACTCAATCTTAACGCGCTTATACAACCAGCCGATCACATTCAAAGCATCGCCGCTGAATATGCGCTATGTCGAGATATTGACGGTAAAGACAGGCTCAAGGTACAACGAGCAATTGCAAGGTACCTGAACCTAGCCTGTCTGCATAACTACTACTTATGCAACCTAGATCTATTATCAAAGTTATTCAGGACACTGATGGCTTCAAGTACTCCGAGCGCTCTGCACAGAACAGAGAAGGCGGTGACGGTGCCAGGTTCAGATATGTTTGCCAAGACAGCTTCCAGAATAGGGACCGTAAAAGCAACACGAAGAAAGGGAAGTCCCTTGATAGCGACGATGGGGAGCCTGAGTTTGAGAAGCAAGGACCTGTTGTGTTGCCGACCTACGACTGTGGAGGCGCAATACACATCAAGTTTTCCCTCAAAAGAGACGCTGTCAATGTGGTGTACAAGCATAATCCTATACACACTACGCGCGAGGCTGACAATGGGTACGTTTTGCCATTAGCCACAACTGAAAATGGCTATGTGCCATAGCACTTCGTCCAAAAGTTATAACTGATTTTTCTGATAGTCTGCCTGCTTTGATGGTCACTGATAACGGCGTCGCCGCCACAGCCGACGCTACGGAAGAAAAGCAACCACGCAAAAGGAAACGTAGTAAAAAGGATGAGACCGAGGCACAGAGCGAATTCAGAGACCCGGACCTTGACATGTCAACATTTCCAGAAGGTCCAAATCCATCTGCAAAGAGGAAGAGCAAGAAAGGTAGTGCTGTGGCCTCTTCCACAACATCGCGAAAGACATCTACCGAGAAGACTAAGGCTAGGTTACCGGCTTCACCCACCGGATCGAGGAAAAAAGCGCCTGTCTTCGAAGAATCTCCACCGCCGACACATATCCGTGGTAAAGCCTGCATCCGCTGTCGCGAGAAGAAGATCAAATGCAACGAGTCCAAACCCACATGCAACCAGTGCCGAAGGGGTCTATGGACGTGTCAATACGAAGTGATAACCAGCAAGAAACGCTCGAAGAATGGGTGTCTCAACTGCAAGCAAAGGAGACGGAAGTGCACAGAAATGAGGCCATCGTGTGCGCACTGCTTACGGCTAGACGATGTCTGCGAATACGCCGACTAATACTGATGTTCCTTGGGTCTGTTGAACATTCCACATCGTGCAGTAGCCCATTTCAGCCTCGTCCAGGCATTGACTTGGTGTGAAATGCAGTGTCTCGTGACGATAAGCAGGTGCTACAGCAGATGAAAGTCTTGACATAATGCCAGCAGTGTGGTCAGGATAGTGTCCGAGACATGTATGGGAGTAGCGTTCCTCTGACAAGAGAGATGGACCATACATCATATCGGCAGAGGTTGCAGAAGGGAGTCGGGAAGTCCGTAAAACGATGCGCAAATATCTTCTAGGAGGACCGTTACGTAGACGGCCGTCACAAGCGACAGTGTTTGTAAACAGGAAATGTTTACCCTGTCAAAGTAAGTGTATGCTAAGATACTGGGCGCAATGCAGCATCCCGTGCAGCCAAGGTCTGTCAGCGAATAGCAAAGGTCGTCATTTGATCACACTAGTCGAATTCATAACCATCACACGACTGAGCCGCATGTTCTCCACATCGTTCATTGCGCACATTTAGCAGTTCAGTAATTGTATTTCCGGGCCACGTCCATTCCAACTCCACTCGTGATGCGGCGTCCCGAGGTTTAATTCGCCGCGAGCCCTAGTAACCGGCTGTTAACCCTGGGTTAACGGCCCGCCTCCATATATCCCTTCCCACCGCCTCATCAAATTCAGCGATCACCACTCTACATCACACGTCATACTGCTTGTGGTTTTCTTGGGTTATGGATTCAACATGGTGCATGCTCCGATTCTGCCAAGGGTCAATCTTGACAAAAACAACTGCCTCGGGCTTGTGCGTTGCACAGCATGGATAATCCGCTGGTACTTAATAGGAGAAATGCCCAGGTGGTGGCTTTCATTTCCTCCCCAGTACAAGTCTTGGAAGTTGAGGCGTCTTGTGTTTGACGATGCGAGCTTGTCTCTTCCCATTGTTGGCTACGGCCGTGTTGTCGCAAGCTTCAGGTGCAACCAACTCACACGCAACAACAAAATATTCGCTAACCAACGCAGCCATTCCATCTGATCAGTCTGTTTCAAAACGTGCAGTTGGAAACTGGGACGATGCCTACACAAAAGCAACAGCTGCGCTCGCCAAGCTATCGCAGAGTGAGAAGATCGGAATCGTCACCGGTGTTGGCTGGCAGAAAGGTCCTTGCGTTGGCAACACCAAGGCGGCTGGCTCGATTGGATATCCATCACTTTGTCTGCAAGGTAAGCAGTTGTGATCCGAGCCGACCATGCTTCGCGAACGCCAAAGGTGGAGGATGTTGTCCGACGCGATCAGGACATGCTGTGGCCTTGATGAGCATCTTGTGATCAACGGCTTCGATGCTTGGAGCCTGGAACCTGAAGCCTGGGAAAAACCGAACAAAATCACCAAAAGCTGTCCAACGCATGGTTATATCAAGACGGACTTCTTACTAACAGCCTCTAGATGGACCCCTTGGTGTTCGCTACGTCCAAGGTGTAACTGCCTTCAGTGCGGCTATCCATGCCGCTAGCACCTGGGACATTGACCTTATCCGTGAAAGAGGTGCCTTCTTGGGCGCGGAAGCAAAGCAGCTAGGTGTTCACGTTCAGCTTGGACCTTCCGCCGGTCCTCTCGGCAAGCATGCAAACGGTGGTCGAAACTGGGAAGGATTTGGCTCGGATCCTTATCTCCAAGGCATCATGATGGCGGAAACCATCGAAGGTATGCAAGAGGCAGGTGTCCAAGCTACGGCGAAGCATTGGCTTGTAAATGAACAGGAATTGAACCGAGAGACTATGAGCTCAGACGTGCCGGATAGGGTACTTCGCGAACTTTACGTGTGGCCCTTCATGGATGCTGTGCACAGCAATGTTGCAGCATTCATGTGCAGGTGAGAGATCATCAAGCGAAGGCGTGTACGACTTCGGGATTTACTAACTTGCTGCAGTTATAACAAGGTCAACGGAACATGGGCTTGCGAAAGCGATGGTGTGATGAACAAGCTCCTTAAAGACGAGCTCGGTCATCGTGGATACATCATGAGCGATTGGAATGGTAAGCATTTGGTCTGCTTATATACCTGGTACAATACCTGACGTCAACTTAGCGCAACACACTACCACTGGGAGTGCGAACGGTGGCATGGACATGACCATGCCCGGCACCGACTTCAGCAATGGCAATATCTTTTGGGGCCCGCAACTTCAGACTGCCATAAATAACAAACAAGTGCAACAATCTCGCCTTGATGACATGGTCAAGCGCGTGTTAGCCGCCTGGTATCTCGTTGGTCAAGACAAGGGCTATCCAAGCACCTCATTTAGCTCCTGGACAATCGGCAAACATGAAGTAGGCGGAAACCACAAGACAAACGTCCGCGCCACGGCTCGCGATGGTATTGTCTTGCTAAAGAACACAAACGCCGCGTTGCCCTTCAAGAAGCCTAAAAGCATCGCTGTCATCGGAAGCGACAGCATCGTTGCGCCTAAAGGAGCCAATGCGTGCGTTGATCGCGGATGTAACGATGGAACGTTAGCCATGGGTTGGGGTTCTGGATCAGTTGAGTTTCCTTATCTTGTTGCTCCTCTTGATGCTATCAAGACACAAGCCCAGAAGGACGGAACCTCCATCACCTCTTCGCCCAACGACAACGCGCAGCAAGGTGCTAGCGCAGCACAAAACGCTGATATTGCGGTGGTCTGCATCAACAGCGATGCTGGCGAAGGTTACATAACCGTCGAAGGCAATGCTGGTGACAGGAAGAACCTGGACCCATGGCACAACGGAAACGAATTGGTCAAGGCAGTTGCTGCTGTCAACAAGAAGACAATTGTTGTAGTCCATAGCGTCGGTCCAGTCATTATGGAGCAGTGGATCGAGAACCCGAATGTAGTTGCTGTTGTTTGGGCAGGTCTCCCAGGTCAAGAATCCGGAAATGGCCTTGTCGACATCCTTTACGGTGCAGCTTCACCAAGCGGCAAGCTACCCTACACCATCGCAAAGAAGGAATCAGACTACGGTACCACGATTGCCAGCGGTGACGACAAGAACTGGGACCTCTTCATCGATTACCGCCGTTTCGACCAGCAGAAGATCGAGCCCAGATTCGAATTCGGCTACGGTCTCTCCTACACTAACTTTACTTACTCCGACCTCACTGTCTCCGGCAAACCCTCCGCGGGTCCTGCAACCGGTGCCAAGGGTCCTGGAGGCCCTGTTGATCTCTTCGAAACCGTAGCTACCGTTACCGCCAAGATCAGCAACTCCGGTGGTGTTGCGGGTGCGGAGGTGCCACAGCTGTATCTAGGCTACCCTTCATCGACCAACTCACCACCGAAGCAATTGAGGGGTTTCGCAAAACTCAAGATTGAAGCCGGTGCCAGTGCGACGGCTACATTCAAGCTGAGGAGACGAGACATGAGCTTTTGGGATGAGAGCAGCAGGAAATGGAGTGTAGCTACTGGAGAATATCAGATCTTCGTGGGATCGAGTTCCAGGGATGTGAGGTTGACGGGCAAGATCACTGTTTAGTAGCCTAGTATAAGGGTTGCTGGGCGGGTGCCGAGACGACGCTCATAGGGCGTGCTTGTGCGCCGATTCTGTTGATTCACGGGGACATGTTCGGCTAATTAGAGGAAGCTTCGGATCGTCATGATGCCGATGTCGGGAGAAAACAAAAATTGTGACTGTCACTCGTCATTTGCGTGCGGATACCCGGTGAAGCTCCTCGGAGAGGGTCAATTTGCGATCGACATAGATAAGGCGTGGAGTCTGATGGACACCATTTTTGCTACATGCGCCGCGCAGTCTCCAAGTGTCATGACGCAAAACTGAAGGCGTCAAGCAGCTGCAGGGTATGCTATACAGCATTGCCCAAAGGGACCTGATAGCGGGGCCGCATACTTATCATCCAGCTTCCCCGGACGTTTGTCATAAAACAAGGGTCAGAATTGAAGAAACTTTGCAAGTCCAATCGTTATCGTGACCGATGTTTTATTGTAAAGGCCATCATTGGCGCGCGTGTGTGTCATTGCGCCTAGCGTCATCCGGTGCTGCAGAAAAGCCCCTCCCCGATTACTTTGTATCCTCACCTCACGCAAACTCAACACTCTCAAACTAGCATCTGCAAGCTTCGCCTCAGATAGGCACCCCTCCTGACCTCGACTGGCTCTACTACCGCGCTTATGAGTGCTGCCCCGACACTCTTTACTTCCCAGGTATGTCACGATTGCGATGCTTGATGAAGCCTTATCTGTACATGCATCGCACACCGTCAATTCACCGCCGGCCTCTTTCTGCCTCTTGGTGGCTTGACGATCGATGCATTCTCCTCTGGAATTTTTCATCCCTTTCTTCCTTTCTGACCATGGCTAATTGAGTGCTACAGGATTACATCTCAGGTATGCTGTCGCCCACAGACAGACGCGTCGTGAGCGTCAAACTGACTCTATCCGCAGACCACCTGTGGAAGGCATCAGTAAACTGAACGCCTACCCAACAAGCTGCTATCAAACGAATCACTACATCACCTCACATCTCCGCTCATCATGTTGTCGCAAATGATCAAGCCTTCCACCATGCGGTCCGCAGGGTTCCTGGGACGAATGACAAAGAATCGTGTACAGGCACGCTCCCTTGCTACTGTTGAAGGAAACACTCAGCGTGCCATTCCAACTCCTAGCATGCGCAGGGCCACGGCTGTTTCCAACGAACCTGCTACTTTCACAATCAAAGTGCGTAGAGTCATCCTGCACGTCTTGGTGCGTCGCTGACAGCTGTTTAGAATGGACCCATCTTCGAAGGCAAGTCATTCGGAGCCAAGACCAACATCTCCGGAGAAGCCGTCTTTACCACTTCTCTTGTCGGTTACCCCGAATCTATGACCGACCCATCCTACCGTGGCCAAATCCTCGTCTTCACACAACCATTGATTGGCAACTACGGTGTTCCTTCCAACGCCCGTGACGAGCATGGTTTGCTCCGATACTTCGAATCCCCACACATTCAAGCTTCTGGCATCGTCGTTCAGGACTATGCCTTGAAGCACAGCCATTGGACAGCTGTCGAGTCACTCGCAGCATGGTGTGCTCGTGAGGGAGTTCCCGCCATCTCTGGCGTTGACACCCGTGAGGTTGTGACATACCTCCGTGAGCAAGGTTCCTCTCTTGCTCGTATCTCAATTGGTGAGGAGTACGATGCCGATGAGGACGAGGCATACATTGACCCTGAGGCTATCAACCTTGTGCGTCGTGTATCCACCAAGGCTCCCTTCCATGTCAGCTCTTCTTTGGGCGATATGCACGTAGCTTTGATCGACTGCGGTGTCAAGGAGAACATTCTTCGCAGTCTCGTCTCTCGCGGTGCCAGCGTCACCTGCTTCCCCTTTGACTACCCCATTCACAAGGTTGCCCACCACTTTGACGGTGTGTTCATCTCCAACGGCCCCGGTGATCCAACTCATTGCACGACCACAGTCCACAACCTCCGCAAGCTGTTCGAGACTTCCCAGGTTCCCGTCATGGGTATCTGCATGGGTCATCAGCTCATCGCCCTTGCTGCTGGTGCGAAGACTATCAAGCTCAAGTACGGCAACCGTGCGCATAACATTCCGGCCCTTGATCTTACCACGGGCAAGTGCCATATCACCTCGCAGAACCACGGATACGCGGTTGACCCCACTACCCTGTCCAGCGAATGGAGGGAATACTTCACCAACCTCAACGACCAGTCCAACGAAGGTCTGATCCACAACTCCCGTCCCATCTTCAGCGCCCAGTTCCATCCCGAGGCTAAGGGTGGTCCTTTAGACTCTGCATACCTCTTCGATAAGTACATGGAGAACGTCCAGCAGTACAAGAGCCACCAAAACAGCTTCTCAGAGAAGAACAACAAGCCCAGTCCTCTCCTCGTCGACTTGCTGAGCAAGGAGCGTGTTGGCTGCCATCCTGATGCACCGGACTTTGAGGGTCACGCAGCGGGTATGGCCAACGAGGAGATCACAGTCGGTGGACCCGTCGCGCCGTCCTACCAGCCCATTACTCAGAAGCCCGTTGCCTCTGCTGCTTAGATTGGTTGGGTTCGGTTGTGTGTATTGGGAACATCAGCGGAATGGATTTGGCGGCGTTACAGGACACGGATGATAAATTGTCAAAGGTGACTTTTGGTTAGGAAGGCGAGCTTTGACAGCGCTTTGGACATTTCAGTAGTAATGCAAACAGTGTTGAAACATGCTTCATTTGTGCTCATCCCAACCCGAGTATCTTCCAGTTGCGATGTAAGAAATAATGGATTGTTGCATCTATGTTGTACCTTTGTTTGGGTTAATAACATGGGGTATTTTTGCATCTCCACTCAGCACTTGATCATGTGCATATCGCCCTCTCTCGTTTAAGCCTTTCCAAACCCAGGTTCCTCGTCCAGCTCTTCTTCCACCTCCCCTTGCGCTTCAACAACCTCGCTGTCTTTGGTCGACTCCCCAACCCTAACATCGCCGACCTTTCTTTCTCGTCTTTCCTGTTCCTTCTTTCTCGCACCAGCTTTGAGCTTCTCCCACTGCTCTCTGTATCGACTCAAAACCTGTGTGTTCCTCTCATTTTGCTTGGCCAGCTTGTCATTGTTGCTCATCAAGTCGTTGACTTTGGCGTTTTGAGAAGCAAGCATGGCTTCGAGATCTGCGATGCGTTTTGCGGCGTCAGCGTCGGGAGCTGAGGTCGGGACTTGACTGGAAGAAGTGGGTGGTTGTTGTCCTTGTTGTGTCTGGCCTGTTATAAGAGGGGAAGGAAGAGCTGGGAGGTGGTTGATGCCTTGAGCAGCGAGGGCTTGAGCGAGTGCATTAGGGTCGCTGGAGCCTCGTCCGGGGCCTCGAGCACGGAACGACTGTGCGAGGGCGTTGAAAGAGTTTTGGGAGTTGAGTTCCCACATCTGGATGCGTTTGGCTTGTTTGTCGATGACGGTCTTGAGGGTGTCGTTCTCTAGAGCCAGCTCTTCCATGGTCTTGAGACCTGAGCCTTTGCCGGCTGGTATGGAGCGTTGGGGTGTTACGGCGGTGCTTGAGTTTCCGCGAGAAGTAGGACGACGTGCTTTGGTGGGTGACGGCGGGCCTACGTTCTCTCGCGCATCGACAAATTCTTCATGTGAACTCCCTCGCAACGAGCCGGAGCCCTCGTCGATCGCGTTAAGCTGTGTGCCGGGTGACACATTCGTTGCATTCGGATCGCGAAGGACACTGGCGTATGTAACCCCGCCACTTGATGTTGGCACCAAGTAGAAGCTTTCGTTAGGTCCAGGCGCGCCATCCTCTCGCAGAGCGCGTAGTGCAGGCTTGCTTATCAGGGCAGCGAGGTCGGGAACTGAGGATTTGACGGTCCTGGAAGCTTCTGGAGAGTGTGGTCGTGACTTGGTCTTGGATGACGTCTCTTCCCTGGGCGTCTCAGACACTGGCGTCGGTGCAGATGGGTTGAGTGGAAGGGAGGTAAAAGCCAGTGGGGCGCTGATTGCGGATATGACGCCCCCAAAAGCCGAATAGAAGCGGCTGAAGTTGTCTTCGGCGGGCGGTGATGCAGGGCGTGGCGAGGCATCTTTCAGCTGCTTGGCCGCGTCTCTGCCAGCGCTCACTTCTGTCTTGCGCGACTGTTGGGCCAAGAGATCCCGTACCGGCGTAGACGGTTGCTCATTCCGACCAGCTACAGCGCCTGGTACATTGGGAGAGGCGCCACTGGCGGCTCTCTTTGCGCTGGGTATGCCGCGCTTTTCGGCGAGATTGGTGGCTATCGAGGACTGGGGGAGTCTGCGGCGAGATGTTGGAGGAGTCGGAGAAGATGCCTTGGATGCGGATACTCGTGATGACGAGGCATTCGCTAAAGGGGAGAGGGTGGAGGACTCGGAAGGGTGTTTGCTGGCATCTGCTGTCTTCTTCTCCTTGCGCGGCGCCTCTTTGATCAGGCCGGCGAGCTTGCGATGGTGGTCTTCAAGGAGACTGAGGATGCGGCGGGCCTAGGACTACTTAGACGGGCAGGATAAGGCATCCCAGGCTACATACCTCAGCATCATGGGTGTCTTGTTGGGCATTGTGGAAGGCGGTCGCGGCAAGGTCATGCTCCTGCCCCGCGGTCGCGACGCTGTTGGTGCTGGTCGCGGTCGCGGCAGTGCGGGCGTGATCATGAGCCTGGATAAGATGTGCCGACTCCATGGTGGTGGTGGTGGCAGCAGCAGTGAGGTTTGAACATGTTCGACGAGTTTCTGTATGTGTGTGTGTGTGCACAGGCAGCAGCAGGTGCGCGTGAAGGGTCTCGGTCACGTTGACAGGGATAGCAAGGCCGGCCACACCCCATGTAACTGCGGAGTAGATCACTAGGCTAAAGACCCGCAGCTGGAGACGTTGGAACCAGAACACGAGGAACGCGCCCGCCTGGTTTCATCTCTGCAGCCTGCGCCATCTTGCTTGTTCTCTCCCCTCTGCCATAACTCGTAAGCTTCTCCCCGTCCCCCATCACCCCTCGTTTGTCATGTATCCGATTGCAGCCGCGGCCCTGCGGTAGTTCCAAGCGCATCGCGAGCCCTGAACACATGCTCCCTACGTAATCGGACCCCCCCAAACCTACGTAGCAAATACGGCATCACAAAGCGTCGCAACATCGATATGCGTGTCTGAGACTATAGCGAGACGCTCGACCTCTTCTCAGTGCTCTGCACACTCTCGTACCCTATATATTCCACAATGGCCTCTGAGCGGCGGAGGAGCATAGGCTCCATGTTCGGCTCCAAGGACAGGGACAACACGCTGGCGGCACCACGGGCACAGTCAAAGGGCCCGGACTCATCCACCGTCTCAATTGCGAGCAGCGACGGCAACGATGACTTGTTGCGCAAGTCAAGTGACGGGGCCATGGACCGCCTCAAGAGTCGCCAGAACTCCGACGACGGCCGCAGCGACGTGTCGTCGTCACATCGGCGGCGCATGTCGAAGCTCTTCAAGGGACGCAAGAAGAGCAAAGGCTCCCTCAGCCATGACGACGTGTCGCAATCCGACCCCAATGAGGTGGTCCCTCCCGTTCCTACAATTAGACGTCCGAGCATGGGTCACCCGTACCAGAGCGACGACTCGCTCGGCCTCGCAAAGAGCGTCGCAAGCAGTCTGCTCACCGACGACTCAGACACGGAATCGTAAGTTGCACGCTGTTCTTTTTTTCTCCGCCCCTTATTCCTGTGTCTCAGGTCCAGTTCCATTTGCACCTGCGACGCGTCCATTGGAGTGGAAGGTTTGCCTCGTGGCATTGGCGCCGTTCAGCATGGACTCCACCGCGAACAAGCATACGTTCTGGCCTCAGCTTCCCCACTAGCACACCACACCTCGTGCATCATCGCATCCGTATTGCAATACGCACTCTTGGCCTTCGCTGTTCCATTTGTTTTTACTACCCACCTCACCCCTCGTTCCAGTCTTTTGTCGCATACGTACCCACTCGGCTCCTGCCTTCCGACTAACCCGCTGCAGCCCTCCACCACTCAAACGCCCCGGCATATCACCACATCAGTCGCATGCCGGCCTCTTGACCTTGTCGTCGCCCCTGATCGCTTCCGAGACCCTCGATTCTGCAGACTCCACCGATGTCACTCTCGTAAACTCCGAAACCTCCATCGAGGAGCCCACCACTCGGAATTTCAATAATACCAGCGACGTCGCTGTGAACAAGCGGGGCGTATCTCCTGTTGGCAAGCTCAAGGAAGCTTTTACTCCTAATCGCAGATCCACGTCTCCGGCTCCTAAGCCCGGTGCTAGCCCTGAGCCCGCAAGACCGAGCACGAGCGGAGGTGGACTAGGAGCGCTGTTTGGAGGGAAGAAGCGCGAGACAAGGGTGTTGGATGATCCGATTCAAGCCTCACCACCACAGATACAGATACACACAGAGGGAGAGACAAAGTCCACCCCGTCGTTGAGATCTGTCGCCCCAAAGCGCATCATCACCTCGCTCCCCGCGACTCCTCCCAATTTATCTGATGCCCCCACGACCTTCATAACTCCACCCACGCCGACAGACGGGAAGGCTTCTTCTCCGACAGAATTGAATAGCTCAAAAAACACTGTGAAACGCACCAATACTGAGACAAACCCCAACGTAGTTGTATCCCCCTCGGGGAATATGATATCGCACAGACGCGTACGATCAGCCACCAATCCTCCAAGTAAGCTATCGCATTCGTCCATACCACCCCTCACCCCTCATCTTGAGGAAGCAAAAACCCCCGGAGGGACTGCTGTACTTCCATCATCTCCTGGCGGACCTGGTGGATTCTTTGCTTCCATCTTTTCCGCAGCTCAGAACGCAGCGAACAACTTAGGCGATACCATTGCGAACAGCGCAAACCCGAAGAACAAACCCAGTCAGCAACAGCAGAAAGACGAGGACAATACTGCTGACGGCGGCGAAGAAGTTATTGGACCCGAGAACGTCGACACCACCACAAACGAAGGTACTGAGAAGCGCCGGCCTGCCATTGAAACACTTGGATCTGGAAACTTGAGCTTAGCCCAACTTGGCATTGCTGAGAGCAACGAGGTCAGCCCCATGTCATCCGCGACCAACGTCACGATGAAGGCGGATGAAGCTTCGGCCAAGGTCGAGGATAGAGCCGCTGCACAAGCTGTGTCTGCCGCTTACGCAGGGGAAAAGCCTCCATCGATTGCTAGTGAGCGTCCACGATCACTGACAGCTGTTTCTGGTCAGTCAGGAGCGGGTGCAGCGTCCCCTCCACGACAACCTGAAATAACAGACTCACCGGCATCCATCGGACGCCAAGGTAGCATACGCAGCCGTATAAGCGGCGGCAGACGGAGACGGCATAGAGGCAGCTCCGCTACAACCGGAAATACTTTAGGCGGGGTCATCACTGCGAGCACAAGTACATTGGCTCCAAGCGCAGCATTGAACAGCCACCGTCTAAACGGAACTGGATTCGCGGTTGCACCCCCTAGGCGAAATAAGGATTTCCACGCCTTGTTCAAAAGCGTTCCCGAGGACGACTATCTGATCGAGGACTATAGTGCAGCCCTTCAGAAAGAGATCCTGCTTCATGGGCGTTTGTACGTTTCCGAGGGCCATCTTTGCTTCTCCAGTAACATTCTCGGATGGGTCACGAACTTGGTCATCAGCTTTGACGAGGTTGTGTCTGTCGAGAAGAAGTCCACAGCCGTGCTGTTCCCGAATGCCATCGTTATTCAGACGCTTCATGCTCGCAACGTTTTTGCGTCGTTCCTATCGCGAGATTCTACCTACGACCTGATCATCGGCATCTGGAAAATATCCCATCCCAATCTCAAGTCATCTCTTAATGGTGTAACTCTGGATGGTTCCGGTGGTACTGGCGACAAGACTGAGAAGGCAGAATCTATTGGCAGTGATGACGGTTCCCTTCAAGATTCAGATGATGAGGTGTACGACGAAGATGCGGACGATGATGAGGGCACTGGCAGCTTCACCGAACCCGGTGAAGGTAGTATAGCTGGCAGTGAAGTTGGTTCCGTAGCGGGCGAGACCACCCGGAAAGTGAGCGGTGCAGTATCACAAGCCTTTGGTGGTGGTGGCGAGACGACTGAAGCCGCCAAAGCCGCCACGAGTGGCGCTGCGGCTGCAGGACAAGACTTCCCTGGTTCAGCAACACATGCACCTACTGAGTGTGGCGATAACGATCAGCATTACGACAAACTGCTCATTGACACAACTATCCCAGCACCTTTGGGCAAGGTTTACAGCTTAATGTTCGGCCCCGCTTCTGGCGTGTTCATGCGCAAATGGCTGGTCGAGGACCAAAAGTCGATGGACCTCCAGATGGAAGATGACAAAAAGGGCTTAGGTGAAGACGTGAAAACGTTCAACTATTCCTACATCAAACCGCTAAATGCACCTGTTGGACCGCGCCAGACAAAATGCAATATTGCCATGAATCTCGAGCAATACGATCTGGACAAGGCTGTGAGTGTGCAGTGCAGCACAGCAACACCTGATGTACCCAACGGCAGTATATTCCTTACAAAGACGAGATATTGCTTGATGTGGGGACCGGGAAACAGTACACGACTTATCATGACCTTCACAGTAGAATGGAGCGGAAAGAGCTGGCTGAAGGGTAAGTAGTGGTGCTTGTTCTAAGTCGAGATTTTCTTTGACACTCTCTAGGTCCCATTGAGAAGGGTGCGAATGACGGTCAAATGTCGTATGCTACTTCCCTTACTGCCGCTCTCCGCACTGCCGTGAGCGCAGCGAAAGCCGGCCCATCTCGGTTACCCGGAAAGGGCGGAAAAGGAAAGAGGCGCTCAAAGGGCAATCTTTTGGAAGAGGCCCCAATGCCTGCCGCCGCTCCCGCTCCTACTAGTCAAGCGAAGCAAAGCAATTGGGGATTGTTGGAACCTTTGCGCAGTCTCCTTGGTCCACTCGCCGATATCCTGGAGTCCATTTTCACACCGCAGATTATCATCTTCCTTATGGGGGCCCTCCTTATGTACACATGGTTCTTCCGTGGTGGGTCTGCAGTCACCGGCCCAAACCAATGGTCCACTGTTCAACGTCAAGTTGCGTATGAAGAGATTTGGCGTCATGAAGAGTCGGATCTATGGAACTGGCTCGAAGAGAGAGTCGCCCTAGACAGAGTGCAAAGCTCTATCGCTGGATCGCGGATCAAGCCAGAAGACGGAACGCAGAAGCCCCTAGCGCCCCATGATATGCAAGCGCGGGAGATGGACGAAGCGATTCGCGTGACCGAAAAACGACTGAAAGCGCTGAAAGACGCAGTAACTCGCGAACGCTCCAAGTCCCGTACTAAAAGCCCGAAGGAGGAACAAACATAACACGTAGACGCGGACATGTGAGAGCGGCTCTTGGACGGCGATGCGGAGGAAAATCACTCCACAGCTCCGTGGAAATCCATGACTCGGGAAGCCTGAACTGTAAACATACGCAAGACTTGCATGGCGATGGCGTCTATTCTTTCCCTTTGTGATTAGCTAGGTGTTTGGTGCATCGGGGCCCGGCTGGGCTTGTATGGCGCACACCTGTCATATCATGGCTTATCAGCCACATTGTTTCGTTTGTGTTTCGGACTGTTGCTGGGGAAAGGAGAAGTTATACACTCTATTGTCTTCGCACAGATATCTCTTTACTTCCTCACAGACTACAATTACAGTGTATCCCACTGGCAATATGGTATTCAAAAAATTTGGTCCGTAATCCAACTTCAGCTGCTACAAAATCTTGCGACATGTTGCCCTCTGGGTACACCACCCGTACGGGAAATATAAGGTTGAGTATTTCGTAGACTAGGTCTCGCCGGTGTGCTTCGTACGGCTTTAAGGTTTGGTGACCTGCAGCGGGCGGAGATCGTCGGCGCGTGCGTTAGCACGGCCTCGGAGGCCTGCTGCACGATCCATCTGATCACTCATCACCGAGATCTTGCATGGGTTTATACTGAACATCCAGCTTTGAATGGAGACATCCTTGCCTGGGTGCCGGAACTGCGGAACTCCCATCCTACGGATCGGCCCACGAAGTGTTATCAACAGCTTTGAAGAGAAAGCAAGTCAGCAGCAAGATGTATGGTTCTTAAATAAACCTTAACGCCACGTGAGGTAACGCTGATGCCTTGAAGTTGTGCCTAGCCTAACCGTCCATCCTGCCGTTGATCAACTCACCTGCAAGCCAAGTGCAGTCTCCATCGCTCACATCATCCATGACTCAGCTACCCACAATCAATCTCGCTGCAGTCCAACCCTCTCATCTCCCGCAATATCTCACCCGCTCTTCGAATGTCTTCTCTTGTCGCCTATGTCGCGGATCCGCGCCACACAGATTCGGCCGAGCGACGCGTCCGTCCCCTCCTCGGATGACCCCAAACTTTGGTTAATCTGCGGCACGGTACTTTGACAGTCGCGGCCATCGGTTCCCCGAACAAGTCATGGCTCCGATGGTAGCTCTCGAGCTAGACGATGCTCCAGATCCGCAACCGTCAACGAACGGCTGCATGGTCCACAGAGGTGCAGCGACCTACTGTTTGGTACCTGACTCTGTTTCGGTTTCCTCAGCCGCCACTGCATGTTGTTGACGGCCTTTGGAAGAGGTGGCCAAACTTTGTACAGAAAATCAGCATGGTCTGGCTCACGTGGAGAATAGGAAGGGTTTTGGTCTTACATGAGCTAGTATAGGGTCTTTCCTTGTCCCGCGATGGCTGGGGATTGTTCATCAACTACACCCGTCTACCTTTTCTTTATTTCTTTTGAGTATCTGGGTTCCGGGGTTTTCTCGTTCTCTATATGGCGCTGTCACGCTGAACGCCAAATATCTGCAAGTATCACGAACGTTTAAATACATTTCCCCACCAGGCTTCCTAGGCTGGGGTAATCCTATTGAGGATTCTCTACAAAAGAAATCGATATGGCGTACAGTCCTAATGGAAGTGGATCGAGTGGTCTCCTTCCTCCTATCTCGGTGCTTGCCAAGTGGCCGCTTCCGAACTACGATGATCCCGTTACTCGTTCCAA
Source organism: Alternaria burnsii (assembly GCF_013036055.1). NCBI lineage: Eukaryota > Fungi > Ascomycota > Dothideomycetes > Pleosporales > Pleosporaceae > Alternaria > Alternaria burnsii. The sequence continues at coordinate 1,383,228 of NW_024066111.1, forward strand.
AGCCGTCCTCATTACATCATGTGCTCTGGGATCCGTCATGCTTGTCACAGTGGGAGCCAGAATGTGGGCAAGAGCTATCATACAAAGGAACGCAGGGCTCGATGACTGGATTATAATGGCTGCAATGGTATGTGTTCCTCACAGGGACAAAATCCATATATACATGGACTAACACATGGTGTAAAGATACCAACAATTGGACTTACTATCGTAGTATGTCTAGGTGCGTTAAGAACAACGTACAAGCTCATTCAACAAGCTTCCTAATAGTGATATCTAGCAACCGAAAAGTACGACTTCAATCGCCACATATGGGACGTCCATCCAAACATGTACGTCCCTGAGCGCAAGATAACCTTCATCCTCTACCTCTTGTACATTGTGTCCGGTGGAATGATCAAGATTTCCATCCTCCTTTTCTACCGCCGCCTCGACTCGCGCTCTATAACCCGAAGTTTTCGGATCGCGACCTGGATTAACATCATCGCCATCGGCATTTTCTGCATTGCATTCGTCGTCGTGCTCTTCACAGCTTGCACACCTTTTGAAGCCTTCTGGTATCAGTTCGACATCGCCAGGCAAATCGCAGGATACTCATACCACTGTTGGGTCAACGAATATGCAGATCTGCTATCAGCGAGCATAATCAGCGCAGTGCAGGATGCCGTTGCCGCTTTTCTTCCTACAATCCTATACTGGAACCTGCAAATCCCTCGTCGCCAGAAGATTGCTTTAGGTGCCATCTTCGCTCTCGGCTACCTAGTCTGCATCGTCGCGGGTGTTCGTTCTTACTACGTCTACCGCATCTTCAACGACCCATTGTACGATTCGACCTGGGAGTCATGGCCTGCGTGGCTTCTCTGCATGTTGGAGATTCAACTGGGGGCTATATGTGCTAGTGCACCGGCTCTCAAAGTATTCTTTACGCATTACTTCAAGGTGGCCGCGAGTATGTATGGATCCAGCCGCGGTACGGCATCCAGTGTTAAGAAAGACGGTTCATGGTGGAGATCGACGGGTACGGGCTCGGCGAGTATGGCAACCATGGTGTCGAAGCCGGAACAGGAAGGGTATCTTAGGGAACTGGGAGCAGGCCATATTGTGGATGAGGAAGGGGGGATTGTGCTACAGGAGGGAAAGAAATTCGATGGGCGGACAGGAACCGGTAGATATGATGGATGGACTGAGAACCAAAGACATGACGGACGGACAGAGAGTAACAGGTTTGATGGTAGGACGGAAAGTATCGAAACCTTCATCTTTACTTGAGATAGGGTATGAGAAAAACCCATTCGACAAATAACCACCTCGATGCAGAACGAAAATGTCATGGATGGTCTCCCTGAGTTCACTAAAAAGGACAAATTACGACATGTCACGAGGTACAAGATGGTATCTTAGCCTGTTCCGTTGGTCAGGACCTCCACAATACTCCCGCCCGCCCAGACTTCATAGTTGGTTCTCAGGCGTATGAAGTGGATTGGCCAGATCCGTAGCTCTATCACATTGTCTCTTTGGACATGGTTAAAGGAAAAACGAACACTAGATGATGGAGCTGTGTGGTATGAGGCGCATTAGAGCGAGAACACTGTAATGGGCGTGCTGCTTAACGTCGAGTTGCATGACTAAAGATAAGACGCTGAATGACACAAACGCCACGATTCCATATAAGTATAGACAGCTTTAGAGTAGATCATCTTGTATAATAAAGAAAATGTGGACCGGAGAGTGACATCACGAGGTTCGTTAAAGAAACACTGCACATCCCTTCTTCCAGCCTCAACCTCGACCTACATCCACTTTTCAAGTCATCTTCTCTCTCAAAGCCTCTTCCCTCCTCTTGATGCTCTTCTCCAATATCTTGAGTTCTCTCCTCTTACGCACCAAGCTCGCCGTCGTCCTCTCTACGTTCCTCTCCTTCTCATCTACTTCAATCTCCCGCCGGAAAACTGTACTCTCCCGATCTTTCACCTCGTCCTCTTGTCGCCTGAGGGTCCGTTGGCGCTCTTCCAGTTCTGCTTCACATCCAGCCACAATATTCTCCCGCTTCTGTAGATCGGCCAGCAATGGCATGGGCGTGTCTAGTCCCTTGGTGTACTTGTCGATGTTTCTGCCAGCGAAGGCTTCGGAAGCTGTCATTTTGCTTAGTCAGGTGTTGCTTTATGGGAGTTCGGGTAAGCTTATGCATACCTCCGAGCGGAGTGACAGGCGCGCTAGATATGAAGCCCGTGTCATAGTGAGCGTACGCACAATCGACATCTCGCTTGCTGCACCGTCCGTTCTGGTGCCAAAAGTGGCAGGTCAATGGCTTCGAAAAGTTCTTGGGGAGCGAGGTATCAAGTTCGGCGGGCTTGTTTTTGGACTGCCATTACAAGATTTTGAAGATGATGCAGCGTTTCGAATGGGGATGCTTTTAAAGGTTGAAGGTCGACTCGGTGCACCAGACTTGCGTTGGTGCATGCCCCCGTGGTTGGATACGTAACGATCCTTTGTGCCGCTATGCATCTTGCTCGATTGAGTACATATCAATATTTGTGTTCAGACAAAGGAACGAGGAGGAGAGAGAGCTCAACTCAGGCGGTTGGTATCATCCGTTTGTTTGTTGCCATGGAGCAGAGCACTGACCTTGACGGGCGCTTGCATACGATTCGACCTGTCGTTTCGTCTGAAGCAATACACCAGTTTGTCCATTGGCACGTTTAGAAGCTTCCAGAGGCGTTTGTGGGATTGGCTTTCATAATTTGGATCTGGGGTATCATAGTCCTACAGCTTACTCTCCCGCACATGTCGTTCTTCAACAGGTAGCGCTCCACTCATCATGTTGTAGTCCTCTTCTCTCCCATAGAGTACTCGCTCTCTGCCACCTCTGGTTGTCCACCAATTTACAGCAATGCCGCTACGCTCTGCATCCATCTCGCCACTGATTAGCACTTCCCAGTACCGCGCTTTGACGTTTTCTCGCATCTCATCGTCGTTGATCTGGTTGAGGAGTTCTGCGCATAGAGGCAGCCACTCTTCAAGCAGATATATAGGGAGAAAGGGCAAGGCATCGATAAGGGTTAACGCGAGCACTGCCTGTTCCGAGAGGGCAGGGGGTGGTGCGTCCGACCCTTGCAGGGCCAATGCAACAGAATCAGGCGGCAGTGGCTGAGTAGGAGCGTTGAGCGCACGGTGAAAGACTAGTTCCAATAACGTAGCTGGAAGATCTGGGTGGGTTGCGGATAGAGTAGAGGGAGGAGCTGTGACACGCATCAAGGTTTTGAAAGCTAGGCGGAACTGACGTGGTGACAAGTTATGTGGGAAGACACTGAACAGCGCATCGATATAGAAAGGGAGGTGCTTCGCGGTGATCTCAGCAGATTGTGGAGCAGACAAGACAGCGAGCATGACGCTGTGAGCCGCTTCGAATACTGGCAACATATGACGATTCTCGCCAGCTGCGAGGTATGGCACAGCTGACGCGACCAGCAAGTCCTCGTTTGTGGCCGGCGATAGTACGAGAGTGAAGTGTTCTGCTGTATTGAGAAAGTAGAGGTCCAGTATACGGTCAAGAGGGTGGCTTGGTATCTGCCCAAGATGTTGAGGCGCGATAGTTTTGAGAAGCTTGTCGGCGTGACTGGGGTACGCAGAAAGGATGTCTATCGCTGTAAGGTAGACAAAGGTATGTTGGGAGAAGGATGCAGGGCCGAGCCGGGATGTGATGAAGTAGAGATGCCGCAGGGTTTGCAAGGCCTGCGAAGCTAGCATAGGGGCGATGGCATCACCAGCCAGTGCTTTATCAGCCAATGTTCGTGTGAAGACGCCTCGCAGTATGATAGTAGTAGCAAAGAGAGCCGCCTTGAGCAAATTCCACAGTTGGGGAGTGGTCTTGTGAAGCGCCTCTTGTTCCAGATTGGCTGCCTCTTCGGAAGGCTCGATATCCGACAACTTGGTCTGCCGCCATTGTGTGGTAAGAGCGCGAGAGAAGCTAGCGAGGTCGTCCATCATGGTTTGGATGATCCATGGATTCTTGACATTCTCGACAGAGTGTGCGATGAGGCGTGAAAGGGGCCCCATAGACGATACCAGTGGCCTATTCATGATGACTTCGACCTGTCTGTAGGAACTCGAATGCGGCTATACATGGTTAGCAGACGTCGGTATCATGATGCACGGCCACTTACACTCCAGTCTAGCTTCCCTGACTGAGTTGTCCGCACGTCGAGGTCCAAGCCCCCGAGGAAGTAGGCGGATTGGAAGCCTTCGTTGGAGTAGAATGCCGTCCCGATAAGCACTGGAAGTAGCAGGTCGTAATCAATCTGTGTCCTTTCTAAATGGCCGATGCATCCGAAGGCGTGGTTGAGGGTCAGCGTTATTGTCTGGCCTCCTAATCCATCTGCCTCGGAGCGTTCCCTGACTTGGACCAAAGCGAGGTTTGTCGCCCGGACCAATGCCGCTTCCACTCTCTTTCGCATGGCGGATGCCCAATAGAGGTCCATTCCCTGCTCTTCCAGGCTCCCTATACCTATCAACAGGCCTGTAAGAACGACCAAGTGCTTCCATCGTCGGCTCCGGTCGTCGGCTCCTGCGACGACGGCGCGTACCCATTCGTCCAGCGATAAGCCTCCTCCTATTGGCGTCTGACCTGGCGCGAGTTTGGCTGCTTTGTTATGTCGCACGTCGTTGTGGTGGTTGACGATGGTCGTGACGGCCGCGTGAAAGACGGACAGCATGCGGAGGGGCGTTCGGACACCATCGGGGCGGTCCCATAATGCCGGCGCGGTGAGGAGATGTGAAGTCAGAAGACTGAGGTTGTGGGGATTGCCGAGCGTGGTGAGGAGCGAGGACGCGGTTCCCAGTAGCCTGTGGTAGTTAGTAGGCGCAATGCGAATAGGGACTCGCGATGCGTACCGCGGCGTGTCCTGTTGATCCGTGTATGTCTGCAGCGAGCGCAACAGCGTGGACAAGAGGCGATCGACGACCATGTTGAACCCGAAAAGCCCGCGACAGGCTACCAGAAGATGCGCATGGAGATGTTGGAGATGCGATGGCTGGTGTTGATTGCGGCTCGCGTCCAGCCGAGGTTGAGCTAAGCTCGGGCTTTGGCCGTTGACCTTCACTCGGGGATCGACGTCACAAGCATTAACTTGCAAAACAACGGCCTTTAGTATCGTACGATCCTACGACCCCTAGTGTTACGCGCAGAAGTATACAGGGCGCATCATAGCTATGCCGTATAGATGAGGTAAGCCCTCGCTGGACCCTGCATCCACCCTTCGCGCGTCCCCTGGCCATGGCCCCAGACTTCACATGGGACTGAAGACGATTCTTCCCCACTATTCGGCCATGGTAGTTAACGATATCTTCCCCAGCTTCATTCAACGCGTCGACTCGGCGGTCCCGCTCGGCTACACCACACCGCCCTTCCCATCCCTCTACTGGCCTCTTCCCGCTGGTACCACCCAGTCCTTCTACCTATACCGCCCCGACGACATCCTTCGCTTTACCGTGTACTGGACACTGCTCTTGGTTGGCGGTATACACTTCATCACCGCACTATGGGCATGTGTAGTCCAATGGCGCAACTGGAAATTAATATGGATCGCCCTGCCCGTTTTCAGCTTTGTTGGAGGCGTTGAAGCACTTGTTGCGGGTGCTATCGTTGGCGGACTGTGAGTCGAGATCTGCTGCCATGTCTATCGCGTCGCATACTGACTGCAATCAGGCTAGGAGGTGTATATCAGGCGGGATACTTCGAAATGTCTACCTGGATACCTTTTGTCTGGGCCGTTATCAACACCCTGGTGCTCATATTGTCTTCCTTTGCCATCTACGGCGGTCTCTGATGTTATGCCTCGGTCCAAGATACACCACATATCGACTATCAGCATTCAATGAAACGGGCGGACAAAGCCAATCCTAGGAATCGCCCGATCCAACCTCACTCCAGAAGATGACAGATCGGAGATGCTTCTGTGCCAACACGCTTAGAGACGTGAGATTGATGTCCAACAAGACATTGGCGTTGTCAGCATAAACAGAGCTCGCGTAATATCTCTGGCTCATAATGCATTTCCATGTCCAGTAAGATCCAAATGTACCACTCTGTAGTACTTCTGCTCTGAAAGCCATACTGGCGTCAGTTGAACGAGGGGTAGACGCGATTTAGAAGAAGAGAGAACAAGGGAATGGCGGTCAAGGCAAGCTTTTGTAGACACCTCGAGCCAGAGACTAGAATTTAGATTTGGCATATTTTCTGCCTATTGTCTATGCAGCTGACGTCTAAATGGATAGTGGTATCATTGCTTTCGTCATATCATAATGTTCGTACAACCACTTTAACCGGTATGTATCTTGAACCTCTGCTTCACCTGTTTCCTACACATAGGGCACTTGGTCGGCCGCGCAGGAATATGGCCATGCTTGATGGGAACAACTACGTCAGCGCACCACTGGCACATAACCATGTGGCCGCAAGGCAGCACAGCTATATCAGCAATCTGCTGATAGCACACCTGGCACGCGAGGGTTTTGGTCATCTCTTCTTCTGTCTTGGGTGCCGGCCGATCGGGCTGGTTGTCCAGCGACATGGGTGGAGGTGAAGGCGGACGGGCAGCGCGCAAGAATGCACGCGCCTCTGTGAAGCGACTTTCAAGACGCAGAGCACGCATTTGGTTCATCACTAGTTCAGGACTCGGTGCGTCAGCCGCGTCCATGGAGTTCAACTGAGAGAGTAATCCAGGGATAGCCGTTGTGATGTTGGAGCCAAGCTCAGGATTGGCTAACAATGGCTGTGCAAGATGGTCGTTTTGCGCTCTGTGAGCTTCGTGCGCTTCCAATTCAGCATAGTTGTCCTCTCCAAGACTCTGCCACCGGGGTGCATAACTCCAGACTTGACTCGCTGGCTCTAGACTCTCTGATAGTGACTGTGACTCTCGCATTACTCCCCATAACAACTGTTCTTCGATTTCTCGTCGATCTTGTGGTGACAGCCCGTCGAGCGGAGGCGCGGTATCCGTGCCGTCTGCTCTTCGTTGATCGGCCTGACGTTGGCGGTCGAAGGCTCGTGTGTACATCTGTGTAAGCGGTGACTCGTAGTCGTCCTGCTCCACGTCCTCGCGAGAGCCGAAAACGCGTGCAAAGTGCTCTCGTCGACGTTGTTGTTGCGCTTGTCGTCGTGTCATTGGTCGCGGGGGCTCTGACGGGTCTTCTTGTATCTGAGGTGTTATCGAAGCTCGTGGTTCCGTTGGTGCCGTGGGCTCCGTGTTGGAGACTTCTTCCACTACCTCTTGTAGGAGACTGTCTAGCGCATCTTCGAGACTCTGATGTGGCTGCTCTGGTCGCTCTTGTTCCGACGACAATCGTCTTCTCTGGAGCCTGTTTTCTAGTCTACTGGCATCGTTCTCTACTCCTGCCCTCAATTGATCTAGCGTACGCGGAAGAAAGCCGGGGCTGACCTCCCTGAACGGTTCCCCGATTACAGGCATACGCTGCTCGGTGCCATCCGGTAGTTTTGCGATGCGATACCCTTGGTGAAACTCCCACCATCGTTCCAGGAACTCGGTCTGGTCAGGTATCTCTGGTATGCGTGTCTGAGAGATGTCGAGGGGCGGGTCGGTAGCGGCAAGGCGGTTAGTCCAGAACTCTAGTTCGATATCAGTCTACGATGTTGCCATTCGAAATGGTGTTGCGTAGTGTCGTACCTTTACAGAACCAGCAATAGCCTTGCCATCTCGTCCCTTGGTTCACGAAGCCCACTCCGTCAATATACACGCGATATGTCCTGGAATGCACTCTCTCGTCGGCACAAGCGCAGCAATTCGGCGTTGATGTCAACCGGCAGCTTGTGGCAAGCTTGTGTGGACAGTGTGTCTCCAGACGTGGGCAGTCTGCGGTCAGAGTTCCCATTATGAGCGGGCCTGATGTTTAGGCAGTGTAGAGCCGAGCTGGGATGAAGATGTGAGATCCAAGGCAGAGAGCAAGGATCAAAGACTAAGAAAGGCCCAATGCTTGAGACGTGGTGAAGGAGTAAACAGTGGCGCCAAGTTTGGTGGTGGCGCGCATCTACTCCACGTTCCGCGGTCGGCCCTTGCAGGTGCATGATGCTGTGGGGCTGAACGGGGCAAGTGGACCTAGCGCAAAGCCATCCCCGCGGCGAGACACACCTTAAGATCAGCATTGACTTGGACTGACAGCTTCTCTGCATGCAAAGCTCGACTGTCCGCTTATTCGTTGTGATACTTGGTAATACAGTCTTGGCTGGTTACACGATACGTTGTACTTGACCAGTTGAATGCCGGTGCCAACAGCTCATGGCTCAGAGCTGTCAGTGACTCTCAGCTTCAAATATATAAACACTCTGTCACCGTTGTCTTTCTTACACTCGTCCAATACAATTCCTCACACTCCAACTAGAGACAAAGTCTAGCACTATGAAAGTAGACGATTGCCACGGGAACCTGCGACCTGCCAAGGAACGCGAAAAGGCTCTGACCATCAATGAGTTCAACGGCAAGACCCTGACTCCACCAGTATCAGTCTACCTGCCATGGAACCTTTCGACAGACCAGTTCAAAAAGCTTCTTCCTGACACTCCAGAGGACGGAGAGCCAGGCTTTGGCTTTCCAGCTCTGAGAAACTGGTTTGTCAAGCTTCTCCAAACCCTTGATGCTCAAGAAGACGAACTGCATCCGTTCCATTCAAATCCTTACCGACTAAGAAAACTGGATATAGAGGCCGCCGACTGGTTCAACGAAGGGAAACTGGGGTTTGTAAAACTCCAAAGTGAGGTCAGAAATGACGACCCGGATGATGAAAAGAATTGGACACCTGGGGCGGTGTTCTTACGAGGTGGTAGTGTGGCTGTCCTCGTGAGTCTAGTGTCATCCGAAGCACTTGAATTCAACTAACTGGTCGGAAGTTCATTGTACAACCTGAAGGTGCAGAAGGAGAAGATGAGAAACAAGTCATACTCACCGTTCAGCCTCGGGTAGCAGCCTCGTCTTTGGCCTTCACAGAGATACCTGCAGGAATGTTAGATGACGAGCAAGATTCGTTCGCTGGAAAAGCCGCGAAGGAGATCAAAGAAGAAACGGGACTTGAGTTGAAGGAAAGCGAGCTACTAGACATGACGAAGCTTGCGCTAGAAGGAGCATCGTCCGAATACCCCCCTGCAGCTGAATCACTGGAAAAGGCCATGTACCCCAGTCCTGGTGCTTGCGACGAGTTCATCACACTCTACCTCTGTCAGAAGCGTCTCAAGCGTGAGCACCTGGAAGATCTTAAAGGTAAGGCAACGGGTCTCGCGGAAGAGGGTGAGAAAATCAAGCTCAAGTTAGTTCCGTTGCACATGCTCTGGCGAGAAGGTGCTCGGGATGCAAAAACTCTCGCTGCATTGAGTTTGTACGAGAACATCAAGGCAATTGGCATGTTACCCGAAATGCCTACCAACCTAGACGACAGATCAAAAGACTGGCGTTCAGAGAAGTGAGGTTGAAGGAGATGTAGCTACAACTCATGACATGGAGATATTCAGCCGCCAAACATATATTCATTTACTCTCCAAATTCTCATCACAGCACCACACTGAACAATCTTATGAGTCACCGGATGAGCATTAAGGGTTGGCCTCATTGATACCGTTGTCAAATGACCATTTGGTGATTAAGTTTGAGCCTCGTAACTAACTTGGTTGTTGTAATGTTTTCTGTAGCACAATACCCACTACTCTCGTTATATTCACTGGGCCTAATTTAAAATATGAGAACTCAAAGTCAACACCAGCTGTACATATGAGCTCCTCTCTCCATTCCTATGCCGTAAAATGTCTTTTCAATCCTCAACGTGAATCGAAGTATCTTCACTTCGTAGCCGCGTAGTTATAGGGCTCCAATGCCATAGATGTCAAAGTTACACGCCTTGTGTCATATCATAAATCAAGGGTATCCTCTTAACAGTTGTTTCTTCATCTGAAGCTTCATTGTGCGATGCGCAAAGATGTGTGTTGCAGGCAGGTACCCATATCTGCAATGACACATGTATCCAACCGCCCTATTGGTTACTCTCTCAGTTCGTATAGGACAGCTCGAACACTCCTCGCCAAAAGTGTAGGAAATCCGTCAAAAGAGAGTGGTAAGAGCTCCCTAGTGTCAGGAATCTGGAGTTGGAGGCATTTCTCGGGAACCGCGATGGACGATGTCGACATCTCCCGGACCCTTAGAATGGGTTTTTCGTAAATTTTCCGCAGCGGACGAAGAGGACATCTGAAGATTTCATTAGGTCCATGAGAAAGGAAATATGGGATTCGCATGCCGTCGCAACTAGCCAGAGGTCATATTCTTACGTCGCCTTGTTGAAGCTTGTCGGACCAGTCTGGCCGGTACTTCGTTTTCATATGCTGCATGAGGTCGACCAGCGACGCGGAGAGAGCAGCGGAGCTCGGCCACCGCCAGGAAGAAAGTTCGAGAACGAGAAGCGCATTTGAATACAGTTGGATGAGGTTACCACCAAAGATTGCAGGCATGTTCTGGATGAGCACCGTGCCTGCTCGGTAAACCCAGTGTGGTGTGACGAAGACGTGGATGCCACCGAAGCTTACTACAGCTTCTCTGTTTGTGATAGTCAGCATCAAATCCCTCAGCACATGTGAGCTTCACATACAGCACATGCCACGCACTCCCCCAGCAAGGATTTAGCAACAGATGCGTGATGTGCAAGGTTATACGTATGACAGGAAGCAACTCGTCTTTCTCATCGAAGAGTGGGAGTAGCTTCTTAACCTTCTCTTTCGCAAGGTGGTCACCCTTGCGAAAACGATTCTGCATACGATACAAGGAGCAAAGATATTCGGCGGGCTTTTCCTTGTCGAAACACAAATCTTCTTCCTGCAAGTCATGAGTCTTGTCCTGCGGTTCGTGCTCGACGAGTAAGCTTACCGGTTCTGGAAACAATGCCGGCCTGTCTAGTGTAGATGCAATCTGATTTTCAAGGCAGAATATAGTCATGTGCATCGCTCGGAGCATTTGGACATCGTCCGGACCAAGCTCTTGCAGTGTGCTTTTTGACTCTAGATCGAACGCAAGACGGCCTGCAAGAGCTATCTGCTGACCAATGTTACCCGCTATTGGGTCGAACGAGCTGTTGATGGCAAGTAGAAGGACGGAACGGATGGTGTCGATATTTGGGTCCATTGTTGCTAACTCGAGGTGCTCCATAGCATCTGCGAAGTATTGAGTCGCGAGAGAGCGGTATCTGATAGAATTGGCCTGATGATATGCAAGCCTACCTGTGGGGTTCCAGTCTTGATCTGGCGGTTGCTTTTTGCGAGTATTGGGGATGATGTAGCATGCTATAGAATATATCATGTACAGCGAGAACATCTCAGTCGACGTGAGGTCGCAGGGCAGATCCGGTCCAAGATAACGTAGAGATGGATCCAGAATGGGATAGATTGGCTGGACTGTCTCAAGGAACAGTTGCATCAGCTCGTACTGCTTCTCGGGCGAATGTTTGTTAGTGTAGTGCCAATCGTCTAGTTCTTCGTCATCTTGCTCGCCGCGGACCTCATGCGCAGTGTGCAGTCTGGGTGATTTGAGGAGGCACGATTCCGCGCCGAGATATCGGTAGCTATCTCCGGCTTCGGCAAAGTGATGCTCGTATCGAGGAATTTCAGAAGCGATGAACTCAGTCTTGACCTGCGTGCCGAATCCGCCATGATCTATAGCGCTACCCGAAGCTGCTGGTGAAGGATTCCCGCTTGACAGACTACGCACACGATCTACCAGCTCGCTGATATAGCTGGCGGTGTGCTTAGTTGGGATTTGAAAACAAGGCACGTCAGCTCACCTTCGTGGCAGCAGCTCATTGCGTCCATGGTCGTAAAACATGCATTCCACGCCGGCTTTTGTGCATTGCCTGACCCGTTAGCAGAATGCCCAGGGTGGGACAGAGGAATGATGTACCTGCACTTCGGTAATAAGGTGTCGCATCCGCGGCGACACTCTCGGCATCTCTTACATGCGGGGAGACTCTGGGGAAGTATAAGTGCGCGATGTCAAATTGCGGAGACGGCCGGCGTTACCTGAATCAGAGCATCTAGATCAAGCGTGGGGGAGTTTGAGCTGCTGGCGGCGGCGGCGGCCATCGGAGCGGGTAGTTGCAAGGACGTGACAGCTATGGATCAAAGTCTAGCAGCTGCTCGAGTCTGTACTACAGTTCATTGCGCGCCGTCGTCTTGTCAGGGACAATGGTCTGAGACGCAATGGGACGCCTGGGCTGGGAAGATGGCGAGTGAGGGATGATCTTATCTGCTAGGGCGACCCGATGCAGAAGCGATCACCCCGGCCGCCTGCATCCCGCGTGCCCGCTGCCCTCACATGCCAGCATCCTGTTCCTCGTTCGAGAATATTGACCATCGCCAACCACCACCGCCAGCCCGTCCTTTATCTGCGCCATGACAACTGCGCCGTCGTGGTATAGACGCCAGACGCTCGAGGTTTACCATGCAGAACCGAACTAAAGTCCGTCGCCGCGTCCTGGCCTGTGCCCGCTGCCGGAAGCGTAAACTCTCGGTACACGCTTTCTCTATCCACGTCATACATGTACTGACTTCACCAAGTGCGATGGCAAAGTTCCTGCCTGCACTCGCTGTGTTGATGCCAGCGTCCAATGTGTTGGCTTCGACTCTTCAACTCAACAAGAAGCTCCGCGATCCATTGCAGATTTCTTGGAAGCGCACATTGTTCGGCTAGAGGGCCAGACCAGCACGCCGTCGACGCTGCCATCGTTGGGACAGTCAAGTGCCACTCTGTCATCCCCAGCAGATTCTCATACACCCGACTCCAGACCGGGCCAGTGGCGTGCAGAAAAATGTGCCTTCGCCGATAGCCTCGTCAACCAGGTCATGGAAGACATCACGCCTTCATTCCTTGGTGTCTGCAAAGCCCGGCCGTTCTTGCAGTGCGTCATCAAAGGCACCAGGCTGCCTTCGAAAAAGGGACCCGTTCTGTCAAATGATTTGAACGAAAACCACCCTAGATCTATTTTGAATCCCCAACAAACTAGGGGCCTCTTCTACGACCTCATGCCTGATGAGGTTGGTGCCAACAAACTACTCCAAAATTATCTAGATCGCGTCATTACGCAATACCCCATATATCATCGCAACGATGTGACAACGGCCTTCAACTCTATATATCATAAAAAGGCGGCAACTCCCAACGAAGACTCTTTCCGGAATCGCTACATAGTCTGCATTATCATGGCTATCTCGCTAACTACAAGCGCGCGGAACAACGTGCAGAAGGCAAACGATCTCGCCTACCAGCTGGTTCGACATGCCATGCAATGGATTCCAGAAGTTGCGACCAACGACATTGCTGGACTACAGGCTATATTGCTTCTGACTCAGTATATCTTTCTGAATCCTAAGATGGCAGATTTGTGGCTCATGACAGGTCTCATCAGCCAAGCAGTCATCGACCTTGGACTTCACCAAGAGTTGCCGAATGACGCCAAGGTTTCAGCCTATCAGCGCGATATGCGACGACGTATATTCTGGTGCGCGTGGGAGATGGAAGTTGGAGTCTGCTGCATATTCTTACGCCCTACAAGCCTCCCCGTCGGACGTATAGATGTCGCATTTCCGTTGGAGATCGATGATACCGCCATTACACAGTCTAGTATGTCGCCTACTGGACGGGTGTCAAAATTTACGCAGCGTATAATCTGCCGCTTCCGTCTCATTGAAGCTGAGATCATTTCTGTTCTATGGCATGGCGACCCGATATCTCAGGAATACTCTTCGTTGGAGCAATGGATACAACACTGCATCGATAACATGGCAGATTGGCAACGAGACATATATGCCGCTTCAGAGGCTAACAAGGATCGCAGCTTGAACGCGCGATGGACTGAGATGCGCTTGTACTCGGATATCGCATGCCCTTATATTTTATCATTGTTACATCGGTCCTCCCAACGAATACCAAATCCAAGCAGGGAGAAGATGATGGTCGCCCTGGTCAATGCTGTCAAGGTTGCCGATGGCTATTTCCAACAATCAGAAGCAGAGGCTGGAAAGATCAAATATGTCTTCCATCCGTGCCATCATGTCTTTGATTGCGCACTCATATTTCTGCAGGGGTTGCAGCGTTGCAAGAAAGAAGTTGCACAAAACTACTCGTGGCAACAAGTTGAAGAGTGGATGCATGTTTTCTCAAAGTGCTTTCTGTCCATCTCTGAGCGATGGGCAGCCGCAAAAAGGTGTTTTGAAGAATACGAACGGCTGCTTCTCCCAGTCAAGAAAGAATATCTCGAGTTTCTGGAACAGAGAGCGAGCTATCGGCCACCAACGCTCCATCAGACAGTATCTGATACGAGCACTATGTATGATTACCAAATCCCGTCTTGCGTTTTCGCGGAAGGCGACGAAGCCTATCAACTCTGGACGGTGTTCAATCCCACCACCTCAATCACTGATACTCCAGACCCGCTTGGCGTCCTTTCATACAATCTGCCGCCTTCTGACTGGAATGCGGAGTTTTCTTTGAACGATAACATGGACATGATACCGGAAATGTAATTCTCTATGGCGTTTCTCGACAGGGGCTTTTCTCTTACCGGCTTTTGAGTATCCCAACTACATGCCAGCAACATGTTGTAATAGTCGTAACCTCTTGGTATTTGATGAATGTGCGCATTTTCGGTTGGTGGGAATGTAATACCCTTGGCGTTAGTACAGATCGATATCTTGTCCTCTAGTATTTCCTTGATTAAATTTTCCATTCGAGCTTTTAGAAAGTCACCATCAAAGTTTGACAGTCCTGGCTGGTTCCTAGGTTCTGCAATTATACGTACCACCATGTGTCACTGAACCCATTTTCAGTATGTGACTGATTAGCTATAAGGTTACACTCGCCAAAACTCAGTGTAGTAGTCTCGCGTATTCAGTACGTGGGTCTCCCGACACGGAACTGCCCGTCCACTTTTACCAACGTGCCGGGTCTGAATCGAGGTCGCCAAGAGCGCTGAACTGCCAACACGCTCATCCAGCCCCCACGTTGTAGTGGGGAACCGCGGCAGGCGTACCCGTCGCAATATTTGGTACGTGATAAAGATCAGAAGACTCATGCTCACTACGAATCGCGCCATGTCTTTGTCCAGGAATTGAAAGTAAAGTGAAAACTACTTGGGTTGATCATAGATTTCCCTGCAAATAGTTATTAGACGTCTTTCTCACAGTGCGCGAGCTTCGTATAGCCCCATAACAACCAAGGGGACAAGGAGTTTATTTACATCATATCTCTAGGTTGACGATTTCCTGTACTTCTGTAGGCCTGCCAAGTTTCACTACGGCTTTCTTGCTTTTCAAATCTATCACGATATTGAACAACGTGCCACTTCCACTCTGCTCGGTCTCGACCCTACAAATTGCCCCTGGGGCATTCTGTTCGTCTTCGAACAATCGACTCACACTTTCCCAGCTCGGTTCTGTACCTAATGCTTCGGCATTATCAGTCATTGTGCGGACCCGGTCCAAGGAGTCTTTGAGCCACACAGTATCGGTCTCGCCGGGGTGCTCTAGAAGCAAATGGTTCGTGTGAATGACTTTCGAACCGGAGTCTGGTAGTACGTGGGCGAAAGTGCTCTTTGTGAACTCCAGACCTAGAGACTTGCTTGGGTCACCTATCAGGATGTGGGCTGAAGAGGCCATGCCAAAACTCTCAAGCTTGTGGACAGCCTCATCGACGCTTTCGCTTTCCAATGCCATTCTTAGGCCGAAGTGGGCAGGCATTCGGATAGAGTCGACGCCATGAACTTTTATGGCATTGAACAGTGTACCGACGCCACTGCTATTGAAGCCGATTTTTCCGATTATCCCTGCTTCCGTTACCTGGACTATAGTGGGTTTGGTAGCTTGCGTAATCTTGGTGACAATCAGATTCTGTTGCTGCTCGGTCATCCACTAGGTCCGATTAGCACACAATCATCCTATGCTGCATGTTCACTCAAGTAGAACTGACGTCCCAATTCTGCGCCAGCCATGCACGATTTTGGGTATGCCATGCGAGTGCAGTGCAGCCATCGCTGAATAAACCAAAATTAATTTCAGTTCTGACATTAATGGCCACGATATCTAACAAATCGCGTCCCGAGCCGTCGGCGATGCCTTGCATCTCTGTATGGAAATTTGGCCATTGCGCTTTCGCTCGCTGTTCGAACTTTGACGCGTGTTGGAGAACCTGCGGCCATCTTTGCTTGCAGTTCTTGAGGAAGAGACAAGCATAGAAGTCGATGCAGCGGGCTATCTGTAGCTTGGCAGCTTGACCATGTCGGTAGCCGATCTATGTAATATGGTCAGCACAATCCCGTTGAGCGCCTTCTCGGTGCTGCGTTCATTGGCGGTGACGAGCAGCGATGACGTCACGCGTTGCACTTACTTCGTAAGGGGTTCCGTTGCACTCCACGAACAACATACTGTATTGCAAACTCGACAAAGACCAGACGAAGGCAAGAAAAAGTACTGGTTCAGGTTCTCGTCTACCTGAACTGCGTTGTTAGAGTCCACCTCTGTCATTCCTTCCACGGTAGCGCTTTCGGCAATCCCACGCGTGCCCCGCTTTCGAGCGCTCAATTCCGTTCCGAGCTATCGTAAAGCGCTCCTTCGTCTATAACTCGCTACAAGGCCGTAAATGAGCAAGTACACACGAAATGTGCTGCAGGAGCACCAAAGCAGTTCATGGGCCGCCCCAGGCTAGTTCATCCGGTATTGAAACCCTGCCACTACCCATTGTTCGGTATTTCGGAGTATATCAGTAAATGGTGAACCACTCACACGGCATTGACATGATCCTGGACGGATGTGACGCAATGTTGCAAGCACAACTGCGCTTCAGGCCATAATATTTGATGAGGCAAGGAGTTGATGATAAGATGGGGCTATGGCCTTGCTATCGAGTGTTGTCACTTTTTAACATCAATTCATGACTAAGAAATCCTTTCTTCCTGAAGGTACTACCCAAGATCATGCCGAAACGCGTACTTTGTTTGTATGGTATTGATATCGATGCCGTGAGTAACAAGTATGCCCTCTCTTTTCATTTAGACAGACACTGATTCGTACAATACAGGTGAGTGGATAGTACAATGGTTCTGTTGAGTGCATTGCTGGATCGTGGGCTAACAGCATGTTGAGGCTGAACACGAAGACTGATGCTCCCGCGAATCCCACTGGCGTATCGCGGGGTGTGTTCGGCGCGACAGTAGGCATCGATCGTCTCCTGAAACTCTTCGACAAGTACAATATCAAGGCGACATGGTTTACACCAGCGCATACTGCAGATGTGTTTCCAAAACAAATACGCAAGATCGTTGAGAAAGGACATGAGATAGGGCTGCATGGGTAGGAGCTTTGATGTACGGAATGCATATGACATATAAGCTGATTTCGTACATTGATTACCCAGGTATACACACGAATCCGTGTCTTTGTTAAGTGAAGAGCAGCAGCGAGACGTTCTAGAAAAGAGCATTCAAGTCTTGGAAAATATCGTAGGCAAGAAGCCGCGCGGTTGGACTGCACCGGCTTGGAGTACGAGTAGATAAACCATTAAGCAGCTCGAAGACTTCGGGATCGTACGGAAACCTGCACGCAATTTCTGGTACAGACGAAGGACTGACAAAATGCTGCAGGAGTACGATCATTCTTTCATGCACCACGACTCTCAGCCGTACTATGTTCCTTCCCCACATCACGTCACATATACAGAGACCGATCTATCAAAGCCGACTTCTCACTGGATGACACCCATGTCAACGTTGAAGCCGTCTGCAGTGGTTGAGATACCTGCAAACTGGCACCTGGACGACTGGCCGCCCTTCCAGTTATCACTCATGCAGCCAAGTACTCATGGCTTCTTAGATACCGCGGTCATCGAACGCCTATGGAAGGAACAATTCGAATTCCTGTATCGCGGATGCCCCAACGACAGGAGCTTCATTCTCCCCATTAGTATTCACCCGCAGGTCAGCGGCAAGCCACAAGTCATCCTACTGCACGAGAGGCTCATCGAGTGGATCAATGGCCACCAAGGAGTAGAGTGGGTTACTTTTGGGGTTACTGTCGACGAGTCCAAAAGCGGTAAGTTGAGCGGCGCGACTGTAGAGGGTGGAGCGGACGTGTAATGTTACACCGAGATGGAGCCGAGACATGACTTCGTACGCAAGTGATTGAAATCACCCCTCGGTTGACATACCCCGTGGTAGATCTTCCGACATTACTACTGTGTGAAGAACACCGAAACGAGTTTCAGTTCGTACAGAGTATACGTGCCGTGTCATTACCCTCTCTGCTCTCGCCTTGCATAGCCGCTACGCACGTCCTCTCACCATTGGGGACCATACTCACGGGTCCGGAGCAACGCGCATCACACCGAGCGGAGGACAGCGACCGCGGCGCCCTTTAAGCGTGGGCTTAGTGCTCGAGTGTCGCTCAAATGCGGGCTTAGTGAAGACACTATATATTTGGGTTGCCATCTCCCCACTCCCCGCGACTCTGCGAAGACCTTCAAGCTTTGCTGTTGCATGCTTATTGATACTTACAGCACCCTTTACGAGCTATAGAGGACTATCGTTTCTGCGCCAACAGTTGTTCTGCGATGCACCACAAAATTGATACAGCAAGGTGCTGGACATAAAGCCTGCAACCTGACTCCAGCCTATCGTTCTTTTCCTACTCTCTTGCTAATAGCACAAGTCAATAGGCAACATTGCTATTGATAGTCTCTCTAATTTCTCCCATATTTCATCATAGAATTCCAAGCTTGTCGCCAGTCCAGCTTATGCCCATGAACATTCCACTAAGTTGTCCCTCTTTCCCTGGGTATCCTGTCCGCGCTTATCTTCTCATCTTATTATCTTCCCTCCATCTTACCGACTTCCTCGAATCTAAAAATTACTTCAAATTATTCTTTCTTCAACCTTGTGTTCGTCAGCTTTACTTCCACCTGCTTCCATAGCGCCCCTTCGACGAATGCATGTCTGATGGGTATATCGGCGTTGACAATATGGTCTTTTCGTAGGAATTTGATCTTGAAGGTAACAACATGCTCGCTGACCAGGTAACAAATACCTAAATCGATGAAGAAGTACTATTCGCTTTCGGTGTAGGTAGAAGTCTGGTGTTTGATGGTTGCGAAGACGATCTTACAGAGGGCGCAAGAGAAAAGTGACTCTTATGTGATAGGTGCGATAATACATGATCAAGCGGTTTGTGAAATGAGAGACAAAGATTCATCTTTATTTGCGGAGGGGCAGTTTTGTATCGCCATGCAAATGAGTGGAGGGGCCTTTGCATGCTGACTTGCGATGCCGAATAAGAATCTAGGAATTTTAGTCGCGTTATGCTCACGATTCAAACAGTAAGTGCAGACAGCTGCGAGTCTACTCCTCGTAAAGCTCCGGAACGAGAATAAGATGTCGCAAAATACTAGATTGAATGATGCATATCGACTAGGATGAGGGGGCAATCTTGTGAGTAGGAACAGATAAGATTGGTATTGACAACCACGGGTAGCAGGAAGCAAATTTCATCAATTAAATGTCATTAAGTGGTAGTCATCCGCTAATCTTACTCCAAGAACACCTTACACGCCATGACTATCGCACTCTCTTCGTGTAGTAGATGGCTTAGTGGCCACCGGTAGTAGGTAGCTGTTTGGAAGTTAGTTTCAGGCCCACATACACAGCGGTGGGAATAACTTACACCAAGGTAGACCTTGAAGGAGTCGTAAATTAGCCATTGGAACGCAGTCAAAGTACCAATCATGAAGATACGGACAGGCAGTCCGTTCCAAAGACCACCGAAACCGATCTTGCCGTATATCCTGCCAATAGCTTGGCCAGCGCCCTCGCCAGCCTTCCGGTCGCTGTTGAGCTTCGAGACCATGACATCTAACACATGTTAGCTACCATTTACTACTCTCTGATATTCGTGAAACATTTCCGACATACCTGCAGGGTGCGAGACGACCGCGCATCCAACACCAGCGATGTATCCACCGAGGAAGCTCACACCGGTTTGCTGTAGACTTCCGTACGACTCTTTTGGCTTACCCAGGAAGCCGTAAATTTGCTTGACAGTCTCTTCAAACGTGGCGAACTTGACCATGGTGTATGGGATTTGACGCGCCCACAGAGGATACAGGCCCTTGTAAAGACCGCCAACGCCCTCCTCCTTGATCACCTTCGACCAGCCTTCCCTTAGTGTGTTTGCGAACGGTGGCATGGTCGTCTGCATCCGCACCTTGATTGCCTCCATAGGACATAGGGCAATATCGGCGAGGAATTCGGCGGAAGCGGAGGCAGCGAGATACACAACCGTTTGCGGGGCGCCGGGAGCAAGCTTCTCACCATACAGGTACTTGAAGACTTCGTAGAATCCGTATTTGCCAGCCCCTTGCATGGAATAGCCGATGAATGTGGGTGTCCAACCAAAGAATACACCGCGCAGACCCTCTTTGGAATAGATCATTTTCCACGCTTGCGAGTTGGATTTGTAGAGGTTGGAGTCGACTTGACGGCGGCATTTTACCTGCGAGGTGAGAATCAGCGCGTGTGTCCTCGGAAACATTTTGAATACTTCAGCGACTTCAAAATGTAATTGACACGTGAGAATAAACTCACCAGATCCAGCGGGGTAACCATAGTATGTGTAGGCCCGCACGCGATGATACCACCCATTGTACACGCCGCAAAGTATGAGCCTGAAAAGAGCTCAATCTTCCTCTGCGGCTTCATCGCGTCCAATTTGTTCGACATTGTGAATGTAGTTGTAGTTGAGTCACCTCAATTGCTGTGTCGTTCTCGCCGTATGGTATCGTTTTGGTGCTGGAATCGGGGATGAGGTTTGTCGCGTGCTGCTTCACAAGGATGGTGCCTCAAAGAAACAAAAGCTGGAAGATCTGGAGGAGGGGTATAAGGAATTACAGATTAGAAGAGGGGATAGGGATTCAACAACAATCGCAAAGCCGACTGGGTAGCCTTGTTTATTATGACGGCACGGCTCTAGGTAGCGGAAAGCTTGTCCGCAGCTTCCGCGTTACCTCGCTATGACGTCGTTTCTGCGGGTGGGACGCGATGACCAGGCTGACGAAGCTTAGCCTGATGCTTATCGATATCGCATCCCCGACCCTCCGCGCGCGATCGGATTTCATTCTCGACTATTGGGCAACTCCGCCCCTCTGTTACAGTTGCAAGTATCATAGTGAGGGATTTGGCATAAGAGTGGATCGTCTCAGCGCGGTGCAAGATCGTGCTCGGGGGGAAGTCAGCTGCTCAGCAATACTTACGCGTTATCCGTGGGATGCTTTGAGCAGAATGAGATTTCCGTAGATAAATTCTCTATCGTGAGGATGCTATAGTCATGAAGCGTGATAGTCATACCTAACTCCCAATGTGAAGAGGTCATTTCATCTAAGTACTCCCAAGCACCCACGCTATGCCACCCCAGCAAGAACAATAAAGTGAAGACTGTCCCCAAAAACCGAAGTCCAAAGTGAATGCCATGGTGTACCAGATGTGTCCCAGAAAACAGGGCATCCGATTTCTAACAATAAATTCGTGCAAAATGAATGCGCAGAAAGTCCAAATCCATTCAGCCTGCTCTTAGCAAAGCTATGGGTTTGTGGTTGCTCTAGAAATTCGTCGAGATAGTGATTTCTTCATCACTGATGTACGTGACGTTCGGAGAGCGGGCTGGAGAACGATCGCTGACGCCGTCCGGACCACAAGGAGACAGCGATGAGCCGGACTTGAGTGGGCCATCTACCGACGCATCGTGTCAATAATCATACATCGTTATCATATACTTCTTCTCCATCTGACTCACTACCAGAATTATCATAGAGATCAGCCGCTGATAGGCTATCGTCCTGTGGCCAAGCTTCCAATCTAGGCTCGATCTCCTCAGCCCACTGTTGCATGCGTGTGGTGTCGTTGACAACATCTCTATACAGATCCAACTCAAGATCTTCGCTCTGGTTGAGGTCGTAGAGCTGTTGAACGAGGCATTGGCAAGTGTCGATGAGTGGGGATAGATGATGTTTCGGCATGCCTAGATCTTTTTCGTATACGATGCGCTTCATCATGTCGGTGATCGTCTCACGGAGTGTTTTCCATCTGAATTGTACCAGATCCACAGGCCATCCCTCGTAAGTCCTGTAAAGCTCGCAGACAAGCATCTGTGCACCTTGCCGTACGTCTTCCAGCTTGTGTAAGAGTAAAGGGGGTGCCCAAATGCGGCTCTTCCCTATAACCCATGCGTAGAACATGTACCGGTGCTTTTGCTGAAAGATAGCCTCGTTCTTTATTTGCAAAAGACCACCAAAGAAACCGAGAGCAGCCGAGCCGCCAGGTGCGCGGCCTTCTTCAATCCGGCTGTTTGATGCAACCGCCTTCGCAATGGTTGTAATAATCTTGTTGACACTGTCTACCACCGGACAGCCTTCGCAATACGATAGTGAAGCTCTCATGTAAGCATCGCAGAAGGGAGGGTCGAGCGTAACGATGCCTTCAAGAAGAGTCTTGAAGAGGCTGGACTGAGCCTGCAGGTCTCGCCAACCGAGCATCGATTTGACCATGTCACCGGGGTGGAAGTAATCCATTTTCGACTCATCGAATATTTCCAACGCCTTGTCTAGAACCGCAATGGCTTTGAGATCAGAGTCCCACCAATACAACATGTTCCGTTCTTGATAGGTCAATGGAAACATCAAAGTCTCCCGGTCGAGCGAAGCTATGCGATCAGCACCTGAGGCAATGGCTGGCAGACCAGTATCGATGCGTAAGAGCAAATTCGACAGGAATCCGATGAGTCTGTTATAAATTCCCGACTTCTTGCTCACGATTCTCCATAGGTCAGGGTCCTCGTCCTGGAACCGCTTGTACGAGTGCATACAAAGCATCTTCAGGCAGAAATCCAGGAAGCCACTATTAAGTACTACAGCGATCTCCACATGGCCCAGTTCGAGTATCTGAGTTAGTGTGAGATAGAAGTCGTCCCAGCCCCGTATGGACACGGGGGTTTCGGTTGTGATGATACGTAACCTGGTCGTGAAACTCGCAAGTATTCCACCTGTTATTGAAGACAGATCGAAGTCCATATCATTCTCAGCGTCCTCCAGACCGTATGAAACAGGGTCCTTTTCGCGCGAGACTTTGAGACAGTCGATGAGAAAGCTACGTGTTTGGGACCGTACTTTGGTGTGTGTGCAACGGAGCAGCAGATTGAGCAGATTACATTCGTCGGTAGCAAGAGCCTTGAGGACAATGTTGCAGCATGTTGAGCAGGGCAGGACGGAGCGTCGTAGTTGAAGTAAGGTCTCGGAAAAGATATCGGAAGTCATGTGACGCCAGACAACGTTGCCGAGGTGTGCAAGCACTATCCTCAAAGAGCGAGTTTCCTGCAAAGGCGTTAGTGTCCTGAATCTGGATAAATCAAACGCGATATCACGTACCTGTAGATGGCCTTCTGAGCATGACCCGTGGTTGATAGTACGTGACATGGCATGAAGTTGTCGCACAAACTTTGTATGGTTTGGATCGAAGCGACAGTATTCTCGAATAAACACCTCGTTTTTAAGATCAACCTCATCCTCCAGGGCAGGAGGCATGGGAACTTTTAGAGTCTTCCCGTCTGGAGAAGGGACCCAATTGCGCTGATCGTTTTCTACCGCAGTCCGGCGTTGATAAAACAGCATGTATGCAGAATATTGTTTCGGTACGCGGTTGAAGCTGTCATCTGTCAAGCCTCCAAATGCCCGGTACCCAATGTCTGTTGGGTCGAAAGGTCCAACATTGCTATCATCGAACTCAACCCAGGTTGGTGCTGCATTTCCTGTCGGACAAGGTCGTTCACGAATGTAAGAGTAGTAATGACCATGCTCGCAAGTACCTGTGTGTACAAGTACACCAACAAGGTCGAATATGTCCGCTTCCTTTGACTTGCTTGGGTCACTAAGATGGTCGATATGGTACGTGCTGATGTCGATAGATGGTGGGAATTCGAAGTGATCGTAGACCTTCCTCCGACTGAAATCGGCCAGGTCGAACTCGAAGCGCTTTAGGTGGAAGATGAGGTTGTCAGGCACTTCCTTGAAGCAGGTGCTGATGTGGTTAGCTTCGCTCAATACCAGATTTGAATTCAATTTACCGCTTGACTGCATCAACATATCTACCCCCGCAGCTTTCACATTTGTACTTGTTGTCGCCTTCCATGACATCGCCTCTAACAAAAGCCTGGAGACTCTCTTGAAGTGTGGACTTGCCCTGGACATCGCATTGTACCGCGAAGAAAGGCTCCGTTCGTTCAGAAACGTGTTCGCACTCTTTTGATTTGATCTGATTCAAGGTTTGCCCCCCATAGAATGAGCGAAAATGCTGTTTGTGCTCTTCTTTAATAAGTTGGCGTTCCCACTGGTCGAACAGGGAATTGAAGAACTCATCTGCGTCCATCTGAACGCTGATGTCGATAGGCATGAGCTCCGAATTCTTGACACATGCTGCGAAACTGCGTGGATCTGCAGACCTGCGAAAGGAATGCTGCATGTTTGTAAATAGCCTCTGTGTTTCAAGTAGAAGCTGTTGAGAGCCACCGCCTTCTTGCAGTTCCAAGCCTAGGATGAATTCACGGAAGTTGAGATTCATGAAGAGCTGAGTAAGAAGGGAATTTGCGTAACAGATGGCGCGCGGGTTGTACAGACCCACATAGCCTGTGCCAGAGCGTATTTCCATGGAGCGATCGACAGAGACGGTGGCCAACGCTGGCTCGTGTTCCTCGTTTTCTACGCCTCCTGCGAGCTTGATGAGGGTATTGTACGTGCTACTGTCGTCGACTAGGGCAAGCATGAGATCGTACATCTCGTGCCTCGTGTGTGACTCTAGTATCGGTACAGCAGCTAGGCCAGCTTCTGCAGAAGACCGACTGGTTTGAGTCAGTATCTTGCTGTATATGAAAAAAAAAAGGTAGCAAATCAGAGCAGAGTCGCTCGATTTTTGGTCGGTTTGCGCGACGTACCTCTCGGTGAAAATGTATTTCTTGAATATCTTCTCCATCACGTCGCCTGTGTTGAGAGGCTTCTTGAACGACTTCAATGACAGTATGCAGCATAATACAAGCTTTGTGAGACCAAAAACCACGTGGTCGATCTCGTCTCGGCCTACAAACTCCTGATGCTTGTGGTTCAATAGTAGGTCAATCCATTTAGTCAAGTACAGTCGGAGTGAAGCTTCGTTGCGTTCGTACTCGTCTTTTGCCCGAAAAACCCGCTCAGCAATGTCGAGTAGTTGAAAAGATTGTGTAGGAAGGCGCACAGAATCTGGAATGATCGCAGAAATGACCGCCCAGAACTGGGTGGCAATCTCGCCTTTGGTCAGTGGACATGTAGATGGAAGATCACCACCACAGACGGAATCAATTTTCTGAGCAACATGTTGTCGCAAAGGCTCCCTGAGGTCTTCCAGAAGTAGCGCTCGGTGCAATTGCGGAACTTGGGGGTGCTCAATGAAAGCTTCCCAGATGACGCGCGAGTGAAGTGATGCTTCTAAGATAGTGGCATAACAATCTTGAACCACGGTAGCATCTTCGTTCGTTTCAAGTGAAACCAAAAGGATCATGATAAGGCGGTTTCCGAGTCGTGTGCCGTCCGAGAAATAGGTGGCCGAGGCGTCGGCGGAAGGACGCTCTACTTTGCATAAGGCATTGGCCATGTTATGGGAAATGAGAACGTAGCACTTACCTCTAAGAAACTCCAACAGAGCTGCCACGAGGACAGCCGCTAATTGCAGCCCTTGAAAGCTCGAGATTGTATCACTAATGAGACGAGGATTGAGAAGAGCTTCGTTCAACTGGCGTATAGCACCGACCAGGAACTTCTCGTCTAGGTTTGACTTCTAGTTCGTTAGCACATGGGGATCAACACGAATTATCCAGTAACCTTACATTACGTATCTGCTCTCGCAGTCTAGCCTGAAGAGCCATAGCCGCGTATCTCGCCTGATAGAGTTTTCCTGGGGGGAAAAGATCTTCCGATCGTGCTGCGCCTGCCATGACACTATCCGCAAAGGTATGTCGAGCTGGGAAGAAGCTCAAATAATCGAACACCTGGCGAGAATCAGCAACGTAGAGCGCGATCCCATACAAATACATACCATTTGGCTTAGGTTATCATCGGTGTCCATTAAGGAAAATAACTCATCCAGATATTTACCCACTGTGGATTCGAAAACCGAAGATCCTGTGCTCTGTCCCGACAAAGGTTGAGTGACTTCCGCATCTGGGGCCCTTTGTACGAGGAGCTGCCCTCCGAAGTCGATACGGCTCAGTTTCTCGTTCGACCTATCGGAAACGTTGAGCCGCTTGCCTTTCGCGAAAAGGTTGACTTTGGTGCATTTCGATACATGACATAGTCGCCTGTAAAGATCTTGCACAGTGTGGTCTGCACCCATCATCACGACCTGTCTATCGTTACCACACTGGACTCGGATCGCGATCGAATCGCCGTAGAAAACATCCGTTTCGTCGACTTTGGAATCTGCTCTTCGATTGCGATTGAATTCTGGTTTTTGGCGTATCATCTCAAGTAGGAGCTTTTGGAACAAGATGATTCTGCGACAGCGCCCCTCATTTTCATGCACAGCCAAGTGAGATGCGGTGACATCCATGGTTGTTGGATCTCCACTATCTGGAGACTTACTGCGTATGACCTTGCAGGCCGAACGCATCTCCTGCATACACTTCTCGACTAGGACAGTGTGAGCAATTTCCACATCTGCTAGCATAACACCCTCAGCTTCGTTGATTTGCACATAGCGACTCGCAAGAAGACGAGCAGCACGATCTTCAATAGTGCCTTCTGGTGATGATAGAACCATGGACCATAGCACATCGGCACCGGGAATCTGCAATACAGTCTTTTCCCCTTGGTCAGTTACAACAGGCTGCCGTGTCATAGGAAAGTTGTAGTTGGCGACAAATTCGAACATGCCATTTGTGTACATGCTGGGGTCCATGTGTGTCATGTGAGAAGAGACAAGTTGCCTACAGTAATCGTTGTTTGGGGCGACTTTCAGCGTTTGAAGTAATTGCACCCATGCCCAGTCTCGGGCTGTGTTTGAGAGCGCACGAAGACCGATGGTGTGTTCCCATAGCTGATTGTACATCTCGACAGGTATGGCTGGTCCAGCACGACATATCATGAGTGCTAGGAGCTCCAACCGACAACGGAGAGCTAGCTGTTGGTGGGTGGATGGTTCATGGTTTTTCTCGATATCGACATATGATGTAATCTCGCTTAAGATCTTGCATGTGACATCTTGATTTTCATGAAAGAAAGATCCGTCCCCGGAGGGAATCGGTGAAGCCAGCGAGAAGATGACTCTTGCACTTCCAGTTGCCTCGGCTGAGTTGCTGCCGATATAGTTCGCACAATTCCTGTAGATTGAATACCGCTCTTCAATGGGCACGCTATGTGCGAAAGTTTTGAGGTGCTCGGCAGCCTCACAATACAGGTCCAGCATGTCTTTGTCTGGCGCCTTCTGAGACATTATGTCGCGGACAAGACGGATGCAAACATTCCACGGTCTTGCGGTGCTTTCCCTCATAGCGAAGTCTTCTGCCGAGGCCTTCTCAACGATCTTTTGGCCCAGGTCTTGTAGGAATCGGAATATTTCCATCGTATAGCTACTGATGGGCGTCTCATGGAGTTTAGTACAGAAGTACAGATGATCGGAGGGCTTCATCAGATGCATGATTGGCCTAAGCATGGTCATAGTTGCGGTTACCACTCGAGGGTCGGGATTTGTGGCGACCGTGTTCCAGATGGCGTCCGCTTGGGAGTCCGTCCAACGCTGAGTCACAACGAGAAACCCAACAATGTTTCCGCTGCGCGCGATGAGCTGGGGATGTGAGTCCACGCTGACGAGGTAGTCAACCACTTTCCCGTCGAGAAGAAAGTCCGCTAGGTACCGCATCACAGGATGCTTTCCTGCTGCGTTGGTCTCATTGTACTGTTTCCATATTTCAACCAAGCTTACATCCATCACACCTATACTCATGACGCGCAAGTCCATTTTACCTTTAGTAAGGTATCTGCGTAGAATCTTGAACTTCCAGGCGTTGGCGACTAGTACTGGAAAGTATTGAGGGTCATTGAGATAATCGTCCTGTTTCCTGGCAAGACTGCTTTCGATGGAGGACGATGTTGTCGGCGAATCGACGCTCCGAAAGTCTAAGTATCTGTCGACCAGATCTGACTCTATTTTCTTGTCCCAGATACATAGCTCCAACAATAGCGAGTGAAAGTGTTGAATCAAGTCTCGAGCGACGGTAGAATCGGTAGTTCTGCTCAAATCGAAGAGATCGTCCATGTACTGCTCCAAGAACTGGAGGACTCCGCGACAAAATTCGGAACGATTGTCGTCGTTCGAAGATTTAGGGCCCTGCGACATCGATATACCCAATGAGCATAGCACAGGAGCGGTAAATGCTGCAATCTGGGCTTGCGTGTTCAAAGGCACGTGGTGGAAGGCTTCATTGGCCAGCCGTAGCAGATTTTGAGCACCATTGGCAACCAGGAAGTCCTTCTGTAGTAGCGAGACCATTTTCCGGATATCAGCGGAGTATTCTTTGCCGACCATAGAAAATACTGGCGCCTTTTCAGGGAAAAGAATGGTATGCCAGTTCCGCAAGTGTTTCTGGCTAAGGAGAGGCAAATTATACATCTCACTGAGACGCGGGCGGGAGAGGAGGAGGAAATCGGCAAGTAAAAGGTAGGAGCATATCCTGATGTATGCACTCAAGAAACTGTAGAACATGTCGCCCGTGCGACGATCGTCTACTTGGTGGCCAAATGCCGTCTTGCGTGATAGCACTTTGTTCACCAGTAAAGAGAAATCATCCCAGAACATGGCCTTACTCGCATAAAAGCCATGTGAGTTAGCGGAAGGTTCGGGTAGGTCGGCTAGCCATCGCGAAAGGCTAGGAAAGAAGTCGAAATCGATTTCGTTGTCAACTAATATTGTTAGAATCGTATGCGCTGAGTGGGCATCAAACTTGACGTACTCCTTTGCATGTGTTGTGTCAGGTCGCGAACAACGGTAGAGTAGCTACCATGTTGGGAGTACGGAAATCGGCGAAAGTAGTCTTCTGCGTCCATCTGTACCGAAAAGCCGACTGCTTCGTCGTCATCGTCGTCAATTATCATGATGGGCGGGCTTCCTCGCTCATCCTCGCTACTAGTTATGAGTATAGGCGACTGCCCGGGGGTAGGTGAGGGATCCTCGAGGAAGTTGTTAGCATTGCCGTGGTCCTCGTCTCCGCCGCGCTTTGGGGACAAGGGCGGGTGTGAGCGTATGGTCATCTCTACCTGCTTCTCAGAGGGTGATGCGGCAGTATTTGCGGGGGTCTGGGGCTTGCTAGGCATGGCGCACAGGCTGTTGCTCCCGCTGTGCAGGCGGGGGCGTTTGCGTGTGTAGCTGGCGTCGGCGTCTTCAATGGGGTCGCGACGCGGCGGCGAGGCAGAGGCGGTGATTGCTGGCTCGTCTGCAGCGACAGACTGCACTATATCTATGTCTGGCGCGGTCATGACGGTAGAAGGCCTGTGTGGTTGTCTGCGAGAGGACTAGGGGTGGCCAGCGACTATCAGCACGCGTGCAGGCAGGTGAGGCCAGGCAGAGAGCAAGCAATCCCAAGTACAGGCAACAGCAGCTCCTTCCAGTCTTAGTGGCCAACAGCCTTGCACAGCGGCAGGGCAAACGCGGAGAGGTTGGGTCTCATCTGCGTCAACGACAGGAATGAGCTGAAATTGGGGTAATGCAATGAGAAAGAATCAGATTCAACTTGGTAGGCAGAGCTTCAGATATTCGACGCGTAGCTAAGAAACCCCACCATCGTCATCCCAGTTGGTTCCCGCTGTGGAGCTAGCGCGCCGCTGGTGGGAGCAGTCTAGGCCTCATCAGACCAAGATCGAGAAATCCTCTATCTAATGCAAGGCACGCCTGTCTACTCCACCTTACAAGTCTCACTTATCTAGACTGAGCACTGGCAGGGTGTCGGGCGCACTTCGGCCAGCTTGAAAAGTACTTCTGCTCTTCGACGTCGGCAGACACCTATTGGGACAGCCAGTATTGAGAAGCGGAACGAGCCAGTTGGAAGAGCTATCTTGGCAATGGCACCTGCCAAACAGAATGCGAAGCCCGTCTTCAAAACATCGTCGCCATTCGCAGAGACGAAGTGGTAGGCACGCACGCGGTCTCTCAATACACCCTGCTGATCTTCGCAGGCCTGAAGTTTCACGAGAAGACGAAGAAGTCATACTAGAATTGCTTTGCAAGTAGGTACGCAAAGCGAAGCTTCATCTTCCTACCACTTCTTCTGGAGTTGGCGCTCAAGTTTCGATGAGTCTCCGTAACGGGAGTTTTCTCACCACTCAAGATCCTACGATGCCTTCTTCTTTCCTGACCACTAACAACGTCGTAGTCTTATCACACCGCTAGGTGACCATCGCAGAAACCACATCCATCCATCCAGAGGGAAGAAGAGAAGACGCAACACGAATTCCAGTAATGATGATCCCACGATGACCGAGACTGCGCCTTCTGTGCCAGATATTGGGGAGCATCTGCTCGTCGGTCTCAATAGCGTAACGCGCCATCTGGAAGCTTTAGCTGCCAAGAACGCTCCTTCGACCGCATTTGTTGCGAATCAAAAGCTTACCAAGGACCTGGTTCAGCTCAATCTCGCTGGGAAGGCCGGAAATGGCGCAGAGGAGAAAGAGACGCCACAAAAACATTCCGAAGCAGCCCTCAAGCCCTTAAGCATGGTCATTCTAACTCACCCCAAACCTTCTCTATCACCCGCACACGCCCATCTTCCAACACTGATCCACTTAGCCACCCTATCTTCAACACTTGCTACACCGAAAACATTCAAGACAGTCACACGACTCGTTCCGGTCCAGACATCAGCGGATTCCCGACTCGCATCCAGCCTACACATCCCCCGTGTTGGAGCCATAGCCATCTACGAAGGCGCCCCGGGAGCTAAGACGCTGGAAGAGTACGTCCGCGAACATATTGGGTTGACAGAGTGCGACTGGATTGATGAGGCCATGAGCGCAGAGTGGAAGGGGCTGAACGTCAAGAATGAGATACCTGGGGCAAAGTAGACATGTTGTAAGATGGATCTCGATACCGATCGTTTTAGTGTAAATACATGTGGTTGATCGTAAAGCTTCAACAAACGCCCGCAATGCATACATTTCGAGTCCAACGACTCTTCCAGTACGAAGAGACCCGAACAAAGAAAATAATGGTAATTTGGAGTAACGTGCTCATCCAAGGAAGTTCTGCACAGCGCCACCGACGTTCTGGAGATCGAGAAGGAAAGTATCATGGCCAAACAAGCTCTTCTCTTCCCCGAGTTCAATATGCGTAACATTTTTGTTGCCAGTACGCTTGAGCGTTGTTGCTATTTCCTTCTGCTGCCACGCAGGGAACAGGATGTCGCTAGCAACACCCAAAACGAGAGTCGGGGTATTTGCGAGAGGCTTCAGGCCAGCCACGAGATCGGCTGGTGGCTCATTGCCGTCAGTCTGCGCTACAGAGTCGACATCAGCAGGCTGCTCTTTCTCCTCGTATGGTCGATCAGGCAAAGTCAAGTTGCACACATCGCTGCTCGTGTCAGACGTAATGTCGTGGCCATCCAGGTAAGCCTGGATCTTGCCACTGTTTGCCTTCCGCACCTCGTTGATGCGATTGCGGTGCTCTTGTCCTAGATCAAACAGGTCCATGGCCTTGGAGACGTAGAGCAAGCTATTCGGATCATACTCCAAACACCATTTTTCCCCCGCGTGGTCGAGGTAGGTTTCGATGAGGAAATCGGGGCAAAGCGCCGGTGGTCGCGAAGGGTCTGCCCGCCGTCGACCAAACCGTTGCTCCCATTCTGGGCCGCTTCGATATGTGACTGTGGCAATTTCTCGTGCAAGCTTCATACCACCATGTGGAGGGATGCTGTCATAATAGAAACCGCGATTCCAGTTGGGGTCCATCATGAGCACTGGGAATAGGTTATTAACTGCGCATGATCCATGCCCCTCCTATGTACTAACCTTGACGTTGGGTGTGTCTCATAGCAATGCTGTATGGGTGACTGCGTGCACATCCACTTATGCTGACAAGACGGCCCACGCGGTCAGGAAACAGTGTCCCAGCGGCTAGACTTTGCATACCACCCATACTCGATCCTACACTCGCATACAGCTTCTGAATGCCAAGGTTGTCCAGCAGTCGGAACTGTGCGCGTACCATGTCCTCCATTGTAAGAATTGGAAATCGGGTCGCGTATCGTTCGCCGTTGGCAGGGTCGATTGAGGAAGGTCCAGTCGAGCCGTAGCATCCTCCGATTACGTTTGTGCAGATGATGAAGTATTTGTCTGTATCCAAAGGCTTTCCTGGCCCGATAAACCTCTCCCACCATCCCGGCTTTGTGTTCGTTTCTGTGCTGTGGGCATGACTAGAAGCGGATAGCCCAGTATGGAGTAGGATGGCATTACTCTTGTTCGGGCTGAGTTGCCCCCATGTCTCATATGCAATGTTGAACTCTGGCAGTATGCCGCCCCAATCGAGGAGTATGGGCTGTGTCGAATGGAAATTCAGGGTGTGTCCAGAGGTATATGAGGGTTCGGGTCCTGAAGATGCCCGCTTTCTCGAAAGAGACACAGAGCGAGCCTCTTGAGCGTCGAGGCATGGGAAGGAGAGGGCGGGGTTTGACGATTCAACTTCTCGAGCGGCGGCGGCATGTTGTGCTTTTCGTGGTGTCTGCTGGTGCAGCTTTCTGGTGGCTTGGTTCGACTGCCGTCTTGCAAATAGCAGCGAAGTCTGAGCTGATCTATTGGCGAAGCATTGTGTAGTTGTTGCGGATCGTGCTGTTCGCGTGCCTGCGAACAGGCTACGGGGAACGCTCATGGCTGTACCGGTTGCCCACAGCACGCGCGGATCGAGGGCAGAGGTATGCGAAAGTGGGGACGAGACGGAGAGACTCCATGATGACGCGATATTCACGATGACAAACGGCTGGACCGTTGCCGGACCGTCGTGCGAAAACTTATGGGAATGCGACGATGTCGGATCCAATGACGTCGCGGGGAAATTGCGTGCTTCCCTCGCACGTTTCCCGTCCTGCCAGTCTGCTTCGGGTAAGCAAGCCGCCTCTACCCAGGCACATCCAGGGCTGGTACCTGAGAACACAACGACACCATGCTTAATATGACCTGATGAGGAAATGTATCTCGACTTCATAGTGCAATTTTGATTTCGCGCAGCCTCCTGCCCATCTCAACCCTGAAACTCTGCCTCAAACCAGCCAGATGATCTCTGCTCAAAGAATGCTGGAGCTTCTACACCGCTGGCACTCTATCACGGCCTCGCCGACATGGTGCCTATATTTGGGGTGTTCATCAATGTCTGCAGTACTTTTGCCGCACAGAGCTTAGAGAACACAAGAAATGTGCTAGCATGTCACCCGAGATCCCCGAGAACATGTAGCCTGATGATGCGTTATCATCTAGAGATGCATACCATACATCATCGAACATGACATAGCTTCACGAGTAGAGGCGATAGTTTGGCTCATCCGACCGAACCTGGGAAGAGGTACCAAAGTAAGGTGTTTGAGAGCTGGAAACATCATGGCGAACTTAGAGCGATCGATCGAGCCTTTACGACGGGAACCGTGCACACCCTCTAATGTGTTCAGACTGTGCTAGCTAAGCATTGAGCAAAAAGGAGGTGCAAGCCGTGACCGCCATGACATGTGAGTTCTTGAGTCTGAACAAGGGTCTCTTGTGATTATTAAATCCTGCTCGTGACCGTCGTGACTTTAAGCGCCGTGCAAATGGGTGCTCGGGTGGTGTTGCACTATGCCTGAGGCGTACAACGGTGCAATTCTCTGGGTGACAGGTGACGGCAGCTGGACGTCGATTATCAGATAGCTAGACGGCTCGGTACTACGGAGTACTCGAGGAATTGGGTCTCAACCATTTGTTTTGCGCTTGTTGGAGTCGAGGGAACCATGGCGGTTTGGCGTTCGCAGAGACAATACAATGCATGAAACATGGCCTGCACCTGACCCCCTGGGGCGTTTGACGACGGGCGTCTAATTATGGCCTGCACTCAAGATGCTGCACAGGAGATTTTACAGGCAAACTAGGCTCAGTCGTCTCAAGTGCATATGCAGGGATGGTGATGTGAAGCTTGGAAATGGACGTCTGAGGTTCCAGGGCTGAGTGATGTCTTGGCCGGCCGCCGGCGTCACCCAGTCGCGCCTACCCACTCGAAACCTCCGCAGACCTCCTTCCCTTTCTCCAAGTGCGATCCTCTCCATAGTTGCGCCCTGTCGAACGACGTATACACCCGCCTGAATCCCCCGTCGCTCTCTCCCCTGCTGCTACACAGAGGGCGCCGTGCCATACAGGGAACGCCATACCGCATCCGAACTCTGCAGGACCTCCGTCATGGACTCGTCCGACTACTTCACACCCGTCCGGGAAGACCGAGATGCTCCAGGGCCGCAGACTGAAGACTCGGATACCGACATGGCTGCCTCTGCCACCGCTACCGCCTCCTCTTCGCGCTCCACCATGTACACATCACCACACCCGCGCAAGCCCGGCCGAATGTCTCGATCGGGAGCACCACGGCCCATAATCACACCTCAGAGTCCCTTGAGTTCGACCATACCGCACAATCTCCTTCCCTCGGCGCCTGCTTCACCGCCTACACCGGCGCCCAGTCCTACGCCGACCCAACGAGTGCCCGACTGGAGCACCGCAGCCGAACACGAAGATGGCGACATCAAGAGCATACGAGCGCAGTTTGGCGATATGAACAGGGCGGAGCGGATGCGATTGCTGGGAGAGCTGCTGAATTTATGCGACAGTCAGGAGTTGAGCTTCGTGGCCGAGTTTGTCAGCCCCAGGTTAAAAAAGGACCCCTTCATGGTCCTCCCCACCGAACTATGCTTAAGGGTGGGTTCCGTACCGAAAACTTGTATCGCCGAGATCGCTGACACATTGTACAGATTCTAGAATGCGTCGACGACCCCACCACCCTCGCTCGGGCGTCGCAAGTGTCCAAGAAGTGGCGCGAACTCGTCAACGATGACAGTGCCTGGCGGTTGCTGTGCCAGAAGTACTCCTTTAGGGCTCTGTCGAGAGAAGAGAGGATCGAGGAGGATGACGCAAACGATGAGATGGAGGAGACCGACGCAAAATCATGGTGGCAGAACGACGAGCGCGCACCCAGGATAGAAGACGTTACCGAGAGAGAACATGTCGAAGTTGGCCCATCATCAACTGGCGGCGCTGAGGGTCTCCGGACGCAGAGCCTTGATCGAGCTGCTAAGAGGAAGCCATCCCAACGGAAACAACAGGCTACCACATACCGATCGCATTTCAAGCAGCGGTACATGGTTGAGACGGCATGGCGGAATGGAGGAGTATGCGACGCGCGGCAGATCACCCCAGATCAGGGCGTAGTAACCAGTCTGCATCTGACGAACAAGTACATTGTGGTTGCGCTCGACAATGCGAAGATACATGTTTTCGACACAGTAGGCGATCACCAGAAGACGCTTCAGGGACACGTCATGGGCGTATGGGCCATGGTGCCTTGGGGTGATCTTTTGGTCAGTGGTGGATGCGATCGTGACGTGCGCGTGTGGAATCTTGCGACTGGGTACGCTTTTTCTACACACTACGCGATCACCATAGCTAACAGATATTGCTAGGTTCCCCCAGTTTACCCTCCGTGGCCACACTTCGACAGTCCGATGTCTGAAGATGTCCGATGCGAACACGGCTATATCTGGGTCAAGGGATACCACACTTCGCATCTGGGACCTCAAGAAGGGT
This sequence comes from Alternaria burnsii, assembly GCF_013036055.1. Classification (NCBI taxonomy): domain Eukaryota; kingdom Fungi; phylum Ascomycota; class Dothideomycetes; order Pleosporales; family Pleosporaceae; genus Alternaria; species Alternaria burnsii. Next base: position 1,419,170 of record NW_024066111.1, read on the forward strand.
CTATGCAAGCATGTGCTCATTGGTCACCAGGCTAGCGTCCGATGCCTCGAAATACACGGCGATATCGTTGTGTCCGGCAGCTACGACACCACAGCGAAGATCTGGAGCATATCCGAAGGCAAGTGTCTGCGCACACTCACTGGTCACTTTAGTCAGATCTATGCGATCGCCTTCGACGGAAAGAAGATTGCGACAGGCAGTTTGGACACCAGCGTCCGGATATGGGATCCCAACGATGGGTAAGTCCGATTGCGTACCACAATATTATCGAAAACTAACTCTCTCGTGTAGCAAATGCCTGGCTGTGCTACAAGGCCACACCTCGCTCGTCGGACAACTTCAAATGCGTGACGATATCCTTGTTACTGGTGGATCAGACGGCTCGGTCCGCGTGTGGAGCCTCGCAACATATCAGGCTATTCACCGATTAGCTGCCCATGACAACAGCGTTACGAGTCTACAGTTTGACAACACCAGGATAGTCAGCGGTGGCAGCGATGGTCGCGTCAAGGTCTGGGATCTCAAGACTGGTGTTCCCGTACGAGAGTTGAGTAGCCCTGCCGAGGCTGTCTGGAGAGTCGTATTCGAGGAAGAAAAGGCTGTTATCATGGCCAGCCGGGGCGGTCGTACCATTATGGAGGTAAGTTAATTGCGCACAATCACACCAGACTGACATGCTAATGTGGTTAGGTGTGGGACTTCTCACCACCTGCCGAAGAGGATTTCGACTCGCGATCCTCCACCCCAGCGAGCATGCCCGACCATCTGGACGTCGAATACAACCGACCGCGATCAGCCATCCTTCCTGCAACATCGCCACTGGTTCAGGATACTGGTGCAGGTGACGTGACCATGGCCGATGCAAGCGATTCATAAGGATACGACTAGCTATGGCGGAGCACGACTAGTGTAGTAATGGCTTTCATGTGCCATTCTGGCCTTCAGACACCACAGCTATGACGACGCTGTGACTGAGTGCAACCGTATTGGAAAATGCCGCGAGAGTTGCATGGGCTGCACTCTACGAGTCGCAATTTGCCCAGTCGACTACCCACAGCCGAGGCGAACGGTAACTATGGGCTCATTATATGCCCACTGGCGGTCACCAATACAGCACTCGACCGACAGATTTTGTTGTTCGATTATACCCCATGAAAGCTTACGCACACGAGAGGGCAGATATGTTGCGTAATGTGGAAGCAAAACGAGAGGAAGATCGATGACCGACTTGCATATAGGGCGTCTTGATGCATCCATGGCCTATGTTCGGCATGTAATCGAGGGTGCTTGGATCTTGTTTGAATTCTTTGAAAATGTATGCATGAAATAGGAGCGTGGGCCTCTGAATGACTTGGGTTAGGAAATAGGTAGTGGAGTTCAGTGTGAATAGATTTATCAATAACCCTCAAATATGACCAACACGTGCCAAGAGCCTTGTGATCTCCAAATGCTATCGTGTTAATTAAGTTCGAGATCTACTTAATGTTCAAGTTGCTTGGCGACGCTCGTATCGGTATTCTACTATGACTACTCATGTTGAAACAAAAACCTTTTGTTGCTCTCATATGGCATTCGTAGATTGGAGAGACATTTTCCATATGAGACTTCTTCAGGACTTCTCAAAGTGCTTGTTGTTGAATTGATCAACGATCTCCCTCGCCGCCTTCACAATTTCCACAGCTCCAGGTGAATCAGAATGACAACACAACGAGACCTCGTGGTCGCCTATGGGGAGTTTCACCTCCTCACCCGTAACGGCGGTAACAGTCGCACTCTCGACTTGACTTTGAACGTGCTTCCTCGTCTCGTCTGGATGCCATGGCCTGTATGCGGTGAGCATGTTAGCGTGAATGTAGTCGTTGACATAACGTACTTCTTCTTCCGATCAATGACCAACGTTCCATCTTTGCTATACTTGACATCTCCATACAACTCGGCGACGAACGGCAATCCAAGCTCCTTCGCGACCTCCTCATGCAAGGTACCCGCAAGACCAAACACAGTTGTCCCTTTGGGTACTCCGGCATAAACTGCTCGACACACCTCTTTATCCCGATACATCATCCCGTACAACACGCCGTGTGGTTTCACGTGGTGTAGTGGTACGTCTTCTGCATCTAAGAATGCTTTCAGGGCGCCCACTTGGTAGCGAATAGCCGCTGTCAGTTCTTCAGGCGACATCTTGATCTCTCGTCGACCAAACCCTTGAATATCGGGCAGGCCAGGATGGGCGCCGATGGCTATGTTGTGCTTTTTGCATGCGAGCACCGTTTGATGCATGATCAACGGATCCCTGATGCATTTTTAGACTGAGTCGATGGTATGACTATAGGTTTTTGCCTTACCCGGCGTGGAAACCACATGCTATGTTCGCGTGGTCAATGAGCGGAATCAACTCATCATCTGGACCACATTTGAAGTTTCCGTATCCTTCTCCTAAATCTACGTTGATCTTTACGGCATGTTTGATAGCTGGCATTGTGGAAAACTCTTTCTGTGAAAACGCGTCGGCAAAATGGGCGCGATATACTGCGGTCGAGATGTGAGATACCTTGTGCTGTTCCTAGAGTATGCCCAGGCAGGCGTGATCAAATGCGCATCCAATAGTAACGGCACGGTTGGAGTAGTTGGAGTAACCTTCTCGGATCGGAGGTCACACTCTCAAGCTACTCGGCGAATTTACACAGCCATTCGACCCGTCTATCAACTCCCCACACCCCCAATAGGTATCAAACGCACTTCACGCGCGGCGTCATGCCCTCATGCTTGTTATCGAAGTCGACCCCGCCTTTCGAAGCTCCGCGGTGACGTCTTCAGACTCGGGGACACTTCGGCAGGAGTGGAGTATGCCGAATCACCAATTACAACGCCTTCGCTCCAACGGGTGGAGGTAAGATATCGGCGCGAAAGGGGAATGGCGGAAAGTACAGAAAGTGTGGGGTCATGATACGCTACTGCATTGCCTCCAACGACGAGCTTCATAGAGGTCGCATGCTCGTGGGAATGTTGGATGAGATAGTTGCGTTGAAGATACTTCGATCCAATGTCTAATATTCAGAAACTACGAGTGCTATTGATTGCGAATCGTGGGGAGATTGCGGTACGTAGATTGCGCCGCGGAGTGATTCCGTTGTCGATAACTGACATCACCTGCACGGACAGGTGCGCATAATCAGGACTGCAAGGAAACTCGGTATCAAGAGCATCGCCATCTATTCAGAAGCTGATGCTGCATCGCAACACGTGCGTGATGCCGATGAAGCCATCCTCTTGCCTGGTAGCAATGCGACTGCGTACACGGACGAAGAAGCTGTTCTACGGATAGCTAAGGAAAAGGGGGTCGATGCTATCATTCCAGGTTACGGGTTCCTTTCGGAGAATGCGCCCTTTGCGAGACGAGTGGGTGACGCAGGTATCGTATTCGCAGGACCGTCTCCAGAGGCTATCGAGGCTTTTGGCGTCAAGCACACCGCCCGAGATCTTGCGGAAAAGGCCAATGTTCCCATTGTACCTGGAACCAAAGGACTGGTAGAGAACGAGGAAGCCGCCGTAAAGGAAAGCGAGCGCATCGGTTTTCCCGTCATGTTGAAGGCGACTGGTGGTGGTGGCGGTATGGGACTCATCACCTGTAACAAAGTTGAAGAGGTGCGCGAGGGGTTTCGGATGGTGCAATCAAGAGGAAAGACCCTTTTCAAAAATCCTGGAGTGTTCATTGAAGCCTTCTACCCTGCTATCCATCATATTGAGGTCCAAGTATTCGGCAATGGCCAAGGTAAAGCAATTCACTTTGGCGAACGCGAATGCTCCATTCAAAGACGACATCAGAAAGTCATCGAAGAGTGTCCAAGTCCGTTTGTGGAACGGCAGCCAGAGCTGCGAAAGAAGTTAGGGGACGCCGCAGTACGCCTAGCTGAATCGATCAAATATGGCTCTGCGGGCACCATCGAATATCTCGTAGACGATAAATCCGGCGATTTCTTCTTTCTAGAGATGAACACGCGACTCCAAGTCGAGCACGGCATTACAGAACTCTGCTACAATGTGGATCTGGTAGAGCTTATGCTAAAGCAAGCAGATGCACAGTTGGCGGGTAAGCATGGGCTTGATGGCGAGACCTTGAAGCATATGCAGCCATCAGGTCCAACAGGTTGGGCTATCGAAGCTCGAGTCTACGCTGAGAACCCGCTAAGGGACTACGCACCATCTCCTGGACTGCTGCAGAAAGTGGCATGGAAGGATGTTCCTGGAACTCGCATCGATACCTGGGTTTTCACAGGTAAGTTGTGCCTGTACGAAATGCATGTGAGACATACACTGACTTCGTATCTTCATCTTTGCAGGAGTTCGTATCACTCCCAATTACGGTATGGCGCTCTATCCTTCTTTACATTTGTGATACACGGATCTCATCATGAGATCTGAGCCTGGATGGAGTTCGTCAGTCATGTGCTAACAAACTCTAGATCCTTTGATAGCGAAAGCAATGGTTCACTCCCAATCCAGAGACGGGGCTATCACGTCGATGAGGGAGCTTCTTACACAATCTACTATAAGCGGACCACCTACAAACCTCGAATTTCTCGCCAGCATACTGGACGATTCGCATTTCAAAGAGGGCAACACTATGACCAGCTTTCTGGAAAGCTTCAACTATACGCCTCATGCTATCGATGTCATCTCAGCTGGCGCATATACCTTGATCCAGGATCTTCCTGGGAGGCCGACAGTCGGTAAAGGTGTGCCTCACTCTGGGCCAATGGACCCAATATCGTTTCAGATTGCGAACATGCTTGTTGGGAATCCACGATCGAAGGAATCTCTAGAAATTACGTTAAGTGGACCAGAACTGAAGTTTGTTGGTCCTGCTATCGTAGCTTTGTGCGGCGCTCCCATGGAGGCAACACTTGACGACAAGGAGTTTCCCTTGTGGGAGAGCGTGAAAATTGAGGCTGGTCAAAAGCTCAAAATCGGAAAAACAATAGGTGGAGGTTGCCGCTCCTACCTAGCCATCTACGGAGGCTTTCCGTCAGTTGCAGAGTACTTTGGCTCAAAGTCAACGTCGCCGCTTGTGGCGATTGGAGGCTACCAAGGCCGTGCGCTTGCCCCCGGTGACTTACTACAGATAATGAACAAGCTTCCAGAAGACTTTACAAGTATTTCGCTTCCGGAAGAGCTGCGACCAGTCTATAAGACAAACTGGGAGATCACGGCCATGGTCGGACCCCATGACGAAGGCTACTTCGACCCCAAGTTCATCGAGGAGATATACAACACTGAGTGGAAGGTATCTCACAACGCATCGCGGAGTGGAATTAGACTGATCGGGCCGGTACCGAAGTGGGCCCGTAAGGATGGCGGCGAAGGTGGCGCACACCCCAGCAATCTAGTAGAATACGGATATCCATTGGGTACCTTGAACTGGACAGGAGATGACCCATGTATCTTTCCAGTAGACTGCCCAAACTTTGGCGGTTTTACCAGCAGCACGACGGTCGTCAAGGCAGACTGGTGGAAATTAGGACAGCTCAAGGCAGGCAACACCGTGAAATATATTCGAGTCGGACTGGAGGATGCACTGAAGAAGAGAAAGAAAAACGATAATTTCCTCGACTCAATTGAGCAAGCCATCAAGAGCGGAAACGGATTCGACAGCATCGAGAAATTACAAGGTGCACATTGCAATTTTCACGAGGGCGATTTGGGAAAGGCAGTTGTATGGAAGAGGGAGGGTAACGTGAGCACTCCACAGGTTCGGTATCGTCAGGGAGGTGATGACCATATTCTGGTCGAATATGGTAATGAGGAGTTCAATCTCAATCACCGCTGCCGTGTCACTGCCTTGGAGAACGCGTTGCATTCAGAATCAACTCCAGACATCATCAAAGTCAACCTTTACAACACCGTTGGCTGCTGTACCACGCTGCTCCTTCACTACAATGGCTCTAAACTCCCTCGTTCGGTCCTCGTCGCACATCTCCAGTCTATCGAGTCAAATCTCGGTGATTTGAGGAACACAAAAGTCCCTACGCGCGTATTCAAGCTACCCCTCTCATTTGAATCGAAACTCCAAGACGAAGCAACTCAACGCTACATGACGAACCAGCGACCACATGCCCCCTACCTGCCCGACAACCTGAGTTTTGTAGCAAAGAATAACGCATTTACACCACAACAACTCAAAGAGATATATCTTACTGGCCAGTTCATGGCAGTTGTTGTGGGCTTCTTCTGTGGCAACACCGTCTCACTTCCGGTAGACCCACGTCAGCGCATTTCGGCCCCTAAGATGAATCCGAGTCGCGTTTTCACACCAGAGGGTACTCTAGGTTGGGCAGGTAGTTGCATGTCCATTTACCCTGTTGATTCTCCAGGCGGATATCAAATGATCGGTCGAACAGTCCCCTGCTGGGACTATTACTCCTATAAACCTGGTTTCGATAACAAGCCATGGATTTTCCGTGACTTCGACATCCTCACTTTTTACCAGGTCAGCGAACAGGAACTCGATGATATTTTTGCCAAATTCCGTGCGGGTAAATATGAATGGGAGTTTGATGAGGTGGAGTTTGACATGGCACAGCACAATCAGCTTCTAGAGACGACGAACGACGAAGTGGGGGAGATCAGAAAGAAGCAAGCTGTTGCGCAAGACGAAATGACGAAAGCCGAGAACGAGAGCTTGGAACGTTGGAGGAAAGAGAAAGCTGAGAGCCAAGTTGACGAAGGAACAGTGGAAAAGCTGCTGGACGATCCTGCGATTGTTGGGGTCGAAGCGCCAGTCGATGCGAATGTATGGAAGGTAGAGGTTAGTGAGGGGGATGAGGTTGGTGACGAGAATGTGGTGAGTTTAGATAGGGGATTGTTCATTTGGCGATGCTAACATGATGCAGATCGTTATCCTTGAGGCGATGAAGCTAGAAATTGCGGTCAAAACGCCAGATTCGGTGACGAAGGCTGGAAAACTAAAGGTTGAGAAGATTTTGGTGAAGCCGGGTGATACCGTGACAGCCGGAGGCCACCTGGCATTGCTACGCAAGAGCTAGCTGGGGAACAGGTCTTAATCAATCACCATCTGCACATGTCTGACTTACTGTGTGATGATGTTGCGTGCACTATGTTCGTGTGTCTACAAGCTGAGGTATAGCCAATGTCTCATTCTATATTCACAAATCTGCGCTTCTATCAAAATATTGTTGTCTTCAAACCAGCTAAAATTCCAGTTCCTCCATGTTGAGACGGATACCGCAGCTAAGTTCCTTAGTCGGCTTCATATCTGCCCTGCCCCAATCATAGATAACCCCGCGTTCGACGAACGACTTCTTGTCCCAGACAATCTGCTCCATTGCCTTCGGAACGCCAACATCCAAGATGGAATCACTAGTCGTCACCATGCCTTCGCCCTTATCCATGAAGCGCATATACTCGTCAAGCAAGAGGTAGCTCCTAGCCATGGAGTCATTGTCCTCAGATACGTAGCACGGAAGGGCCTTGTGTCGATCACAGAAGGTTTTCCATTGTTCCTCAGTAACCAGAAACTTCCTTGCGTCGCGCTTCCAAGTTTCGTTATCATTTTCACCTGCAACGATGAGACACTGGAAGACCTTCCATCGGAATGGCGCTAGCTTCTCGATGTTGGCGACCATATCTTCAATCCAATTGTAGATATTGACTACAGTGTTGAGCTTGAGCTCGAAGTGGTAAGTCTCGAATCACTCCGCGATTTGACATAGCTGGTCTACGTTTTTTTGTCTTCACCGCGCCCAATTTTGACGTTTGTCTGAGCATTAAAAGAATCACAGGAGATCGCCAGGATATCCAACCACTGGGAGTTCTCCTGCATCCACTTCTCGGTGACCTTGCTACCGTTACTGATGATACTGATGCGTCGACACCCAAATTCTCTTTGCAGTAGCGAATCAGACTAGAGAGAAATTTGGGGTGGAGGAATGGTTCTCCGCTGGCGATGTCGGACTTGCGCATACCGGCTTCTTTCAGAAGTTTCATGTCTTTACGAGCCTTGTCGTCCGTTATAATGTATAAATGAGCTGGTCTCAGTGTGGAAACAGAAGCCACATTTGTAATTGAATTCTCGAGGTGGGAAGTAGTTGGCCGAGACAGAAGTATCTGGTGGCTCAGATGGGTGTGATGCTTCTTGTGCCTCGAAGACCGGACTCTCGGCAGGAACGTCGTAGACGGCAGTTTCATGAGGGAAGTTCCTGACTGGCTTTGAGGCAGACTGTTTGTGGAAAATGTAGGCGCATGTCGTAAGAACTACAACGACGAAGAACCGAAGAGCAGGGACTTCTGACAACAGTGATAGCGGAACCATGACTGATGAATGTCTTGAGAAGCCTACAACATCGACACCAAGTGCTATATGATAGCTGAGCTCTTCAAAAAAAAATCGAAGAACTGGACGGTGCAGATTGTATTGTTGGTAGTGATTAGGCGTGATATAACTAACAAGAAATTGTGGACATGTTGACAGCGACAAATCGCTTTCGTGCTTGCTCGCAACAACTTCTTTAACATACAAAGCGAGGGCGCTTGCCACAAAAGCAATCAGGACGAACCAACAACGGAACAGCATGAAAGCGATAATATCAGTCTCTTCTTCATGCTTTCGAGCGTGCTGTCCCGGGATCCTCATCTTGCATGTGGTCTACAGGATGTATCACAAGATGCTAAGGATGGCGCACGCGGGGTATACATGGGTCTTATTCTACCTTAACTTCGCTCGGTAGACCTAATACATACGACTATCCTCATCCACACCCAACAGGTTGTCTCAGCGTCGTAGTTGTTAGTCAGTATCATGAATCCATCAAAGCTCCACAGCTTTGCTATCATCTTTGTCCTAGGTATACCCCCGACGTTACTGATTTCAACTTCTTAGCTACATAGTGACCCTTGACTAGGTGCGCTCGGTGCGGGGAAAGATAGTCGCTGCGCGTACCTAGCTCAAAATTGCGATCTGGTACACTACTCGGTTGGTGATGATCTTCACAGCTGGATGCGTGAGAACAGCAACAGTCCACTGGCTGTCAAGATCCAGGACAAACTCGATAATAAAGGCTTTCTTACGTCTGGAGACTTGAACTCGTTTATAGGTCAGGCCATTGAAGATGCATTAGCTAAGAAGCCTGTCCAAACGCTAAAGCACTAAGGTCGGCGTGAATAGATCAAAGGAGGACAGCATCACGGAAATGACGAAGAGCCTTAGCGAAAACGGACTTTGGCAGAAGGTAATGGTCAAAAGACTTGGGGATACTCCATGATGACCTATGGAGGGCGAGCCATTCATGATTTCCGTAACCCATGAGCTTCAAGCAGGAAAGGAGAGCCTTTAATGGAGGACTATGGCGAGAACGAGAAAACCAGTCCGTGACTTTTGAAAGGATAACATGGTGAGTAAATGAAGTCAATGAAATCGCGCTTAGCTCAACGTGGTATCTGTGTAGAACAAGAAGAGTAGAATGTGATTGTTCTATGTAAGAGGGAGGAAGCCCTGAACTATATAGTAGCAAGGGAGGCGCTAGTAGAGTGAAAGGAAAGGAACACGTGATAGGTATGTACAACAATCTGCCAGTTTGGAAAGTTTTCGTATGTTGTAGGCAGATCTCACAGATATCATAAGAAGGCACAAACTACCACTGCGATGCTAGCTGCAGCGATACGGAGGATTTAACAAGTATTACAAGCGTGAAAACGGTACATTTGTACTACTACTAAAGTGTATATATATATAAAAATCCGTCAGACCAATACCAGTCGTCAAGCGTCTTCGAAAGGCGAAGTTCGTTACAGGTGTATCAACTTTCCATCATTGTTGACTTTTCATCTAAAGCTACAAGAAGCTGTCAGCAGGTGTGACCAAAGCAAGCAACTCCTACCCAATGATCTAGACTAGACTGACTTGACCACAGGAGCAACGTTGACATCAGGCAGCTTGACGAGCGGGCCGTTGATGTTGGGGAGCTCGGTTTCGGGACTTACGTTGAAGTCGTTGTTGTTGCCGGCAGAGTTGCCAGAGCCGGCAGAGTTTCCGTTACCGTTACCGTTACCGGCTTGGTTGTTGTTCTACATCGATGTTAGCATGAGAGTGCAGATGACAATATGTTTGAGGAAAGCTTACGCCATTGCCCTGGCCGTTGCCGTTGCCGTTGTTGAGAAGCGAGTTACCGCTGCCAGCAGTGGCACCAGTGACGGAGCCTGCGGTGGTGGAGACGGAGCCAACAAGACCGTTGACGGCGCCGGTAACGCCGCCGAGGACCTCGCGCCTCAAGACATTGTTGGTGCCTACGAGACCTCCAACAGCGCCAGTGACAGGCTTGACAGTGTCAGTGGTCGAGCCAGTGTTTCCCTTGGCAGAGTTAACGGTAGTACCAACAGTGCTAACAACACCGTTAAGGGTGTCAGTGACACCAGGGATAAGAGTGCCTGCGCGCTTCATGACACCATCAACGCCGACGAGATCTCCAACAGCGCCAGTGACAGGCTTGACAGTGTCAGTGGTCGAGCCAGTGTTTCCCTTAGCAGAGTTGACAGTAGTGCCAACAGTGCCAACAACACCGTTAAGGGTGTCAGTGACACCAGGGATAAGAGTGCCTGCGCGCTTCATAACACCATCAACGCCGACGAGATCTCCAACAGCGCCAGTAACAGGCTTGACAGTGTCAGTGGTCGAGCCAGTGTTTCCCTTAGCAGAGTTGACAGTAGTGCCAACAGTGCTAACAACACCGTTAAGGGTGTCGGTGACCCCAGGGAGGAGGGTACCCGCGCGCTTCAAGAGGCCTCCAGTGACGGGCTTGACCGTATCAGTAACACCGGATGTAGCATCACCGGTCTGGAGGGCGCCAGTGACCTGGCCCAGGAGAGAGAGGAGCTGAGTCTGGCTCAGCTTGCTGAGGTCAAGACTGTCGGTAAGACCACGGCTGAGAAGACCCTTAGTGAGGGAGTCGGTGGTAGGGCCGACGGTGACGCCGTTGAGCAGACCGCCCTGGCCGTCAAGGACGCCATCGACAATGGGTCCGGCAACCGGGACGCCCTCGACGGTGTCAACAAGACCACGCTTGGCGTTTCCTAGGATGCCACCGAGAGGCTTGAGGTTGAAGGTGTTGCCATTACCAGCAGCGTTGCCGGTACCAGCCTGGTTGTTGTTACCGTTGGCATTGCCAGCAGAGTTTCCGTTGCCGTTGTTCTGGCCGTTGTTGTTGCCGTTGCCAGAGATCAAGTTGTCACTGCCAGCACTGGGGTTGGTGACAGAGCCGACAGTGCTGGTGAGACCACCAACGAGGCCAGAGACAGCAGCAACCTGGGGAGTAGGGGCTGCGAGAACCGAGGCGGAGAGCGCAAAGACGGATACGGCGATTGTGGAACGCATTTTGATAGTTTTGTTGATAGTCGACAAGGAAGGACGAGTATTAGAAGTCTAAAGCGAAGTGAGCGACTGGCAAAGAACGAAAGTGAATGTGATGAGTTGGATGATGACTGTTTGGTGGTCTACGGAGTGGTTTATATGTCTACCCAGATGCTCACCACTTTGATACACCGATTCAGTTTGTCCAGCCGATCGACAATCTACTGTACGCTAAAGCCTAAGGCAAGCTGCAGCCGTCGTTGTAGGGCCAGGCATTTTACACCAGGCTACACCATAGTGCGAACGCTGGGACTACAGCTTGTCTAGTCATGTCATGCCGCACACATTGTCGATCTTCATACACCTGCTGGCCGATGTTGCCGTTCCCAATGAGGCTCTGGCACGTCGGCCACTATGAAAGCTTATTGGTCGTCGTGAGGAGTAAGATTGGATGTTCTGGGGTATAATCCACACGTACCAGGGTAAAAGGGACTTATGGCCTCATCTTTAGCGCGTATCTGAGGGTGGATCCCGGTCGTCGAGCTTCCGGATCGCTGCTTGGGATGTTCGAGTAAGTTGTGTTGCGCCACAGATGTCGATGTACCTATTAGCTTTGGTGGGGGATTTGATGTTGGGTTGGGGAATTGGCCCTGCGGGCGATATTGCGAAGGGTCGTCGTGACAGTGCGTAAGTTTCTGTCACACTGAGCACTCATCTCGTGGAGCATGCACGGCAGGTACGGCATCCTGAGGCTTGCTGTTCCACGTGTTGCCCCAATGGATCCCTTGGGGTGCCTCACGTCTGCGTTGCAAGGCTGCTCCCCTGACGATCTACGTCTCTCGGGAGATGTGCATCCCAAGGCGTCGATCTTGCGCTTTCGGAAAAATGCTTCAACAACATCGGCAGTTTTAGTCTAGCGCGTCGAAGGCCCAAGCTGACTCAGACTTCGTGATGTACGCTGCTAACGAGATAGGGGAGATCTGCCACACTAACGCTCATCTAGCGCAAGACGCTATGGCAGATCCCTTGGTGGAGCGCAATACAGTTCGCCGATATGCCACTCTGCGGTTTTCCGGTCTTCGATGCGAGCGCAACTCCATGTTATCCAAGCAAAGTGTTAATGGCCTTTTCGTCGCTGCTTCTTGCTGCCGGCAAGATCTCGCCTTTTTCTCCCGGACTTCAGCCTGTATCACCGTCGATCTTGCTATCTAGACTCAAGCAGCGTAGCGACCTTGCTGTCCACTACGAACACCTGGCCATCTAGCAAACACTCCAAAACACCGGGTCAGGGGTGCAACAAGCTATGCTGCACGGAAACCATGCTCCCGGGAGTTGCGCATACAGATCACAGTACTCGCCCTGCATCGCCATCCAAATGATTTGCGCGACTCCTTTGCACCTCTTTAAAGTTGCGGAATTTACCATGGTGAAGTTGAGGCTGTAATGCTGCAGGTGCAGCGACGTGATGAAACACCTCAGGTGCTGTCTCCAGCCGCAATACGGTCAGTGCTTCCACGTGCGACCCCTCAGCGACTTCTTCAGAGTTTGCCAAAACCCACCGAGATGACGGTGCGGAACTCAATCTACACCATGTACGCAGAAAAAGACAAAGGAAGGGATTAGGGATGAGATGTGCCGAGAGTCACCGGAAGATTCTCCCGCATGTTTTATTGCTTTTCATCTCGGAGTTTTTCCCAGGTCTCTTCTTTGCTTCTCATATCAATCAAGGCCCAGGCGCTCTGGGACGTTGACAGCCCTGTCAAGTTCAGCCATCAGCTCTATGCACCAACTACTTTCTCAACGCATCTTGAACAGTGTCAAGACAGCTCGTGGCATGCACCTTTGTCTTCGATCGTAAACAAATTTCCTCCGATATTGTGTGGACGTCCTCTAAGGACGCTCGTTGGTTGGTGAGGGCTCGTGCAACAAGCTGGTCAATGAGACGCTGCATACCTTATAGCTTATTGAATTCCTCACATTGAACAGGTGATAAATAGATACATGGCAGCGGCGTTCACAATGGCTGCACACCTAACTTCATAACCTTGCTGATTACTGGATCAATCCCTAGTTCTATCCTATGTGCTTGTCTGGGTCTCATATCTTCATGGAAGAATCTGTGTGCCGTGTCTCTGCAACTTAAAGTCCTTGAAGACTTGCAAGGTCCCGTCCAGTTCGACTCGTCATTAGACCAACTTGCTACTGTCCAAACAATGCGACTAGCATGGGTGAGGGCATTGGACACTGGCAATGCGGCCTATATCATCTCGTCATTTTTTTCCATGCAATCATCATGTGAGAACGACGAATTCCGTCATATAGCTCTCTTTACAACAGCTAAGATGTGTTCGGTTGTCCGACGTTCGATGAGGAACAGGATTTCTTCTAGCATAGTAGAAGCACGTAGAACTCCTTGGTCCATTTTCGTCCTTGAAGGATCAAGCGTTGATGTTGCTGTGTCCCCTATGTCCTTGCATCATTTCTGAGGAGTATCAAGCACTCGGGACATATTTCTAGATACGTATTCTAGGTCTCCTATACAGCACAATGTCGGCTTGGCCCACAAACATAACCAGAGGCTTTTCACATTAATCAAGCAGTGTTTACCTTCCATGAATTATCATCAAAGCAGCGCATCTATCCTTGTGGTTCTTGGCTCCCCAAACGCAACATCATCACTCATTGTGGTGATGCCAGACCTCAACTTTCAAGTATACAGGTCCGCAATCTAGCATCTGCTCGGTCAGATTCCCTGCACCCTCACTCCTACCAACATGACTAAACCCGACTCATACATCGCTACCATCGTCCGTCTGCTCAGCTGAGATGAAAAGGATTTGTATCCCCCACGACCGCCTCCTCATACTAATCGCCCCACTATGTACCAAGATCTCCAACATCAGCGACCCCACTCGGAGCAGAACAGGCGCATTCGGCGTTCACAAGCTGGATCATGCTTCATAACCTACCTTCAGTGAGGTAGACTGTCGAGAAACAGTGCCCAATGATATATATCCACACTATCATTTCACGGACGTAGTCTTTATGGTGGGGTGATATGACAAATGCTGCGAGAAGACGATAGTAAATGTGTTTGTTAAAGACTTGGTACCATCCTGGCTTGTTTGTGCACGGCATGGTACAAGGGTAGATCTTCGTTGGCTATGATGGATATATTATCGAAGAACATGGTGAGGTGAACGCAGCTGTTCTTGCTAGACCTGGATTAACTGTAGGGAGTTCCCTGAGGCGGTAAGCCAGGAGATGCAAGATTCCAGCGGAGAAGCGCAGTTCCTATTGTGGTACATGATGAAAGAGGTGAGCAGGAGAGTACCAGTAGGATCTTGAAACCAGGATGTCGCCGAGTTGCCGCTAACGAATGACCATACTCGTGGCATCGCAGCGATGACAGTCTGATTGAACCAGAACGAACAAGCAAGTCACTAAAGATCAAATGTACAATTATCGTCTGCCTGAACTCCAAACGAAACTTTTCCAACCCCGAGTGTATACATATACATGCAGACATAAACGACGTAAAATTATAAAGATTACTCTGAGTCAGTAACGCAGCCCTGGCTAGCGTCCTTGACAAATCGCGCGTACTTGAAAAGCGTACCCTTCTGATACTTCAGTGCGGGCGCAGTCCACTTCTTCCTCCTCTCTGCTAGTTCTTGTTCGCTAACAGCAATGTTCAGCTCATTCGACTCGGAGTCAATGGTGATCTCATCACCGTCCTGGACCAAGCCGATGGGTCCACCTTCTTGCGCCTCGGGCACGATGTGACCGATCAAGAATCCGTGACTACCACCACTGAAGCGGCCATCTGTGATGAGCGCGACATCCTTGCCGAGACCGGCGCCCATGATGGCAGAGCTGGGCTTCAGCATCTCAGGCATACCGGGGCCGCCCTTGGGGCCTTCGTACCGGATGACAACAACGGTCTTCTCGCCCTTTTTGATTTCACCCCGCTCGAGAGCAGAGATGAAGTCATCCTCGGCATCGTAACACTTGGCTTTACCAGTAAATATGGTGCCCTCCTTACCAGTAATCTTGCCAACACAGCCACCGGGAGCAAGGGATCCTCTCAGGATTTGCAAATGACCGGTAGACTTCAGGGGCTCGCTGAGCGGTCGGATGATCTTCTGCTCAGCGGGGAAATCTCTAACGTTCTCCAGGTTCTCCTTCAGCGTCTTGCCAGTCACAGTCATCTGGCTACCGTCAAGGAGACCTTCCTTGAGCAGGAATTTGAGGAGCGAAGGTGTGCCACCAATGTCGTGAATATCGGCCATGACGTACTTGCCGGACGGCTTCAGGTCTGCCAGTAGCGGAATGCGGTTGCTGACGCTCTGGAAGTCATCAATGGTGAGCTTGAGGCCAACCGAGTCTGCAATCGCGATCAAGTGAAGAACAGCGTTGGTCGAACCACCTGTGATGCTGATGACAACCATGGCGTTCTCGAACGCTTCACGCGTGAGAATGTCGCTTGGTCGGATGTCCTCTTTGAGCAGGTTCTTGATAGCGCCACCTGCTGCCAAGCACTCGAGCATCTTCGCCTTGGAGTTGGCCGGGTTGGATGAAGAGCCAGGTAGCGACATGCCCATTGTCTCAATCGCAGTAGCCATTGTGTTTGCTGTGTACATTCCTCCGCAAGCACCCTGCCCGTTGCAGGCATGTCTGATGATGTCGAAACGCTGGTCTTCGGTGATTTCGCCTGTAATGAATTGGCCGTACGCCTGGAAAGCGGAAACGATATCGATCTGCTGATTCTCGAGGGTCTTAGCGCAGCCAGGTTGGATAGTACCGCCATACACCATGAGCGAAGGCCTGTTCACACGTCCCATGGCCATGATAACACCAGGCATGTTCTTGTCGCATCCGGGGATGGAGATGTTCGCATCGTACCACTGGCCGCCCATGACTGTCTCGATTGAGTCGGCGATGATCTCACGCGACTGCAGCGAGTAGCGCATGCCCTTTGTGCCCATGGAAATACCGTCACTAACACCAATGGTGTTGAACTGCATTCCGAGCAGGCCGGCCCTCTCTACACCCTCCTTCACCTTGTGGTTCAGGTCCATCAGGTGCATGTTGCACGGGTTGCCCGAGTACCAGACCGACGAGATGCCGACCTGGGCCTTGTTCATGTCCGTTTCGCTCATGCCGGTGGCGTACAGCATAGCCTGCGAGGCGCCCTGCGACTTGGGCTGCGTGATGTGCTTGCTGACCGAATTGAGCTCATTATCGGCTTTGGCGGTGCGGGCTGCGGAGCTGGAAAGTGCACGTCTGCAAACAATTAGACTTGGTTCTCGATTTCGCGGACAAGAAAACTTACGCTGCGTGCCATTGCGGCCGCGGCGAGCACCTTGCGCGCGCGAGAGCTCCTCCAAAGCGTGCGAGAGACATTGTGGCGGGCTGACTGCTTGTTCCGTGGCGGATTGCTCATCCTAATAATAATTTAAACATGCGAGCTCGGAGGATGCGGGGACGGGGAAACTAGAGCTTCTCCGAGTCGACGATGGCTGACCAATGAGGAGCGACATGATGATGCAACACTATCACCATCTTCTCCACCACAGGCCCACAGCCATCGCACATCCACCAGAAACCAACTTCTTCATCGACGGCTCAGTCAGACCCTCGTGACTCACTTTTGCACGCGACAGAAAAAGTCCGACATGCATCTACGTCAGTATGCAAAGGTACACAGACGCATGCTCATTCACTTTATCGAAATCATGGAATTCGTACTGCAACCTTGTCTGCCTCAATACGTATAGTCTTTTGCGTGAAGGGCAGCATGTGCGTGTTATTCTACAGTCTACTATTGTCACAGCCAACAGCCCATCACTATGCGATCTACGGGCGTGATGGCCACTGAGATCCAAATCAGACTTGCTATATCGAGTCTTGTTGTAGCCTCTCTTATTCATGTCATTCTTCTCACCACATCTTCCTATTGTCTCACTCCCCTAACCCAGCTTTCGAAATGAGATACTTCTTCTGCTTCTTATTCTCTTCATGTCTCGCGCAGGCCGCGAGCAAGGTCTTTACAGGTTTCAACTATGGCGCCTTCTGGAGCCTGGAAGCCAACGTCAAGAAGAAGGCAGACTTTCTTGATGGCTTCAACTTAGCAAGAAATCTCACCACCGACATACCCTTCGATAGTGCGCGCCTGTTCACTTGCAAAGCAGCCGGCACTGTCAATGAGCCTACTGAAGCTTTCGATGCAGCAGTCGACTCCAAGACCAACCTGCTCTTAGGATTCTGGATCACGCCAGGACAGAAAGGCGGCTCGCTGGACGAGAACGTCAAGGATGAAATGGCTGCACTCGAAAAAGGATTCAAGAAACATGGCCAAGCCCTTTCAGATCTAGTTATTGGGCTCTCCATCGGCAGTGAAGACATATACCGTGCCGAGGAGGCCGGCGAGATAGGTGTCACTGCAGCAGTTGTCGGACAAACAATCGCCCAAGTCAAGAAAGACATCGCTGCCTCGTCATTTGCTCAGTACATGAAGGACAAGCCGATTGGCCACGTCGATACAGCCAAGTATGCAGTGGTGGACAACGCTGACTTTATTGGCATGACTGCATATCCATATTGGAATAAAGACAGCATCGAATCAGCAAGCACAAGCTTCCAAAGTTCTCTCGAGCAAGTCAAACAGCACGCAGGTAACCGACCTGTATGGATCGCTGAGATGGGCTGGCCCTCTACTGATACCGAATCACACGGCGCTGCAGTTGCGGGTGTGAACGAAGCACAGAAGTTCTGGAGCGAAGCTGGCTGTGCTGTGTTTGGTAAATACACTACATTCTACTTCGAGTTACTTGAAGATACAACACCAGAACAGAAGGCTGATTGGAGCATCATTGATACCAACACTCGACAGTCAAGGATCAGGAACTTGAGCTGTGGCAATCCACAGGCCAAGCTCCCTACTGGCGCATCAGCTATCTCGCAAGCATCATCTCAATCTGTTGGGTCGACGCCCCCAAGCATACCTGTTTCTGTCTTACCAGTCACTCCAAGCGCGCCAGCGGTGATACCGTCGTCTGAATCTCCGTCGACCGGATCAAGTACCATGCACGTCACGGTAACGAGGACGACTACAGTGACTCCACAGCCCATCTTACCATCACTAGCTGCATCCGGCGACACGTCATTGACCACTTTCATAGTGACTATGACGAGCACTACTATAATAACGGAACAGGCCTCGATTGTTACTTCAGCGAGCGGGAATCAATCATCTTCCCCCACCGATGGTGTCGCTCCACTTGGCAAGTTGTATCCCCGAACAAAATCCGTCAAAGCTAACATGTTACAGCACAATTTCAAGTGGCGATAGGTCCCAAAACGGTCACCGTCAATACCACATCAACAACCATTGTTTTTGCAGAGACTACAACGATAGCCGCCCCGAGAGACGTACCCCTAGATGTCGACTGGTGCATCACAGTCGTCGACATGGACCGAAACAGCAAACCTATCACTATCGCCGCGGGCCCTGCTGGGCTAGATGGAGAATGCATCTCACCTCCAACTTATCAAGGATACCCGTATATAACAGCACGATCAGCAGCGGAGCCGTCTAAGATACCCATCGGAACAAATTGGTGTGTTACGGTGGCCGATATTGACCGCAACGGTCGTCCTATACCTGTTGATGCCGGGCCCGCTGGAGCAGATGGCGAGTGTAGTGTTCCCCCAACTTATAGCGGTATACCTGTGATTACTGCTTTGACTAGCGACTCGGGGGCGCCTGAGCCATCGAAAGAGCTGCTGCTGATGTCTCAGACTATGGACCTTGCTTCGCCTTCCAGTATTCAAGTGCTAGCAGGCACTGTTGCGTCTTCGGCAAGCGCTGTTACCCCATTACCTAGTAAGTCGCTTAGCTGAGTTGGCACTTTGGTTATTTATAACGATCGCCATAGCATCATCGGAAAGGTCGCAATGCAAACGTTGCGAGCCCCGATCTACACCATTGCCTGCTTCAAACTCAACAGTATTAGTCCCAGCATCTATCACGACATCAACATCTCTCTATCTTGCCACTTCGTTCAGGATACCTTCCGGTCCATTCGGCGCTACGCTTTCCGACTCCCCCACTTCTATGCTGTCGGCTGCGACGGACGTCAAAGTGACCGTTGAAGATGGGCACAAAGTGGCAATCAGACGACGAGGGATCAACAATCTCTTCAAGTGGATTCGGATGTAAGTGACTAGAGCCACAGAGTAAATTTTGTCTATACTCTATCGGTCATCACTTCTGCTTTTGGTCCTTAATGTCGACATTAGTAGGAAGGTGTTGTGAGTGTAAGTATGAATGAGATAGAGTGCAGTGTAAACAGCAGGGTTTCCTTGAGATCTTACGCGCATGAGATGCGTGCCGAACGCGTTGCTAGTTAGGTTTTGAGAAATAGTTGGCAATGCATTCCATAGTATCGCACAATAGCATGAACTGTTGCATTGTTTTGTCGAACTATATTATCTTCCCATTATCGGATTTCTAATTTAGCCGTCCACAGGTCCATGCACATAATTCGAGAATGACACCCACAGTATGAGGAGAGATGTTCATCAGCCGTCGTATAAACGGTAGGATTGTTTGTTTGTTCATTCATGTGATATCTCATCTCTCGTACCAGCTAACGTAAGTTTTCCGTAACCGTTAAGAACCCGAAAAAGTCCACCATGAGACACCTGATAGACTCCGAATTCGCACTTTTGCGGATATAACCCGATAACTCGAAACGCACTAAGATGCTAAAGGCGCTTGCCTATATCTTTCTATCAAGGTAAATGGTAGACATCGATAGACCAGAAACATCGATACACAAATCCACAGCGCAATGCAATGTCTGACGCGACTCGCTGGGGATGGCACGCGTCTAAGCAGCAGCCGCTACCTAGGCAGCGGGAGTGGAGGTGGCGGGAGGGTTCTCGACGACCTTCTCGGGAGTCTCGTTGGTGGCAGCGGTCTCGGTGAGAGGAGCCTCGCCATCGGCGGGCGCGTCGGGAGCATCATCCTCCTTGCCGGGGGAGTCGATCGCGACCTTAACGGCGATCTCACGGCCCTCAATTTCCTTGCCGTTCATCTCGGAGCAAGCTTTCTGCTGGAGCTCCTCAGAGCCGAGGGTAACGAAACCGAAACCACGGCCCTTGCGGGGCTCACCGCGGGCCTGGAGCTTCTTAACCATGAAGCGGGGGATGGGGCGGAGGGCGATCTTGGCCTGAGTGGGGGAGTAGTCCTTGAAGATCTCAAGAAGCTGGTTGACTAGTCAGCATACGCTGCGAGAAGGGAGTCTGTAAACTTACCCTATCCTCCTTCAGGTCGTACGGCAGGTTCGCAACCATGACCTTGGTCTTGGAGGGAACGCCATCCTCGGGAGGACCGCGCTGCTTGCGCTCACGGGGTCCCTGGGGAGCGGACTTGTCGGCACCCTTCTTTGCGGTAAGCGCTTCGTTGGTAGTTTCGGTTAGAGGAGCAACTTGGCCGGGTACATTTGTAGGGGTGGAGTCGGCAGGAGCCTCGTTGGAGAGCTCGACCTGCTCGGCACCTTCAGCATCGGCCTTCTTGTGGAATTTGATTAGCTTGTGCACACAATTTGTAGTGTGGGAGGGCACTTACAGCACGTCCACCGCGTCCAGCACGGCCGCCACGGCCACGACCGCGACCACGTCCACGGGTGGAAGTACGGCGACGAGCCTCGCCAGTGTTGCCCTCGGCTCCGCTGCCGGCGCCCTCAGCGTGGGCCTCGGGAGTGCGGGCAAGCTGGATGGAGACCTTGCGGTCGAGGATGGCCTTGCCGTTGAGCTCAGCAATGGCACGCTCGGCCTCGGATGGGGTCGAGAGGGCAACGAAGGCATAGCCGACGGGGCGCGAGGTGCGCGGGTTGGTGGGGATGGTCGTGGACTCGCTGTGCGACGTGTTAGCTTCGCCCTCTTGCGTCATGTGGAGAAAACAGGGTCCACTTACACCAGGTAGTCCTTGAAGAACTCCTTCAACTCCCCCTCGGTGGTCGCGTACGCGAGGTTTCCAATGTAAAGTCGCCTGCCCTCAGCGGCGCTTGCACGCACAGCCTCGTCCTCGGCTGCGGTGGGTTGTTGAGCGCCAGTGCTCTCCGCGGTGGTGGTGGTGGTGGCGGCGGCGGGAGCGGCGTTGTCGGTGAGGGAGGTGGTGGCCATCTGGGCGGTGACACTGTCGACAGGTGCGGACATGATTGCTGAAGTTTGGGTGGTTGACGAACACGAGTGGAGATCGAACGTGTAAGAGGTTGAGGAAACTTGTCGTCCTGGTAGACCGGTAAAGGTAACCTTGAACAGTAGTTGGTGATTGAGTGGTTGATGGGATTGTCGAACCGCCTGTTGGTGGAACTGTTGACGAGGGGGGTGTGGAGTGGGTAGCTACGAGCCCGGGGAAGGTTGAGAGAGGATTGGGGTGATGGGGTGCGTGGTTGGTCTCTGTTGTTGACTTGATGGGGGAGAAAGGGAGCAGGCCTCGCCCAGGCAGATTATTTTGAAGAGCGCAGCCATGGGGCTTGGCCGCATCCGGTAACGGAAGCGGCCCCTGCGCACAATGAAGGGCCCACTTGCCTGTGAGCAGCTACCATGAGTGCATGGATAGGGGAAACGGCGACTAGGCGGCCGGGGCGAGCATGGACGGCGTTCGAGAGGGCGCAGGCAGGTGCATCGTGGCTGCGACCGCCGAGGGAGCACTCTCACCTGCATACCGCGCACCTCGCTCACTGTTGCGAGAGTGCTTTCGCCAAGCTCGACGCCACACGTCGCCCTAGCGCCACAGTAGACCTCCAGCTTGGCGCGCTGCATGACGCTCCAGCTTCACTTCCGCCCCACCGCCCACTGCCGCTAGAAGCATGAAAAAGACCCGCCTGCCGTTGACGTGTCCGCTAGTGCACCGCTTCTTCATGCACTGGATCCGGGGGGCCTGCATTCCAATCTCCCATCACTCGAGTCGGATTTACCGCCATGTCGAGTGCACTGCAGCCGCGCCGCGCCCTGGTTGTCTACGGCTCCGAGACAGGCAACGCGCAGGATGTGGCTGAGGAGATGGGACGCGTCGCTGAGCGACTGAGATTCGACACCGACGTCGCTGAGCTCAACGCCATCACTCTAGTATGTTCGCGGCGACGCTGCGTGCAAGGAACCATGGTTGACTGTTGGTAGAGGCAACTGCTGCAACATCACGTCGTCTTGATCGCCATCTCCACCACGGGCCAGGGCGAACTACCACCCAACAGCCAGAAGTTCTGGAAAGCCATCCGGAGCACTCGACTGCGGCCAGGATGCTTGCAGCACATGAGATTTGCATCCTTTGGTCTTGGTGACACGTCCTATCCAAAGTACAACTGGGCGCATCGCAAGCTATACAACCGGCTCGTGGCACTTGGAGCGCAGCCGATATGCGATCGTGGCGAGTCAGACGAGCAGCATCCAGAGGGGTATGTCAATATCATCGATGCTCCTTTCCATTCTGCCTTCTTTTGTGGGTTCTTATGTCATTTCGACTTGTCATCCTTCTACACACACCCCAACTTCATCCCGACTACCACCACATGTCTGACTATTCGAAAGCATCGACGGCTCCTTCCTACCATGGTCAACGAAACTCCGCCAACATCTTCTCGCCTCATATCCGCTCGCTGATGGTATCGAGCCGATACCGGACAATGTTCTGCTAGACCCGAAATGGCTGCTCGAGACTATAGACGATGGTGCAGCACCTTCACCAAAACTCGAATCTGTACCTGCGTTGAACGGCAACGCGCCTGATGCCCCTCCGTCTGATCTTCTCAACATATCCGGCGGACTTACTGCGAAGATCACAAGCAACGAGAGAGTCACTCCGACGACCCATTGGCAGGACGTCCGGCACCTCAAGTTTGAAATACCAGAGACACATCCATACGTCCCAGGTGATGTGCTTACAATCTACCCCAAGAACTTTCCCTCCGATGTATCTCAGTTCCTCGAATGTATGGGCTGGACGTCCAGGGCTGATGTACCTCTCCGCTTCGTCCCTTCATCGTCGTCGACACCTTCCCACGCCACTCTGCCCATCCGAAATATGGAGCAAGGTAGTACGATAACCTTAAGAGAGCTTTTAACCAACCATCTCGATATTATCGTTATTCCCCGAAGGTCGTTCTTCGCCCAGCTCGCGCATTACACGAGTGACGAATTCCACAAAACAAGATTACTTGAGTTTACGGACCCTCAATATCTGGACGAGCTATATGACTACACCACGCGTCCACGCCGCAGCATCTTAGAGGTCTTACAGGAGTTTGAATCTGTCAAGATACCTTGGCAGCGCGTGTGCAGTATCATTCCTACTCTACGCGGTCGCCAGTTCAGCATCGCGAGTGCGATGAACCCTACCACGGAGCTAGAAAAGAAAACAAAAATCGAGCTTTTGATTGCGATAGTAAAGTATAAGACAATTATTAAAAGAATAAGACAAGGTGTTGCTACGCGGTACATCGCTTCGCTCATAGCAGGACAAGAAATCACGGTCACGCTCTCGCGAGGCGGGCTTGGCGTGAGCAAAGATGAACTCGATAGACCGGTTGTTATGATTGGGCCAGGAACAGGTGTAGCGCCCATGCGTTCGCTAATATACCAACGCGTACAATGGCGCGAGGAGCATAACAAACTCCAGAATGGCCACGCGCAGGAAGATGACGAACCTGTAAAAGATTTACTGTTCTTTGGCTGTCGTAATGCCGAGTCAGATTACTTCTTCAAAGACGAATGGGCGCAGCTCCAGTCCTCCAGCGTGCCGTTAGAAGTCTTTGCGGCATTCTCCCGAGACCAGGTAAGATTTCAATTCCACTTGTTGACGCCCATGCTAACCACACGACAGCGCCAGAAAGTCTACGTTCAAGACCTTGTCCGTCAGCAATCTTCGCTGATATTTTCGCATCTTTTCCACAAATCTGGCATCTTATATATCTGCGGCTCGTCGGGCAAAATGCCTCAGGCTGTACGCGAAGCGCTCATTGAAGCTTTCCAGGGGCATGGCAGTATGGATAGAGAAGGCGCAGAGGATTATCTGGTGAGCATGGAGAAGAGTGGAAGATATAGACAAGAAACGTGGTAGAACCTTGGGGCGATAGGGCCGCCCTTGATTGCAGATCAGACATCGTAGGCTGTTTGATTTCATGAACGACGTTAGCACATCCTACCTTCCGATCTAGACGTGGAGGATTGAGATAAGAGTGGAGAGGGAGACATTAGACAGGTTATTGCGAAGATCATGAGAGGTGTGTGGATGCTGGATTGCAGGATCTGTGATACTGGATCAATTGTCTACACCGCGTACCTACTCATAGATATAACAGAAGGGTCCAGCAAGCGTGCTCGAAACCTCCTTGATAGTCATATTTGGGAAGCCCAGATACTCCCCAAATGTCATAACATCATCCAGCGTCGCATTTCTTGTTGGTGGGACATTCTGGAAAGTAAGGGTACCAGCAATAGTAAAGCGTCTCTCCTTCAAGTTTTGATTCTGCCAAATCCACCAAATTCGGTCAATTTGTGCGTGGTGGTTCCAAAAGTACGGGTCAGACGGAGAGCTGCAAAGGTGGAGATACCAAGTTAGTATATATCTCAGGTACATTCGTACAAGGGGTCTCACTTATAGAAATCGCTACCAGCATCGCCGCCGATTGTTTGATGACCACCAAGATGAACACGGAGTATTCCTGGAGAAGGGTTCTGAAGCATGTTTTGGAAAGCGGAGATATTGGCACTGTCTGTGATTAGTCCGGCGACGTTGACATCGGTGGTCTCGGATGATGAGCGGGTGTTGATGTCTCGCTTGATACACCTGGGGTTGTAGCCAAGACCATCAGGGGATGGATTTGGCTGTACAGTAGTGTCAAGAGACGAGATAGGTCCGACATGCATCTTCCAGCTGGAATTCAGTTAGTACGTAGGCGACGCAGATATTGCTCCTAGATGAGTGCTTACTTCTTGAAGGGTCCAGAAGCGACGCACCCACCTCCGTTACCGGGAGGAATTTCTACAAAGCATCGGCCTGGATTAGGCACGCAGCTAACATTGCGTCCGGGAACGTACTCTCCATCTCCCGAGATGCTCGTGTCGCTGCCATCGAGGAGTGGAGAAGCAGCAGGGTTATCAGCCCACAACGCCCAGTTGTAGTAGGGGAGATAGCCCTTGTACCCGCATTCGTTGCGCAGAGTTTGTTCCCACGCCCACATGAAGTAGCGGTGCCACGACAGAAAGTTGCCCTTATAGACATTAGTCATTCTGAGGAAATATTAGAGAGCAAAACTGAACGTACATTCCCGTGCGTGTATTGCGTTAGCAAGATGTGAGTAACAACAAAATCATCGTAGCGACTCTTAGCCCCTGCAGCAATGGCAGCCGGAGTTCTGGCCTTCTTTTGCCCAGTACACTGAACAGCGTCAATGTAATTCAGTTTCTCTAAACGCTTGAGTTTGGACCTGTATCATGTGAGAAAGGTAATCAAATCGCTTTCGTTAATCTCGTACCATTCACGTCGTCGAGCCACTGTTCTTTTGGTACATTTCGTCGAGTAGCTATTGGGATGTTTGGCGACGTCAAGCCATAGCTGGTCGAGCCCGTTTTTAGCTAGGGTATCAGTTTCGGGTGCTTTTGCCGCCATGGTGCTGCCAGCAAGGGCAAGTAGGAATATGAATCGCATGATGGGCCGATTCAAGATACAAAGGAGCTGATTACTGCTTCAACCGCTTTGCAGAGGAAGTAGGGATCCTTTTATGCGTAAGGAGTCGTAACACTGCGGATACTAGGCATGCAGCACCTGGAACAAGCGCGTCCGGATTCAGGACCTGGCTTTGTCGAGCATGGATAGTTTTCATACCTCTCGTGTGATGGCTAGTTATTTGCCGCCTCTCCGGGCATTAATGCCACGAAGAGACTCGTCTAGACATGCGGACTCAAAGTACCGACGCAAAGAGACTGCAGTACAAGCGGAACAGGCCACCGACTAACGCAGATGCTCCACCAGAACAGCATGATCGGGATTTCCAGCGCTTACCACAAATTGGAAACAGACAGCGCCATCTATGTCACCTTGCCCAACCAGCCGACGGGCGAACAAGCGTCAAACCGATAGATGATCTATGCTGAGCACAAAGTCGTGTACTAGACGGACGGCAGGCGTGTGGCGACCCGTATGCGAGGAACAATATCTTAGCTCCAGCTCTACAGCCGTATTACTGCGCCGCTCTGCTGCAGTGTTGTAATATCCAGCCGACATGGGCGTATGCATCAGCTGCTTGGCGTGGGAAGCGAGCCGAGGGGACGGATTGTGCTGCGAAAGCGCTCTGTCAACAGAACATGTTGCGCATCCCGTCTGTCATGTTTTGACTACAACGTGGGCTTGAAAACGAAACATTTAGGTTCCAAACAGAGTCAGGAAGAATGGTGGTTGATGTTCGTCGTTGCCGTGCACTTTCTCCGATCGCCAAGCTGCTAATCCACTCCCAGAAAACAATCGGATCTTGGGAAGAGCCTCGGGACATACTTGACACGACGCGCATTCAAACATTGCCTGCAACGATGACCACAGGACGGATATCAGTCAACGCTCTCGATAGCCTCCCTGACGAACTCATTCTCCTCATCCTAGATCAACTGGATGCAGGTGACTATTTCACGCTACGCGATTTGAACGCGACAAGCTCGCGATTTCGTCGTCTCACGATAGATCGACTCTATCGAAGATTTCCAGGTTGCTCCCCAGAGCAGTTCCTGCGTACCATAGCGCTGTCGCATCCAGACAAACGCCATGAATTCATGAATTATGTCAAGGAGGTGGTGTGGTATCAGAACTATTGGGATCGACCATCTCGACGTCGATGCCTACCTCTAGGCGATAGGCATACAGTTGCCAACATACTGAGGAGTTCTGGGGCTATTCTGGACACGACAGATCTCTCCACAGACTTGCCTGGACGCTTCATAGGCTTCTCTTCCGAATATGAAGTTCATTGGTGGTATCTGGAGTTCTTCTTGTTCTCCACGCCCAAGGTTGAGAAAATTACTATATACGACGCATGGCAATGGGACGACCACAGTTACTGGTTCAAGAGCCTGGCTGCCAACCCAATTCACTTCGAAAGTCTTCGATCCATTACCGTATTCGGTCCTCTACGCCTGAGAAATATTGTGCCGCTTCTGACTCTGCCTTCCATACACGCCTTAGATCTTACACAAGTCGTCGATATGCGCCAAGAACCCGACAGGGAGTTTTCATGGGCCCATGACGGCGAATACTACGTTGACCAACGATTGGCGAGTGGTTCGTCTCTTGAACATCTGGTTATACGGGAGTCAGATCTGCATGTCCCGTCTGCAGTGGGTATCCTTGAGAAACTTAACAAAGTCAAGAGTTTCACCTACGAGCATGTGTGTCATGAACTTGCATTGCATCCCGGGATGCAGCCGTCCATTTTCCCGTGGGTTGGCAACTTATGCTGGGGTCCAGATAGCTCTCTCGAAAGTTTGCATCTACGTATAGAGTCGTCAGTAGTGACGCATGAAGAGTTGACATCGCTCTGTCACCACGTTACTGGTCCTGTACTAGCAAGGCTTCGTACTCTGAACATCGGTCCCTGTAGTGTCAGCACTTTCAAAGGCTTGGATCTCGCACAATCTGAAGATCTACCAACTATAGCTTCTAGGATCGTAGCCGCATTTCCAGACACACTCGAAGCTCTACAGATCCAGTGGGCTTACGAGCGTGATGGAGAATGCCGGTTAAAATTCTTCGTTGATATCTTACGGTACTTGGCTGAAGCCATTACTGGTTCAAACTCTAAATTGAAGCACGTCTCTATCGTTGACTGGCCAGCACTTGCAGGCTGGTTCCCTTTCCAAGACCAAGTCATCAGTTTGAAGCGGTTATATGAACGCCGGGGATTGCAATTTGACATAGTCTACGAAGAGATTGAGAATGGAGAGCCACTGGCCGTCATGGAAGACGGGGAGCCTGGTTGGCTTTGGATCCAAAGGACGGAATATTTTGCGACACATTGCAGATTTTCCCGCCCATCGTCTAATCATGGCTAGCAGAGTGTGCGTATACGATCTTTGAAGCATTTATAGACGGTATCCACAAAGTTTCGTACGGGATCTGGGTGCGTGTTGGTGTAGCACTAGCAAACAAGACTACGTTGCGGCTGACACAGCTAACACGTGCTTGACCGGTTCGACAATCGCTAAATCATTAGCGTCTCTCACAACGCGGGGAAGCTCCTGTTCCCTGTCATCGTACTTGGCGTCAATTTCTTTTTGCGAAATGGGACAAGAGCTTCAATGCGTAGCAAGCCGTCAACGGCGGAGTATACCTTCACCAGCCGTTCACTCAGACGGCATAGTAGTCCAGATGGCTACTAATCTCCCATCCAAACCGGGCTTCGATACTCTTCCCAACGAACTTGTCATAAGCATCATCGAACGCATGCCGAACGATAACGCTAAGGATATATGCAATCTAAGCCTGACTAGTCGTCGCATGTACACGCTTTCTGTGGATCATATGTACAAAAGTCTTCTAGTACGACGTCCGTGGCCACTTCTGCGTACGTTGCGATCCAGCCCGGAACTTGCAAACCGAATTCGGGACATTACATGGAGGCACAACTTCAACGATCATGACGATACCGAGGAAAATCAAGCCGTCCTCTCCAGCTGCATCAAGTCTCTAGAGTCGTCTCACCAGGACGGATTGATGCGTGATTCTTCTGGGCTTCGGTGTGATCACGAGTTCATCGAGATACTCCTAATGTTCACTCCGAATCTCCGTACGCTTGCTATCGCAGATAGAGCCTTCTGGCCTGATGGCGAATATTGGTTCAGGAGGATCGCAAACAACCCGGATCGGTTCGTGCACTTACAAACCATCAATATACACGGTCCACTGTCAGTGGAGGCCATAGCATACTTGTTCCTCCTTCCTTCACTTCGGAACCTCATCGCTTCGGACTTAGTTCTCCCCGAGCGCACCGACAACAGACGAGTTTGGGATAATGAGATTCCGCTTAGGACAGTGTTAGACCCTGGTTCATCTCAAGTTGAGAAGATCGTGTTGAAGCGATCAGTTGTGGAGGTGCCGACGCTAAAATACTTCACCGAAGCTTGCAGAGATTTGAAGAGCTTCGCATATGAACAGGACATCAACAACGATCAGCGTGGCATGCATTCTCGAAGTCTCCTATCGAAGTTTGGCGAGCTTTCAGCAGCTTTCATTCTCAACCGCACAACACTCGAGCACCTCTCTATCCGCGGTGACCATCAGATGCTTCGTCAGGAGCACGTACTACAGGTAGCACGATTGGCTTCCAACATGTCAAACCTTCGTTCGCTAGATATGGGCTTGATCACACATGACGACGACCCGATACAATGCACCTCCGATTTTGTAGCAAAGATGGTACGCCTTCTTCCGCCCACACTTGAAGAAATGAGCTTTGAGATTGACTGGCAAGAGCACTGGGGCTCGAGAGGGTGGGAGGGGCCAACAGAGATGTTGCGCTATCTCGCTACTATCGCTTTTCCAAAGCTGTCCTTGAAGAAAGTCGCTGTGGTGGATTGGCCGCCTTTCTTGGGTCATTTCCCGCCAGACTTTGCACAGCTACATCAGTGCTTTGCGGAGCAAAGCATAGATTTCGTATCCGTTCCCGCCAGTATCGAAGGGCCGGATCCGCTGCAGTTGTTAGACTTCGTAGAGCCGGGGTATGTGTTCGTACAAGTCGCTGTTGCCGAGTACGCGTAATTGCGTTGCAGTCACGTGGTACCGCAATATCAGTCGTGTGAAGATCAATGCAGCTACTCTGCGTTCTTTCCAATCAAAAATGAGACTTTGCGATCCATTCATAGAATCGGTGGTGGGTGAATGAAGAGCTGAGCGCGCTAGTGAGATATTAGCGTCAAGCTATGACTCGCGTGGAGGGCAGCTATAATGTACGTCATGTTCAAGTTACAACGCGCCCCTCCACATCTCTTGTTCACAAACTATTCTCGATATACGGCCCGTCACCGCGACTTTGATCATCTCAGATGGCGCAAAAAAGTGACCATCTATTACAGCGTCCTCTCTATGGTAAAATATTGCTCCCTCCACGAGCGCGCATGGAATTAACGTCCACAGTGTTTGATCTGCCCGAAGAGCTGTTGGCCACACTCACTCTCAAAGACCAGCCCGAGCACCCGATAGAAGAGACACCGCCTCAAATACCGACGACTGCAAACGACTCTTCCAATACCGCCGAAGAAGAGAGCAACAGCCCGGCAAAAGCGACATCGTGCAACCTCTGTGGGCTCAGCTTTGCATCTCTTGCAGACCAGCGCAATCACGTCCGATCAGACCTACATGGATACAACCTGAAGCAAAAGATAAAAGGTGCGAAGCCTGTAGGCGAGGCTGAGTTCGAGAAACTGATCGGAGATCTGGACGAGAGCATATCAGGGTCTGAGTCATCAGAATCCGACGAGGATGAAGATGCAGATGGAACGAAGGCCAAAGAATCCACGCTTAGTGCGCTATTAAAAAAGCAGGCCAAGATATCAGACCCCGAGTTTGACGAGTTTTCCTCACGGAAGAAGCAGAGAGGACCTGGCAAGCCTCCGTTGATGTGGTTCACGTCTCCTTCAATACCCGACAACATGTCACTAGGCGTGTATCGCGCCATTCTTTCGAATACAGAGCAGGAAGAGGAGTCGCATGTTTTGGACGCTTTACGCAAGAAGCAGCTTTCTCCGAAGCAACCCCCAAAGATCAAGGCGAATGAGGCCGGTGTCCCGCCACCAGGCATAGATATCGGGCCACATTACTTCCTATGCATGATAGGAGGTGGCCACTTCGCTGCCATGATAGTCGCACTGGCACCGAAGATAGGAAAGAATCACACTGGATTCGATGAGCGATCGGCGACCGTAGTTGCGCACAAGACATTCCATAGGTACACCACACGACGAAAACAGGGAGGTTCGCAATCAGCCAACGACAACGCAAAAGGCAATGCACACTCTGCCGGTTCATCGATCCGTCGTTACAACGAGACTGCATTAATCGCTGAAGTTCGTGAGCTATTATCTAGCTGGAAGAACATGATCGATACCGCAGACTTGATCTTCGTACGCGCAACCGGCGCGACGAACCGGAGAACTCTTTTTGGTCCGTATGAAGGACAGGTTCTGCGTCATAATGACCCACGCAATCGAGGCTTTCCCTTCAGTACCCGGCGGGCGACTCAAAAAGAGCTGATGCGTGCGTTTATTGAACTCACTCGAGTGAAGCAAAGTGCTATCGATGAAGCAGCGCTTGCTGCTCTGGATTCTTCTAGAAAAGAAGCGGCTGCTCCGACACCAATCCCAGAAAAACCTAAGCCTAAGAAACCAACAAAAGAAGAAGAGGCTGCGACATTACACACTTCACAGATTATACCCATGATTAAGCGTTCGAAAGTACCTGCGCTTCTCAACTACCTCAAAACAAACAACATCCCACCAAGCTTCAACTTTCTCCCCACCAATCACCACACACCGACGCCGCTGCATCTTGCTGCATCGCTCAATTCTGCTCCTATCGTCTTCGCGCTTCTGACGAAAGCCGGTGTCGATCCAGCTCTGATGAGTGGCGAAGCGCGGACCCCTTTCACGCTGACTGGCGACCGTGCAACCCGTGACGCCTTCCGTGTTGCCCGTTCCGAACTCGGAGAGTCAGCTTGGGATTGGGAGAAAGCCGGAGTGCCTACAGCCATCACCAAAGCTGAAGCTGACAAGCGAGATGCTCAAGAAAAGACCGAGAAAGCTGCAGAAAGTAAGGCTGAGGCTGACCGGCGGAAGGCTGAGACCGAGCGCGTACGGAAAGAAAGCGAGGCTGAAGAGGTCAGGAGAAAGCAGCAGAGGCTAGGCAAGGGCAAGTCATTAGGCGCGCTACCTGTCAAGACTGGAGCAGATTTGAGAGAGGAAGAAATGAGGGGCTTGACGCCAGAAGCGAGAGCTAGAATGGAAAGAGAACGGAGAGCTAGGGCTGCTGAAGAGAGGCTCAAGCGGATGGAACGTTGAAAGCGCTTCTATGGGACTCATAATTTCTTACCCGCGTGTTAGCCTATCGGGGAAGAAGACTTTCTGCACGCTCGGCTGTGTGAATGACTTGTAAGAGTAACGCGAGATTCCACATGGTTGTATCATCGACTCTCGTCGTTCGGAACAACTAAATGATCACGAATCACACTTTGTGTCCAACGTAAACCATTCGCCTGGTTATTTCATACTCATGTTCTTCACATGGGTTGAATGAGGTAAAGACAACTACTTGCCCGAATTGCTTGGACATAATGAGCAATACTAATGGTAACAAGGGAGGGAAGAAGGTAGATGATGAAATCAGCACGGGTTAACATGGATCTCAGAGACCGCCAAGCGGGCATTAGAGATAGACCGCGAGAATAGACAGAACAGCAAACATAAGTGAAAGGGTCCAAGACGCTCCTAAACCAAACACATGACACCGCCAAAGCTGCCTCAGTCTTCGCATATCTTGTCTATTATTCGTCACAACAACAACTGCATACCATACGTATTTTTCACCATGACAACTACTCTTCAACCTCGCACTAGCGAAACAACACCACTTTATCTCAGTATACGCCTAACGACTCGCGCAAAGCAGAAGCCAACTATCGGTACGTATGATATCGCTTATGCGGATGAACCGTTGGAGCGAATGCGAGACGATCACGTCCAGCCTAAACTGCAACACAACCGCTATGGCAACGTGATTTCACAACACTCGTGAGTGTATACCTCTGCCGTCTTCACACCTGCCCCTTACGCTCGCTCCATGAGGATCA
Organism: Alternaria burnsii; assembly: GCF_013036055.1. Lineage (NCBI taxonomy): Eukaryota > Fungi > Ascomycota > Dothideomycetes > Pleosporales > Pleosporaceae > Alternaria > Alternaria burnsii. The sequence goes on from NW_024066111.1 coordinate 1,452,425, forward strand.
CTATGCGATGCTACGATGACAAGGTCTCAGACACACGGCTATCCATCATTGCAGTCGATGAATATAAGCACATGTCCGAAGGAGCTATGCGAGAGGATATCGCTCGCTATATCGATGCAGTAGTGCAGACTCTAGCAGGTCAACAAGCGCAGATAAGACAGGTGATGACTAGCACGGGCTATGATATTGACCTTCAAGATCCAGTGACCGGACAAAACAATTGGTGGTGTCTACTGCAATGGTCAGCTTGCAACACGAGGGCGTATCCAATTGGGAGACGTATTCTGGAACAGAACACGGAGAGAATGAGAGAAGTTCATGAGGATTGGGAACGGGAAACAGATTGGGAGGCTTTCGGATGTGTGGAAGAGGGAAAGAAAGAGCGGTTGGAACTCCATGCTGCGTTGGACTTGGTCGAGGTGAACACTGACGTTGAAGAAGAAACGATAAAGTTTGGAACGGAGGGGGACAGTAAGATGATCGGAATGAGTGCAGAGCATATGATATGACTGAGAGAAAGAGATGATCATGAGTTGGACGCGATCTACTACAGACTTCTAGAAGAAGGTACGAAGTCTTCTTCCGGGAACAAGCTACACCTTACGCCATGATCGTAATGGCGCTGATCAGGAGTAGGAAGATGATATGATGGTGTAGTGTGTATGAATATCCAACATATAATGCCTTGACACTACCTCTCAGATCCAATATTCGACGTTATACATGATAGCAACTGTAATCTTTTGGGGTTCAATCTTAATGCCCAATGACGTCACCCCTTCAGTGAACTTCACCGCAAACTTCCATCCTGTACTACCACTACCACCACCACCACCACCGAGGCCGATCGCAACCTGTCTGAAAATGTCATCCACCAATATTCACGACCAGGAAATAGACGCGCGATCCCGCTCGGCACTTGCTTCGACACGGCGCAACCTCCGCTACCTCTACGACCCGAAAACCGCGCCCAATGCCGTATCTTCACGCCGCACACGCGCGCTTCTCCGTGTCGTGCGCTCCGGAATCATTTTCGCTTTCTGGAAGCTTGTGAGGTATGCGAAATACGTTGCAATTGGTTCGCTGGTGGCGACGATAGGTGCTGGGGCTTTTGGCACATTTGTTAGTGGGGCGGGATTCGTATTAGCCCCGACAGGCATTGCAGGCACAATTTTCGCCGCGACAGTTTGGGGGGCGGGGAGATTTGCTGTTAAGAAGGTGAAGAAGAGGTGGGGCATGGGACAGGATTACGAGGATGATGAAGAGGAGTGGGAGGACAGAAGACACACGGGAAGGAGGATCGACTTTGGCGCGGAGGCTATGCCTTGGTGAGATATGGTTGAAAAATGATGAGGGAGTGGCAATCCTGCGATGCATTTGTGATACAAGGTCACGGATATCCAGAGTGTTGAGACAAGAGTGATCTGTGGACAAATATGAGTACGACACCTTTCGACAGCCCAATTTCCTGCAACTACTTCGACCTTCCCGTTCGCATAGCCGTTTTTGCGTGTCCGCAAACACCAGCAAGATGCTACAGGTCCACCTTCTCTTCCGCATTAACACAATAGCCACGACACATCAGCCTTCCTAGGATCCTTTTGACCAGCAACGACCCTTCTTCCGTAGCATAGACGTGGTCAACACGGTCCTTCTGTTACGCTACGACCGCGCAATATTCTCCTGGACCATCGTTAGATACTACTTTGCCCATTACTATACCTGTTGTCTCTGTATGGTCGCTTGTGAGGCATACCACGACCCCAGTGTAACCATATCTATCATACACAGCACCCTTTCTGTGGCCAAAGCGCAAGAGACTATGCAAAACATGGCTGGTATGGTTGAGGAGAGCGTCATAACGCGGCGGCAGGCGTGTGGAGAGGGTTGGAGCTGGGACGCAGGCGCAAATCAGGACGGATAGCTTATCAAATCGAAGACCACGTGGGGAGGAGAGCACTGTGTGAAAATTGGCTCGAACACTAGAAGAACCTACTCGTATCTCCTTGAGTTGATCGCGTGTGAGGATCTCACAGAGGAGCTAGCAAAGGACGTTAACGGTGAGGTGGGAGACTGAGACGAGGTCGAGCGAGGCGGCGATCAAGAGAGGGCGAACACCAAGGCCGTGAGTTCGAAGGCGACGGAGCAAGAACACGAGTACGGCGATTTGAACATGAGGCTACGTGAGCAATTTGCCTATCAATTTGCTAGACGACGAATCTATCAAAGGGATCAAGTATCGGGCGAACAAGATATGGTATCATTCCAGAATGGCACGTAAACTAACTCGACAACGTTTTTCTATAACACAGATGGGCGCAAAAGCGCTTTAGTGAAGCGCCACTAAATACAACCCTGACCTTGAGTATTCTAGTGGCCGTGCGAGTGCGCATGCCCTATTTGGGTGATGAGCGGAAGTAGCATGCCGATCATTACAATGCTTATATCGCTCTTGGACATGCTGCTGTTGCCAGGATAGGCATCCATGTAGCCGTTTGCTGTGGGATCTTCATACGCGTGCTGAGATGCTGTGGCTTCAGACATGGAGTGCATGGCCACATACCTATGTTGAATCAGTATACGAGAGGGTTTTAATAGAATATGAAGGACTTACAAGAAAGTTCCACCGGAGAAACATAACACCCAACCAGTAGCCCATGTCAGACCTTCATCACCACCCAAGTGGTTGCGTCCAAACATGTGTACAATAGCCCAAGTAGCCAACGCGCCAGCTGGGGCCGCTAAACTGAAGAAAGCCAGATGTGTCCGCGCCTTTCGTTTCGAAAGCCCTTGCTTGAGAAGGACGGAGGTGAGGCCAAACGCTGCAGGAGCTTTGTGCAGCATAATCGCAAAGAAGATGACCAGCGATAGAGACGTGGATTCGGCTGTGGAGGAAGCACCCAGTGCGATTCCATCGGCACATGCGTGTACAACCAGACCAATGGTGGCTGCTGGTGTCTTCTTCGTGGGTGGCGGGGGGAGACCGGGTGTCGCTAGGGGTGTTACTGCAGCGCTCTGCATACCCATTCCGTTGAGACTCAACGAAGATGAGTTGTGCGGTCCACGTGCCAGGTTGGACAAGGAGATATGCATTGGTTGGTACTTTGGTTTCGCAGAGGCCATGGCTTCTGGCAGGTGCTCGACCAGGAACATCAAAATGTATCCTAATATCAGAGCAACACCAATATATGCGTGTGGGCTGGGCCCGTCGTCATGGCTGGCTTCAGCGTGTCCTTTAGCTGGCTCGTCGTCTTCGGGGGCGTGCACGCGGGTATGACCCTCCTTGTGGCCTTCTGTCGAGTCGTCGTCTCCACCTTTCTGCGGATGGGGATCCTCGGCTGGCTTCTCTTTCTCCTTGCTGTCCTTAATCTTCTTCAGCTGCATGTCAATAGCAGCTTTGTCGCTAGTCATGTCTACGGCGCCCGGTGCCTTGACTGCTCCTCCAGTGAGCGAACTTGGTTCCAGTTGATCCGCCCTCTTCCAGCTCGGGAACTTGGCTGGATGAGGTATCTCTTTTTGCAGGCTCATGACGGACGGGATGGTTTGGACGCTTCGCGCACTATGCGAGTGTGTTTTGCTTCCCGCGCTGTACATGGTCTCGATGCCTTCGGGTATGATGACGATCAGCGAGGTGCCTACTAGCACACCGGTGCCGAGCAGGGTGATGATGCGCAATTGGCGGGTGGAGAGGTTAAAGGAGAGGGGGAGAATGCCGGCGAGGAAGGAGCTGTGCACGTCAGAGTTGGGTCGTGTACACTGTAACGGTTGGAGACATACGCAACAGCCATGACGGTGCTCAGAGCGAGCAGCATGAACAATCCGTCCCACATATTGTCGTCGTATGCAGCGCCGTCCCCTAAGCGGATGTACCAAGAAAGAATGCGCCGAGTGCAGAGAAAAGAGAAAAAGGTTGTAAGCGGTTCAATCGACGCTATCCATGCCTCGAGCAGCCGGCCGTCGCAGTATGGGTGAGGTGGTGGTGGTGTGGGTGGTGAGGGTTGGGGAGTTGTGAGGCTGTTGTGGACAAGTTGGTGGCATAGCGCAACTTTCTTGAGGCTTGGTAGCAGGGGCGGCAACGACGTAGTGCTACACTAAAACGCGTCTCCCGTCGCGCTAGTCGCTCCTTCACTTTGCGCGCTGCATCCACTTGACCCCGGTCGCGTACCATCTATTCCAGCAAACACCGCCATTATGGAGCTTGACTTGGACGACTGTAAGTCGCAGCACCCATCACCACAAGCAACACCAAGGTGCAGCATGGACAGCTTTGGCGCATAGCTCGCTGACATTGCCTAGGGGTCACCAACTCCAACGAGTGCTTCCACATCAACCTCTACCGCACATCAAACCAGAACGGCCCAGAACGCATCCTCGACGAATCCTTCCACCCAAGCTTCACCCACACTGTCATCGAAGAGAACGAGACAATCGCGGGGTACAAGAACCCAAGCATCGAGCTTGACTTTCGCGCAAACGACCTCAACCCGAAACTGAAGATATCCTTTGACCAGGAGCTTGACCTCAAGAAGATCTCCCCAGATCTGAACCAGGTTGATCTATCCCCGGAGCTGTTCCGCGAGTACCTACCCGAGTCCATCGATGATGCTGCTGGCGCTACGTCTTCAGATTGGAGCCCACCGGGAGAGCGTATCAACACCTTCGGTCTGTACGGAAAACAGTATGAGATATGGAAAGCTCCAATGACTGATCCCGACGCTCGACGCATCTGGACGAATATGAAGATCCTCAACCTGCTATTCATTGACGGCGCGACATTAGAGGGCTTGGAGGATGAGGAGACGCTTGATCGTTGGTCACTGTACCTTCTGTACGATGTGACACCTCTGTCAGACGCATCGCTTTCCCCATACACACTCGCCGGTTTCTCTACATCGTATCGCGCTTGGGTCTTTCCCACCTTCGACATTGCGCGTGCTACCAAGCAGCTGCCATCTCCAGCCGAAAGCAGTAATGGTGACGCTGGGAAATATACACCACCTCGTCTGACTCAAGATCCCGACACTTTCCTCTTTACCGACAAGCTTGATCTTCTCGAGACGCCGTCGAGGGAACGCATTTCACAATTCCTCGTCCTCCCTCCATACCAAGGTCAATCGCTCGGAAGCCGCTTGTACGATGCCATCTTCCACGAGTTGGTGAATAAGCCCTTCATTTACGAGATTCCGATTGAGGACCCAAGCGAGGCTTTCGATGCCATGCGAGATTACAGTGATATCACATACCTTCGTAAACTTCCCGCCTTCAAGGACCTGTCAATCGCCTCAAATCTTTCCCAAGAGTCGTTGAGAAAGGATTCACCAATTCCGCGGGACCAAATCCTCGGGAACGGCAAAGACCTTGAGGAGCTTCGAAAGAGCACCAAGATTGTGAGCAGACAGTTCTACAGGATGGTCGAGCTTCATTTGTTATCAACAATTCCGCCAAACAATCGAAACCGTGCACGAATCACAAGGAAAGCAAAGTCTACCAACGAGAACGATAGAAAATACTACTTCTGGCGGTTGGCCCTTAAGCATCGAATCTACAGCCAGAATGCAGACGCGCTGGATCAGATGGAGGATGTCGCAGAGCGCGTGGAGAAGCTGGAGTCTGCAGTCAACTCGCAGCAGGAGGAGTTCGAGGAGCGTCTGGAGGGGTTGGAGAAGCGTCAAAGTCTTGCTGCTGACGAAACGTCTGCTCCAGCAGCGGGTGCAAGGAGCAAGAGGAAGAGAGCGGTTGTGGTCGAAGACGACGAGGATGACGAGTGGGAAGACATGGATCAAGTGTCAGTTGCTAGCTCAAAGAGGATGCGATCGTAGAATAAAAGGCTGTGACGGTGTCTGAGGTATCCAGATGAGGGTGGCGGCTTTCCTGGTTGATCAGGGTGTCTCGAAGATCGTAATCGGTGTCGAAGCCTTGCCCTGAGGTCTCATTGGTAATTATAGTTTAGGCAGTATACCCAATCCACGAAATGTTCTTGCGCCATTACCAAAAACGCGTAATTGATACTCGGCTGGGTAACGATGCTATTTCTACGGCGATTAAAAGTTAATCTCCGCGCGGGGCAGAGCTACCCCACGCCCAAATTTTGGAATCTGAACGTCGAGCCTGAACCGCATCAACGCTGCGCAAACACAATCACCCAGCTTTTCTCGTGAAGTCTTCGGATAATTCATATACACGATGCCAGATCGTCAATTCAACCTCACTGTCCTAATCTCAGGCAATGGCTCAAACCTCCAAGCCCTCATTGACGCATGTGCATCCGGTGCCCTCCCTAACACGCGCATAACACATGTCATATCAAAGTATGTTGGCCTCTAAGTAAGATTCCTCGATAAGACACCTAATATACCCGCAGTCGCAAAGCAGCATACGGTCTCGAACGCGCCAACAAAGCCTCGATACCAACAACCTACCACAATCTCGTTTCCTACAAAAAGAAACACACAGACGACAAGGCCCGCGAGGAGTACGACGGCGATCTTGCAAAGATAATTCTACATGGGCAACACCCACGCCCTGACCTTATTGTTTGCGCAGGCTGGATGCACATCGTCACCACTTCCTTCCTTTCACCCATTGCCGAAGCCGGTATCAAGATAATAAACCTACATCCCGCTCTGCCGGGGGAGTTTGCTGGTGCGAAAGCAATCGAGCGTGCGTGGACGGCGGGTAAAGAGGACGGGTTGAAGAGAACTGGCGTTATGATACATGAGGTCATTGCGGAAGTTGATGCTGGAGACGCGATCGTTACACAAGAGGTAGAATTGAAAGAGGGAGAGACACTGGATGGTTTAGAGGAGAGGATTCATGCGGTTGAGCACGGGTTGATTGTTGAGGGAACAAGAAAGGTGCTTGGGGGTTTGGGGAACAAATCGTGAGGAATGGTCGTGGGTGCGATGAGTCAAAGATAGGATGTTATGATACCCAAAATGGATGATATGGACACATGTGTGAGCCAGGTGTGATGGGTTTTATGCATGAGGGCTTATACAATAGAAATCAAAGGATTATCGTGCGAGATTTTAGGAGTTGTCATCTTACTAACGTTATGAATTATGTGCAGCTAATACGAGTAGTCAGGTTCGACAGTCACGAGCTTACGGCTACGTCAGATTGTGGCCATACTCCACGATTCCATGCTCCTGTCACTTCTGAAAGGAAGAATGACAATCTGAAGAGGACAAGAGTAAAGAAGGAGGTTATTGCAATACAATCGGATAGTTGAGTTAGACTAGCTATACCCGAAACATTCTATTCAAGTCTAACTACCCCCGCTACGTACTAAACTCGACTCAATGTGAATTGCCGAGGAGGTCTTCCGAAGTGTGGTAGAAGCCGCTTCATTGAGTGAGTTTTGGATGTCCTGGGTACTTAGACCACCATGATGCACAGACTTAGTTCGAGGTAGTATAAGCTTGGGGTCTAATCACAACAACTTTCTTGGAAATCATGTTTTGCTCGAGTATGTCCGGTATTGAGCGGATGATGCGGTCGTCTATAGGGAACATCGGTTTGTATAGCTTTCAATCGGCAACAAACCCTAGAACGTGCAGCGAGCCACTTTGCGAAAACAGGGTATTTTTTGTGTTGTCGGATCGTGGGCTGGACACTCGAAAGGACCTATATGCCGCGAGAGCTTGTCGCTATATTTCCATCATCTACATATTCGAGTGCTTTCATGCTGCGATTGTCTAGTCATCCTTCTTGAGATAGTTGACCAAGTCGACCATTTCAGATTGTGACATGGCGGAACTCATAGCTCGATATGCTTCGTACAGAATCCAGAGAGGGAAGACGACCCACAAGCCATTAAAGAATGCAAGGTACAGCCAACTGCTGCGTGTTAGTCAAGAACCACTACTCCTAAGCTATACGGTGTACGAGATTGGCAGCTGACACAGGCCGAAGGAACACGCCAGATTCAGCGTGATTACATATACAGCTTGCATGTTTTGTGCGTTGTTGTGTTGAGTTGTGTGGTCGTAGTCGAGAGATGAGAAGTGGGTCCGCGGGAGATGGCGCACCGGACAGCGCATATGCAGGACCAGCACATCACTGCTCTTAGACCAGGAACGACACATTCAACGCATGTGAAAGTGTTCACTTTGTGTGTGGATTTGTAGGTGAACGCACATGAAGAAGAAGGAATGGACAGTTGCAGCTGTGCAATGGACCAGAGGTGCGACGCAATCCTCCCACAACTGTCCAAGAAGACATGACCGTGAAGAATGGAGAATACACAACGAACGTGAACCATAAACTTACAGATACATCCAGTTGCTTGTGTCGAGATTGGGGCTTCCAGTCAGCCACTCAGGCGCGAAAGTCATCCAGCCTAATGTAGCGGTGAACCACGTGTCAGCCACATACTCGCAACAACGCAGTGTTGTCTCATCTCAACAATCCTCGGGCCGGGCCCACATCTCGCTTCACTAATTGTAACAGCTTCCATAACTTGCACATACTAGGCATTAACGGGAACAAAGTAATGAGAGTGTTTGTGACTCACCTCCGTATATCTCCCCTGTGGCCAGTACTATCATCCAGAACCACTTCTTCAACACACCTTTCTTCTCATCTTTCGAGAGAAGATAGCAGATCCAACATGCCAACGGGCCCGCAACAAAAACAGTCAGTATCTCGAGAGCCACAACCGTTAGATCCGTACCTCCCCATCGCTTGTCCGCTTTGGCATACTCCTGCCACAACCGACTCAATGGACCCGTCCCATAGTTCGCTCCATAAAGAAGATCTTGCCTGCCGAGCCAATATACGTCTGGAGGTGTGAAGAGCGTGACTTGAGGGTGGTTGCGAGATGCGGCAGAGAAAGAGGTGGGAAGCGAATACGTGACGAAGAAGCAATTCCAGAGGAAGGAGCCTTCGAACACAAAGTGGATGAGAGCGTCGAAAAAATGCCAGATGAAGAGTACGCGTATCTTGAGGGAAGTTGTCTTTGGC